>NC_081848.1:12144990-12744990 GCF_963259705.1 Myotis daubentonii | reverse complement strand
TCTTTCGACTGTGCCATTCTAATACACTGAAATACTGACTTTATCTCCAGTTTATTCCCATGGCTAATCTAGCTTATGCATTGAAGTAAAATTTTATTTCTAAAACACAAAGCTCATCCTATACCTTTCTTATAAAAAAGTAAACAAACAAAAATTAACTTACAATAAATTGGCTCTTGTTTATAAAATGAAGAAGCACAATGTTTATGTGCCTGAAACATGCCAGACATATCTACTCTGTGTTCAATAAATATTTGTTAATGAATAACTAAGCTCTCTCACTGTATCCTATAAATAGTCGCATGTGGTAAACACGGTAAGAGCCTCTAAAGATGTCCACATCCTAATTCCCAGAATTTGTGATATGTTAGTGGATGGCGAGGAGAATTAATGGTGCAGATTGATTTAAGGCTGCTAATTGGCTGTTCTTAAAATAGGAACAATTATCCAACATCATCTGGTGGGTCCAATAGGTCTTTATAAGTGGAAGAGAAGGACAAGAGAGTTGGTATCAAAGTGAAGCAGCATGAGAAACCTTCAACCCGCCCTCGCTAGTTTTGAAGATGGGAGGAAGCAGAGGGATTTGGATAGCCTGTGGGAAATGGATTCTTGCCTAAGGCCTCCAGGGGAACACAATTCTAACAATATCTTGATTTTAGCCAACTGAGACCCATTTTGGACTTCTAAACCATAACATAATCAATCTGGGTTTTTTAACTACTAACTGTGTGGTAATTTTTAACAGCAGCAATAGAAAAGTCATATACCTTATCACAGAGCATGAAACATTTTATTGTCCTGAAGTGGTTACATACCTGACTTCCATCTCATTCAGGAGGCAGAACTATTCACTGGTGTATGCTCAAAACTGAGTTAGACATATATAGTAGAACCTTAATAAAGGTTTGTTTAATGAAATATAAGGAGTTTTTTTGTTTACCTACTATTTTTAGAATTTTTTGTGGATTTGTTAACTAAACTTCCACAAATATTGAAGATCAATTTCTTATAAACATGCAAATGGTCACTGCTTTCATTTCACCCAGTTACCATCATAGTTAACATGTAATTTATTTTTAAAATGTATACTTTATTTTCCTTTACATTTGTAGACTTCTATGTTTCTTTCTTCCAGAAAGTCTTAAGGAAATGCGAAAACTGAACTGGAAAGCGTGGTTTTCCTCTGGGCAGGATGGTTCCCAGGCCCTTGTCTGGTTGGAGTCAAAGAATGAAACCACGGATAAAAGGCGGTACAGTAAAAGGTCAAAATTTATTGAGACACAGCACAGACTCCCACGTGGGGAGGGGGAGAGAGTCCCACTAAGCCCCTTTTGTCCACGGTTTATAAAAGCTGCATTTTTTTGTGTCCTGATAGCCCCTCTGATTGGTCATTATCCCCTTTGATTGGTCACTATAGTAACTCCAGAGCTCAAACCTCACATGAGGTATGTTCTCCTCTTCTTCTCCCTTATTGTTTTCCTATTCCCTTTGGGCTTTCCTCTTCCCTCTCTGAATGGGGGGCTTCCTTCTCTTTATTCTGTAAATAACAATGTTCTGCAGCTCCCAGCTCCCTTACTCTATGGAAATGTGTACCTTCTGCAGCTCCCAGCTCCCTTATTCTATGGAAATGTGTACCTTCTGCAGCTCCCAGCTCCCTTATTCTATGGAAATGTGTACCTTCTGCAGCTCCCAGCTCCCTTATTCTATGGAAATGTGTACCTTCTGCAGCTCCCAGCTCCCTTATTCTATGGAAATGTGTACCTTCTGCAGTTCTCAGCTCCTTTATTCCATGAAAATGTACCTTCTGCAGCTCCGTAGTCCTGTGCTTTTTCCATGGACCCCTTAATTCCTAAAATTACCTAAACCTTCCTATTTTACCCCTAAAAACTCCTTTCATTAATTCCCAAGGTGGAACTTTGTTCACCCTCAGTCTAAGTCTCTTTACTCTACTTCTTCCGTCTTTGTCCTACATAATAATGGCCAACTACTTCCAACTCTTTCGTTTGAATCTTTCAGAGATTATGTGTTGCTGAGTTTCCTCTTGTCAGTGGCATTTTCCTGTGAAGGACTTTCTCTCTTGTCCTGGATTTTGACTTTGACCTTTATTAAGAACACTTATGTAAGACACACCGCATGACAAACTCACTTTACCTGGAATCACTTCCCTGCAGTCCTTTAAACAATGTTTTCGTTGCCCACATCCAAAAGTCCATCCCTTTCTAAGTACTGATTTCCCTTGCTGATTCTCTTCTATTTTTACTGTTGTCATCTCTTGGCTTTACCCCTCAACTATGCCACATTCTCTGCATTTAAAAAATATTTTTCTTGCCCTAGCCTGTTTGGCTCAGTGGATAGAGCATCGGCCTGTGGACTGAAGTGTCCCAGGTTTGATGCCTGGGTTGCGGGCTCGAACCACAGTAGGGGTGTGCAGGAGGCAGCCAATCAATGATTCCCTCTCATCATTGATGTTTCTATCTCTTCCTCTCCCTTCCTCTCTGAAATCAATAAAAAATATATAGTCTTTTCTTTTTAGCTTTCAACAAACCTTTCTGAAAGCACTCCTTCCCCACTGTATTTCTATTGGAGTTGTCAGAATTTGAAGTTGATCCCTGGCAGTTGGTTTTTTTAAAAAACTGCTGATTATATTAAATGTAAAGACACAAATGAAGCTAGACAGAGAATAATATCCAGCTCCCTTCTTTGGAACCGAAAAGTGAGCTTCCTCCAAGTTTTCATTGACTTCCTGTAAGTGCCATAAAAGTGCCATCACCAGCGAAATGATGTATCTATTGGTGTGAGCCATCTGTCACTGTTATATAGGTAAGTTGGCAAAAGATCTGATTGATAAGCCTTGTCTGTTTTCCTGTGATACCTACTCATACCCATTTAACGTTTTTTTCCCCATTTCTCAATTGCTTTGTATCTCCTGAAGTAAATACCAATCACTGTTACTGGATCAGTCTCCACTTTTATACTCTCAGTATCCTTCATTTTTTTCCTTTTGTTTCCACTTTATACGACTTTGTACTTTGTGGTAGTGTTTCTTCTTCCAAGAATACTCTTTATATAAGTCATATGTTGGCACTTCTTTTGTTATCACCAGGATGACATCATCTGGAAGTTATACCAAGGCTCAGACTATTCGCATTCGTTTTTATCTTTATTCTTTGCATCTCTGCAACTTAAAACTAAATTTTGTTGGGGAAAGAGGGTCTCCAAGACCACATATTCAATGGCTGGCTGTGAGCAGTACTTTCTCACTTCCACTGTCCTTTTTATTTGTTTCTCCCATTCCCACACGAAAATGTAAGTTACCTTGGTTTATATGTCTTAATATATATTGGCAGTTTTTCTAGTACAGTGGTTCTCAACCTTCTGGCCCTTTAAATACAGTTCCTCATCTTGTGACCCAACCATAAAATTATTTTCATTGCTACTTCATAACTGTAATGTTGCTACTGTTATGAATCATAATGTAAATATCTGATATGCAGGATGGTCTTAGGCGACCCCTGTGAAAGGGTCGTTCGACCGCCAAAGGGGTCGCGACCCACAGGTTGAGAACCACTGCTCTAGTACATACTATACACAGCCTGTGTTGCAGGTCTAAACATGGGTGAGGGGAAAAGAAAACAAAGGAGCAGTCGGTAAAAAGAGACTCGGACTACAGTGCAGCTCTAAGGAAGTCTTTTCTAGGTCAATGGGGACCCCAGAACAAAGATTGCCCACTCGAGAAGTCCAGCATTGGGCAAGTCATTAGCTGGGGCTGACCAAGGAGAGTGAGGCTGGTGTGAACGAGGGGCTGGATTCTGATGGTGCAGCAGCGGAAGGTTAGCAGCTAACTACACTCCTTGCATCAGGTTCTCTTTTGAAGGGAGACCTGAGGTGCACACTCCCATGGCTACCACGGGGCCCGAAGCAAATGCTATGGTCTATGCAGTGGACAGTCGTCAACCAATATTTTGAAGGTGGAGAAAAGCCTAAGCTGACATATGAGCAAACCTGCGGAAGGGAGTGAAATTTACCGGGGCCTACCGCCTTTTTACCAGATTCCAGGGACTGGAGAAAACATAGGACCATCCTGCATTTACATCAGATATCATAAGTGAAGAGTGACCTAAGATAGGGCAGCAAATGATGATCGGTAAGGAAATCTAGATGTGCGCCTGCACGCAAGGGGGTGTTCCTGTCACCAGGATATCTGAGTAGGGTGTTTCACCAGAGCTTAAAAGCCAGAGTTTGAGAGTAACATCAGGTGGTAAAAGGAGAAACCAGGAAACAGGTGACGTCAGTGGACATCATTTTTTGTGATACCATATAAGCCCGACTTTACTTAAGACCTCGTGAAAAGGAAAACAAAAGAAGTAACTGCAATTGAACTTACTAAGCCCAGTGCGGGAGGAGGACTCAGAGCGGTCAGGCTGCACGTAGAGGAACAACCAATGTGACCTTTCTGCTCCGTGATGAAATCTGCTCCTGGGGGCAGGTAGCTCTGTGCCCTGGGATATGGTCTCGCAGCAGCGGGGGCTTCTGCCTGCTTTCTGCCGTCTCTCTGCTTTGGGGTGCCGTCCTCTGCTGCAATTGCTGTGTTGCCCCAGTTATCTTCCCAAACAACTGACAACCTCTTCTAAACCCTTCATTTTCCACACCACTGTGCTGTCCACATAGCTGCCAACCCCATGTAAATCGCTGGTGCCCCACAGTCTTCCTTCTGGCTGGAGGGTCCAAGTGTTTACTTCAGGAGAGCTTTCAGGTCTCTTGCCACACCACTTCTGTTTTCTTTATTTTAAAGATTTTTTAATTGATTTTGAGAGAGGGTGGAGAGAGAGAGAGAGAGAGAGAATCGGAAACATCTACCAGGGATCCAGCCCCCAACCCGGGCATATGCCCTGATGGGAATCAACTGGCAACCTTTCAGTGCACAGGCTGATGCCCAACCAACTGAGCCACACCAGCCAGGACCGTGTTGTTTTCTCATAGGACAGTCTTCTCATTCCCAGATTGAATAAACGATCCAGGACTGGAGGGTTGCAGCATCAAGTATGTGGCTAGCCAGGCACAGCTTTAAACTTGAACTGTGCCAGTTATTACGTTGTTGCCTCTCAGCTCCAAACCTACCCTTCCGTGCTCTGCTTTGTGATTCTGGAGCTCAGACTGCAATTCACATCTCTCCTTTGCAGGGGGGGTGGGGGGGGCAGTCTATGTTAGGCTCTGCCAGGGGGGATTCTTGGAGGGACAGTGACTGCCTGGAGGGGGAAGAAAGGGCTTTTCCTCTTCCTGGCTTCATTTCCCGGTGGCAGTGAGCAGATCACCCTGAGCTGGTCCCAGCACAATCCAAGACAGCCTTGGTGGCTCTCAGACTTCTGCACTGAGGGCCTCTGACAAGTTCCCTTTCCCACCAAGTGACCGAGTGACGGGCTGCATGTTTCTGCAGCAGCCACACCCTCTGCTGGGAGACCGGATCGCAGCTCCTCAGGGCCCGCCTCTATCTTTCCAGTCCCTTTGCCACTCACTTTTCTCTCAGCCTGTGGGAGGTAGCTGCTACTGTTATGATGCCTTGCATGTCTTTTCCACCCTTTAAAAGTTAACCATCTTCTACCCAATTAATCATTCTTTATAGTAAACTTCCCCTGTCTGAGTTACTGGGATACTTCCTGTGAGCCTGACTACAACCTAAATAATGGACTTTCTAGGTCCTTCATCATTCTCAGCACAGCCACCCACTCTGGGACTCGACACATTTCTCCTGCACTCTGTGTCCTGCCGTCTCCTTCAATCCACCTTCCTGATAAGGCCCACAGGACATAAACACGTCAGTACATCTTTGAATTCCAACTGCGGACAGAATAATTACATCCACCAAAGCACCAGGTGTCATGCAAATTGGTATCACTGCGCAATATCTTATGTGTTATTAAACATTCCCTTATAGGTAAGAAGCTTCTGAAAAGTAAATAAGATAAAAATAAGCACTGTGGGTTAGCGAAAAAGAGAAGATTACATTAAGTTCTATAAACTTTGGAAAGATAATAATAGGATCATTAACAACTTTATGCCAATATATTTGAAAAGTTAATTAAACAGACAATTACCAGAAAAATATATCTCATGAAAACCAATTCATGAAAAAAAAAAAACTTGAAAATTTTTGTATAACTGTTCAAGAAAGTGAGTCAGTAGTACAGCGGGCCCTCCATTGCCCTGAGTTTCCCACCCACGGGTTCAACCAACCATGGATCAAAAACAGTATGCATTTTCATCCCACAGTCGGGAATTCGTGGATGCAGGTGGCTGACTGTATGCATCATTCTATGCCATTTTATATAAGGGACTTAAGCATGCACAGATTTATATCCACAGGGGTCCTGAAACCAACTCCCTGTGTCTACCGAGGGACAACTGTAATTGTTTGGGGGAGGGAGGCAAAAGTTATATGAGTGTTTTCTACTGTGTGGAGGACTGACACCCCTAACCTCCATATTGATTAAGGGTCAACTGCACAACATCTTTTCACAAGAAAGTTCCAGATTTTAGTAGCTTCAATATTGAATTCTATTCATGCACATTCAAGAATCAAATATTTTAATCTTATCTAAATGATTCCAGAGGATAGAAAAGATAGGATCACTCCCAATTCATTTCTGAGGCTAGCATTTTGAGGCTGATAGTCTGAGAAGATATCTGTAGGTCAACATGGAAACAGCAGTCAATGGAGAAGGAAGGTGATACCCAGAGCAGAGAGACTACAGACCAGCAATGTGCCGAGTGCAGTTTCAGAGCTCAAGTATCACAAAGAAGAGCAAGGAAGCTGGGTCTGGAAACCAAAAGGCAAAACACCTGATAAGGACAGAATACGGGCTCACAGCACCTAAGAACAAATGTTAAATCAAAACCAATAATATGTAAACTGGATAATACTTCATGGCCAAGAATTATCCCAGAAATGCATGATTGCCTGTGAATGTTAAAAATAAATTGTTGCCAAAACCGGTTTGGCTCAGTGGATAGAGCATCGGCCTGCGGACTGAAAGGTCCCAGGTTCGATTCCGGTCAAGGGCATGTACCTGGGTTGCGGGCACATCCCCAGTGGGAGATGTTCAGGAGGCAGCTGATCGATGTTTCTCTCTCATCGATGTTTCTAACTCTCTATCTCTCTCCCTTCCTCTCTGTAAAAAATCAATAAAAAATATATTAAAAAATAAATAAATAAATAAATTGTTGAAATTCTTCATATTAACAGACTTAAAAAAAAAACACATTTCAATAGATGCCAAAAATGCATTTGATAAAAATAAAGATTAATCAATAATTTGAAAAACTCTTAGCCAATGAAGAAGGGAAGGAACTAACTTTGATTGATAAAGGGCACCTACAAAAAACGGACAGGAAACATCTTAGTGTTACCATAGTGAACATTTTCCCTTTAAGAACAGGAAGAAGCCAAGAGGGCCCACTGTTGCCTCTGCTGCATCCCCTGGCGTTTCCCAGCCCCGTGAGCAGACCGGGAGTAGTTTCTCCAGGTGTGCTGAACTCTCTGCTGCAAGTGGCAGGGCTGTACTGCAGAGTCCCATCTTACCTAGTTACTGCTGCTGCCTCACATCCAGCCTGTGAGCAACAGACACCAACACTGACCCCCCGTATGACACGACTCCTCCAGGAGAACAAGGAACCAGTTTCTGGCCACTTTCTGGCCCGTTCCATGTTTGAGAAAGCCAGTACTTTAGTCTCATAAGAGAAAATGAATTTACTTCAGCTATAGATTTGTTTTTCCTGTCCTCTGGGCCTCAGCCAGTATCACACTCCAAAGAATTATGGAATGGCATGGCATCCCAAATAAAATCACCTGTTACATCAAATCAGAGCACCCACTTCACACCAAAGGAGGTGCAGTGAACCCATAACCACAGGATTCACTGGTTGTATCATCTACCCTACGACCCAGAACTCTCCATCACTGACACTTCCCATAAGCACCTCCCATAAGCAGCGTATGCATTGAGTTAAAGATCTTTATATCACACTCTCTTCAATAGAAAGAATACATTGGTTCAAATATGAAAGCATAGAAGCACTGGGAAATGCACTTTTAGGACTGGCTATGCCCTCAAAGAGTAAAAGTCCAGTTACAGCGGCAAAATTAGAGTAACAGAAATGCTAAAATTAATTCAATTTTTTAAAAAATAGCATTTTTGTCCTTTTTGTTGATTATTGAGTGCCTCTCTTAACACTGCATCAGGTAAACTGAAAAATATTTTCTTCTTCAATGAAAAGGAAGCCAACTAATTTACATTTGTCAGAGTCACTAGTGATTTCCCCAAAATAAATTCTTTTTGAGCGACGTTTTTCCTAACCTTTCATTCCCCGTCAAGCACCCTCCAAGGGCAGCCCAACATGCTGAGGCCACTCTCATCTGAGAGCCACACCTTGAGTCTATTACGGTCATTCCCTGGTCTTGCTCACATTTGTTCAGGAGTTGACAGGATTAGTAGCATGATGAAGCCATCCGTGACAACTTACAGAAACAGACAGCTGATGATACACACAGGGCGGGGCAAAAGTAGGTCTACAGTTGTGAGTATACAAAAACAGTTTATTTTTGGATAATTCCTTGTATTATTTTTCCATACAAACAACTGTAAGCCTACTTTTGCCCCACCCTGTAATGTCTGTATACACATATATGTATAGTTAATATATATGTGTGCATACGCATCCGTACATATTTACCTGTGTATTCTGTCCCTCCTCCTCTCTGTGATCACTCCTCCGTGACCTGTGCAGGGCTGTCCTACACACTGCCTGTTGCCTCCATTGTGTAGCTGTGCTGGCTTTTTTATTTCCCTATCTTAAGACATGCACTGAAATATCCCAGTTCGCTTAACATATTTTGTGGTAACCACTCTCCCTTTTCTGGTTGTTGAGCCTGAGGCTATGTAACATGCCTGCTTTGGAGTCAGACAAACCTGGGTTATTCCCCTAGCTGTGATTGGATTTTTGCTCACTTACAAACTGGGGCTGATTTCCGGCTACCTTTTACAGTTGGTGGGCGTTTTGACTGATAGGCTTAGGTACTTGTGGCGATTAAATGAGATATTTATAGAAATGCGGCTTCTCACCGAGCAAATGGCTCGGCAGGACAAGTTCCTAGGTTTTACTCTAATGGCTCCATTAACATTTACCTCCAGATGAATGAATGTGAAACACACTACAGCAGCAGATGCCTGTTGTGATTATCTAGTACCATCCCATGAGACGAAAAGGATGGTGTTCATCCGAGTGTTGTTTCTCCCCCAGCCAAGCACATTACTGACTGAATGTACTTAGTGAGATTTAATGGCTCCGATTTCTAAGCAACATTGATGAGGGCGCCTCTCCCTACAGAGCACACCACCACCCATGGTGCCTGGATCTCTCTTTACTAACTAGCCAGAGCAGGACATACATTTCTCCATTTTTAACCAGATAAAGATAAAAAAATAATAATAATACTCATTTCACACCCATTATATGCTAAGCTTATCCTATGATTGGTGGGATTTCTTTATGTGATTTGTTTTGTTATGCATGCAACATGAGTAAATGAGCACAAACTCAGGTGCAGATAAGCCTTTATTTTCCCATCTCACTCAAGTTAATATCTGCCTTGAGAGCCCATTCTCTTGAACTAGCAGAAATACCATTGCAGGTGATTTGAGGTTTTCTCATCTTTCCTTCCTCTCACTGCCTGGGGAAATAATTTTTCTGTCTAAGAGCCTGAAGGAAAAGAAAAACTCAACTCTCACTCCTGTGCTGTCTCCCAAATACTTTGTCTGCTGGAGTTTTGCTGTTGCCTTCCCCAAGGTCACCTTTGAAGGCCAGAAGTTGTCCTCTTAATCCCTTGTTTCCATCCTACCATATTTCTCCCCAGAAAAGATAGGCACACAATGACACAGGAAATAGAGAAAATTGAAAAAAAGATGGCTAATAGTTCCAAAATATTACTCTGCCACTCATGTACATTGTCCTGTCATCACTGTGTCAGTCAGGGTTTTTAGACACAAGAACATTGGCTTCCCTGGCCGGTTTGGCTCAGTGGGTAGAGCGTCGGCCTGCAGACTCAAGGGTCCCAGGTTCGATTCCGGTCAAGGGCATGTACCTTGGTTGTGGGCACATACCCAGTGGGGAGTGTGCAGGAGGCAGCTGATCAATGTTTCTCTCTCATTGATGTTTCTAGCTCTCTATCCCTTTCCCTCTCCCTTCCTCTCTGTAAAAAATCAATAATATATATATATACTAGAGGCCCGGTGCACAAAAATTTGTGCACTCGGAGGGGAAGGGGGTCCCTCAGCCCAGCCTGTGCCCTCTAGCAGTCTGGGACCCCTCAGGAGATAATGACCTGCTGGCTTAGGCCTGCTCCCGGGTGGCAGAGGGCAGGCCCAATCCCTAGGTGCAGCCCCTGGTCAGGCTCAGAGCAGGGCCAATTGGGGCGTTGGGGCGCCGCCCCCTGTCATGCACAGAGCAGGGTGGATTGGGAGGTTGCGATGCCACCCTCAGTCACGCTCAGGGTAGGGCCGATTGGGGGGTTGGGGCACCGCCCCCTGTCACACTCAAGGCAGGATCGATGGGGAGGTTGCAGCGCCACCCCCTGTCACGCACAGAGCAGGGCCAATCATGGGGTTGGGGCGCTGCCTCCTGTCACGCACACAACAGGGCCCATCAGGGGGGTGGGGCTCCATACCCTGTCATGCACAGAGTAGGGCCCATCAGGGGGTTGGGGAGCTCCCCCCTGTCACACACAGAGCAGGGCCCATCAGGGGGTTGGGGAGCTCCCCCCTGTTACGCACAGAGCAGGGCCCATCAGGGGGTTGAGGAACTCCCCCGTCACTCAGAGAGTAGGGCCGATAGGGGAGTTGGGGCACCGTCCCCTGTCACACACACAGCAGGGTGGATCAGCGGGTTGGGGCGCCGCCCTCTATCACCCACAGAGCAGGGCCAATCGGGGGTTGGGGTGCCGCCACTGTTACACTCAGGGCAGGGCCGATGGGGAGGTTACGGCTCTACCCCGTCACACACAGAGCAGGGCCCGTGGGGGCGGGGGTTGGGGTGCCGCACCCTGTCACACACAGAGCTGCAGGGCCATCAGGGGGTTTGGGCGCTGCTCCCTATCACGCTGATTCCAGTGCCGGGAGGCCTCTCGGTTCCACTGATCCCGGTGCCGGGAGGCATATTACCCTTTTACTATATAGGGTAGAGGCCTGGTGCACAGGTGGGGGCCGCCTGGTTTGCCCTGAAGGGTGTCCTGGATCAGGGTGGGGGTCCCCACTGGGGTGCCTGGCCAGCCTGGGTGAGGGGATGATGGCTGTTTGCAGCTGGTCACACACCCTTCAGGGTGGGGGTACCCACTGGGGTGCCTGGCCAGTCTGGGTGAGGGGCTGAGGGCTGTTTTCAGGCTGGGGGTGACTGAAGCTCCCAACCGCTCCTTTTTTCCTTTTTTTTTTTTTTATTCTGGGCCAGCTTTAGCTTGAGGCTTGGCTCTAGGTTTCTGGCCTTTGCATACAATGTTGCGATCCTGCTGGCTGAAGCCCGGCGGTATTTGTTACAATGTTTGAAACTGCAGGCTCAGAGGCCTGCAGCAGCGGCAGGCGGGGAACGTTGGTTTCCTCCGTCACTGAGGCAAGCAAGCCTCATGTTAGTTTCAAGCTGCCTGGCTGCCGGCCACCATCTTGGCTGACAGTTAATTTGCATATCTCACTGATTAGCCAATGCAAAGGGTAGCGGTTGTACGCCAATTACCATGTTTCTCTTTTATTAGTGTAGATATATATATAACACTGGCTAATTTAAACAGAAAAGCAGTGTATTAGACTAGAGGCCCAGTGCATGAATTCGGGCACGGGTGGGGTCCCTCAGCCTGGCCGGCAATCGAGGCCATGGGGGTCGAAGGAGGTGGCTGGCCAGGAGGAGGGGCCACAGGAGGTTGGCTGGCTGGCTAGGAGGGACTGCAGGAAGTTGGCTGGCTGTGGGGAGGGACTGTGGGAGGTTGGCCAGTGGGAGGTTGGCTGTGGGAGCATACTGATTGCCAGGGGACAGCTCCTGCATTGAGCATCTTACCCCTGGTGGTCAGTGAGTGTCATAGCAATCGGTTGACCAGTCATTCGGTTATTTGGTCACTTAGGCTTATATATATATAGGTGATATAAGTAGCTCCTGCATCTCCAGGAAGGCTGGGGAAATCAGACTTTGGAAATCTTAGGAATGACATCCAAAACTTCACAACAAAACTGGTTTACATCATGAAGACACTGCCACCGCTGGCACAGAACCTCTGGTGCTGGACACTGGGAGCCCAGCCTGGAGGTTGGTATAGCTTCTCAGCCCTCCAGCCTCACCAGAATGGTTGCGGGGTGGTCCCTGCCTCTAGAAATCACGAGGTCCTGAGTCAAAACCCAGAGAGGGTGCATCTGACAAGCACAGCCCCACACACAGCCTCACTGCACCCGACAACAGGAAGGGGAAGGCTTTCACCAGGACTCCCAAGGCTGAACACAGTGTATTTGACCCACTTTGCCGCACACCAGGGTGCTCAGCACTGCCTGGCCCCAGACCCGGGCCTGTGTCTCCCTTCCCTGCCCTCAGCAATGGCTCACATTTCCCCCGTGAACATAAAGCCAACACTGACATCCCTGCCTCCTGCCATCTTTCTCTCTGCACATCCTCACTTCTGAGGCGGTGCTGGGGTTTGCCAGTGTCTCGGGAATACCCAGCAAGGCAGGAGACGCAGCACCCACGACACTCAGGCTCCACCGGCTTCTACACGGGGCCAGGCCACGCTGGCAGAGTAAAGGGCAGTTAAAGTCTCAGGGGTGGGTGTGAGCAGTAGGGAACCAGAGGCGGAAAGAATCCAGCTGGTAAACTGCCTTCTTTTCCTGAACAAACTGTTCTGAGGCTCAGTGAGTCCAGAAGGTGTCTCTGGAAATGTTCTGCAGGCCGAGCAACCCACAGGGTGTTTCTGAGGCCAGAGCGGCTCCCTTGCACATCTCCCGCATTTGCCTTCCAGGCAGCTAAACTCTGTGTCAGACTGTATTCCAGCGAATGGGCCCAGAGGCACGGGGAGGAAGGGGGCTGGAATATCACAGCAGGTGCCATCTTCACCGTAACTCTAAAAGCCACACACATTTTATAGATTAAAAATCTGCAGCTCAGAGGGGCTAAATCATTCCCTGAAGCTGACACTGCCAATTAGTGATGAAACCAGGGTTTGAAATCAAGCCAGAATGACTGCTGCTGATTCTTGTCATGGCACTGTGTCCATTGCCAATGTCCAATAGCCCTGTGTGTGTGTGTGTGTGTGTGTGTGTGTGTGTGTGTGTGTGTGTGTGTGACCATAGGCAGGGAGTTTTCATTCTTCTAAATTAAAGCAGCTCAAAGCGAAGCCTAGGCCCTCAGGTGAGTCTGTGTGCTTATCTGACCTACTTTCCCAAACCTCTTCTCCGATGGCTGCTGGATGGGCTTAGCTCTGAATAAATAGCACTGGCGGAGAGTTAATAGAGCAAGACACTTCGCAGGTCTTTGGGAAAGATTTAAGAAAAGAAAAGAGGATCTAAGTGCAATGAGAGAGCCTTCAGATTAGTGAGAGCATCAGACAGGGATTCCCCACCCAGTGTTTGGAGTCAGACAGACAGAGCTCTGCGTCCTGGCCCAGCCACTTACCGCCCAAAGGCAGGCTCTCTGTGCCTCTCTTTGCTCATCTGCAAAGTGAGGGTGTTTGCCGTCTCACGGAGCCCACTGCTAAGTATTTAGGAAATGTAGACAAAAGAAAAGACTGTTGTTAGACCTAAGGGAAAGCAGTATGAAAGGACCCAGCGTCTCTGGACTGCCCTTCCTACATTTTGGTAGCGCCTTCTCTGAGAGCCCCATCTTCCTAAGGTGAAGTCCAAGCGCTTTGCTCCTCGGTGCCCTTGCAGGAGGAAGGCATGAGACCCACCTTTTACGTGTCACTAATTCCGACGCAGGACTTCTGTTTGGGAGTGATTAGCCTAAGACAGAGGCCTGGAGCGGGACATTATTTTGCTGACATGGGTGACAATGGGGGAACGGCTCTGGGAACAGTAAAGTTCATGTCCTAGACGACCTCACAGATGCAGGAGGTCAGGGTCCTGGCATCCGGGGGGCAGGTAAGGATAGCGATGGCAGGGACGTTTTTGCTTTGGTGCTTGTTCTGGAGTGTGGTTCCGAGTGTTGATTCTGAAAGCTCAGCTGAGCTTCACACCGGCTTCTCTCACCCTCCAATGCGTCCCATTGAAGCATAGTAACCTCCATCTTGGGTAAAAACTGCTGCTTAAAATTTAACCCTGCTATTCTGGCTTCTGTAAATATTTGCTTGCTTAAATAATAGGGAAAAATAAGACTACTCCCATTACAGAGAGGCCATAAACTATGCCCCAGAGTTGTCAGTGCTGGTGCCAGGCCAGGCCTTGAGATATGTGGAAGGGCGAGTCGTCGCGGGGCCTACGTGGGCCGGCCGCCGGGCCCCATGAGGCACAGTCTGACCACGCTGCTGGCGGCCTCGGCCACTGACTCTCCAGCCCACGGCGGGAGCCCGGCGCAGGCCGCCACCTGCCCGATGCCCCCGGACCGGACCCGCGCGGCGGCAGGGCGGGGCGCGTGCCCTCGCCTGAGGAGATGGAGGAGGAGGTGATCGCCAGCGCCCCCGGGAACGAGACAGAGGACATGGACTTCCTGTCTGGGCTGGAACTGGTCGATCTGCTGGACCCCCAGCAACCAGACTGGCCCCTGGAGCCCGGGCTCAGCTCGCCCTGGGGGGGGGGGGCGGGGGGGGGCTAGGACTGCGCCCTCCATCTTGCCCTGGGTCCTCCATTTTTGGGGCGGCCGCCATGTGCTCAGGAGAGTGCCTTCTTCCCGGGAGCCCAGGCCCCTGCTGGCCATGCCCGGGATTTCTTTAAACTAACCAATGACAATCAAGGGACGTGCGCGCCAGAGAGATGACCACATCCTGTGTAACAAGACTCGACTCACGCCTGGCCAATCGGCCGGGCCCACAGTCCCCTCCCCTGCCCTTACTATAAAACCCACAATCCCATCAGGCCTCGCTCTCTCGGCCACCGGGCTTACCGTTGCATCGGTGAGTGTGGTCGGGGAGCCAAACTAGTTCGAAATGAAGGACTTTTTGCTTTTGCATCAGACTGGCTGGCTCCCTGGTGGGCCCTTGGGAATCTTGAAATCTGGGCACAACAATATGGTCTCACGGCCCTGTCCCAGCACACAGGACTTTTTCTCAGAAGGTCTGAAAGTCTCATTCCAAATTTGGAAAACAAAGAGCTGAAAAACATATAAAAAACATATAAAAAATATATTAAAAAATATATAAAAAACATCCACCATATTGGGTCCCAGAATTTGAGAAGCAAGATTTCCTCTGGGCCCGCTAGTGCTAGTGAAATGAACAGGACTCCAAATAAATTTGGCTTATTGATTAAGGCATCTTCTGATTTACATTATAACACCATGACTGCCTAACGTCTCTTTTATTTTTATTTTTTTTAAATATATTTTATTGATTTTTTACAGAGAGGAGGGGAGAGGGATAGAGTCAGAAACATCGATGAGAGGAAAAACATCAATCAGCTGCCTCTTGCACGCCCCCTACTGGAGATGTGCCCACAACCAAGGTACATGCCCTTGACCAGAATCGAACCTGGGACCCTTGAGTCTGCAGGCCAACGCTCTATCCGCTGAGCCAAACCGGTTAGGGCCCTAACATCTCTTTTAAATCCCCCCTTTCCTTCCGAAAAGAGCCAGAGTCTATTCTCTCTTTGCGAGGAACAATCCTCGAGGAAACAGAGGGACTAACATGTATCATGCCATGTTGGAGATAGTTTACCTCATTAGTATTTCAATTTTATAAATGAGGAAACTGGGGCTTGAAAAGGTTAAATGACGAACATTTAAATTATGTCTTATTTAAAAGGTTAAATGATGAACATTTAAATTATGTCTTATTTGCCTTCAAATCTGAAATCTTTACCCTGAGTCCATTTTCCAAGGGAGAAGACTCATGTAGTTGTGTGCTGGTCTTAGATACCTTTGGGGGAACCTGACAAGCCCAAGGCTTTTCAGGGAACTTGTCCTTCGCTGGGGTGGCCATTGAGCTAGGTAATCTTAGGACAGAAAGTCTAATTCTGAGAAGTTGGAAAATGGGGGGTGGATTCGTTTGTGACTATGAAATCAGTTAAGGAGAAATAGTTATTTCCTGAAAGAGCATTGGTGATTCAGTGAATACTAGTATAAGGGGTGGGAAACTCAAAGAATTAGAAATAACTTTCTTTGGAGTCTCACATAATCTCTTTCTGAATGTATTTCTTTAAACTTCAGATAGCAAACTTCTCAAGCAACAGGACAGTATTAGTACTTGGGATTTATTTTTGAGGTGTCGTTAACTTTTTTTTTAATCTTCAAACTTTGATGCAGGAAATACAGTGGGGCCTTGACTTACCAGTGTCCCGACTAACGATTTTTTTGAGATACCAGCTGTCTCCGGCCGATTTTTTGCATTGAGTTGATAGAGTAATTTGAATTAACGAGCTCCTTAACGAGCTCAGTCTCGGAATGAATTAAACTCGAATTAAACTCGTAAGTCAAGGCCCCACTGTACTTAGCTGGTTGTCTCCTTGTAGAATAGCCAGAATGTGTTACAGTTTTTTGGGGGCAAGAGATTTAGCAAACCACCATTTATTTGGGATAATGAAGAATGGTTGCTTCAGGATAAAAGGCCAGATGTTCTGTTTAATGGACATTTTCATGGAGAAAACACCATTGATGTGTGGACACTTTCTGAGAATCTTTACTGACAAATAATTGGAGAGGAATGAGGAGACACCATCCTTCAGCAGGTCTGAAACCCACAGAAAATAGCTGCGTGTTTGTTTTTTCCAGAGAAAATTCATATCTCTATGAATTTGCCTCTAGGTGGCGAATGCACAAATCAACACCCAGACCACATTGCCTCTGGCTGGAAAAACTCTGAAATGCTACTAATGAACACCATACTTCTTTTTTATCTCTCCCTCAATTGTCCTTTACTCAGAGCTACCAACTCAATAGATTTTTTTTAATGAGAGACACATGGATCAGCTGCCTCCTGCAGGCCCCTTACTGGGGTTTGAGCCCGCAACCAGGGCATGTGCCTTGACTGGGAATCATACCAGCAACTCTTGGGATTATGCTAAACCAACTCAGCCATACTGGCCAGGGCCCAACTCACTACTTTTTATTTAGTCTTGGTACTTGCTTTCTTCTTATTTTCTTGCATAAATTCCATTCAGGCAGAGCATTGTAATATGATACAAATTATAACATTTGTTGTATCCTTGCTACTTATCAGGTACTGTGCTAAGCACTTCCCATATATTCATACTTAATCCTCACAAACATTCTATGAAGAAGATGCTATTATATAAATGAGCCAAACACAGCCTGTGTATTGACCTCTGGGTCACTTATTTTCCTCACAGCAGTCTGAAACCTCTTAGCTCAAAAGCTCACTGGCAATAAACTAAAACTTTTGCACGCCTAATTATTTTAGAAATATCCCAAACAAGCAAATTTTTAGCCATTTACATACCACACCCATCATCGGCCAACAATAGATAGATAAACACCAGCCCCTAAGATCCCAAACCACTGCTGCCCTTACAAATTCTCTGACCCACAGACTCCTCGCTGCGCTGCTGAGGGACATCACCTGGACACAGAAGACCCTCTCCGGCCTCCCTCTCACCTGGTGGCTTTCTTGGCCTCCTCCCCCCTTCTGGGTGGCTACCCCACTCCCCATAGCTCTGGGAATACTTTACCCGTCGGGCACACCTGTCAAAGCATACCAAGCAAAGCTACTGCCACCTCAAGGTCATAACTGTTTCCTTGATCAACACCCAAATCCCTTAAAGCCACTCCCTAACTTAACAATTAGGATAGGATTTTTGGTGATTAGAAAATCAGGTATGAAAACACATACCTTTCATACAGGTATGAAAGCAAGAAGGACAATCAATTGGCAAAATGCTCCTAAAGAATCTCAAGTGGTTGGCACTGACATCTGAAACGCCTCTGCCTCTGTCTGGGTGAGGGTGGCATCACCCTGTACTGTGTTACAGTATATTCTCACGGTCTCCCCCTGTGTCCCATCAGCGTGGCCAGTACTGGAGTGAACCCACTTCACTGGAGCTGACTTTGGGGTCAGAGGGATGAGATGTCTGGGAAAGGAGGCCAGCCCACCTGCCCTCCGTGGTCCCCACTAGGCAGATGCTGGACATTTCGAGACCTGTGGGCCTGAATAGGAGAAGAGGAGGAGTGCACGCCTCTTGACCAGCGGTTCTCAACCTTTGGGGGTCGAACGACCCTTTCACAGGGGTCGCCTAAGACCATCGGAAAACACATATATAATCACGTATTGCTTTTGTGATTAATCACTATGCTTTCATTATGTTCAATTTGTAACAATGAAATTGGGGGTCACCACAACATGAGGAACTGTATTAAAGGGTCGCGGCATTAGGAAGGCTGAGAACCACTGGTAGACCAAGGACGAAGGGCCCCAACCCCTTGCGGGCTACAGTGGGAGGAGCTGCTTTCTCCTGGGCCAGTGACCTGGGAACTCTAAGAGCAGAAGTCCTTGTCCTTGGGGATTGCTGTGGAGGGCAAATGCCCCTATAAGGTGGAGAGAGCAGGCTGAAGCCGGTTCTCTAAATGCAGTTGGAAGAGGCTCTTTGTAAACAGCTGGCCTGCCTGCAACTGCTGCTATTGCACTTGGATCTGCTGTTGAGAATGGCATCCTTCTAGCTCCTCCCAGAGGAATATGGAAAACCCAACCCATGGGCTGAGCCAGCTAAAGCATTTCTTAAAGTGACTAAAGGCAAGGCAGTGTATGCTCCTGACCCTCCTAGACTCCAAAGGAGGTTGCTATTCCTGGTGAAGTCATGCTCGAAACCAGCACAGGAGCCTTGGGTTCCAGCTCCTGGCAGCTTCGCACCGGGACACCACTCAGAAAGGAGGCTGGGGTCCGAATTCTTGGGGAAACACAGTATGGAAGGGAGGAGCCTCGGGAAGAGGACTGGTGCCCTCTAGAGAGAGAGGAGCAGAGTCACCAGGATGGAGTGGAATCACTTACTGTCCCCTCAGGCAGTAACGACCTACAGACAAGAGGGGAAGGCCAAGAAAGAGGGGCAAGTTTGCCTGGAGGAGGACTCAAAAGTCCTCTCTCACTCTGGGACTGTCTTTTCTTAAAGGCCGAGAACCAAATGATCGTGTGCATAAATGACACTCACCCAGAGAGTAATGCCACCAAGATGGCGACATATTAGGCTCCTGACTTCCCCCCCTTCCAAAGACACACCGAATATACACCTGCACATGGAGCGGCTCCCTCAGAGAAATCCAGGCACTAGCTGAGTGACTCACACATCAGATTAATGAGAAAATCACAAGACTGCGACACACTCTCACCATAAACCTCACCCCTTAACAATTGGGAGGGAACCGACTCCCAGCTTCTCCCTGAGGAGCAAAGGGTTTGGATCAAGCACATAGTACCCCAACTTTTCAGGTTGCCACCTGAGGGTGGACTTAAATCACCTAGCTCTGAGAGCCAGAGGGATGTGCCTTCACAAGTCCACGGGATTATAGCAAACAAAGGAGCAGTTGTTATTCAGAGCAGCTCTCCCATGGCTGTCCCCTCTGGGCTCCGTGCACAGGATCAGCAAAAACACCATCTCAGAGTTTTTTCCTTAAATGTTGTTAACTGCAAACTGTCTCAGCTCCTGCCTGAGGGCCCAGCTTCTAACCGGCTGCATCTTAGAGCTGACTAGGATCCTCCCGGGCACCTGAAAGAGCTGGTGAGCATCTCTCCCACCTTCTCCCTGGGTGTTGCTAGGACAATAAAACCAAGTTGCCAGCATCTCCCTGGAAGCAGCTTGTCCACATATCTAGCACTCAGTGTTGTGGCTGTCCCCAGAGGGGTGAGCCCTCAAATCACTGAGCTCTATAGCCAATGGGGCTTAGCATTGATGAATCCCGCAAGACCACGTTAAAGAACAACAATTACAAAAATACAACAGCATGTAAATGGGTACACAGGTACTGCCTGCGGCTCTCCCCCCACACCAAGCTCCATTCATGTGAGAAATGCTCACCTGTCCAACTTCAAATAACCGACTCAGAGAGAGAAGTATGGCGAAAACAAGACTTTTCACTCATTCTTGCAAAAGCGGGCGTCCAATTGAACAGGCACACATGGGACAGCGATCAGAAGCTATTATTAATCCCTAGGGTGTGAGGCTCCCTCCTCCATTCCTCGTTGGCTGAGTAGTATGGGGTTAATAGTGGAGCGGGATTTTTGATCTGGCACATGAGGTGTTCCCCTGGGCAGAATGGTTCCCAGGCTCTTTGTCCACCGGAGTTGAAGAATGAATCCACGGAAGATGGTATAGCAAAGGTGGAGTTTATTAAAGAACAAGTACAGACTCCCACGTGGGGAGGGGAAAAGGGTCCCACTGAGTTCCTTTTCCCTATGGCTTATAAAGGATGCAGATCCTGGTGCCTTGATATCCCCTCTGATTGGTCACTATTCCCTTAGACTGGTTACTATAGTAACTCCTGGGCTCAAAGGTTGAATCTCACACGGGACAGACAAGTGAGGTTCTTCCCCTCCCACCCACCCCTTTCTTTATTGTTTTCCTATTCCCTCTGGGCTTTCTTCTTCTCCTTCTGGATGAAAGGCTTCCTTCTCTTTATTTTGTAAACATAGACCTTTTGCTGTTTCCAGCTTCCTCATTCTATGGAGATGTACCTGTTGCAGCTTTTCAGCTTCCCTATTCTATGGAAATATACCTTCTGCTGCTCTGCAGCCCTGTGCTTCCTCCATGGGCCCCTTAATTTCTAAAATTTCCTAACCATGTCTTTTTCATCCCAAAAAATTCCTGTTTCAATAGTTTTCCTCATACATCGCCTAGGTCTTATTGTCTCCTATTGGGCCATTTGAAGAAATAATGGGCTGAGGCCTTTTCTAGTTGTCTCCACCTCCCCCTGACTAGTTGAGGCAGCACGGGGTGCTTAGTCCTGGGTGCCTCGGGGGTTTCTACCATCAGGTACACAGTTCTTTGTTCTTATCCTCTCTCCCCTCCTCCCTGCATTCTGTTTGCCCTGCATTCAGTAATGGTTTCCATTAAAAGTTGATTATGCTGCTGAAACCGGTTTGGTTCAGTGGATAGTGCGTCTGCCTGCGGACTGAAAGTTCCCAGGTTCGATTCTGGTCAAGGCAGCTGATCGATGTTTCTAATTCTCTGTCTCTCTCCCTTCCTCTCTGTAAAAAATCAATAAAATATATTTTAAAAAAAAAGTTGACTATGCTGAAGATGGATCACAGAGGCCTATTTCCTACACTTCACCCTTTCTTTTTTCCTAATTTATATTGTTGAGAGTATTACAGATGTCCCCCACTTTTCCCCCATAACCCCCCTCCCCCAGGCTCCTGCCCCACCCCAGGCCTTCACCACACTATTTTCCATGTCCGTGGGTAATGCATATATGTGTAACCAGACAATCAGTGGGTCCGGGCTGCCTGTCACTACTTGAGCCAAGTTAGAGAGACAGGGTTGAATCATATATGAGCGTTTATTCCACTAATGCCCACAGTATGGGAGAGCAGCAGGTCATCACAAAATCTGCTCTGTCCCCACCACAAGCCAGCTTCTTCTATGGCAGCGGTTCTCAACCTGTGGGCTCATGACCCCTTTGGGTGTCGAACGACCCTTTCACGGGGGTTGCCTAAGACCATAGGAAAACATATATAATTACATATTGTTTTTGTAATTAATCACTATGCTTTAATTATGTTCAATTTGTAACAATGAAATTGGGGGTCACCACAACATGAGGATCTGTATTAAAGGGTTGCAGCATTAGGAAGGTTGAAAACCACTGTTCTATTGGGTAGAAGGACAAAGATTACATGAGGAAATAGGCAAAGGGGATAAGAATGGGTATGCAAAATGGGCAGTTTACAGGTAATGCAGGCTGGGGGTATGCAAAGGCCTGCAGATATGCAAAGGACTGGGGATTTTCAAATGGCTGGTGCCTCTGGTTTCTGCAAGAAGGTTGTTAATCTTTCCATGATAATTGGCAGCTCCCATGTGGAGGATGGGCTGCATTTCCAGGTGAGCTCCCAGGTCCCACGTGCAACACCCAGCCAGGTTAGAATGTGCCTTCTTTAATCAAAACAAAACAGTCACGATTAATGGAACATGATTAGTATTTCTTATAGTTATAACTGGTCCCCAATATTCTATTTCTTCCCGAACATATGCATATAAATTCTTTGGTTAATTTCTGCCCACCCATTCTCATGCCTTCCCTCTGAGATCTTAGTCTGTGCCATGTTTCCATGCCTCTGGACATATTTTGTTCCTCAGTTTATTTTGTTCCTTAGATTCCACATATGAGTGCAATCATGTGATACTTGTCTTTCTCTGATTGACTTATTTCACTTAGCATAACATTCTCCAGGTCCCTCCATGCTGTTTCAAAGGATAAGAGATCCTTCTTTTTTACTGTTGCGTAGTATTCCATGGTGTAAATGTACCACAGTTTTTTTATCCACTCATCTACTGATGGGCACTTGGGCTCTTTCCAGATCTTAGCTTCTGTAGATAGCACTGCTATGAACATAGAGGTGCATGCATTCTTTCTGTTTGATGTTTCAGAATTCTTAGGATATATTATTATAAGTGGGATGACTGGGTCAAATGGGAGTCTATTTTTAAGTTTTTGAGAAAACTCCATACTGTTTTCCATAGTGGCTGCACTACTCTGCATTCCCTCCTGCAGTGCACTAGGGTTCCCTTTTCTCCACATCCTACCAACACTTGTTATTTATTGATTTATTGATTTATTGATGGTAGTTTATCTGGCAGATGTGAGATGATACCTCATTGTTGTTTTAATTTACATCTCTCTGATAATTAGTGACTTTGAGCACTTTTTCATGTGTCTAGGCTGTCTGTATGTCCTCTTTGGAAAATTGTAAGTCATGAAACAATAAAAATCTTAGAAGGAAACACAGGCAGCAAAATCTTAGACATGTCAGGTAGAAACAAAGGAGGAAATTTTAACAATGGGACTATATCAAACCAAAGGGTTCTGCACAGCAAAAGAAACCATCTTCAAAATGCAAGGGGAACCCACTGTGTGGGAGAACATATTTGCCGATTACACCTCGAGTAAGAGGTGTATCCAAAATACATAAAGAACTCATATTACTCAGCAAAAGGAAGACAAACGACTCAATTAAAAAATGGGTAAAGGACCTTTATTCTTTCAGACCCCAAATATACAGTCTTCTCAAAAACAGGATAGGGAATCAATATATCACATCGATTGAATTTAAAAAAAAAAAAATTATTGATTTCAGAGAGGGAGAGATAGATAGAAACATCAATGATGAGAATCATTGATAGACTGCCTCTTGTATGCCCCCTACTAAGGACCGAGCCTGAAACCGGAGCATGTGGCCTGACCAGGAATTGAACCATGTCCTCCTGGTTCATAGGTTGATGCTCAACCACTGAGCAACACTGGCCGGGCACACTGATTGAACTTTTTACTCTGCTTCAGCAGCAGAAGGAAAAGAGTTTTACTATATTGCAAACTCTCAAGTTCTCTCAAGGAATTCCACACTTCTGTGTGTATAAATATGTGAATATATGTATACATGTGTATACATACATATTAAGAGAGTATATATGTATGTGTATATGCATATATGTATATATATGTTTGTACATTAATATGTATATACAGAAAGAAAGAGAACACCTGCAAAACTCTAAGCCACATGTCTAGAAGAATAAGTAGGTTGACGCTTTTCTACAGAAGACTGAGTTTTATGGTTTTTAAATCTCCTTTTGCCTCATTTCTGAGAACTAAGTCTATTTGACAATACAAGTAGAAAAGCTCATCTCTCTAAAGGGCTCTTGATTCTCTCAGATTCCTGCCTTTATTTCTCACTTCACTGGAGTTCTCTTAGCCATCAGTGAAGCCCAGGTAGCATCTGTGTGTGTATGTATACATAGACAAACAGGTAGTTAGTTAGTAGAACACTATATAATCGATCCCTCAGGTAACAACTTCCTCTGAGAATGCCACTTACGCTACTGATTTCAAGAACACTCATTGGCAACTGCAATCCAGGAATGAAAGAGCCAAAATCAGAAAGCCTGCACTGTGGCAACCACCACCACAAGTGCCTCTTGACATCCGGATTAAACAGCAGAAAGCTCCAGGTGGAGGAATTTATGTCTCCATCAAGTTGATTCCAGCAGAAGACAGCCAACAGGGATGGAAGCTGGCCTTTGCCTCACTTCTTTTCCACCCTGGGTGGGTTGCCTGTCAAGCCTCGCTGTAAAAGAGCCCAGGTATGTAGATTTCCACCTGAACAGTTCCTGCAGGTTCAGAAGTCACTCTTAAAGGAGGATGAAATGGAGCCGAGTGAGCATATCACCCGCAGCAGTATGCCATTATCAAAGAGAATAGCTACATATAAATAAAACTTGAGCAGGTCCTGAAGGTAAATTTAAATTGCATGAGCAGATGACTTACACTCCCAGTGACCTATTCTTGCAGCACTGCTAGCTCTCTGCCAACCCCATCTATGGCTTCGTGAGGCGCTCCCTCAGAGGCTGATCCCTAGTCTGCAATGCTCACTGTGCACCGGGGAGGATTAAAGTAATAGGCATGAGTGAGTGCACTGCATTTCAGAAGAAGGTGGCCAGACTGGAGATAGGTATGGCTGCACCGAAATGAACAAGCTCAACCTTTTGCTTTTGCTTCACTGACAGGTGAATATAATCTTTTGTTTCATTGATAATTGGCAGAGGCCTTTTACTAGGTATATGGGTGCACTCTTAATGGTGTCACCCCTCAGCCTGATTGTAATATGTATAGGAGTTACTGATCTATAGATATATAGAGAGATATAAATATATGTTTATATATATATATATAAATAAATCTCTATGTGTGTGTACTTAAATGGCAGGAAGAGAGAGAGCTCTCGTGTCTCTTTCTCTTCTTATAAAAGCATCAGCCCCATTTAACGTAAGTACCTACTTATAGGCCCTAGTGCCAAATACAGTTCTCTTGGGGATAAGGACTTCGACATATGGAGGAGGGGCACAATTCAGTCCATAGAAGAATTGTGAAGAATGATCATCATTTATTCTTCATTCATTAGCTTAAATTCCCCTGCAAAGTGAAACCTCCTTTCAACAATTTGGATACCTTGAAGAATAGTTAATACAGGGAAGATGAAGGTTATTTCTTTGTACTACTGGTTTTCAAAATAATGAATTTGGGTATTGTTCATTTTTGTTTTCCAATGCTTTTAAGATGTCTAATGTATGTCAGGTGCTTAGTTCATGTTTAATTGAATATACTTTTTATATTGCCTTAATAGGCAAAACTACATTTTTTAAAATATCAATGTTCTTGAGAATAACGTTTTCTCTCTAACTTTTCCTGACAGTTCTCCCATTCAGAGATTATTATGGTTACTCTCTGGATAAGATCTACTTTTAAACCTTTTAAAGCAAAATTGTCGCTATATGAAGATACGTGATGAAGAACTCTGAGATCTGAATCGCATATTATCCTTTCAGAACTTGAACAATAGGCCTCGAGAAATCCCTCCAAAATACAGCCAGACAAACCATCTACATAAATTGATTAGCCCTTTATCTGGTCTATGATACAATTCAACATTCAGATTTTCATAATGTAATGTAATATTTGCAATCGTGCCTTGTAGCCACTGGAGCCAGCTTGTCTGTATATCTTGCTGGGAGATTAATATGGAAGAACCAATGAGAATAAAAACAAAATAAGGACCATGGGAACAATGGCTCTGGCTTCAATTAAGGAAAAATAACTCAGTAAAGAGTCTTTCCCCAGGAAAGACAGCCAAGCGGGCCCAGGTCCAGTTGAAGTAAGGATACCACCAGGTCCTAATGACCAGCTATTAATCAAATCTTCCCTTTTTATCCCCAAAACTTACACACAGGCACATGCACACATATTCAAGCACATGAATTCTCTATGCAGTTTGGCTGAGGCTGCAAGTAGACTGCCTACCTTTGTCAGGATTTATAGCTAGAAATCAAACCCAGAACGGTTTGACTCCAGAGACAAAATCTTTATCGCTACATTGGAATGTGCCACTATTTGAATTTTAATTTTTTTAATTTTTCAATTACAGTTGACATTCAATATTATATTAGTATCGTGTGTTTTGCTTTTTAATCAGCTTCTGCAAGCTATCACAAATCCTCAGGATGAGTAACACATATGAATATATATTCAATATATATTTGCATGTGTGTGTTTCTATGTATAATTTTCTATCCTTCTTTGCCATTGTAGGTGTGTAATAAACACTTATGAAGTGAATAAATCAGTTTAAACAAATAAGCCTGAATGAATAAAGAAGAAATTAGTGCAGGGATAGAAGAAAGTGTGTTATTTAATTTGCTATCAGAATTAGTCACCTAAGTTCTGTTTGTTTTAATATTCTATTAATTCAATAAATATTTTGAACAATACGTGGTGAGTTAGTAATTGCATCATATACCTAAAATGGCTCTCACTAAATCTAATACATCTCCTGGATATGAAATTATTTAAGCCACTCCTAGAAAGCAAACTGAGCTAGGAAGCTACAAGCAGAGCAGGCATTACAAAAAGCATGATGTCCCGCTGAAGAATAATACCAATAAATCTTGACCTCTGATCAAATCATTTGCATTTGTGCTGATTTTTTTGTCTATTATAAAGGGAAATTCAACATTGATTCAAAAAACTTCTAAAAAGCATGGAGAAGCCGGTAGGAAGATCTGAATATCGGTATAGGACTGGTTGGTTTTGTTTTTAGTTTTATTTGTTTGAAGAACATGTGCGTTGTTCTACTTTTGCTTATTTTCTACTAAAAAGAAAGGGAATTTAAGAAGATCTACTATGAGTCATACACAGCACCAGGTGGTCCCTTTCAATATGTATTAGTGTAATCGTTTTAAAAACAAGGAATTGAGACTCAGAGGTTAGACGGGCTGCTGAAGTTCAGAAAGCCACTTAGGTGCCGAGTCAAGGTTGGATTCCAGGCTTGTGGCCTTCAGAGCTCATGGTCTTTCAGTACTTCCTTTTTGGCACAACCACTATTTTTTAACCAAAACCAAGTTACATTTGTTGATGGAGCCCACTCTCTGCTCTCCAGGGAAAAGGAGGTTCCCAGGGGTCACCCCCAGAACAAAATAGAAATGACGGGAAGGGCCCAAACAGGGAGACTGTCTGTGAGGGCCATGTGCTTCTTATAAAACGAGAGTCTCCCCCAGCCTCCAAGCCGTGACCAGGAGTCCAGCTGCAGGAGGTATAACCTCAGACTCTCACCCTGCAGACCAACCGACCTGGGCCCTGGGCAAGGGCGCTGGGCAGAAGTTGAGGTCAGCAGTGGGTAAGGGGCTGCTGCCCCATCACACGCTCATGGTCACCCTGGGCCACCACCATCGCGGTCTTGCTCTCGTCCCTAGGCCGCCCTACGGGGCTTCCTGCCAGGCCTCTCTGCCCGTGGAGTCCATGCAACACCTGATGCTTTCGTTACCCAACTCAAGGGGTTTGCTGCGTGAGGTGCTCTATTCAAGAGCCAGCCAGTGTCGCAAGGTCATTTTATTTACTTGCAGCAAGTAAAGGAGACAGAGGATTCATATCTAAAGCTCTGCCCTCTCGGAGGAAGGTTTAGCCATTGCTTATATATACTATTTGGTTTGTTACACATTGATTTCTCCATTGCAGTTGGCTCCATTTAGCCAGTTGGGTTCCTGTCATGCTCACCCTGTTTACAGCTGGTCTGCAAAATATTGTGCTACATTTTCAACATTTTTAACATTCAGCAAGAATAATATTTAGTAATAACACTCAGAACCTCCCGGACCTCGAGACCTGTGCTATCTAACACTTTCACCAGGGAACAGGTGCAGAAGGTCCGACAGCACCATCTCCCTGTGGTTTGGAGTGGTGGGAGGTGCTGGGGATGCCCAGGCCCCCCACGGTGACTGGGAGTTCGGGGATCAAGAGGTGATGCTCAGCAGGCTCACACAGGTGGTGGGGCCCTCAGGGCCAGGGCAGAACAGATGTGAGCCCCCCTGACACCTGTGCCCATGGGGTTCATGATGGTGTAGTGTTCTCTCTCGAGTTGGTGGAGTCTCCAGTGCTGGTCATCATGGATGTTCCAAGGGGCTACCTGCTCCCAGGGATCCTCTGTACTGTTCATAGCGGGCAGGCCCTGGCGGTGAGGGCGCTGGATGGGGCCGCATACCACCTCTGTAGCTCGGGCCCAAAGCTGGTCATGCTCCTTAGAGGTGGCATCCTTGAGCTCTAAAGCCCCTGAGCTCTCAGGGAGGGGTCCATGGTGCCAGAGAGGAGGGGCTGGGAGCCAGAGACGGGTGACGGGCTGACCTAGCATTTGCAGGGTGAGGCTGGGGTACGGGGTGTTGCGCCTGGGAAGAGCCATAGCAAGAAGAGCTGGAGAGGAGGGCTGGGCTCACCGCCAAAGCTACGCGGTTCCTGCTGGGCCGCATCCCACTGCCCCCAGCCGGAATCAGCCCCACCTGCAGGCCCAGCCAGCGGGGTGCTGGGTGCATGCCCATTGTAGGGCAGTGGGCGGGGCTTGAGGCCTCTCAGGCACATCGGCTCTATGATTCCCATTTGAAGAGCACGTGGAGGGGCTCAGCAGTAGCAGTTAGTATCTCATAAGTGTCCCCACAGAGTTCAAATAGCACTCTGCAGAGGTTATAAAATAGATCGCAGCTCTGCTTTTTCTACGTGCGTCATTTCCAACAACACATAGGGGGGAAATGGGGATGAAAAAGGAATAGAAATAATATGACACATTGTAAAACTTAGGGCCGAGGACATAAAATAGGAGAGTAATTCAGAAGAAAATGATGTATGTGTGAAGATCGTTGTCATTTTAAGGTGCTCAGATTTTTATACTGATGAGAAAAATAAGACATTTTTGTGGGGGGAGGCCAGCAGCCTGACTCTGTACCTAGTTAGTCAGTATCCCTAATGCACATTCCTGTTAGCCTATAATCAAGTCACTGCTCCTTCCTTAATTATCTGGTCTTGCAAGACCTGTTCACCTAAGTACTCCCATTTTACCGAGGCCATGAACCATGAACCATACACAACCCCCAGAGGGGGTTATCAGCGCTGGCGCCAGGCCAGGCCTTTAGGTGTGGTCTCACGGCCCCCATGCCAACACACGGGGTTTTTTGCAAAACCCCCCAAAGTTCCGGAAGTCTGACCCATATATGGGGGACAAAGAAACCAAAGGGTATAAAGGGAAAGCTTCCTCCATATTGGCTTGCTCAGGATTTGGAAACAGGCTTCCCTGAGTCACAGTACTAGTCCATCTGGAAATAAATAGGTTTTTCCTGTATCTCCGGGTACTCCTGTGTGTGTATTTTCTGGTTGCCTGGTAAATTCTGCAGCAATACTTGTATGAAGATCCTATCCTGATCACTTCAAATATGTAAGTGGTCTAGTTCTAAGCAATCAACATGTGAATAGTAATGCTTTAGCAAAAAATAGCATGCCAACCAATTAGAGAGCAAAATTGTTTCATCACCAATGACTCTGCTATAGGAATAAAGTTATTTTTATTGAAGGAGCTGACAACCACCTTTGTTCTCAAAAATATCTCAACATAATATGACCATCCTCAGAATCATTCTTCCCCAGCGATGGCACTGTTTAGTCGTAGGACACAGCTCCCCGGTGAAGTGGCTCTGTCGGTGCTCCAAAGCATGTGGCGTATACTCAGGCTTTAACCTCTGTTAACTTTTTCTCACTGACTCACTGAATAGTGAAATGTAGATGTGTCTATTTTTAAAACGTTCAGCTCTATTAAGTCAAAGGAAATTGATCTTTCATTTACCTCTAGAGTGCTTAGGGAATGTTCACTCAGTCAAATTATATGAAGGGGGCTTATTTACATCATTGCCAGCTCTCACAACACCTGCAAGGTAGGTCTGCCAAGTTCCATTTCCCCAAAGTCACCCGATCACTAAGAGGCAGGGTCAAGACTTCAATCAAACATGTCTGAATACCAAACAATCACACGACATCAAGAAAACTGATTTTATCTCCAAAGCAAGCACCAGCCAATTAATAGTAGCTGCCCAGAATGCTGTGCTGGAGAGAAGGCTGAGCTGTACTGGAGGCCAGTAAAAACTCAGCAAAGTCTGCCATGGGCCCATACAGAAGAGTGACGGGAACCCTGCCACATATAGTGGGGTGAATGCCCCCCCAAACATGTCCACTTACTAGTCCTAAGAACCTGTAAATATTACCTTACATGGGGACAGAATGAGATGACCGTCTATGGCAAAAGATGTAATTAGGTTAAGGATTTAGAGGAGTTTATTTTGGATTCTCTAAACCCAATGATAAGTGTCCCTGTAAGAGTGAGCGAGGCCAAGGGAAATTTGACGGAAGGAGGAAGAGACAATGTAATTTTGAGGAAGATATTGAAGTGATGTAGCCACAAGTCAAGGAATGCTGGGAGAGGCCAAGAATGAAATTCTCCCATTGAGCCTCCAGAGGAGTGCAGCTCTCCTGACACCTTGATTTCAGACCTCTGGCTTCCATAAGTGTGATAAAATGAATCTCTGTTGTTTTAAGCTGCCCAGTTGGTGGTAATTCGTTACAGCCATTACAGATACTAGTAACTGATAGATGATGCATGTGCTCTCTATAACTCAGGCTCTGTCTTTAAAAGAGCTGGGACTTGCCCGTGTGCATTCTGATACACAGACGGCGATGTGCTTGCCAACTTCCTATAGGTTTTCATATGGGTAAATCATAACTTTACCCCTTACTAATGAAACTGCAGCTGCCTCCTGAGACTAGAGAGCAAAGTGGAAGAAGAAGAGCGAGCCCAAAGCCAGCAGGTGCCCATATACAGCAGTGCACAGGTATGCTGCTCAAAAGGAAAGGTATTAGCCTTGGCCAGTGGCTCAGGTAGTTGAAGCATCATCCCATACACCAAAAAGTCCAGGGTTCGATTTCTGGTCAGTGCACAGACCCAGGTTGTGGATTTGATCCCCGGTTGGGTGAATATTGGAGACAATCGATCAATGTTTCTCTCTCACATCAATGTTCCCTCTCCCTTCCTTTCTCTCTAAGATCAATGAAAACATACCCTTGGGTGAGGATTAAGAAGGAAAAGGGGGCAGAGTTTAGAGAAACACTGGCTGCAGGCCCCTCCAAAATTGGCAACTGGGTCAAATCTAAGTACAGAAACCAAGCAACTAGGTGATGCCAATCCAATCATCTAGAGCAGTGGTTCTCAACCTTGGCTGCACATTAGAATCACCTGCGAATCTTTTGAAAATCCTGATTTCTGAGCCTCATCCTCCGGAAATTCTGTTTCTTTATTATGGGGTCGGGCCACAACCTTAGTAACAAAGAAACAGAATTTCTGGAGGATGAGGCCCAGAAATCAGGATTTTAAAAAGATTCCCAGGTGATTCTAATGTGCAGCCAAGGTTGAGAACCACTGATCTAGAGCCATCCAGAGAGAAAGCAAAGCATAGTGGTTAAGTGAATTGATGCTGGATTTATGTATGACTTAAGTCTAAATTATATTTACTAGAACTATGGCCCGCGGGCCGGATCCAGCCCGTTTGAAATGAATAAAACTAAAAAAAAAAAAAAGACCGTACCCTTTTATGTAATGATGTTTACTTTGAATTTATATTAGTTCACACAAACACTCCATCCATGCTTTTGTTCCGGCCCTCCGGTCCAGTTTAAGAACCCATTGTGGCCCTCGAGTCAAAAAGTGTGCCCACCCCTGGGCTAGAAGCTTGGCCTGTGTAAATTGTTCAACCTCTCTGTTTCTGTCTCCTTATCTCTAAAATAGGCTCAAGATATCTATTTCATAGGGCTATTAGACAAATTAACCGAGATAATTCACAAGAAAGCCTGGCATTTGGTTCATATTCCATGAATTTTAGTTGTTATTAACATTAGTATTGTTACTAATGATAGTAACGAGAGTACTTATAGAAGCATGAGCCAGGAAACTAGACAGATCAAATAATAAATAAACAAACCATAGACAGAAATCTGCTGTATGTTATTCCTATTCACTTTATTTCTGCCCACCAGGTCCTCAAAGGAGAAAAATAGCTTCTGAACACTTCGGCAAGCCATTGAGAGAGAATATTGTGTGGGAATTTAAAAAAAAAAAAATCTCTGGTTATCTTCTGTCAACCTAGAGATTGGATGTTTCTATCTAAAGCTGGCTATGTCCCCAGCCATTCACATAATGGAAAGACTATGGGAGATACTTGTATGGATTCTCTGCCTCATGTTCCCAGGCAGCCTCTTTGTTGCCATCCCCTTGTGGAGCTCAGCTTTGTCTGTTGCCTCAAAGATCCTAAAATGTTAAAGCTTAAAAATCATCTCTCCCACCTTCCTGAATGCAGAGATGAGGACACGCAGACTCAGGCAAGGACATGACTTGACCAAATTCCACACCTACTTATTGCAAAAGTCAGATTCTTTAATGATCACAAAATAAAGGTTTTTTTAGTGGGGATTGGAAAATATTCCTCTCTAGCAATTTCCTTCCTCACTTTCAGGGAAAGATGATAGTGGGCTCAACCTTTATGCTCTGGTGTCCAATTACATCCCAGCAAAGACGCACAATGAGTCAACCAAAGTGAAAATTGTTTCTAAAGCAAACACTCCACCAAACTATTTTAACTTATATTCTCTCAAGTGTAATATGCACAAAATATCTTAACACTAATTACACTGGTTCTGGTACATTTCAGAATCCGTGGATATTCAGTACCATAGTGTTTTAATTATTGTAGCTTTGTAATATAATTTGAAATCAGAAAGTGTGATGCCTCCAGCTTTGATCTTTTTTCTCAAGATTGCTTTGGCTACTCTGGGTTTTTTGTGGTTGCATATGAATTTTAGGATTGATTTTTCTATTTCTGTAAAAAAAAAAAAAAAAGCTGCTGGAATTTTGATGGGAATAACATTGAATCTGTAGATCACTTTGGGTAGTATGAAAATTAAGTCTTCCAATCCATGAACATGGGATATCTTTCGATTTCTTTTTCTTATTTAATGTCTACCATCAATGTATTGACATAAAGACAGATATATAGACAAATAGAACCAAACAGAAAGCCCAGAAATAAACCCATACATATACAATTAACTGATCTTCAATAAAGGTGCCAAGAATACACAATATGGAAAGGATAGTCTTTTCAACAAATGGTGTTGGGAAATTGAATATCCATAAGCATAAGAATAAAATTGGTCCCTTATCATACATTATACACAAAAAATCAACTCAAAACAGATTAAAGACTTAAACGGAAGTCCTGAAACTGTAAAACTCTTAAGAAAAAACACAAGAGGAAAGTTTCGTGACATTGTTCTTGGCAATGATTCCATGGAGATGACACCAAAATCACAGGCAACAAAACAAAAGTAGACAAGTGGAACTATATCAAAATAAAAAGGTTTTGCACAGCAAAAGCAGCAATCCATAGAGGGAAAGAGCAACCTATGAAATAGAAGAAAAATATATAAGGGACTCATATAACTAAATAACAAAAAGAAGCAGAAATAAAACAAAATATATAACCTAATTAAATAATGGACAAAGGACTTTTGAATAGACATTTCTCCAAAGAAGACAGAAATGGCCAGCAGTACATGAAAAGGTGTTCAACATCATTAATCATCATGGAAATGGAAATCCTAACAATGAGGTCTCACCTTATCCCTGTTAGGATGGCTATTACCAAAAAGACAATAAATAACAAATATTGGTGAGAGTACAGAGAAACAGGAACTCTTATAAAATGGTATTGATGGGAATGTTAAATGTTGTAGTCACTTTGGAAAACAGTATGGAGATTTCTTAAAAAATTAAAAATAGGACTCTCACTCTGGCTGGTGTTTCTAAGTGGTTAGAGCTTCAGTCCTCTCACCAAAGGGTTGAAGATTTGAATCCCAGTCAAGGGCATGTTCCTGAGTTTCAGGTTTGATCCCCGGTCCTGGTCGGGGTACGTATGGGAGGCAATCAATCCATGTGTCTCTCTCACAATGATGTTTCTCTGTTTCTCTCCCTCTCTCCTCCTCTCTCCCTAACTCCACTCTCACTAAAATACAATGGAAAAAATATCCTCGGGTGAGGATTAACAAACAGAAATAGAACTATCATATAGTCCAGAAATCCCATTTCTGAATATCTATCCAAAAGAATTGAAATCAGGATCACAAAGAGATAATGTGCATTTATATGTTCATTGCAGCATTGTTCTAGTGGTCAATATGTGGAAACAACACAAACATTCAGTGACAGATGAATGGATAAAAAAAAATGTGGCATGTACACACAATGGAATATTATTCAGTCTTAGAAAAGGAAATCCTATCATTTGGAACAATGTGCATGGATGTGGAAAAAGAAAAAGAAAACCCTACGTTTGGGGAAAACATGGCGAAATAAGTCAGTCAATGAAGGACAAATACTGCATGATTATACTTAAGTGAGGTATCTAAAATAGATAAACTTACAGAAGCAGAAAATAAAATGGTAGTTGCCAGGAGATTGAGGGTATGGTAAGGGGGAGTTGTTGTTTAATGGGTATAAAGTTAGTGTTACACAAAATAAATAAGTTCTAGTGACCTGCAGGATAACACAGGCCTATGGTTAACAATATGGTATCATGAACTTAAAAATGTGTTAAGAGGATAGATCTCATGTTAACTGTTCTTAACATTTATACACACACACACACACACACACACACACACATACAAAAGACACAAGGAAACATCTGGAGTTGATAGGTAGGTTTATTAACTTGATTGTGGTGATGGTATCATAGGTGTGTACATATGTCCAAACTAAGCATTTCTGAAGAGGCTTTGAATCACTTGGTTAAGCTGTTTTTCACAATGACTTTGTGAATTGGGTTGCTTGGATCTTCATTTACATAAAAGGAATGAAAGGGGCTGTGAGACCCCCGAAGCGGGACCCTCACTCTGTCCCACAGATCGACGGCGACCCCAATCAACCGCAGGAGACGTCACTTGATGCAAAACGCAAGAGGCTTTATTCTTTATTCCAGCACGCTGGGGCCCAACCCGTACTCACACAAGAGCAGAGGAGTTGTGCCCCCAGCAAGGGGTTTTTCAGCTAATTATATGCTAAAATCACACATCAGGGAGGGGTTGCATGCAGGAGGGTAAGAGGAGAACAAAGCTTGATAGGGATAAGGCACTCCTTCCTGGTGTTTCACAGCCTGTTCCTCTCAAGGTTGATTGAAGCTGGGTTTACTCAACCCATCCTTTGTTGGGGCTATCTCCTGTAATAGCCTTGGGGAGGGCGTCATTCCCTCTGTTCCTATCTCTAGTGGGGGAAGCCTAGGGAGTTGAGATAAAACAGGCAGCTAGGCCTGGCAGCTGGGCCTGTGCAGTTTGTAACATTCTTTTATTCTTTCAGGGCCACCCATTCACTGAAAGTTGCACTGCAGTCATCAGCAGAGAAAAGATTAAAATGAAAGGCTGCCTCACGTTAATCACCAAGCTATATTGCCTTTCTTATTACCGTACTGTCAGGTCTTCCTTCACATGTAGTGTTCCCCACATGGCGTTCAATCATTTCCCAGCCAGTCTAAGGTCTCTGTCTATGTGACTTAGGGAGGTACCACAAAAGAAATGGAACCTAAATGACTGGGTAAACCACTACCCAGAGTTAAAATAACAAACTACCCAGCGTTAAAATAACAAAATGCCCAAACTAACCAGATTTCCCACAACACTTTATTTTGAAAAATAAGGATGGATGCCAGGAATATTAGGGACATAAATGGGGGAATCCAAAGAGAGCAGAGGAAACTGAAGTCCCATTCGGCAAACAATTCTGTTCATTCCTTATGAGTAAGGAGAGGGTAGGGACAGGAAGAGAAGTCTATGAAGCTACTATCATTAGCAAAACGTAAAATAGCAAAATGCATATAAGAACACATGAGCAATTCTGTGTTTTCAGAGCACAAAGTGCTTAGCAGGGAATGGCTGGAAGTGAAGCCTGAGAGGTAGGCAAAGGCCATTGTCATGGACAGCCGTACAGGCCATTACAAATGCAGGATCTGATCCAATGGGTAGTAAGTGATAAAATGCCAAAGGTGCAAAAAGATAAGCGTGATGAGAATCTAAATAAAAGTCAGCACATAACATCCGATAGAATCATTCAAGTAATAATGGAAGAAATATTGAGAGAGAGCAGGAGCTAGGGAAATAATTCTTAAATAATTAAGAATATCTATAAAACAGAAGTGTTATAAGAAGGAAATTCCTGCTGTTAGATAAATGAGATTAAATGAGAGCATTTATCTTCATAGTAGGAAAATGTGTGCTTAAGTGCTAATATGATTTACCTCACCGAGAGCCATTTGGAGATTCTTCATAACAAATACTTTGATAGGATAATATTTTACCATTAAGTACCAAAACTGGCAAGACCCATTTTTATCCACACTTTGTGCTCATAGGAGTTAATTCCCATCTTTTAATACATTAATTATCATTAGTAAATTAGAATAGCATATAGGTGAAAATATAGATTAGAAAGATTTTTTTGCTCTTCTTTTTTGCCCCTTACCACAAGCAGATAGTATTTTATAAACGAAGAAAAGAACAAATCCTATATTATAAATCCCTGAGATAGTTATTCATAAGTGTATTTAAGGTAAAAAAAACTTTGTAAATAAGTATTCATGAAATTCCAAATGTGTAAACTTGATTTTACTCATTTCTTGTATAATTAGTCCATTGTTTGCCTAAATTTATCAGGCTAAATTAACAACACAAATTCGGTTTGTTTGTTTGTTTCATAAAATTCATGATAAGGCACATGGAGAGGCAGAAAGAATACACTTTAAAGTGAATTAGATCCTTTGGCAGACACTGTCCTCTCTTCTAACATTCCCAATTGAAATGCAAAGAATAAAAACACTGTGAGGTCATCTTGTTTGAAATCTATTCTTGGTGGCAGCTGTGAAGGAATTCCTGCCACTGCAGAAAACAGCCTTCCTGAGGCAGGCAATTATATTTTTAAATATATTCAGTTTATATTGGTTATGTTTAAAAAATAGAAAAAATAAAGGAGGGTATGTTTATTAACCACACATATTCTTTCTACTTTAAAAGCTCATCTTGCCCTGGCTGGTTTGGCTCAGTGGATAGAGCGTCGGCCTGGGGACTCAAGGATCCCGGGTTCGATTCCGGTCAAGGGCATGTGCCTTGGTTGCGGGCACATCCCCAGTGGGGAGTGTGCAGGAGGCAGCTGATCAGTGTTTCTAACTCTCTGTCCCTCTCCCTTCCTCTCTGTAAAAAATCAATAAAATATATTTTTTTAAAAAAATAAATAAATAAAAGCTCATCTTTCTTTCCCAGCCTACAGATCCTAATTTTCAGAGTCCTACAATGATAAACACTGATATATACAAGCCCCTCTTTCCCATGAAAGGCGAAATAAAATGGAGTCACTTATGTAAAGGGTTTACAAATGAAGCCGGAAGGCTACTAAGGTAACGCACCTTATACAGGTTCTCACTGCTGAATCTTGAACTTTTAAACTGGACTAAACTACAAACGTTCAAGGACTCTGCAACTTGCTGCGGTAACAGATATTTGCTTAGTGATAGCCTTAGCAACCACTCATGTGTAATCAAGACTAACTTTCTGCTGCCAACACCAATTAAATCTCTTTATAAACAGCTTATGCAAACATTCCTTTTATTTTTATTTTTATAAAGCCTGATTTTGCTCCCTAGTGGGGTACCATGTGGGTTGCTACTCAGTTCTGCGTATTCCAAATTGCAATGCTTTGATCCCAAATAAATACTTTTGCTTAATTGTTGCCTCCTGACAATTTTAGGTTGACAGTCCCAACTTCCCAGTATATTCAAGGCAAATAACTGCGTGCAGAAAAGGAAGCAAGAGCCAAAGTCTCTACCAGCTAAAGATGCTCCATCTCTCACAGCAGAAGGAACCATGTCCCCTGCTTTCTCTTTCTTCTCTAGACGGGAGAACTGGGCAGATGCTTTCCTAAAACTACTTTGAGTCACCTGACTTTCTGTTTCCTGGACTTACACTCACAACTACTGCCATCTTTGTTACCCAACAGAAAGAGTTGTCTGCCCAACAGAAAGAGTTTGTCTGCCCAGCTTAGCAGAGGCAAACACTAAGCACCCAGAATTGTAGTGGAGAAAGACTGGCTATTTTAGTATGAATGGAGACACCCAGGAGAACAGTAACCTCATCCAGGGTTTGGGGATGTTTTTCATGGGTGCAGGGGGAACAGGTTTGTGGAAGCACCAGTGGGCAAGTTTTAATTGGAGCTTAGCTATTTATATTAAGGGGCATCAACACTGGATCTTGGAAAATCGACCCTTTCCTTCTGAAAGGGTTCCAGGGTTCAAGTTCCATTATGTCCTGGTTTTTTGGTTGTGTGAGGGGTGGGGGGTGGGAGTGGTAGAAGGAGAGTTTGATTCCAGTGCAGCTGGAGGTCAAAGTGTCAAAGCTCTCTTCTCTGTGCTTGCTTCAGCTGCATGACTTGCAGTTTGGTTTTTGTCTCTAAAAAGCTCATTAAACAGCAGGATAGCCCCTATGAGTTGGTTCTATGGTTACATTTTGCCCAAGTTTTTGAATTTAAGTCTAATCGTCCACTTTGAAAATGAGTTAATGTCAGTTAAATAAATGGGACAAGATGGAGTTTTCTTTTATTCCCTACTAGAGGTCCAGTGCACAAAATTCGTGCACAGATAGGGTCCCTAGGTCTGTTCAGCAATCAGGGCCAATCAGATTCCCTGCCTCCTCGCCTCCTCCTTCCCTTGCTCCCTCAGCACCCCGCCGCCACCCCCTGGTAGTCAGCACATGTCATAGCGAGTGATCAAACTCCTGGTCTCCCAGTCAAACTCCCGAGGGGCCACTTTGCATATTAGCCTTTTATATATATAGATTGTACTCTTAGTCTACTCCTATGAGTGCATCTTTGGCAAGAGGAAGTAAGGTCACATGACAACCAGGCAGACATGTATGTAGTCAGGTTATCTTCAAAGAGACTGTTGAAAGAAGCATAGTTGACTGATTGCCCAGAGCTGCTCCCTGTGAAGCCTGAACCATGCAGCTGCCTGGCTGCCTGCAGGCAGAGGCTGAGCATTACAGGGAAACTAGCTCTGTCCCATTCCTGCTGGATGTAGGGCTGCTCCTGACAGCAACTTTGACCCCAGCCATGGATGATTTGACTGCCTGCCAGGTTGTGGGCTGAGTTTTTGTTGGTAATCCACCCCATTCCCATTCCATTCCCTTACTAGTTCAGTTAAGTGTTTGAAATCTCTTAGCAAAATGCATGACTTCATTATCTCTGTCTCCATTTGAGAGCTGTGTTAAGGATTAAGGATGTGCCTAGGAAAGAAATCTCTGGAAGGCAGACAGTGGGAAAAAGTGGGAAAAACCAAGAAGGCTATATTTAGAGGGGCCAATGGCACCTTTTATATCACACTGCTAATTCCAACACCTCATTAATTTTATCTCCAAGTCATTTCCAAGAGTAGAAAGTGGGAAAGCGTTTGAATTTACAATTTCAGTTGGCCAATGTAGAAACCTCCTCTAAGAATTATTTCCACATTATCTTAGTTCTTAGACCTTTAGAAATTCTAAATTCTATTCCATAAAGAACATCTCTGAGAACTTGACTCCTCCCTCTAAGAAAATTATCTCATTTTCTTCTGTAGAAACACTATATGCCTAATGTTCTCCAACAGTGTTGTATGCATTTTTTATACAGCAAAACTCACAGTGTGCTTTTCCACTCAACCGTGAACAAAACAATGGCAGAAACATGAATAAAGCCCATTTCTGAAATGATATCTGAACAAATTGGTTGGTTCCTAGCAAGAGGCCTTATACAGCAAAAAATAAAATAAAATAAAAATGCTGGCTATTGGTTTCCTACATGTTCTTTCTACGTCTTGTTCTCTAAACCCTGTTGAGTCTAAAATTACTAGACTTGAACATTTGTCCTTGAGGCATTCACATTGTAAAAGAAAACCTATCTGAGCATATGATAAGAAGCAGAGACAGATAAAAAGATGGAAACAATTGTTCAACTCATTCTGTTTTATAATTGCCATTTCTTCTACTCATTTTCTCTCCCTTCTTCTTCATTTCCCCAACCCTTGAAAAGTATTACTTGGTATTTTCTGTCACTATTTCTAAATTAGCTTTTAAAATTGCTTTTACTATGAGTTAGGGCTGAACATATTAACATAGAAAAATGCTCATAATAATGTGAAGGGAACAGACATCAGAACATTATAGTATGAGTCCAATTTTTATTTACAGATATAATAAATTATAATAAATATACATTTATTTTAATCATTTAAATATATTCATTTTTGAAAGGGCGAGGGCTATGCCCTCCATCCTACCCTGGATCCTCCATGTTGGGGCAGAGGCCATGTGCTCAGAAGAGTGCCTTCTTCCCGGAAGCCCAGGCCCCTGCTGGCCACGCCCGGGATTTCTTTGAACTAGCCAATGACAAGCAAGGGATGTGCGCGCCATAGAGATGACCACATCCTGTGCAACAAGACCCGACTTGGCGCCTGGCCAGTCCGCAGGGCACACAGCTAGCCCCCCCCCCCCCTCACTATTAAAGCTCTGATTTTCTCATGGGTATCACTCGGTTTTCCAGTCGCTGCGTCGGCTAGAGGCCTGGGTCGGGTTAGCTAACTCAATAAAGGACCTTCTGCTTTTGCATCGGACTGGCTCCCTGGCGTGGTTTCTTGGGGATCTTGAATTCTGGGCATAACAATTTTAATCATTGTAATCTATTAAAATATGTTAATATATAGAGAGAGAATAGATTAAAATGCTAGAAAAATACCTACCAGAATTTAATTGAGGGGTTATGAGGAAAAATGTGAAGCAGAATTTTTAGACTGGAACACGTGGTGTTCCCCGGGGCAGGATGTCCTGGATTCTTTGTCCACCAGAGTTGAAGAATGAATCCACAGACAGAAGGCGGTATAGCAAAGGTGGAAATTTATTAAAGAACAAGTACAGACTCCCACGTGAGGAGGGGTAAAGGGTCCAACTGCGTTCCTTTTCCCTGTGGCTTATAAAGGCTGTAGATCCTGGTGCCTTGATAGCCCCTCTGATTGGTCACTATTCCCTTAGACTGGTCACTATAGTGACTCCTGGGCTCACAGGTTGAACCTCACATGTGAGGTCCCCCCCCCTTTCCTTATTGTTTTCCTATTCCCTCTGGGATTTCTTCTTCTCCTTCTGGATGAAGGGCTTCCTTCTCTTTATTTTGTAAATGTAGACCTTTTGCTGTTCCCAGCTCCCTCATTCTATGGAAATGTACCTGTTGTAGCTTTTCAGCTCCCCCATTCTATGGAAATATACCTTCTGCTGCTATGCAGCCCTGTGCTTCTTCCATGGTCCTCTTAATTTCTAAAACTTCCTAAACCTGTCCTATTTTACCCCTAAAATTCCTGTTTCACATGGAAATTGGAAAATGCAACATTTTCTTGATAGATATGAATTTTCTTGTGTTTTTTAAAAAATAAATGTCTACTACTATTACAAATCTAAAAGTTACTACTTCCAAATTGCTTCTGTTGCACAATACCAGTTATTCCCAAAACTGCCCAATCTTTATTCTATTACTATAAATGACAGGATTTTGACAAGGATCAAGTTTGTGGTGACTGCTTCCCCTTTTATTACCATAAAATGTAATTACCTAAAAAAAAAATAATGCTACCTAAACTGCAGACCTAAATGCACGCACCTTCCCCTCAGAATTCTGCCTGTCTGTACTTCACGGCAGCTTTCTCCATGGACCCTCCCCCTCCCCCCCCCCCACCTGCCCCGGGTTCCAGCTGCTCCCATCAGGGCACAGCTGCTGCTGCAAGCATTGCACCTGCCTGGCCCTGGCCGGGTTATGAAGTTAGCTAGTAAATCCTTCCTCTGGGAAAGCTACTGGGCCGTTTAAAAAATTAATTGTAAAAGAAATCAGACTCATAGATTCAGAGAACAGACTGATGGCTGTCAGAGGGCAGGGAGTTTGGGAGGCCTGGTGAAAAAAAGTGAAAAGATTAAGCAAAAAGACAAAAGAAAAGAACAAAAGGAATCACTGCACAAATGGGAGACAAAAAAATAGTTTCAATAATAGTAATAACTATAATCATAAAACCGTGTACTTGGACAGTACTTTCTACTTGTCACTGTGCTATTTTGCCCATTCTCTCTTTCTGTTTGCACAATAATTCCATGAGCTAAGAGAAGCGAGTACAGAGAGTCCCTGCTTTTCGCCACTCTGCATTTCACTGCTCATGCCACTTCTAACTTTGCTAAAATCCTTACATTTCATTTTGTTCCTGATTAATTTGCTTAATCATCAATTCACCTGCAATCCACCAAAAAGCTCAGTGCTTTTGTATCTAGGGAACATAGCTGAAATAAGCATTTTTTTTTTTTCCTCCTGGAGAAAACAACACCACCACAGTATAGAACAAGCAGTTGGAGTCAGAAAGACTTCTGATTTAATCTTGTTTCTGCTACTTACTGGCTCAAGCAGCCTTGGCCAAATTACTTAGCCCTCTAAGCATCAATTTCCCCTCTGAAAAGCAGGGATTCTAATTCCTACGTAACAGGGCTGTTGTAAGGATTGTGTGAAAACCTGGGGTAAAGAAGCTGGTTTAAGGAAACCACACAAAGCATTTGGAATCGGACAAAATCCTTTCCCTGGCCCCATCTGCTGGCAATAAAGAGTAAAAGCTGTGTTTAAAATTAAGCAGAATAGAGAGCTTTCAATTTGGAGCTGTCCATGGCCTCATATCATTTACAGAAATTCGTAATGTTGAGCACCAGGAATTGTCTCTATTAATTCTCTGTGTTAAGGTGAGAGAAAGCAAGGAACCTAATTCAGAGTCGCACAGCTAACTGCTAACAGAACTTCAGACTTGAAAGCCACAAAACCAAGACAGAAGATGTGCAGAAGGAATGGGTAGTGTAGATGGAAGAAATAGAGGCCAAGAGACCACATCAAGAGTCCATGGTTGTCACCTGGGTGTGAGTTGTGAAGGGGTGTGGCTATGGGAAGAGAGAGATTCTATGATCCTATTAAAAGGATATAACCCAAGTGTCAGCTGAAGTCACCTCGTTCTTTCAGGTTTGCACAAAGTTGGTTTAAGCCCTCCATATGAAGGTAATCCAATACCTTTCCTAAAGTTAGTGCACATTTCCAGGGACCTACGTACTCATGGTCACTTCCGGCTCCATTTCCGTTTCAGGGGAAATCTCTTTTCTGCCTCAAAACCCATGTCTCCTATATCTGCTCCATATCAGCCAGTTGTAGATATTTTTGTGTTTAGCAAATGCAGCTGCTAAGCAAGCCATTTAAACGAGCATTAGACATCCCCGCTCTGGCAAGTTCTCCAGCAATTCTTCACCTGAAACATTTCTCTGGAGTCTATTTTTTTTTTTACCCCTATCTCACTTGAGTCTCTACTACCATCCAATTCCCCTACTTTATTTTACAGAAAATATCAAATTTCCCCCTGCTCCGCAGCCCTAGACCTATATTTGCATAACCAAACCAGTCTCTATTATTTATTACTATTATTGTATAGTAATAAAAGTATAATATGCAAATCGACCAAATGGCTGAACAGCAGAACGACCGTCAGGACAACCACACTATGATGTGCACTGGCACCAGGCCAGCCAAGGCAGGTGCAATGCGATTGGTCAGGGGGGTTTCACAATCACCCCATGATTGCCTCGAAGAGGGAGGCCCAGGCCTCCAGCCAGTAGGGAAATCAATCGAGGGGGACTTGCGGGGGGGGGGGGGTGGCGGGGGGTGTGGGCAGTGCCAGGCCAAGGCGGGTGTGTGGGGAGGGCGGGGCCAATGCCAGCAGCTGTGGGAAGCCTGGGTGCTGGTAGCTGGAGCGAAGCCTGGGTCCCGGGTGCTGGGGGACGGAAGCCTACCCTTGCATGAATTTCGTGCATCGGGCCTCTAGTTTATTTATAAGTTCCTTTAAAATCACATGGATCACATGTAGTTTTAACGGAACTTATCGGGTCACATCCATTCTGGGTCTTCCGCTTCTGTAACATAGATAAACCGCCAGAGAGGGAAGTGTCAGGTGTTTCTCTCTCTCCATGTCCCAAGGCCTCTGTACTAAAAGGGCACAGTATAGCTATCTATGTCCCCCTGAAATAAATAGTCACAACTCTCCCTAAAGTTCCTCCCCAAACTCACACATAAGTTTAAAAGACAGAAGTATGCCCTGACCGGTTTAGCTCAGTGGATAGAGCGTCCGCCTGCAGACTAAAGGGTCCCAGGCTCGATTCCAGTCAAGGGCATGAACCTTGGTTGCAGGCACATCCCCAGTAGGGGGTGTGCAAGAGGCAGCTGATCTGTGTTTCTCTCTCATCAATGATTCTAACTCTCTAACCCTCTCCTTTCCTCTCTGTAAAAAGTCAATAAAATATATTTTTAAAAAATTAAAGACAGAAGTAGCTACAGTTATTTTTTCACTTTAAGTAGCATTATTTTTCATCCCATTTCTCAAAGAAACAATACAATCAAGACTGGTTACTTATGAATATCAAAGAAGAAAAAGAAGTAAAAAATAATATATCACAAAACTGAGGAAATTGGAAGGGGTTGGAAAGCATGATAAACTGTTTAGTTTTGAATACTTTGGGCCTGAAATCTCTTGTGTTGAGCACACAGGCATTTCCAGCAGTGAGCTGGGCAGTCAGGCTCTGAGCAGAAGGAAGAAGTGGTCAGAACTGGAGCATATGTGAGAGAAGAAAGGAAGAGAGAGAGAGAGAGAGAGAGAGAGAGAGAGAGAGAGAGAGAGAGAGAGAGAGAGAAGGAAGGGAGGAAGGGAAGGAAGGAGGAAGGGAAGAAGGAAGGAAGGGAGGGAGGGAGGGAGGGAGGATGGGTGGAAGGAAGAAGTTGGAGCCTTAGGCTATGCCTAGTGTTAGCACTTGGCAAGCAAAAGAGAAAAAACAATGACACGGAAGAAGCCTCAGCATTGTAGAGATCAAAAGAGAATCGAAACAGCCTGCTGTCACAAATGGTTCAGCAACAGAAAACTTCCCGTGAGAGCGGCCTGCAATCTCAGAGACCCCAGGTGGGTCAAAGATAATTGCCACCACAGGTCTGCGAAAGGCATGAGTTCCTTGCTGCTTTAGTTTTGCAGTGTGTGGGGCGTAAAAAACAGGTTGCAAGATGGTAGCAGCAGCAGCACTGCGTAGCATTTATTGGGCACTTCAGCATATGTCTAGAATTGCCCGGATGCTCATTTAAATGTGAATTTCAGGTAAATTATAACTAATTTTTAGTGTATGCTCCATTTCAGATAAATCATGAATATTTTTTGGTATAAGTATGTTCAGTTTCAGAGAAAGAATCTGAAATTCAATTTTAACTGGGCGTCCTATATCTTTATTCATTCAATCTAGCAACCCTTCAAATATGAGGCGCGATGCTAAGCATTTTACACACATTTCTCATGTAATCCTAATAACATCCAACTCTCTCAGGGAGTTTTGTTGTATTTTGTTTCTCTTTTTCTCAAGAAAGCCTCATAGGCTCTGTACTGACAATAAGGAATAACTCTAATTTTACATATTTGCATCGGATAATAAAGCTATTTATTAAGGCACACTGGTGCTGGCACTACAATGGGAAACAAAGCAGATACTAGTCCTTCCCTTGTGGAGCTTATGATGTAGTATTTCTTAGCCCCTCCTTAAAGGGAGCCAGTTGAATCACTAAATCTGTGTGTGTGTGTGTGTGTGTGTGTGTGTGTGTCTGTTGATGCAATGGTTACTGATTCTCTGAAGCGCTTCAGAGGCCACTCACTCAAATCTAGAGTAAAATGCTGTGTCTAGCACCATACCATATACATGGTCAGCATGGACAAGGGTGGCAGGAACATTCAAATCATCTTTTATTCCATAAGAGTAACTACTTAGGATAAAAGTTTAAATAGATATTTTAGATAGAAAATAGATGCTTTTAGCATATATCTTAAAAATATAAGGCAGAAAACACTCATAGAATAATATAACTTATCTGACCCAGTTATCTTATTTATTAAAAAGTCTTGACTTTGCCCTATGTAAGTAAGGCAAACCTGGGTCCCTAAATTGGTACAACATGATGGGTTTGGGAACTGCTGAACACATTAGAACATCTAACTCAGTATCTTTTCTTTTTTTTAATGTATCTTTATTGATTTCAGAGAGGAAGGAAGAGGGAAAGAGAGATAGAAACATCAATGATGAGAGAGAATCATTGATTGGCTGCTTCCTGCATGCCCCCTACTGGGGATGGAGCCTGCCCACAGGCATGTGCCCTTGACTAGAATCGAACCTGGGACCCTTCAGTCTGCAGGCCGATGCTCTGTTCACTGAGCCAAACCAGCTAAGGCTAACTCAATCTTAATAAGCTACATTGTTAACAGAGATCTCACAACGTATGAACCATTTAAGCAGTGGACTTTGATATACATTTTTATAAAAGTTTTATCAAGGAATCAACTCTTGATTATAAAAGTGCTTAGGGACATAGTGGAAAGGGCTTGGAATTAAGTATATATAACACAACCCAAGATGTTTTCCCTACAACATCACCCTATTTAATAACGTTGCAATATGCAAATGGTCATTGCGCCATGAAGCGTAATGATGGACCATGTAACGACCGGATCACGAATCAGCAGGAGGGTGGGGCAGCAAGCTACTAGCTACAAGCAGGCGATGGAGAGCTACAGGAGGGGGCAAGGCAGCAAACTATGAGGGTGGGGCAGGGAGGAGGGGGGAGGGGGAACTACAGGAGGGCGGGGCAGTGGGCAGAGAGCTACTGGAAGGCAGCAGCAGCTACTGGCACACGGATTCATGCACAGGGCTACTAGTTTACTGATATTTTACTTTGGATAACTCATTCTTTCTCTTTGAGCCTAAGTTTTTTTTATTTGTAAGAATCCCTGCATATTGCAAATGGTTATTGTGTGAGCTAATGTACATGAAAGTCCTCCGTAAATTTTAAATTCTATGCAAATGTAAGGAAACCTCATAATTATTAATTATCTGCAAGAATATAAGGAAATGTGGTTCATGCAATACAAATTGGATTAAGATATGCTTTTGGAATTCAATTGCTACAAACTAATCTTACATTTAACAGTGTGATAATTTAAAGACATTATTGCACAGTGCAAAGCATTGTTGTCTCAATTCAGCTACCAGTTATCTGTGTTACAAGTTCCCTCATCTGAAAAAATGAGTCTTATCCTCAAAGGCCCTTCCAATGTCTGCTTCATCTTCATGATACCTACATGCACAGTGACTGTGAAGGAAGCTGGTACTAGAGCATGCTGGGTGATGGTGTAAAGTTAACCCAAACTTCAATTTTTGTTCAGAGGTTTCATACGATGAGTAATTCACACATGAATCATGAAACTGAAACTCTGGTATACAACAGAAGGCCACTGGTTGATCACCCATGTCTCAGATATAACCTTCTCTAGTAGAATTCTGCCTGATAACTTGTTTGTCCTACAAAAGTTTATGAAGCCAAGTCAGTACTGGGTGTTGGCAGACAAAAGTCCCTGAGATCCAGGAATTTGGGGTCAAGAAGAGAGACAGCCAGAAATCTCAAAGTTCTAGGACATTAGTCGGAATGTGACCATGAGGGTGAAGTAAGCATAGAGAGATGCTTCCTCATCGGAGAAGAGCAGGAAACCAAGCTTTAGTAGCTCAAGGAAGGGGTCCCAGGAAAGGTGACATTTAAGATGACCAGTAGAGGAAAGGGAGTGAGTATATGGGTCAACCACATGTGAGTGGGATGGAATAATATTTGGAAATAGTGAGGAAGGTGCTCAAAGCAGAGGACATACTAGAAAGAAAAAAAAGAAATGCATTTGATAAAATATGGTAGAATTTAGGAAACAATGAGGGAGAGACAAATAGTAAGAGTTTAGATTGAAGAGATAAGGAGAAAAGAGAAACGTTACAAGGTAATCTAGGGGAGTTAGACTTATTCTAAGGGAAAAGTTCACCTTTTCACATTTTAACCAGAATCAATATTACTATCACAAATGTGGAGAATGGAGAATGAGAGACTCTAAATGTTAGAAGAAATTACTATTGGATTCCATAGGGCTAGAAGTATAGAGGAACTGTAAGAAATGAGTCCTGCCCTAACTGGTTTGGCTCAGTGGATAGAGCATCGGCTTGTGGACTCAAGGGTCCCAGGTTCGATTCCGGTCAAGGGCATGTACTTTGGTTGCAGGCACATCCCCAGTAGGGGGTGTGCAGGAGGCAGCTGATCGATGTTTCTGACTCTCTATCCTTCTCCCTTCCTCTCTGTAAAAAATCAATAAAATATATTTTTTAAAAAAGAAAAGAAATGAGTCCAGTGAAATAAGCAGGTCTCAAACAGCCTCAAAGTGTCAATTTTTCTTATAGGAACAACAATGTATTCCTCACTTACCTGACAGGTGATTGGCTACAGTCAGTTTTCTCACTCCAGGACCCAACCTGAGGAAGAAGACCCTATCTGGGACATGCTACTCTTGGGGCAGAGAAAAAGAACAAGATAGGAGCAGAAATAAGTATTGGCACAAGTAACATGGACTCATCCATCATTGGCCAAAGCAAGTCATATGGCCGCACCTGAGGTCTTGAAAGAAGACAACATGTATTTTCTTTGTCTAAATAATTCAGTCTAGCACCATCCACTCTTCTGGTTGCAAATGGTTGGTTATCTCTTTCATTCACACAAAATAAATGAAGCTCTAAATGTCTTATCCAACCACAACACCGGGCTGGAAATTCAGGATCTTCTTATAGTCTCTACCTCAGATTTAAGCCCTCCTGAGTCAGACACCTATGAACAATAGAAAAAAAAAAAGGTTATATTCCTAACATACAATGGGACAGATGGGACAGATGGGACAGGGACAGGATAATGATGATAAACATTCCCATTTACAGAGAGAATAAATGGGAGGCACAGCTGTTGTTGGTTAATAGTAAGGCAGCAACCTCATTAGGCAAATGTTTCAATAAACGTCCATCTTCGGTTTAGGAATATTCCTTGTTTGGGGCCGGGTTCTGCTCTTCGGGATTCGCTCCACAATCCATGATTCCTCATAGCCCTTGGTTCCAGTGCCCTCCTTGGCCCTATGGAAACCAGGCCGTGGAGAACATGCTGTCCTTTGGGGCCAGGCAGATTTCCCAGTCTACGCACTGCCAGCCAAAGCTTTATGGAGTCACAATCACTTCGTTGTTGTTGTTCCATTTTTAATTTTTTCCACAGAAGCTGCACCCAAGGATATTGGTCCCATTGCTTTTTTAGAGAGAGTAGAGGGGAGGCAGGTGGGAGAGAGGGGTTGGGAGAGAAAGAGAGAGAGAAAGAAACGTCAATGTGAGAGACACGTCAATTGATTGCCTCCCACACGTGCCCAGATAGGCCCAAGTATGTGCGCTTAACCTAGAATCGAACCTGCAGGCCGACACTCTAACCACTGAGCCACCGGCCAGGGCAAATCACAATCACTTTTAATCCAGGCTGGCAACTCTTTTGTTTTTCTTCTTTTTTTAAATTATTTATTTTTGAAAGTATTACGTATGTCCCCTTTCCCCCGTCGTCCTCTCCTAGCTCACCCCCAACCTCCAGCCCCAGCCTTCACCCCTCCCTTATTGTCTGTGTCCATTGGTTATGCCTACATACATACAAGTTCCTTGGCTGATCTCTACCCCCACCCACCTCACCCTGCCTTCCCTCTGAGGTGTGAGGGTCTGTTCAATGTTTCTCTGTCTCTGGATCTGTTTTTGTTCATCACTGTATGTTGTTCATTATATTCCATAAATGAGTGAGATCATGTGATATTTATCTTTCTCTGACTGTCTTATTTCGCTTAACATAATGCTCTCCAGTTCCATCCATGCTGTTGCAAATGGTAAGAAGTCCTTCTTTTTTGCAGCAGTGTAGTATTCCATTGTGTAGATCCACTCATCTGTTTTCTTTTTTTTTTTTAATCTTTATTGTTCAGATTATTACATTTGTTCCTCTTTTTCCCCCCCCCATAACTCCCCTCCTCTCAGTTCCCGACCCACCCTCCGCCCTCACTCCCCACCCACTGTCCTCATCCATAGGTGCACGATTTTTGTCCAGTCTCTTCCCACATCTCCCACACCCCTTTCCCCCCCAAGAATAGTCAGTCCATTCCCTTTCTATGTTCCTGATTCTATTATAATCACCAGTTCATTCTGTTCATCAGATTATTTATTCACTTGATTCTTAGATTCACTTGTTGATAGATGCATATTTGTTGTTCATAATTTGTATCTTTACCTTTTTCTTCCTCTTCCTCTTCTTAAAGGATACCTTTCAGCATTTCATATAATACTGGTTTGGTGGTGATGAACTCCTTTAGCTTTTCCTTATCTGTGAAGCTCTTTATCTGACCTTCAATTCTGAATGATAGCTTTGCTGGATAAAGTAATCTTGGTTGTAGGTTCTTGGTATTCATCACTTTGAATATTTCTTGCCATTCCCTTCTGGCCTGCAAAGTTTCTGTTGAGAAATCAGCTGACAGTCCTATGGGTATTCCCTTGTAGGTAACTGGGTTTCTTTCTCTTGCTGCTTTTAAGATTCTCTCTTTGTCTTTTGCTCTTGGCATTTTAATTATGATGTGTCTTGGTGTGGTCCTCTTTGGATTCCTTTTGTTTGGGGTTCTCCGCGCTTCTTGGACCTGTAAGTCCATTTCTTTCACCAGGTGGGGGAAGTTTTCTGTCATTATTTCTTCAAATAGGTTTTCAATATCTTGGTCTCTCTCATCTTCTGGCACCCCTATAATTCTGATGTTGGTGTGCTTGAAGCTGTCCCAGAGGCTCCTTACACTATCCTCGCATTTTTGGATTCTTTTTTCATTTTGCTTTTCCCATTGGGTGTTTTTTGCTTCCTCCCATTTCAAATCATTGACTTGATTCTTGCGCTCCTCTGGTCTGCTGTCGGGAGTCTGTATAATATTCGTTATTTCAGTCCGTGTATGCTTAATTTCTAGTTGGTTCCCCAATATAACATCGAGGGTCTCATTAGATTTCTTGAGGATCTCACAACATTTATCGGCGGTCTCACCAGTCTTTTCGAGGGCCTTACTAAGTTTATCAGCAGCTTCTAGACAGTTCTTAAGAGACCTTAAAAGTGTGGTTCTGAACTCAATATCCTCCATTGACAGTTTTGTCCTGTTTCTTTGTCTCCGCATTTTTTATGCTTTCTTGGTACACCCCCTAGTGGTCTTTGTGTGCAGTCTTGTTGCCTTTAAGCCTTGATTGATGTCGGCAATACCGGGGGTGAGTTGACCTCCAGGCTAACTGGCTATGAGAGTCCGCTGGGTCTGCAGTGGGAGGGCTTCTGTGCTGGATCTCTAAGGCGGTGCTAATCTAGCCTTTGCCTGAGGCTATCCGGCAAATGGTTCTGTGCAGGGCTTGGGCGGGGCGGGTCCCAGGGGATCTACAGGGCGGGCCGGAGTGAGCAGTTATGGCTGCTCTCAGTTCCTTCCCCAGGGGCTCTGCCTCTCAGAGTCCCAGCAATGGCTGCAAACCTCAGAGAGAAAGCTGCCTTCGAGTTCCGACCGAAGCCAGACAGTCCCGCTTCTCCTGTTTGAGTCTTGCTCCCCAGAGACTCGCCCAGATCTGGAGCTCAGAGTCTGAAACTCCCTCCCGATTGAAAACAACAACCGCGCCCTCCGCCACCAGCCCGCTCCGCTCGCGCACTCCGCACCTGAGTATTTCACTTCAGCACTGCGCCTCCTCTGAGTCTGGGTATGATATTCTCTTTCCTCCTAGTTGTAGAATTTCCACTCAGCCAGCCTTCCTGTGGTTTTGGATGATGTCCGTTCTGTCCTTTAGTTATATCTCTGAAGTGGTTGTTCGAGGCAGCGATCTCCTGCGTTAACCTACGCCGCCATCTTGGTTTCTCCACTCATCTGTTTTCAATCCACTCATCTGCTGATGGGCACTTAGGCTGTTTCCAAATCTTAGCTATTGTAAATTGTGCTGCTATGAACATAGGGGCGCATATGTTCTTTCTGATTGGAGTTTCTGATTTCTTGGGATGTATTCCTAGGAGTGGGATCACTGGGTCAAATGGGAGTTGCATTTATAATTTTTTTCCACAGAAGCTGCACCAGTCTGCATTCCCACCAGCAGTGTATGAGGGTTCCCTTTTCTCCACATCCTCACAGGTAGCAACTCTTGACAGCAAGTGTCTAGAAAACTTATTTACTGGATTATAATCAGCTACACTGACAACAGGTACTTTTTAGCATTTTTGGATTCCACAAGACCAATCCCTCAGTCTTTGTTCCTGAACTGACTTTATAAAACGTAAAGAATGTACTGCCCTCCCCACGCCAATTAATCCATATAAAGGTTTTAACATATGGTTTTGTATCAGGTTGAATTCTAGTCAGCTTTTATTGCTTAAAGCATTTCTCAGTTTTTCCTCATTTTTAACTAGTTGGAGTAAAACAGTTGCACCTTTCAGCCATTCAAGTCCTAGGCTTTCTGGATTCCTTCTGTTTCCTCCCATCCCTATTTGCAAATTTGCTGGCTCATTTCTAAGCTCCTTCATTTCTAGTGGAACCTTGGCCAAATGAAGCTAATAAGAACCAACTCACACAAGTAACACTGTTCCCTACCTTCTTCACTTAAAACCACAAGTGCACAGGCACTGTATCTGCTTCTATTATAACAAGCAACAGTTTTATATGGAACTTAGTGGCCCAGTGCATGAAATCTGTGCATGGGGGGTGGTTCCCTCAGCCCAGCCTGCACCCTCTCCAATCTGGGACCCTTCGAGGCATGTCTGCCCACCTGCCTGCCTGCCTGATTGCCCCTAACCACCCTGCCTGCTGGCCTGCTCACCCCTAACTGCACCCCCTTCCAGCCTGCTTGCCCCCACCTGCTCTCCCCTCTGGCCTGCTCTCCCCTAACTGCCCCCCTACCAGCCTGCTCACCCCCAACTCCCCCCCCACTCGCCTGATTGCCCCCAACTGACCCCCACTGACAGCCTGCTCACCCCCAGCTACCCCCTGCTGGCCGGATCACCACCAACTGCCCCCCTGCTGGCCTGATCACCCGCAATGCCCCCCCCCCCCACCAGCCTGATCATCCACAACTGCCCTCCCCTCTTGGCCCCTAACTGCCTCTACCTCGGCCCTGCCACCATGGCTTTGTCCAGAAGAATGCCCAGAAGGTCTCCTAGAAGGTCTCCCAGTCTAATTAGCATATTACCCTTTTATTAGTATAGATAGAGGCCTGGTGCACAGGTGGGGGCTGGCTGGTTTGCCCTGAAGGGTGTCCTGGATCAGGGTGGGAGTTCCCTTGGGAGGCGGAGTGACCTGGGCTAGGTAGGGGCCTGTGGTGCTTTGCAGGCCAGCCATGCCCCCATTGTGGTAAGGGTTCCCGCTGGGGGGGCATGGCCAGCCTGGGTGAGGGGCTGAGGGCCTTTTGCAGGCTCCTCCCTTGGCAGCTGGCCAGGGCGACCCAAGCCTTCGGCTCGCTCTGGCCTGCTCTGTGGCCGCCGCCCACAGGCCCCTTCTTCGGCGTTCAGCCCAGGTGGGTGGGAAGCTTGGCTTCCTCTGTCACTGGGGGCAACCCAAGCTAGCTCCGTGGCCACCGCCATCTTTGTCCCACTAATTTGCATATCCCCCCTGATTGGCTGTGGGGTGTTGCAGAGGTATGGTCAATTTACATATTTGTCTATTATTAGTGTAGATTTTCCAGGGAACCATATGGAATGTGCTCTTTTGAGCCATCAATTGGTTTCCTTGCTGCTCACCACCTGATCTCAAATCAATTCACACATTGTAATTATTATAGCTGCACCCCACTTTGAGGCATAAATTTAGTGTTTGTATTTATAGGCCTGAAGTTGAGCATTTTTTCTTTGGGTATTTACCATCCACGTATCCTCGGTGGAGAAGTGTCTTTTCAAGTCTTTTGCCCATTTTCTTTAATTGTATGTTTATTTTCTTAAGTTTTAGTATACTTTATATATTCTAGATATAAGTTCCATGTCAGATATGTGATTCACAAATATTTTCTCTCATTTTGTAGCTTTGTTTTATCTTTTTAACAGTGTCTTTCCCAGAACAAGTTTCTAATCTTGATGAAATTGACTTTAACAATTTTTTTTTCTCTTGTGGATTGTGCTTTGGCCTCATGTCTAAGAATTCTTTGCCCAATCCCAGTGCACAAAGATGCTCTCCTATATTTGTTTCTAAAACCACTAAAGTTTTACATTTTATGTTTAGATCTGTGACCTGCTTCAACTTAATTTTTGTGTAATATCTGAGGTTTGGTCAAAGGTTCTCTTTTTTATAATCTGGAATAATACTTCAGTCTCTCCTTGTTTTGCACGACACTATTTTTTGAAGAGTACAATCTTGTTGTTTTCAGATTGTTAATTTTATTTGGCTAGTCATTTCCTCAATACTAGATTCAGATTATGCGTTTTTGTCAGGAAAACTACAAAGTGATCTCCCAGTACATATATCAGAAGGCATATGATAAACTGACTCAGCATTTTGCAATATATATTTGGATTCCTTTCATATCTTGAAATTATTAATGGCCTCATATTCAGACCATATCAGATCTTTTTTCTTGATAAAATCTCTTATTTTTAGACTTTTTCTGAAATCTGTTTATCTCTATTTATACAATACAGAAAATATTTTCTAGACAAATACATATTGAATAGATGAAATAGATATTTACATGCTTCTATATAGAACATTATCCTGAAAATATCATTTTACATAGCATGATAAATAGCATTGTATTAACATTTATTTAATTAAATAGTGATCTTTTTCCCTTTATATTTTTTCTGGATAAAACAAAAAATATGGATTTTAATTTTTATTTGACCCAAATTTCTTTCCCTGTCTGTGATTCTTAGCCCTTGATAGATAAGAGGCTCTCAATAGTAAGTCTATGTGCTGCCTCATTTACCATGGCAGTTTTCATTAAAAATTATAAATGAGCATATAAAGTCTCTTAAAAGCATCATTGAATAATAGTATCAGATAAATTACTAAGAGATCAGCCACTATGCCTTTTACACTGAAAAGCAGAAAATTATTTAGCATTGCTCTTAGCACAGCATTTGCCTTAATTAAGCATTGGCTCTTTTAGTCACCCTCTCCTCTCTCTACGCGCGAGAAGGTATCATAATGCTCCAATAGCAAAATCACAAATGTCTGATTTTGATACCTGTGTTCTTGTCTTCCAACACTAATCTTGCCTGTGGTCAAGTTAATACAAAAATAGCCCAACGTTGTTTGTTTTACCAATCCTAATATTGGTTCCAAAGGCACGCTTGAATCTACAGTGATGTGCTGGGCACTTCATGACACACTGAGCACTGGATGCGTGTGGTAGCTAACTATCCCAGAGAGCACATGAAGCATCTGTAATTAGGAAGGGTCTCCATGTAAATCATTTGACATGAATAAGCATCCTCATTGCACTTCAGGAAAGACTTTTTAATTAACAAGATCTAATAATTTTAAAGACTTCGTGAGAAATTACACTAAAACCAATGATGGTACTAAGATGATTCATCACAATGTATTGTTTATTTTCTCAGATGTGATTTCTAATTATAGCATAGGCAGGATCATGATTGAGGTTCTACTTTTTTTAAATATATATTTTATATATTTCAAAGAGGAAGGGAGAGGGAGAGAGAGAGAGAGGAACATCAATGATGAGGGAGAATCATGGATTGGCTGCCTCCTGCATGCCCCCAACTGGGGATCAAGCCTGCAACCTGGGCATGTGCCCCTGACCAGAATCAAACCTGGGACCCTTCACTCAGCAGGCTGATGCTCTATCCACTGAGCCAAACCAGCCAGGGCGAGGTTCTACTTTTATCAATATACCATTTCCATTACAAAATGAATTTACCTACTGCCTAATGTTATGCATTCTAACTGGTGGGAAGAAAAAAGTAGAGCACTGACATATATTAAAGATTACTAATACAAGAGCTTTCCTATATATTAACTCATCTAGACTTGATCTTAGCCAAAAGGCCGAGAAGCGATGTATATATTAACTCATCTAATATATATCTAAATAGCACTGTATTCTTGTGTGTTATCATATCCATATTTTTAATATGAGGAAACATAGACTCAGGTATGTCCTGAAACTTCTCCAAAGATAACAGAGATAACAAGAGAAAGAATTTGGGTTTGACCCAGATTAACAGACTTTAAATCTAGTAACCTTTCCACTGTATCATATTATCTCTCTTTTATAACAATTGTAGCTATATATTGTTATCAATTTAGTGCCCAAAACTAGTATTTTCACTTCTATTTGAGGTTATTTTATCTGTTTACCATGAAAGATACTATCTTTATTTAATAAGTCATATAATGCATTTCAGTATCCAGCTCATTTATAAATGGAAAATATTTGTAAATAGCTATCCATCTTCTTGTTATACCTGTGTCTGTCTTCATTGTACCCACAACTTCTGCTCATTGCCTAAACAAATGGGGGAAAGGTGGCTTTCCTGGGTCTGATAGCAACCATCAGTGTTTTGTGATCCCCTAAAATCTATGCGCTAATTTCTTTCCTTTCATCCACTTGGAGCCAGTTTATTAGCTCATCCTACGGGCAACTGAATTTTGGCAATTCAAAGAATTTCTAAACACAATGAAAAAAATATAGACATATACCTAATGATGAATATTAATGCCAGTTATTCTTGGAACTCAAGAGCAGAAATGAGTAGCAATTCTTAGCAGAGACTAGCCAACGTCTTCTGAGGCAGGGTTGGGGTGGGGGTGGGGGATGTTTCCCCAACTATCTCTTGTCTATTTTGTTCACAGTGACATTACTTGAATGAATTGAATGTGTGGCCTGAGGGTCCTCATTTTCTCTTTCCTTTTCACTTGGAAAGCTTATATTCCAAAACCAAACTACCAGAAATCCCAGAACACTTAATTGCTGATTATAATGACTTATCAGAATCAATATTTTAGAATCTGTCCCTATGATTTGTCTTCCTACCTATTGTCATCTGAGTAATAATCAAGTAAATAAATTTTTCATTGTTTATTCTGTCCTTCAGGGGAACTTATGTGATGTCAGTACAATCAGATCTGAGCCTGCAAGGCAGTACGGAAATAACTGGGCAATACGCATGCACTTCCACATGCATTCACTTCCCCAAAGCCAAGCGGAAATGTACCAGGTGGGGAAACCTAATCTCTCCAGAGGACTAAGGTCGCCGAATGCTGTGGGCTCCATGAAAGGCCTAACATCTTACTGTAAACTGGCTCACTGCCCCCATCAAGTTAAAACTCCACAGCTCATATGCGAGCGCAATTTAGCTTAGGTTCTTATTAAGCAGACTCAGAGCATTTTAAAATGAAAACAATCATTCCGAAAGAAATTAGAAATGTGCTCTGGAAAAGAGAGAGGTAAAATAAAAACACTGGATCTAATATTTCCAAGTCCGAGAGTCAATCCGAAAGGAAAGCTGCCAAAGGCTCAAGGAAAAATAAACATTTACCACTTCGCTTCACCGCTCCCCAAACAATGGGCACTAATTAAACTTATTCCCTATTTCTGCTAAATGAACACTGGTTATTATTGGAGGGCAGATAGGTAAGCCCTCTTCACCCAGACCCACATTAATAAGAGGAAACTAGTCCTTTACTCTTTAAAAATGTGCTAAGATTTTTTGTTAGCCAAGCCACACAAAAAAATCTTAAGAACAGGGATTATCAGAAAGGAAATTTAGATCCTAGACCTAGATCCTGTGTCCACAACAAGAAAGACAAAGGAGACCTGTGCATCCTGCCTCTCACCTGACCTCACCCGCTTTTATTGTCATTGTTTTAGGAATTTTTATTAAAGCAAGAATTTTATCATCCAAATTATGTTTTCTTGCTCAGTTATCAATTCTGTTATTTAAAACAGAAGTGTCATTGTGAGCTATTCTACAGTAAAGAATTACAAAATTAAAGGAAAACTTTCAATTTTTGTACTTTGCTGAAGATTCTTTTTCCTGGGGTCTATAAAACATTAATTTGTTTTTATACTTTACTATTTGTTGCGGGTTGGTTCTTTTTTAATCAATAAGTAATCTAGGACTAGCATTATGTTTGCTAGACCTGGCATTTGCTCAGTACATAGGGTTCAAAGTTTCCTGTCCTTTTAAAATTTAATTTATATTTTGCAATGTTTTTTTTTCCATTACATTTAAGTTTTCTGACGTTTAGATATTTTCCTTCGGGGAAGCAGGAGTTTCTTCCCGTGGTCCCTGATCAGTTTAAACAGCTGGGGCACCAGGGGCACTGGTAACTGCTCTCTGGGCAGCCTCCTTGGCTTGGTGGGCTGGCAGCACAGCTGCAGCTTCAGAGCATAGATGTGCTTGGAGTTCCCAATGCCCAACAGCCTCTAACACACAGCCACACATCATCACGCAGCAGCCTGCGGTCATGGACAAGGTCGGGAGCCTTGACTGCGTCCATGTTGGCATCTGCCCGCCTCCAGAGCAAAAGCAAATGTTGGGAGAAGGGCTGTTTCCTCTCCCTCAAGCTGTGCACTCTACTCTCGCTGATAAAATCACTGGCATGTCATTGGAGATCAGTAAGTGAGAACTTCTTCATATGCTTAAGTCTCCAGTCTTGCCCTTCCATAGTTGACCTCACTCTTTACTGCCTTCTTTTTAGTTTATTGGTATGCGTTGGTTAAGAGATGAGCGCTATGCCAGATACTACAACAAAGGAGACAAGACATGGTCCTAATCTGCTTTTATGAATTTCCTAGTTTGTAGATGGAGGAAGAGATAGAAGAAAAGGAAACTGAGATTTATCCCTAGCGAGAAGCATTATTATAGAGTAGTTAAGAATATGGGCTCCAGGTACTATACAGTCAACCAAAATAATGACTACCTTTTATCTGAGTGAATAGTAAAGACATTAAAGGTGTTGAAGTAAAGAATTAGCATAATTTTACTTACATTTTGAAAGGATTCCTTTTGTAGCAATATTGAGAATAGATTGTATGGGATTAAAGGCAACAATGAAAGCAGAAACAAAACCTTTTATAATAGCAGAAGAAACTTAATATGTTTAATAGAAAACAAAAGAGAAGAAAAGGAAATAAAAAGATATAGCAAATGTAAAATATGAAATTAAGTGACAAAAATAAGTCCTAGTATATTAATAATAACAATAAATGTAAATGGGAATAATTTACCAATTCACAGACAGAGGTCTCAGATTGGAAAAAAAAAAGTCAGTAATGCATTGTGTACAAGAAGTTCTCTTGAAACAATGCAACTTAGAAACAGTTTAGAGGTTGAATGTGAATAGATTTTTCTTTTTTCTTTTTTTTCTTTTTTTTTTTATTAGTTAAGGTATTACAAATGTGTCCTCATCCCCCCCCATTAACCCCCAACCTCCCCCCCACACACAAACTCATGCTCCCATCCCCCCCGTTGTCCATGTCCATTGGTTTGGCTTATATACATGTATACAAGTCCTTCTGTTGATCTCTTCCCCTTACCCCCGCCCTCCCCTACTTTCCTTCTGGGGATTGATAGCCTGATTGCTGTTTCTCAGTCTTTTTCAATTATCAGGCAAATAAAACAGAAGAAAGCATTACCAATAGCTGACAAAATATAAGGAAGGCAAAAAGTAGCATAAAGGAAAATTAGATATTGGTCAAAGGATCAATAGAAGCAGATGATATACCCTTATTAACATCATTGCACCTAAGAATAATATTTGAAAATATTTCAAGCAGCAACAGACATAAATACAGAAAGAAAAATGTAAATGGTAACACCAACTTCAGACTTTAACACAGTCATCTCACAAATAGGTAGATGAAAGTCAAAAAATAAATAGACATCAAGGATTTGAACAATATTATGAATATACTGGTGCTAACATACATATAGACATGCGTGCGCGCACACACACACACACACACACACACCAAAATAAGGCACTTGTAGAACTGTTATGAAAATGAACCATATGTTAAGAAAAAAGGAATCACCAATACAAGCCAAAGTGTTAATCTTATATTGACTATGTATATTGGCCATAATGCAATAAAATTATAAAATAAAAACCAAATAGAGCTTAAAAATTATATATATGAAGAAAACCTAAATATAGTATTTCTTTTAAAAAGGAAATCACATGGGAAATTTATTAATTTTGATGTTAGTGATTAAAAAACAAAATATATTAAAATTGGGAAGATATAGCTAAAAAGAGTAAGAATTTTTTTAACTCTCAAAGAGCCAATTTTCACTTTTTTGAAGGTGATATCACCCCTGTTGAGAATGCATGCCCTAGATATTTCTACCAATTTACAGGAACTGAAGGGCACAGAGGGACATATTAAACAACACCACGGGGATGCAATCAGCAACAGCCAGAGAGTGCTTTTTTTTTTTAATGGAAGGATAAACAAGAACATTTAAAAAAATGTTTAACAAGCCCAGGTGGTGTTGCTCAGTGGTTGAGCATCGACTATGAACCAAGAGGATGGGTTCAATTCCCCATCAGGGCACATGCCTGGGTTTCAGGCTTAATCCTCAGTAAGGGTAATGCAGGAGGCAATGATTCCTTTTCGTTATTGATGTTTTGTTTTTTTTTAAATATATTTTATTGATTTTTTACAGAGAGGAAGGGAGAGAGATAGAGAGTTAGAAACATCGATGAGAGAGAAACATCGATCAGCTGCCTCCTGCACATCTCCCACTGGGGATATGCCCGCAACCCAGGTACATGCCCTTGACCGGAATCGAACCTGGGACCTTTCAGTCCGCAGGCCGGCGCTCTATCCACTGAGCCAAACCGGTTTCGGCCGTTATTGATGTTTTTATCTCTCTCCTTCTCCCTTCCTCTCTGAAATCAATAAAAATATATTTAAAAAAAATTTTTTTTTTTAAATATATTTTATTGATTTTTTACAGAGAGGAAGGGAGAGAGATAGAGAGCTAGAAACATCGATGAGAGAGAAACATCGATCAGCTGCCTCCTGCAAGTCCCCCACTGGGGAAGTGCCCGCAACTCAGGTACATGCCCTTGACCGGAATCGAACCTGGGACCTTTCAGTCCGCAGGCCGACGCTCTATCCGCTGAGCCAAACCGGCTTTGGCTAAAAAAATTTTTTAAACTAAAAAATATTTAACTATAAGGAGGGAAAATTAATAAGGTGAAAAAAAACAGGGATAAAAGTTTAAATTACCTTAATATATCTTGTTTTATAGAATTGACTTTACAACTATTAATCTTCATAATTAAAAGTAAATTTAAATTTAAAACCACTAAAACACTAATCTTCAAAATTTAAAAGCAAAACAAACAAGTTAGCACAGGAACTACTTCCCAGTAAATAAAGTACAGGAATTACTCCTCAATTTCTTCTGCAAATTTATAGCAAGAGTATAATTGAGGGAAAATATATGGATCAAAAGTAACTTAAAAGAAACCTCAGAAATTGCAATGTAGGAAACATTTTTAAACAATGATTTAAATCAATAAATTGTAAAGAAGTCTTGAGATGGTTGGGGAAATTTTTAATATTAAGACATCACTAATTTTGATGGAACAGAAATAAAAAGGATCACGAGAGAGGACTATGACCAATTATACATCAGCAAATTAGACAGCCTAGGTTAAATGAATAAATTTTTAGGGACATATAACCTACCAGGACTGAATTATATTGAAATAGAAAATCTAAACAAACCTGTAATTAGAAAGGACATTGAATCAGTCATCAAATATCTCCCACCAGAGAAAAGCCAGAGAACAGATTGCTATACTGATGAATTCTACAAAATATTTAAAGAAGGGTTAACAAAAATCCTTCTCAAACTCATTTCAGAAAATTGGAGAGCAGAGAATACTTCCAAATTCATTGTATGAGGTCAACACTACCCTGTTACTAAAGCCAGAAAAAGACTACAAGGAAAGAAAAATATAGGTCAATGTGTTTGATGAATATAGATGCAAAAATCTTCAACAAAACAATAGCAACCAAATTCAGCAGCACATTTAAAAAAATCATACACCTGACCAAGTAGTGATTTTCCCCCTGGCTGCAAGGAATATGGGATTCAACCAATGTGATATGCCATATTAACCGAATGAAAGCTAAAAATCACAAGATCATCCTAATAGATGCAAAAAAAAGCATGCAACAAGTTTCAACATCCTTTCATGATAAAAACTCTCAACAAACTAGAAATTAAAGGAAATTATATCATCATAAAAGACATACACTGAATGGCCAAATTATTATGACCACCCCATCAGTACAATGAAGTGAATTCGTTATGCAAATAATAATAATAATAATACAACCTTGAGAGTATTTGCTTAGGAAGTTTTCAATATTCAGCATTTTTGGAAGTGTCAATGAAGTACTGATGAGGTGGTCATAATAATCTGGCCACTCAGTGTATATAAAAGCCTACAGCAAACATCATACTCAATGGTGAAACACGGAAAGCTTTTCTTCCTAGATCAGGAACAACTACTACTCATTATGGTACTACAAGTCCTACTCACAGCAATTAGGCAAGAAAAAAATAAATAAATAAATAAAGACATCCAAATAGGAAAGAAAGAAGTAAAGCTATTTTTGCTTACAGATGACATGATCTTATGTGGAGAAAGATTCCACCAAAACAACTGTTAGAACTAGTAAATGGTTCAGTAAAGTTGTAGAATACAAAATCTACACCCACAAAAACCAATCAGTTACATTTCTATATACTAACAATGAACTACCCAAAACGAAATTGAGAAAACAATATCATGTGTAACAGCATCAAAAAGAATAAAATATTTAGGAATAAATTTAACTAACAAAGTAAACAACTTGTACACTGAAAATTACAAAACATCGATGTAACAAATTAAAGTGACAAATAAATGGAAAGCTATCCAGTCTCCCTAAATTGAAATACATAATGTTAAAATGTCCACACTGCCCAAAGCAATCTAGATGCAATATAATACCTATCAAAATTTTAATGGCATTTTTTACAGAAATAGAAAAAGCAATCCTAAAATTTATATGGAATCACAAAAGACCCTGACTAGTCAAAAGAATTTTGAGAAGTGCCCTGACTGGTTTGGCTCACTGGATAGAGCGTCAGCCTGGGGACTGACAGGTCCCAGGTTCTATTCTGGTCAAGGGCATGTACCTTAGTTGCAGGCACATCCCCGGTGGGGGGGTGTGTAGGAGGCAGCTGATCGATGCTTCTCTCTCATCCATGTTTCTGACTCTCTATCCCTCTCCCTTCCTCTCTGTAAAAAATCAATAAAATATATTTTTTTAAAAAAGAATTTTGAGAAGAACAAAGCTGAAGACTGTATGTTTGCTGATTTCAAAATACACTGAGTGGCCAGATTATTATGACCTGCCAGATTATTATGACCACCCCATCAGTACAATGAAGTGATAATAATAATAAAACCTTGAGAGTATTTGCTTAGGAAGTTTTCAATATTCAGTATTTTTGGAAGTGTCAATGAAGTACTGATGGGGTGGTCATAATAATCTGTCCACTCAGTGTATATTACAAAACACAGTAATTAAAGCAATATTGTACTGTCGTTAATACAGGCACGTAGAACAATTAAACACAATAGAAAACCTGGAAATAAATTCATATTCAACAGGGGTGCCAAGAATACAAAATGAGGAAAGGGTGGTGTCTTCAACAAATGGTGCTAGGAAAAGTGGATATCCACATGCAATGAAAATATAAATAAATCCTTATCTAACATTATACACAAAATCAACTCAAAATTCTTTTTTTTATTGCTTAAAGTGATACAAAGGGTATTACATATGTGTCCATTTTTTCCCCCACCCGCCCTAGACAGTCCCCTAGCCTCCCCTATCCCCCAGTGTCTTATGTCCATTGGTTATGCTTATATGCACGCACTCAAGTCCTTTGGTTGATCTCTTGCCCCCCTGCCTCCTGCCCCCCAACCCTCCCCGGCCTTCCCGCTGCAGTTTGACAATCTGTTTGAGGCAGCTCTGCCTCTGTATCTATTATTGTTCAAAAGTTTATAATGGTCTCTATTATCCATGAATGAGTGAGATCATGTGGTATTTTTCCTTCATTGACTGGCTTATTTCACTTAGCATAATGCTCTCCAGTTCCATCCATGCCATTGCAAATGGTAAGAGTTCCTTCTTTTTTACAGCAGCATAGTATTCCATCGTGTGGATGTACCACAGTTTTCTAATCCATTCATCTACTGATGGGCACTTAGGCTGTTTCCAGATCCTAGCTATGGTGAACTGTGCTGCTATGAACATAGGGGTGCATATATCCTTTCTGATTGGTGTTTCTGGTTTCTTGGGATATATTCCTAGAAGTGGGATCACAGGGTCAAATGGGAGTTCCATTTTCAGTTTTTTGAGGAAACTCCATACTGTCTTCCATAGTGGCTGCACCAGTCTGCATTCCCACCAGCAGTGCACAAGTGTTCCTTTTTCTCCACATCCTCTCCAGCACTTGTCGTTTATTGATTTGTTGATGATAGCCAGTCTGACAGGTGTGAGATGGTACCTCATTGTTGTTTTGATTTGCATCTCTCGGATGATTAGTGACTTTGAGCATGTTTTCATATGTCTCTTGGCTTTCTGAATGTCCTCTTTTGAAAGGTGTCTATTTAGGTCCTTTGCCCATTTTTTGATTGGATTGTTTATCTTCCTTTTGTTAAGTTGTATGAGTTCCCTATAAATTTTGGAGATTAGGCCCTTATCAGATATGACATTGGCAAATATGTTTTCCCACGCAGTGGGTTTTCTCGTTGTTTTGTTGATGGTTTCTTTTGCTGTGCAGAAGCTTTTTATTTTGATGTAGTCCCATTTGTTCATTTTCTCTTTAGTTTCAAGTGCCCTAGGAGCTGTATCAGTGAAGAAATTGCTTCGGCATATGTCTGAGATTTTGTTGCCTTTGAATTCTTCTAGAATTTTATGGTTTCCTGACGTACATTTAAGTCCTTTATCCATTTTGAGTTTATTTTTGTGTATGGTGTAAGTTGGTGGTCTAGTTTCATTTTCTTGCATATATCTGTCCAATTTTCCCAACACCATTTATTGAAGAGACTATCTTGGCTCCATTGTATGTTCTTGCCTCCTTTGTCAAATATTAATTGAGCATATTGGTTCGGGCCGATTTCTGGGCTCTCTATTCTATTCCATTGATCTATATGCCTGTTCTTGTGCCACTACCAGGCAATTTTGAGAACAGTGGCTTTGTAATACATCTTGATATCTGGTATTGATATCCCACCTACTTTGTTCTTTTTCAGGATTGCTGCAGCTATTCAGGGTCTTTTTTTATTCCAGATTAATTTTTGGAGAGTTCGTTCTAGATCTATGAAGTATGCCGTTGGTATTTTAATGGGAAGTGCGTTGAATTTATAGATTGCTTTGGGTAGTATGGACATTTTAATGATGTTGATTCTACCAATCCATGAACACGGTATGTTCTTCCATCTGTTTATGTCTTCCTCATCCTGTAGTTTTCTGAGTAGAGGTCTTTTACCTCTTTAGTTAAGTTTATTCCTAGGTAGCTTAATTTTTTTGGTGCAATGGTGAATGGGATTGTTTTTATAATCTCTATTTCTGAAAGTTCACTATTGGTGTATAGAAATGCCTCAGATTTCTTGGGGTTAATTTTGTATCCTGCTACATTGCCAAATTCATGTATTAAGTCTAGTAGCTTTTTGATGGAGTCTCTAGGGTTTTGTATGTATAATATCATGTTGTCTGCAAATAAGGACAGTTTTACTTCCTCTTTTCCAATTTGGATGCCTTTTATTTCTTCTTCTTGCCTAATTGCAACGGCTAACACTTCCAATACTATGTTGAACAGGAGTGGTGAGAGTGAGCATCCCTGTCTTGTTCCTGTTCTTAGGGGAAATGGTGTTAGTTTTTGTCCATTGAGTATGATGTTGGCTGTAGGCCTGTCATATATGGCTTTTATTATGTTGAGTTATGATCCTTCTACTCCCGCCTTACTGAGAGTTTTTATCAAAAACAGGTGTTGAATTTTGTCAAATGCTTTTTCTGCATCAATTGATATGACCATGTGGTTTTTTTCTTTCAATTTGTTTATGTGATGTATCACATTTATTGATTTGCGGATATTGTACCATGTTGGGGGCCAGATGTAAGCTGGCAAGGTCCTTGCACCTGAAGGGGCTAGCAAGGCTGGGACCCTTACCCACACAGTTTTCCCAGACTTGTTTGGATGGCGATTATCAGTAGAATGGGAGTAACATTTGTAGAATGAGAACAGCCTTTCATAGCTTGCCCAGAAGTCTGTAACTATTTACTGAGATATGCTGTACTGAGAACTTGTCCTTCTGCTGTATCTCTCCCTTAGAGATTAAGAGGAACAAATAATACATTCCTCTTGACAGACCTCCAATTCAGTGTGTTGTGTATAAATAGGATTGTATAGCTAATAAACTCGCTTCAGTTCATCAAGAGAACTGGGGTCCTCCCGACCCCGCTTTCCTGTCTTTCTTTCTTTTCTCAATTCCCACCTCCCTGCCTCAGCCCGGCTCAACCCTGTCAGGCTGGTCCTGACAGTACCATCCTTGCATCCCTGTCCTCCTGTTTTTTAGTTGTTTTTTTCTTTTTGATTCTCTGATTTTTGAAACCTTGTCTTCCAATTCATTGATTAGACCCTCAGTTTCCCCTAGTCTGCTGTGTATTCCTTCCAATGTGTTCTTTATTTGTGCTATATCATTCTTTATTTCTCTTTGCATAGTTACTATATCTTTTCTTATGATGTTGAGCATCTTTACCATCATTATGCTGAACTTTATATCTGATAAATTTATCTCCATTTCATTTATCTTTTCTTCTGGAAAATTCTCTTGTTCTTTCATTTGGGGATTGTTTCTTTGTCTCCTCATTTTGGCTGCCAGTTTGGGTTTGTGACTATGTATTAGGCAGATCTACTATGCCTCTCAATCTCTAGTGCAAGACTGCCAAACACTGTTTCTGACTAATTAGATCAGGCAAAGACTCAAAGCCCCCAGAGACTGGCTCTGCCTACAGACTGATAGGATTATGCCTTGAATGGCACTCTGGCAATTGTCCTCAGGTGTGAAAAAAGATTTTTTTCTATAGGGTGGGGTGATTGCTTCTTCCTGGAGGCTAATTTTTATTCTCAGTCTTTTAATGGGCCTCAGAAACACCTCACAGTGGGGCTAGGTATTTTCCAATAGGGTGGGTCAACTGTTTTCCCTCCAGGCAAAGCCCTCTGGTTAACAAATGTTTAGGTGAGAAAGATGACCTCTGCAGGTTGAGGGAATGACTCAACACAACAGAGTGCCTGCCTTCTAAGTTCTAACCCCAGAGCCCTTGATCCTGGATTCTCCTCACTCAGCTCCAGTCCACTCTGCCCTCCCTCTGCTGGAGCATAAGGTGTGTGGCTCCACAGGGAATTGTGTACATTGGCCCTTTAAGAGGGTGCCTGAATTTCCAGCTGTCTCTCCCTGGCAGATAGTAACCCCAATGCTTTTCACAGCCAGATATTATATGGGTACCCTTCTCAGTTCTGGTTCTCTCTTTTGGGCAACTCCCCACAGCTGAGATAACTCTCCAGAACTTCAGTTGTTGTCTGTGCGCTCCTGGCCAGCCTTTTTGCGCCTCTGCCCCTCCTACCAGTCTCTATGTGGTCTCCACTTTCCATCCTCAGTTATCAGGATTCTTTCCAGTGAGTCTTTTGTTGATTATTCAGGAAGTTTTTCTGTTTTAGTTGTAATATCAGTTTGGTCCAGGGAATATCCACTTACTCTGCCACCATTTTTAATCTCAGTGGAAAAGTTAATATTTTGTATGTGGTTACTATATCAGACACTATGCAATGGACTCTATAAATCCCATTAAAGCCTTACAGAAATACTATAGATACTTAGGAGTACACTTAGAGAGAATAACTTATTTGCCTAATATTATATAACTAAAATGTGGCAAAGGATAGATGCAGAACCGGGGCCATCCAAGAACAAAGCCAAATGGTGTTTCATACCCCACACTGATTCTTATAAAGAACCAAGCCAGCTTTATTGGTTTCCATCAAGACCTGTGGCTACTCTGTAGTGAAATCATTTTGCCCTAAGTATAGTTGGTGCTTATGATATCCTCAATCTTTGTGTCTATATTTGTATTGGAAAAATTATAAATAGTCCCAAGATGCAAACAATTCTCATCCAAAGAAGATTTAAAAGGCAGCAAAGAATCTGATCCCAGTGGGCCTGAGTGTGGTAAAGTAGATACAAAGACCCACAAATCTGGCGTGGTCAAGAGCATGCTGAGATACAGCACACTGATTTCAGATAGAGGAAGACGAACAAACTGCTCGTAAACAGCCATGAAATCATTGCAATTTCCAGAACATCAACTGTATGCTGATCACTGGTTAACAATTATTATGAACTTAAACCTCTGCCTAGAGCAGAAGAATCAGGGAAATGATTTTCCTGACTGATGTTAAATGGGGGCAGATGGCAGCCCTACAGTGAAAACATCAGAGTAAAAATAAATCTATAGAGAAGTGCAAGGAACTCTTTTTGTATATATTCTTCCCAGCTCAGCTTGTTAAAACTGGCAGAAGTAGTCTTGGGTGCCAGAGAAAAGAAATGTTGGGAACAGGGACACCTGGAAAATTGGTCCTGGGAAACTGAACTTTGATTTGCCCTCTGAGTAAGCACTCAGGAACATGCTGGGGTTGTTAATTGTTGCATCTTGTTGGCAAGCAAGAAAGTAGCTTGGAATCTACAGAATAATCACAAGAGGCATGATTCTAAAAATAGAAAGCTGAGAGAAAGGCAGAAGGTACTTCTCAAGGGACCAGACAAGATTCCTCTCCAAAATGATGGTATCGTTGGCAAAGCTTTGGTGGGGACCTGAAGACTGGTGACATGGCTCTTCTGGTTCTAATTACTCTGTCTCTCCTGCTTTAAGTAGTGTCTGCATGTTCTTAGTTGCATCTTTTGTCCGCATTAAAGGAACTTGGTTTATTTACCAATATTTATTAACAGATTGTCATAAATCATAATCAGAATCCCATTATGACACATAGGAAGAGAAGGCTGAAAGATCTCAAAGTCACACAACTTTATTAAGTTTTAGCAAACAGTTTTCACTAATATTTAGTTTCTAGTACTCCTGATCTATTTATAATGCTACCAATTTAAAATATTAAGTGTATACAAAAAAGAAGGAATTTTTGGATAACTTATTGACCACCATCTGTTAATCCAGATATTATTTCTAACTCTTAAAGCAAAGCATTCTATAAAGAACAAAATCTTTACCATGCATGTTATTGAAAGATTATATTTTCAGTTCTAGTTATGGCCATGAGACTATGTTCTAACCAATGGTATATACACCAAAATGTTGAAATTCCCCTTAAAAAAGCAATTTTCAACCTCTTTCATCTCATGGCACACATAAACTAATTATTAAAATTCTGTAGCACACCAAAAAATGTATTTTTTTGCCAATCTGACAAAAAAATAGATGTAATTTTGATTCATTCATACCGGACAGTTATTTGTTGTGTTGGCTATTGTCACTTTTTAAAAAATATATTTTTATTGATCTTAGAGAGAAAGGAGAGTGAGAGAGAGATAGAAACATCAATGATAAGAGAGAATCATTGATTGGCTGCCTCCTGCATGCCCCCCACTGGGCATTGAGCCCAAGGCTGTTGTCACTTTTTAATGTGACAATCTGAAGGAAAAGAGGTCAGCTCCCCTGACTAAATAGTCAGGTACTGCATGTTTTGAGAATTCTTGAGGCACAGCAGTTGAAAATCGCTGCTTTAAAAGGTTGGAGTCATGCTGTCCCTTGTTTCCTCTGTTCTGTTGATGAGCGTGGTGGCTGAAACTTCAGCAGCCATTTGGGATCATGGAGACAAGGATCACACTTAGAAGAGAGGATCACAGAGTCGGTCCCTATCCACATCACAAGGATTCAATATTTCAATCCTGAATTTTAACCTTCCCTCAAATAGATATTGCCTTTAATCAAACTGTTTTTCACAGTAATTAGTCTGATCAGACACTATAACCACAGGAAGAGCTCAATGGTCTGTCACTTACTCTAATCAAGATATAATAAGGGTCAAGGACTAAATGTAGACCTCAGGGACACACAGTGTGAACAAAATTAGCATCACATGGGGTCAGAGAGGAGCGAGGAAGACAGGGACCATGGTGCCCCAAACTTCCAAAGAAATTAACTGTTCATTGGTGAAGCATAGTAAGTAACTCCATCTTGGGTAAAAACTGCTGTTTGCAATTTTAACCCTGCTATTTTGGCTTCTGTAAACGCTTGCTTGCTTAAACAATAGGGAAAATAAGACTACTCCCATTCCAGAGAGGCCATAAACTATGCCCCAGACAGAGTTGTCAGTGCTGGCGCCAGGCCAGGCCTTGAGATATGGTCTCACAGCCCCTTCCCAGCATACAGGACTTCTTTCTCAGAAGGTCCGGAAGTCTCATTCCAAATTTGGAAGACAAAGGACTGAAAAAAATATAAATGGGGAGAGCTTCCTCCATGTTTTTGCCCAGAATTTGAGAAGCAATATTTCCCCTGAGCCCGCTAGCGTAATAAAAGGCTCCAAATTAATTTGGCTTATTGATTGAGGTGTCTTCTGTTTTAGCTCACTGATTTACAATATAACATTGGTAAGTATGTCACCATTCTTATACTTATGCAACAGGAAAAAATAGATCAAAACAAAAAGAGGACACTCTCTTTTAATTCAGTGATGATGACACTTTAGTCTATATGTGTAGTGGTTTGAGGCACAGGCTCTGGAGTCAGACCCTGGCTCCCACATTTACAACCTGTATTACTTGTCCAAATTACTGGACAGCTCTCTGCCTTCTTCTTCATTAGAAGAATGGGGTCAATAATTATATCTTCCTTGAGGGTTTTTTAAAAATTAAGTGAGTTAATACATGCAAGCCCCTTAAAACAGTGCCAACACAAAGTCAGCACCCAATAAATGTTCATCACCAACATCATCATTATCATCATCCTCACCAACGTCATCATCCTCATCTTGGTGGTAATGCATGTCATCTACTCACATAAATTTTTGTTATGTTGCTTTGCATCACTTGGGATACACATTTTTTACTATCATTTAGTTATTCAATATCAGTGTCTTAGTCAACTGTCTTTCTTTCTTGATAATTCATACTAATTTTAAATAATATACAAATGAAACTCTCTTTTTAACCCTGAAAATCCCTCAGTAACTATACTTCTGTAACAGCCTCTTTCCATTAGCTGCTGCTCCTCTCTCCTTCTACCTACTTTATTTACACTTGGTTCAGAATTAATGGGACAGATTAGGCAGAAATCATCAAAATCCATGGGTCCCTGAAAGAGGTGTGTTCTATTGCACAGTGATCACAAACTCACTGTGAGAACTCAGGCCAGCACACGCCCTCTCTCCAAACATGTTCACTAAACCCAGATCTGTGTCACCATCATGGGGATGGAGTTGGGTGGAAGTGATACCATTATAATAATCTGGTTATTATTTAACAGAAAAGGAATAAAGGGGAGACTTGGCAATATAAGCATGTCATTTATATAGCTTTGCCAGAGAGCTACAATCTAACACTGTTCCCCACAGATTGATGTAGGAAGGACTCAACAAAGGTAGTTTAGATGCAAGCCCAATAAGATCTGAATGATGCAGGAAGGTGCTCTCTTGGGACAAAATCAGTGAATAGGCATGGCCACTGCAAGGGTGCAAAACCTGAATATTTAAACTTCTGAACAAAAGAGCACAATCTCTTAGTTTTTACTTTCTTGGCTTTTGCCTGTGCTCCTGTGGCTCCTGTTGCAGGGGGCACGCTCCCCCGGGCATTCGCCCACATGACTCACGGCCATGAGGACTCCACACAATGGACTAATGGACTTTAATTAACCTGGTGCTCTGCTGACCCCGGCTGCAACATGGAATGGAGGCTCTGGACACTGCCCCCCCCCCCCTTTGGCTTTGCTGAATCCACAGCTGCCACTCTTTCAGGACTAGTTTAAGGGACATGGGACTTTGCAACCTGAGGAATGTAATTCCACACCAATGAAAACCATTCATTCTCTCGTGCGAATTTTAGAAAATTCATTTTCTGAAGATATTGCAAGAATCACCCCATGCCCACTGGTGTCGGGGAAATCTGGCTCACCAATCCAGTCAGGTTAGGGTCATCATCTATACACTTGCTTCCATCTAAAGTTATTGCTGTGCAAAAAGGACCAAGCAGGCCCTAACCGGTTTGGCTCAGTGGATAGAGCGTCGGCCTACAGACTGATTGGTCACGGGTTTGATTCCAGTCAAGGGCATGTACCTTGGTTGCGGGCACATCCCCAGTAGGAGGTGTGCAGGAGGCAGCTGATCGATGTTTCTCTCTCATCGATGTTTCTAACTCTCTATCCCTCTCCCTAACTCTCTATTCCTCTCCCTTGTAAAAAATCATTAAAATATATATATTTTTTAAAAAAAAGGACCAAGCAGGACCAGAGAGGTACCCATGGGTGAGGCCTGAATACTTACATGATTAAGAAGCAAGAGAAGTACATTCTGCTCACAAGTTGTCCAGAAATCTCCATTTCAGTCTGGAAATCCACTTAGTGGTACAGGGAGAGAACTCTCACCCTCGTCCAGTCGGAACCCAGAGCTCACACATCCACTCCTAGACCACCTTCCAGGTAGGAGGGAACTGGGCATTGGCCCTCCTTTAGGCTTTGCTGAATCCACAGTGCAAGTGGCCAGAAACTGCTTCCAGGACCTGCTCAGCTGTCTTCTTAGATCTGGGACAACTGTTTATGCAGCATGGGCAGAGCTTGGATATGTGAGCCACAGTGTCCACCTGTGTGAAGGCAATGCCCCTTGCGGTACATGACAGTGCCAAGGGTATGCAAAGATCGTAGCAGGCTGGAGGCCTTGGCCAGGATCTAGGGGCTGATGCCCCCATGCTGCCACATTCCATCATAGAACTCTGAAGAACCCAAGAATTCTCAATCCAAACTTGGCCTTTCAGGCATTGTGAAGATAGGAACAAGGATAGAAGAATAAACTTACTTTTTAAACACTTTGTTAGTTTGGCTGATGTTGTAATGTTTTCAACATTCACACATACGGGCCCCTTGTGTACTCTTGTGACATCATGCATAGGGTGGTATGAGCATTTCCCTGAAGCATCGCCTACCTCTGTTCCTTAAGAACCAAGCGGTGGCCTAAAAGCAACTGGGTCCTGGACCAGGGCAGGTGTACCCCAACCAGAGTACTGAGACCAGCAGGGATAGGCACTTTTAAATGCCTAAATGATCCCAATACCTTTGCAGCCCAGCACCAGCACAGTGAATGACAACTATTTGTTAAATGAAGGATGAAGGAATGAATGCACTTGAACTTTCCCAGCAGCTCAGCCAATTTGAGAAATTTGACTATAGTCCTTATTTTGGTAGTAGCATTACTGCTAATATGTGCAGGTGCCTTGAGCATGAGAAGCAATGAAGCTGATGAACAATAGCAATAGCTATGAAATTTGCATAAAATGCATATAGAAAGGACTATTTTCTGCTTTTTAACAACACATTGAGGTACTCACATGTGTAAACTAGGGATGGTACACTTGAAAATAAGTACCACTTATGTTCGGCTCCTTGATTACATATTCAAATAAATGTACACAGTTTTACTTAAATGTGTAATCCTATGTAAATGGGAACATTCCAACAAACTCATTTGGTCCATTTATTTAGATCTCTGATGGCTCATTCTAGTAAAATTCACGCACTTTCCTTATTTTTTTTCTAAACCATTAACTAGAAGAAACATAATTTAAAACATTTTGTTAAGATAGCATTAAGAGTAGTGAGTTGTTTTTTTTCTTTCTTTTTGATGTTGTTACATTGAACCATGATGCACAGAAATATATATATAAATCTCCACAAAAATGCATATATATTATGTACGACCTCAATACTATTGTACTGAGTAAAGTATCCTCATGTGTAGCAATGAATTTTTTATGTATAAAAAAATACAGGGTAGAGTCGGAGAAGAAACCAAGATGGCGGCATAGGTAAACACCTGAAATTGCTGCCTCGCACAACCACTTCAAACTACAACTAAAGACAAAACAGACATCACCCAGAACCACAGGAAGGCTGGCTGAGTGGAAATTCTACAACTAGAGGGGAAGAGAAAAGCATACCGAGACTCAAGGATGTGCGGATGTAAAGTGCAGAGGTATGGAGGCGCGCGCAGAAAGGGCTGGGTACGGAGGACGCCAGTCCCTTTTTCAATAGGGAGGGAGTCTCAAGCTCCCAACGGCCCTGACTCCAGTTCCGGGTGAGTCTCTGGGGGCCCAGACTCATACGGGGAGAAACTGGACTGTCTGGCAGCGGGCAGAACTTGAGGGCGGCTTTCTCTCAGAGGCGCTTGCAGCGATTACCAGGACACTGAGACCCGGGACCTCTTAGGGCAGGACTGAGGATCAGCCATAGCTGTTTACCCCTCCCTGTTGATTCCCTGAGACCCCGCCACACCCAAGCTTCATGCAGAGGCTTTTGCATATGAATGGGCTGGCCCTTTGAGATCTAAAATTACCTAACAAACTGAAGCTGGGTCAGAGAGAACCAGAACATCCAAAAGAAGGCTCAAGGCCCCACAGCAGCTTGCATTGCTTCACAGCTGGGCCGCATCTGAGCACCTCCAAACCCCAAACAAGGAAGAGGAATCTGAATATCTCTCCATAGCTCCTGCTGGGTAGCCTCAGGCAGAGGCTAAATTAGCACCTCCTTAGAGATCCAAGAGCCCTTGTACCTAGTGGTCAGAGTGGGACCATCCAGATTACAACTCCTCAGATCCATAAGGGATACACTCAGGGGGCAGACTCAGTGAGCACCAAAGCCCCACTGAAGCAAGTCTTGCCCCAGAAGGGTGTCTTCACCACAAAAGTTCTCCCACTGCAGACACAGCTGATTCTCACAGCCAATTGGCCTGGAGGTCAATTCTTCCCAGTGATTCTCCCTACAACAATCAAGGCTTAACTACAACAAGACTGTGCACAAAGCCCACAAAGGGGTGCACCAAGAGTGTCCACCTCAGGTAATTGGGGAGGCTGAGCCACTGGGCCCTATAGGACACCTAGCACACAAAGCCACTCTATCAACACAGGGAAGCATAAAAAATGCGGAGACAAAGAAACAGGTCACAAATGACAGAAATGGAGGAAAGCAAACGACTGGATATAGAGTTCAAAACCAGGGTTATAAGGTTTTTCAAGAATTTTCTAGAAACCGCTGATAAATTTAGTGAGACCCTTGAGGATATGAAAAAGGACCAACTAGAAATTAAGAATACATTGACTGAAATAAAAAAAATAATATACAGAGATCCAATAGCAGACAAGAGGATCCCAAGAATCAAGTCAAAGATTTGAAATATGAAGAAGCAAAAAATACCCAACTAGAAAAGCAAAAAGAAAAAAGAATCCAAAAATATCAAGATAGTGTAAGGAGCCTCTGGGACAACTTCAAGTGTCCCAACATCCAAATTATAGGGGTGCCAGAAGAAGAGAGAGAGCAAGATATTGAAAACCTATTTGAAGAAATAATGACAGAAAACTTCCCCTATCTGGTGAAAGAAATAGACTTACAAGTCCAGGAAGCACAGAGAACCCCAAACCAAAGGAATCCAAAGAGGACCACACCAAGACACATCATAATTAAAATGCCAAGGGCAAAAGACAAAGAGAGAATCTTAAAAGCAGCAAGAGAAAAACAGTCAGTTACCTACAAGAAAGTACCCATACGATTGTCAGCTGATTTCTCAACAGAAACTATGCAGGCCAGAAGGGAGTGGCAAGAAATATTCAAAATGATGAATAGCAAGAACCTACAACCAAGATTACTTTATTCAGCAAAGCTATCATTCAGAATTGAAGGTCAGATAAAGAGCTTCACAGATAAGAAAAAGCTAAAGGAGTTCATCACCACCAAACCAGTATTATATGAAATGCTGAAAGGTATTCTTTAAGAAGAGGAAGAAGAAGAAAAAAGGTAAAGATAAAAATTATGAGCAACAATTACATCTCTATCAACAAGTGAATCTAAAAATCAAGTGAATAAATAATCTGATGAACAGAGTAAACTGGTGAATATAATAGAATCAGGGGCATAGAAAGGGAGTGGACTGACAATTCTTGTGGGGGGGGGAAGGGGTGTGGGGGTGTGGGAAGAGACTGGACAAAAATTGTACACCTATGGATGAGGACAGTGAGGACGGGTAAGGGCAGAGGGTGGGGTGGAAACTGGGTGGAGGGGAGATATGGGGAGGAAAAAGAGGAACAACTGTAATAATCTGAACAATAAAGATTTATTTAAAAATAAAAAGAAATACCAGTCGAAAAAAACAATTCAGGGTAAAGCAAAAGTAGGTTTACAGTTGTCTATATGGAAAATAATACAACATTTAATAAATAATAATACAATAATGAACTGTGTTTTGCGTACTTTTACCATCGCCTCACCCCCCTGTATATTCTATTAGAACTAAAGGAAAAAGAGATGGTTCCCTGCCTCCCCTCCTGCTTTGACTATCCTGCAGGACCGGATGCTATGTAAAAGTCTAGCAGGCCATGGGGGTGGGGACCAGGAAATTAGAAAAATTCCTTTTTGTTGGGTGTAGGGGCTCTTCTAATACTTATAATGGTGCTCAGAGCCACTGATCTGGGGAGTGACATGCAACTGAGTTTCCAGAAGTTTAAGCTGAGAGCAGTGTGAAGGAAGCCACTGGGAGGGAGGGCATCTGGCCTGCAATAGTCCCAACGAGAGTCACAAGGGCATGGATGGGGCCATGGCAAAGGCAAAGCGAGTGGTCAGCAGGTACTGACTATGGAAGAAGCATTGGCGATCAAATGGTGTTATTGCTGACCTCTCTCCTGAACCACAGACCCTCACTTCAACACTCCCATGGGTTTATCAACACCCCTGGGCGTCTTTCAAAATCCTCCTGGTCCACTCTGAACTCACCACCTTTTTTACTTGGCTATTCCACACAGTTTATGGCCGTGTTAAAATCTCTCCCTCACGATAAACATTAATCAATATAAAACCTTTCTCTGGTAAAACCTGGGTTCTCTTTGTTTATTTGGTCTTTCTGTTTTTGGTGAAGGACAAGATAACAAAATGAATTTTGAGGGGAAGAGTAAAGAAATTATAACCATCTCTCTGCCTGCCTTGTGGGCTTCTCTCTTTCTCTTGGGTCTTTTTCAGGTGGTAAGATGATCCCTTGGAAGGAACACTTACTCCTGGGGTTGTTACAGAAGACCAAAGAAATACCAAGCACGCTTCCTGGAGAAAGGGAGGGACCCCGTTTATTAACACCAGTGGACTCCGGGAATAATTCCCAAATCAGAGTGAAGAAACATGCTGAGAGCCTGTCTATATATAGTCTCCTGGGGACTTTGTCTTGCAGATATGGCCCCTGCTCCCTCCGTGGCCCTGCAGGAAGGCCCCCAGGTGTCAGGCCACATCCAATGGCCCGTCCTGGCACCAGCATATGACCCCCCCACCCCCTGCCCCCGGCAGGACAGGGCATTGTTCACAGTTCCATGGCCTCTGCATTTAGATAACAAGTTCTGCAAGACCAGTTTCCTCCTCATGGTTTGAGAGGAGCCAGGGTGGGCCCAGGGAACCAAGTTCAAGCCCCACTTAGCTCATTAGAGTAAAAGAGAAAATAGGAATTCAAGCCAAGCCCTTCTCAAAAACAAGGTTGTGCATTTGGTTGGGGCCGCACTTCGTCTTATCTCTAGATTTAAAAAAAAAAAAATGCAGTCTGGCAAAGTCCAGGCCATTCTTAACATCTGGCACAGCTGCAAGTAGACAACCCCAACAGCTGGTAATCTCATGTATTCATGCCTCTGCCTGCTGAAATCCAGCTTCCATTTCCATTACTTTATTGAAACTATTCTAGAAACATGGCCTTCTCATCTTCAGTTCCTTGGACTCTCTCCCTTCTGCCGCTGGCTCTCCGCAGGGGCTCTGAGCGGACTCTGGCTTCTTTGCCCTCTGGGTGGTGTCTGGCTTGCCTCCAATCTCTGGCTGCCCCTGTTCAACCCACACCGCACTCTCTCTCCTCCTCAGTCCTGCCTTTACCCCTCTTCTCTTCTGGATATTTTCTCCAATGAAAATAAGAATTCATCATATGACTTCAATATTTACAGCCACCCAGAAGTCTAAGTCTCTACTTCTAATTCTGAAGTCCCACCTACCAGTAAGCTGCAGTCTTATATTTTCAAATTTCTGTTAGAAAATCACCTGATATTTTGCTGCCTTCTCCAAATGAATGCACCCAAAATGAAACTCACCATTCTCCTTCCCAAATGTGCTCATTCTCCTAAATTTTCCTACAAAACAATGCTCCCAGACACTCATACTCGATGGCTAGTTGTTATTCATTCATTCACTGAGAAGGAAAATAAATACTAACTGAACATCTGCTATATGCCAGGCACTGGAGACTGTGACAACTGCCGGATACACATTCTCGCCACAGTTGCCTTTAATTCCTTTTTTCTTTATTATCCAACTAGAGGCCCAGTGCACTGGCAGCAGGGGTGGGGAGTGGGGATGTCTGACTGCTATGGAGGTGGGAGAGGCTCCCGCCAGCCACCGCTGCTGTGCTCGCCAGCCATAAGCCCCATAAGCCCGACTTCTGGATGAGCAGTGCTCCCCTTGTGGGAGCGCACTGCATTGAGCGTCTGCCCCCTGGTGGTCGGTGCATGTCATAGCGACTGGTCATTCTGCCATTCTGTTGATTTGCATTTTAGGGTTTATTATAAAGGATTAATTGCTAAATTCTAACAACTTTATAATATCTTTCAGATCCTTCCTATCCTAGGATGCCAGTTTCCACTATTCAAACTCAGACCTTCATAATTTCTTTGATGGATCATTGTTATGGTCTCTGAATGGGCTGTTTTTCTCCCTCCTTTCTAACTCATTTTACAATCCTTCGTCAGGTTAACTTTCTCTCTTGAAGTATAGTTGTCAATGGCCACAATTGTCACTGGTCACAAGCCAACATAGCCAGGTAGAAAGACAGCCCCATCTTAACTAGCTGTGTGAAACCTTGGCAAATAACTTGTAAAATGATACCTTCCTCACCCGGGATGATGTCAGGATTAATGAAATGATAACATTGTTCCAACCACACATATTACTTCAATAAAGCCTTGCAACAACATTATGAAGTAAGTATTATTCTTATCTTCCTTTTGTAAGTAAAAAAACCGAAGCACAAAGAGAAAGTAACTCACCCGAAGTCATAATGCTAGGCATTAGCAAAGCCAGGATTGGCACCTAGGCCATATTACCTGAGCATAGTAGGCACACACAACATTTTAGCACCCATCCTCTTCCCAAATATATGCGCTAATTTTTCCCTCCTTGCCTAAACTAGGTAGAATTGGGTCTCTGACCCGTGCAGTGGAAGAGTCTTGATTAACAACTCTGCACACTCTGAGTTCACCTTCGATGAATATTAGAAGGCACAGGAGCGTCTCTGCATACCAGCAAATGAACCTTTGTATGAAAAACAGGCCACTTTAAAGGATAGGAAGCTTGAAAACAGCATATTTCTCAAGTACATGCTCTAAACAAACACTCCGATGCTAACTCAAAAACAAAACCTTTCTAATGATCAGCTTTACAGTCTGTAGTGTGCAGTTTTGAGTTTGAGCTTCCTCTTTAGCCTGATATTGCTAATATGTCATCTGAAATGTCAACTCTCATTAAGCAAATAAACTTAAACTTTACAGGTATTTAATCTATACTTGCTCACCCACTCACCAGCCAGAGAGATGCTGATCATGCCCATGGCATCTTTGTATATAGATAAATATATACTTTATTCAGCAAGAGCTTTGTCTATTCTCTAAAAAACAGAATTGTACTTTTTTAAAAAGTTTTTATTGATTAAGGTATTACATATATATTCTCCCCCCTCCCCAATCCTCCCCCCCCCCCCCACTCATGCCCTCACCCCCCTGGTGTCAGTGTCCATGGGTTATGCTTATATGCATGCATACAAGTCCTTTGGTTGATCTCTTCCCCTTACCCCCACCCTCCCCTACCTTCCCTCTGAAGTTTGACGGTCTGATCAATGCTCTCTGTCTTTGTTCACCAGAATTGTACTTTTACTTCTCAATTTCCCTTCCTCCGCCATAGAAGGGACTGAAGGCTCAGCCCCAGGAGCCCTCTCAGCGCGGGTCTTCACACAGGACCTTGGGAGCCATCATTTAGACTGCTCAGGTATATCTTTATCTTTACATTTTCAGGCTTTGCACTGCGCAGACAGAATTTCCTTTTGAAGCATACATTTTGTTAAGTAGTTTCAGCTCTGCTTGGCATTATATGCAGAGGACCCAGCATAGGGGAAATGCCTTTTGAATTGTTCTGCATAGAGTTTCTGCATATATAAACATGATAATGCTAGCTAGCTTTACAAAAAAAATTGTATAAAAATAAACCACCAAAGTGAGTATAAGTCAGATGAAACAAAAATACACTTGGCTGTATCTAATTTTACAGGGTATTGGGTTTTCAATGCTCAAGACAAAATAAATAAAAATAAAAAGTCCTGAAGCTTGAACACTGAATCAATGTCTTTCCATATCCACTGCTGCTATGAGTAGAGAATGCATAAAGCCGAAATGGATGCATTGTCTGGATTAGAATTAGTTTTTGGGCTGGCAGATGGCTTTTTATTTTCATGCATTTTATTTGGATTTTTCTCATCCCTGAAGTTAGCTTCATTAAGATGTATGAGCTTTGAAAATACCTTTAAAGATTTTATTGCACCAGAGGTGGCCTGTGGAACAGACAACCCCCGTTTTGGACAAACAGATAAACAGGTAACTTAGTCACTTTCACGTAACCTGACAATGAGAGTTGTGCTATCAATGAATAAGCTCGTTTGGGCGGGGGTGGGAGGAGGTCAGCAGCTGTTCATTAGTTTACCTATCTGTGGATGACAAAACTACATCATAAGGATGAAGTATCTCATTTAACAATTCTTTTAAACCTCCCTTTTTAATTCATAGGAGAGTCAGGCAAAGCTTAATAGAAGACTTTTAAGTAATAATACTAATCTTTATTAACCACCAAAGGAATGGACTGCTTAAAATCCTTCCAATGGCTTTCAATAATCTAAAGCATAAAATTCAAATCCCTTAGCCTAATAAATTATTGATGACCCACCATCCTACTTACCATTCACCTCTCATGGCAGCCAATTTATGAATCTCAGAAGCTAATTATTCTTCCAACTAATCCACCAACACCCAACAGAGAGAGCAATGTTCCCAGCTGTTTCCTTTCTGTGCCTTTGCTGCTGCTTCATTCACAATGCCTCCTCCCTCCTGTTAGCCCAGCAAATAACAAACATTTTCAGGAATTAGGACAGTTGGACAACCTAGAAAAAAATAAGTAAATTCCTAGGACAGCCTACCAGTCATGAAAAAGTAAAAATTCTAACAGACCAATAACAAATACGGGGATTGAAGCAATAATTAAAACAAAACAAAATCAAAAACTAACCACAGAGAAAAGTCCAGGACCAAATGGCTTCGCTGATGAATTCTACCAAACATTTAAAGAAGAATTAATACCAATCAATTCTTCTCCAACTCTTAAAAAAAAAAAAACTGAAGAGGAAAGAGCACTCTCAAACTCATTTTACAAGGCCAGCATACCCAGGCCAGACAAAGCAACCGTCAGGAAAAAACATTAGAAGTCAATATCCCTGATAAACATAAATGCAAAAATTCCGAATGAAATACTAGCAAACTTAATTCAACTACAGACTTAAAGGATCATAAACTATGATACAATAAGAATTTATCCTTGGAGTGAAGAAAGATTCAATAAACAAATCAATAAATGCGATACATCACATTTATAACAGCATGAAAGATAAAAACCACATGATAATCTCATTAGATGCAAAAAAATAACAGAAGTCAGCATCCTTTCATGATTAAAAAACCCTTAAAAATTGGGTATAGATGGAATATACTTCAACATAGTAAACGCCATGTGTGACAAGCACACAGCTAACATCATACTCAATGGCAAAAACGGAAAGCTTGCTGTAAGATCAGGAACAAGACTAACATGCCCATGCCCACCGCTTCTCTTCACCACAGTACTGGAAGTTCCACCAATGGCATCCAAATCAGAAAGGAAAAAGGAAAATTGTTTGCAGAGGACACAATCTTATATTCAGAAAACCCAAAAGACCCCACCGAAACACCCGTTAGAACTAATCAGTGAATTCAGCAAGTTTCAGGATACTAAATCAGCACACAAAGAGAAGTCATGTTTCTATACACTAATAATGAACTAACCACCCAAAAAAGAAAGACTCCCATTCACAATAGCATCAAACACAATAAAATACTTAGGAGTAAATTTTGACCCCTGCATACAGAGGGCACGGAGAGACCCAAGAAGCAGGTCATTTCAAACGGGTAGGTGGCAGGTTCAATAAGCAAGGGAACTTACTTACAAGGCGTATCTTCAGTGGCTGCAAGAAAAGTAACTTCCGCAGACATCCACCAGAATCTTAAAAGTTTACGTAGCAGCCTTAACTGGGTTCAGTCACCTATTCAGTCTAGATCAGTGGTTCTCAACCCTCTGGCCCTTTAAATACAGTTCCTCATGTTGTGACCCAACCATAAAGTTATTTTCGTTGCTACTTCATAACTGTAATGTTGCTACTATTATGAATTGTAATGTAAATATCTGATATGCAGGATGGTCTTAGGCGACCCCTGTGAAAGGGTCATTCGACCGCCAAAGGGGTCACGACCCACAGGTTGAGAACCGCTGGTCTAAATGGTCTGAACAACACATTGGTCTCTCAAGGCTGCTTTTTTTTTTTTTTTTTTTTAAATATATTTTTATCGCTTTCAGAAAGGAAGGGAGGAGAGAGAGAGATAGAAACATCAATGATGAGAGAGGCCCTAACCGGTTTGGCTCAATGGATAGAGCGTTGGCCTGTGAACCAAAGGTCTGAGTTTGATTCTGTTCAAGGCCATGTGCCTTGATTGCAGGCACCTCCCCAGCCCAGGCCCTGGTCGGGGCACATACAGGAGGCAACCAATTGATGTGGTTCTCTCACATGGATGTTTCTCTGTGTTTTCCCTCTCTCTTCCACTCTCTCTGAAAGAACAGCAACAAAAAATGATCAGAGAGAATCATTGATTGGCTGCCACCTGCATGCCCCATACTGGGGATCGAGCCCGCAGCCTGGGAATATGACCTGACCAGGAATTGAACAGTGATCTCCTGGTTTATAGGTTGACACCACACCAGCAAGTAAGGCTGCATTCATAAAATGTCTTTGGCTGTAGGAATGGTGGATAGAATGTATATACCAAGGGCAGGGAGTAGGTGAGGGTCCTCCAATTGCTGGCTTTAGCTCAGGGGTCAACCAGCAATCATATCCGCTCCATAACTTCCTTCAACATTCCACCCCTATGAGCAGGTCTTACACGCCCCCCTCTTCCTCAATGTGGCCCAAGTGTGAGCAAGGGGTTTCACTAGCATAGAGGTGGCTGTTTGGCAGCTATCTGGCTACACTGGAGGCAGATACCACAACAGCAATACAGGAACATGTAATTCCTCTTAGGAATATACCCCCAAAAGTCAGAAACACCAATGAGAAAGGATATATGAACCCCTATGTTCATAGCAGCGCAATTCACAATAGCTAAGATTTGGAAACAGCCTAAGTGCCCATCAGCAGATGAGTGGATTTGAAAATGGTGGTACATCTACACAATGGAATACTATGCTGCTGTAAAAAAGAAGGAACTCTTACCATTTGCAACAGCATGGATGGACTTGAACAGCATTATGCTAAGCAAAATAAGCCAGTCAGAGAAAGATAAATATCACTCATTTGTGGATTATAATGAACATAAACTGATGAACGAAAATAGAGCCAGAAGAAAAAAAATATTTTAGAATATAATAGAAGGCAAAACCGGTTTGGCTCAGTGGATAGAGCTTCGGCCTGAGGACTGAAAGATCCCAGGTTCGATTCCGGTCAAGGGCATGTACCTGGGTTTCGGGCATATCCCCAGTAGGAGATGTGCAGGAGGCAGCTGATCGATGTTTCTCTCTCATCGATGTTTCAAACTCTCTATATCTCTCCATTCCTCTCTGTAAAAAATCAATAAAATATATTTTTTTAAAAAAAGAATATAATAGAAGTAATGCTGTTACTTGCAGATTTTTAATGTCTCCTACAACTTTTGTGATATTGTGCTATGTTAGTATAGTTTTGGTAGTATTATTATATTTAAAAATTTTCTTTTTCTTGAAATATTAATGTTTATTGCATGTAAATGGCTACTTATTTTGTATCTACAAACTGGTAATAGATTTATTTTGCATATTGTAAAAAAAAAATAAAGAGTAAAAAAAATAAATAAAAAAGAAAAGTAGGACTACATTAAACTAAAAAGTTTTTTTATAGCAAAAGAAACCATCAACCTACAGAATGGGAGAAATATTTGCAAATCATATATCTGGTAAGGGGTTAATATCCAAAACATATAAATAACTCATGCAACTCAGTAGCAACTAAAAAAACCAAACTTACCCAATTTAAAATTGGGCAAAGGACGTGGTTAGACATTTTTCCAAAGAAGACATACACATGGCCAACAGGTCCATGAAACAGTGCTCAACATCACTATTAATCAAGGAAATGAAAATAAAAAATTATAATGAGATACTGCCTCACATCTGTTAGGATGCCTATTATAACAAATGACAAGAGATAATAAGTGTGGTAAGAATGTGGAAAAAAGGAAACTCTTGGTAGAAATGTGAATTAGTAAAGCTGTTATGGAAAACAATATGAAAGTTCTACAAAACATTAAAAGTAGAACTCTCATATAATCTAGCAATTCCACGGTGGGTATATATCCAAAGGAAACAAAATCATTATCTCAAAGCTATATCTATCTACACCCCTAGTTCACTTCTGCATTATTCCCAATAGGCAAGATATGGAAACAACCTAAATGTTCACTGACCAATGAAAAGATTAAAAAGATGTGAGTGCAGTCTCCCTCCCAGAGCATGCCCCTGCCTTTCCCTCTGCCTCTTGTTCCCACAGGCATGCATCTCCTAAACTTTAATAGCCCCCACAAGACTTGCAACCAGGGGAGCAATGGGAAGTGGCAGCTCATCCTGGGCTCACCCCTGGAATCTCCAAGGTCCCTTTTCTCTTCCCATTCAACTAAAGCTCATTTCTTTCCTGTAACATTTTTAAAGAAGTAAAGCAGCCTAGTGTGTTGGGAGCCATTAGAGATATTGGCTCAGACAAAGCCATCTTAAGAACTATAAGTTTCTGGTTCCTCCAGAAACTCCTAATTACCAGAAACCACCTGTGTCTTGCAAATTGGCCAGCAGTTAAAGATAAACTACCCTCACACAGCCGCTAAATCACACATCTCCACTGATAAGCACAGCCATCAGGAGCCTAATAAATCTCTAGTAATAGGTTACTGCCCATAGACCCCTTTACCCACCCCCCGTCCCTAAAACAGTATATATCCTGCTGCTGTGAGAATAAAATTTTTTTTAATTAAATCTTTATTGTTCAGATTATTACATTTGTTCCTCTTTTTTCCCCCCCCATAACTCCCCTCCTCTCAGTTCCCGCCCCACCCTCCACCCTCACTCCCCACCCACTGTCCTCATCCATAGGTGCACGATTTTTGTCCAGTCTCTTCCCACATCTCCCACACCCCTTTCCCCCCCCCAAGAATAGTCAGTCCATTCCCTTTCTATGTCCCTGATACTATTATAATCAACAGTTCATTCTGTTCATCAGATTATTTATTCACTTGATTCTTAGATTCACTTGTTGATAGATGCATATTTGCTGTTCATAATTTGTATCTTTACCTTTTTCTTCCTCTTCCTCTTCTTAAAGGATACCTTTCAGCGTTTCATATAATCCTGGTTTGGTGGTGATGAACTCCTTTAGCTTTTCCTTATCTGTGAAGCTCTTTATCTGACCTTCAATTCTGAATGAGAGCTTTGCTGGATAAAGTAATCTTGGTTGTAGGTTCTTGGTATTCATCACTTTGAATATTTCTTGCCATTCCCTTCTGGCCTGCAAAGTTTCTGTTGAGAAATCAGCTGACAGTCGTATAGGTATTCCCTTGTAGGTAACTGAGTTTCTTTCTCTTGCTGTTTTTAAGATTCTCTCTTTATCTTTTGCTCTTGGCATTTTAATTATGATGTGTCTTGGTGTGGTCCTCTTTGGATTCCTTTTGTTTGGGGTTCTCCGCGCTTCTTGGACCTGTAAGTCCATTTCTTTCACCAGGTGGGGGAAGTTTTCTGTCATTATTTCTTCAAATAGGTTTTCAATATCTTGCTCTCTCTCATCTTCTGGCACCCCTATAATTCTGATGTTGGTACGCTTGAAGCTGTCCCAGAGGCTCCTTACACTATCCTCGCATTTTTGGATTCTTTTTTCATTTTGCTTTTCCGGTTGGATGTTTTTTGCTTCCTCGCATTTCAAATCCTTGACTTGATTCTTGCGCTCCTCTGGTCTGCTGTCGGGCGTCTGTATAATATTCGTTATTTCAGTCCGTGTATGCTTAATTTCTAGTTGGTTCCCCAATATAAGATCGAGGGTCTTATTAGTTTTCGTGTAGATCTCATTAAGTTTATCGGCAGCTTCTAAACAGTTCTTGAGAGACCTTAAAAGTGTGGTTCTGAACTCTATATCTTCCATTGACAATTTTGTCCTGTTTCTTTGTCTCCGCATTTTGTTATGCTTCCTTGGTGCACCCCCTAGTGGTCTTTGTTCGCAGTCTTATAGTTAAATCTTGATTGTTGTAGCTAATTCCAGGGAGGGTTTGACCTCCAGGCCAAGTGGCTATGAGAATCAGCTGTGTCAGCAGTGAGAGAACTTCTGTCCTCTAGGGAGGTGCTAATCTAGCCTTTGCCTGAGGCTATCCGGCAAATGCCTCTGTGCAGGGCTTGGGCGGGGTGGGTGGGTTGCACGGGATCAACAGGGTGGGCCGGAGAGAGCAGTTATGGCTACTCTCAGTCCTGTCCCCAGGGGCTCTGCCTCTCTGAGTCCCAGCAATGGCTGCAAACCTCGGAGAGAAAGCTGCACTCGCTCTGACCGAAGCCAGACAGTCCCGCTTCTCCCATTTGAGTCTGGGTCCCTAAAGACTCGCCCGGATCTGGAGCTCAGAGTCTGCGACTCCCTCCCGATTGAAAACGCCAACCGCGCCCTCCGCCGCCAGCCCGCTCCGCGCACTCCGCACCTCAGAATTTGACTTCAGCACTGTGCCTCCTCTGAGTGTCCGTGTGCGTTTCTCTTTCCTCCTAGTTGTAGGACTTCCACTCAGCCAGCGTTCCTGTGGTTCTGCGTGATGTCCATTCCGTCTTTTAGTTTCACTTTTGAAGTAGTTGTTCAAAGCAGCAAACTCCGGCGTTAACCTATGCCGCCATCTTGGTTCTCCTCTCCGATAGTCTGTGAGAATAAAATTTGAGGCTTGATCAGAACTTGTCTTGCCTCCATTCTTTCGTGTCCCTTGTTTGTCTCATTCTCCTAGGGTGTCTCTTCGTTCCCCCGTTGTTGTCCCGCGGGTCGGGGCACTAGTGGAGGCTCTCCTGTTGCTTTTCCTATGCTAATCCCTTCTCTGTTTCATTGTCCCCTGCTTTAACAAATGTACCCTCAAGGTAAAAAAAAAAAAAGTGATATAAACAATAAAATATTATTCAGACATAAAAATAAGGAAATCCTGCCATTTATGACAATATTGATGAAAGTTGAGGACATTATGCTAAGTGAAATAAGTCTAACAGAGAAAGATAGTTGCAGAAATCTTGAGAAAGAAAAACAAAGTAGGAGGGATCACAATACCGGATATCAAACTATACTACAAAGCCATTATAACCAAAACAGCCTCGGATTGGCACAAGAACAGGCATAGAGACCACTGAGTCAGAACAGAGATCCCAGAAATTGACCCAAACCATTACAGTAAATTCATATTTGACAAAGAAGGCAAGAACCTACAATGTAGTAAAGACAGTCTCTTTAACAAATGGTGTAGGGAAAACTGGACAGACACATGCAAAAAGATGAAACCAGACCATCAACTTACAATGTACACAAGAATAAACTCAAGGTAGATAAAAGACTTAGATGAAGGCATGAAACCATAAAAATCTTAGAGGAAAACATAGGCAGTAAAATCTCAGACACCTCAGATAGCAATATGTTTACGGATAGGGCAAAGGAAACTAAGGAGAAAATAAACAAATTGGGACTACATCAAAATAAAAAGCTTCTGCACAGCAAAAGAAACGACCATGAAAATGAAAAGGGAACCCACTGAATGGGAGAAGATATTTACCAATGTTACATCTGATAAAGGGTTAATATCAAAAATATATAAAATACTCATACAATTCAACAAAAAGAAGACAAACAATCCAATTAAAAAATGGGCAGACTATTTGAATAGATATTTTCCCAAAGAGAACACACAAATGGCCAAGAGACACATGAAAAAAATCCTCAGAGTCACTAATCATCAGAGAAATGTAAATTTAAGCCACACAATGAGATATCACCTCACACTTGTCAGAATGGCTGTCATCTAAAAACCATCAAACAACAAGTACTGGCGAAGATGTGGGGAAAAGGGAACCTTAGTTCATTGCTGATGGGAGTGCAGCCACTATGGAAAACAGTATGGAGTTTCCTCAAAAAATTAAAACTGTAACTTCTATTTGATCCAGCGATTCCACTTCTGGGAATATATCCTAAGAACGCCCCAAAAAACAATCAGAAAGACTATATGAACCCTTATGTTCATAGCAGTGTTATTTACAATAGCTAAGATTTGGAAACAGCCCAAGTGGCCATCAGTAGATGAGTGGATAAAACAGCTGTGGGACATTTATACTGTGGAATACTATATAGATGTAAATTCTTGGGACAGCATGGATGGATCTGAAAAATATTATGCTAAATGAAACAAACCAAACTGAGAAAGACAAATATCGCATGATCTCACTTATTTGTAGAATCTAATGAACAAAATGAATTGACCAACAAAATAAGACCCGAAGTAGAGAGTCATGAAACAGACTGACATACTTTGATGTGGGGCTGAGGAGACGAAAAGAGATAAACCAAAGAACTCATATACTTATATGCATAGCCCATGGACATGGACATGGGCTAGGGTAGTGAAGATTGGGGGGGTTAGGTAGAGGCTGGGAGGAGGCGGGGAAGGAGGAGGAAATGCTAGGTATCCATAAAACTATCAACAGAATATATATATTTAAAAATGAAAAAATGTATAACAAGTAGCAATAACATTAGAATCTAAAAGTGAAAGTATTCTTTGTTCATTCATATATTCATTCCTCATTCAATTATCAAATATGTATTGAGAGTCATGTTGTGTCAGGCACAGAAGTTTTTAAGGATATGCAGATCAACAAGAACTGGTTCATACTCGAGAGGAGAAAAAAGTCTGATTTGAGTGGGTTCTAGATGTAATGAATGAGAGAAATTGTAGATAACGAATGCATCATTTGTAGAAAACAGAAATGGGATAGTATCCAAGGGTGAGGGATGAGATCAAGAGAGGATCTTTTTTTTGCCGAAACCGGTTTGGCTCAGTGGATAGAGCGTCGGCCTGCGGACTGAAGGGTCCCAGGTTCGATTCCGGTCAAGGGCATGTACCTGGGTTGCGGGCACATCCCCAGTGGGAGATGTGCGGGAGGCAGCTGATCGATGTTTCTCTTTCATCGATCTTTCTAACTCTCTGTCTCTCTCCCTTCCTCTCTGTAAAAAAATCAATAAAATATATTTTTTTAAAAAAAGAGAGAGAGGATCTTTTTTTAAAAAAATGGAAACAGAAAGAAAATGTTTATATTTTTGGAGGTATTGTGCAATTAAGATAGGGAAATTGACATCCCAAAGAGGCATGTCATCCTTAGTAAGGGAGAAGAAACTGAATTTAATGTACAGATGGAAGGGGTGGTCTTAGGCAGGAGCATGGACTATTCCTCTCTGGTAACAGGAAGGAAGGCAGAGTGACAGGAAACAGATACAGTGAGGAGGGTGGATGTGATGGACGGAGGGAGGCAGGCTGGGGAAGGCCTCTTCCGAGTGACGCTGCTTTTTCAGTGGAATCGAGAACAAAGTAGTCAGCTGAGAGTAAAGATGAGGATGCTGTATTAGAGGTTGGAGGAGAGGGGAACCTATAGAATAGTCATCAGGGTGAGCAGACCAAAAAATGCACTACAACTGCAGGGCCACACTACAACCCATTTAATATGAGTGGCCATGAATTTTAATGAGGCAGGCAGCTGGGAAAGGCAGAGATAAATGAGGAGCAGGTGTAGCTACAGAATAGTGTAGTGCAATACAGTGGAGAAATGACGATCTGGAGGGGTTTACGAGTGGTGTGTTGTAAGCCATATTAAGGATTTTATACTTGAGTCTACAAGATAAAAAGAACAAATCCTGCTTTTCAAGCGAGGTGATGATATAATTTAGTCTGGTTTGCCAGGGAGACAATCTGGTAGGTATGAGCATGATGGTTTGAAAGTTTATTGGTGACTATATGAACTTGGTGGTACTTAAAACTTCTTTTTATAACCAGAAAACACAGTTCACTCTACAAAATGAAACTAGTGAGTAAAAGATATCCTAACATGAGCCCCCATCTAGTTTTTCTTCTAAGTGGCTTTCTTAATTTTCCTAGGTACCTCTAGGTATGGGCCATGTTTCCTAAAATAAATCTCCTCTTGCCTTGCATCAAGGTTAATAGAAAGAAATATTCTCCTATGACTCAGCTTGTTAGAAAGAAAGAAAATAGGAAAGGAAATGTACTTGAAATAAATCAACTATTTTGAATGATGGAAAATCCCCAGGATTACTTTGGACATAATGTATTACATTTGTTTCTGACTCTAGATTAGTTGAGGTTTTAAATCATCAAACACTGCACATTTTCACACACACACACACACACACACACACGCACACACACACAATAGTATTAAACACAAATAACTGGGAAATAACATAAATGAACTAAAAACCTAAAAGATTCATTTTCCTGTGAAATAACTTCTTTGGGAACACCTTTCTGCTTGTTTGTTTTTAATCTTTATTGTTGAAAGTGGGACCACTTTTCTATTTGATAACTTCACAAGCACATTTATCTTGACTTACAATCTATCAACTACTTTGACAAATACTGGTCTTAATGATAATTCTAAATACAAATGTGATTAAGGTCCAGGGAGAGGTAAACATTTTTTTTCCCCCCAGGATTACAGGCTTTATTAGAGGAGAAGGACCTGCCGGGCTGCCTCAAGAGGGGAGAGCAGCAGCACGTGCAGGGGTGGGCACGCCTTTTGAGGGGCAGAATGGGAAGGGGTGGGGGCTTAGTGTACTCGGCGCACACTGATTCGTGGCTTACTGCATTGTCCATATAGGACAAGGGCTTAGGGTATTTGGCAGGTGTGGATTGGTGGTCCAATGTATAGTCCATATGAGGTACATGGTTAGTCACTCGAGGATTTCCGGGCTGCAGGTTACATCATACCCCACCCACCAGTTGGGGGAAGGGAGGATCTATCATTCCAGGCTTTTGGTAATAGAGTGGGGCCTTGACTTACGAGTTTAATTCGTTCCGTGACAGAGCTTGTAACTCAAATTACTCGTATGTCAAATCAATTTTCACCATTATAATGAGTTGAAATGCCATTAATCCATTCCGGACACCCCAAAAATACCGCAATTGTTTTGTTAAATGTTTTTAAATAAGAAAAATGTATTTAAAAGTAATGGATATTGTATAAAAACACAATACTGAACAATAGAATGTAGTGCAATAAACTTGTTTTATTAAGTTTAATGTACAGCATTTACCTTGGAGATCAAACGACTTAAAGATGCTGATGGAGTTGGAGGAGAAAGGCTGAACTGAATAACTGAATCTTATTTGCTGATTTTTGCCCTTTTCACCATGCTTTCATCACTTTCATCTACAGGAGTTTTCAATAAAAACCTGTCCAATGAGACCTGTTTCATCCTCCCTTTCAGAATATTTCTAAAATGAGTTAGGCAAGTGTCATTAAATAGCTCCATCGCACGCCCAGTTGCAATTTTTTCTGGGTGTTTCTTTTGAATAAAGTCTGAAAGTTTCTCCCACATTCCCAACATTTCCTTTATCTCACTTACAGAGATAACCTCCTCCTCCATGTCATCCATCTATTTCCTGCAAAACCTCCGTGTGCTCCTGTGTCTGTAGCTCCTTTAGCTCCTGTGTTGTCAGTTCCCTCGGAGTGCTCCTCGATGAGCTCGTTGATGTCACCTTCCTTTATATCCACGCTCGCTGCCTCACCATGTCTGACAACGGAGTGAATGCCGGTCCTCTATATGAAATTTTCGAACCAGCCCCGACTGGCTTTAAACGGCTCGCCCGATGCCTTGTCCATTGAAGAGAGGATCTATCACTCACTAGAGCAGCTGCCGACCCCCTCACTGGAGCAGCTGCCATCCCCATCACTGGAGCAGCTGCCGTCCCCATCACTGGAGCAGCTGCCATCCCCATCACTGGAGCAGCTGCCGTCCCCCTCACTGGAGCAGCTGCCGACCCCATCACTGGAGCAGCTGCCATCCCCATCACTGGAGCAGCTGCCGTCCCCCTTACTGGAGCAGCTGCCGTCCCCCTCACTGGAACAGCTGCCGTCCCCCTCACTGGAGCAGCTGCCGTCCCCCTCACTGGAGCAGCTGCCGTCCCCCTCACTGGAGCAGCTGCCGTCCCCCTCACTGGAACAGCTGCCGTCCCCCTCACTGGAGCAGCTGCCGTCCCCCTCACTGGAGCAGCTGCCGTCCCCCTCACTGGAACAGCTGCCGTCCCCCTCACTGGAGCAGCTGCCGTCCCCCTCACTGGAGCAGCTGCCGTCCCCCTCACTGGAACAGCTGCCGTCCCCATCACTGGAGCAGCTGCCGTCCCCCTCACTGGAACAGCTGCCGTCCCGCTCACTGGAGCAGCTGCCGTCCCCCTCACTGGAGCAGCTGCCGTCCCCCTCACTGGAACAGCTGCCATCATCCTCACTGGAACAGCTGCCGTCCCCCTCACTGGAACAGCTGCCGTCCTCCTCACTGGAGCAGCTGCCGTCCCCCTCACTGGAGCAGCTGCCGTCCCCCTCACTGGAACAGCTGCCGTCCCCATCACTGGAGCAGCTGCCGTCCCCCTCACTGGAACAGCTGCCGTCCCCATCACTGGAGCAGCTGCCGTCCCCCTCACTGGAACAGCTGCCGTCCCCATCACTGGAGCAGCTGCCGTCCCCCTCACTGGAGCAGCTGCCATCCCCCTCACTGGAACAGCTGCCGTCCTCCTCACTGGAACAGCTGCCGTCCCCATCACTTTCCCTCCCTTCTGCCTCTGAGACCATCTCTGCTGTGGACGTTCGGGTATGCACCGGGATGAGTGGGCTCAAGGACCTGGTCCTGCCCTTCCAGAGGTGCAATTCAGCTGCCTATTTCCTCTCTGTGTTCAAGTCCGGCCAGCTCATGGAAGCTGGATCCCTCAATAAGCCCCTCCCACAGTGGCCTCAGGCTTTTCCTGCCTCCCTTACTGGTTAACACGCCTGGCTTTGTGCATTGTCATCGTAACACATTCCCAATAGTAATGAGAATGACCGATGCTCGGAAGGCGCCTTAAATCCCACCAACTGCTCCCCTGACATCCTCTCTTCACAGTCCCAGGGCAGACCGGGGGCAGGGAGAGCTGGGGTGGGCACAGTGCGCCCTAGTGCACAGGCAGCCCAAGGAAACCTGCTGAGCGGATGAGCGGAGCCAACGAGCAACGCTGGCTCAGAAGGCGCCAGCCCCTCCGCTGGCGAGCGGTCCGGGCCCAGCCCAGGCCTCTTGCTCCAAGCCCATTCTCCCCCACAGGGTGGTCTGGAGGGAGGGCTTCCAGAATATGCGGTCCAGACACATTTTTGCGATTGCCCACGCAGCCGCTATGCCATAGGCTGGGGGAGATATCGGTGTGTCACTACTTAAATAGTATTAGTGTTTAGTAACAGCTGTCCTTCACTGAGGAGCTTCTACTTGAGTGCTTTGCACATGTTGTCTGGTCTCATCTTCCCAGACCCCTCTGGACGCAGGGGCCGCCATCCCGCCCTGCAGGCCCAGAAAGCAGAGCCTACCTGCCAAGTGAGTGAGGGGTGGAGCCGACGTGTGACTCAACACCCGTCTGCGCGAAGCCTTGGCCACCTACACTGTTCACATGACTAGCCTTTGCCACTCACATGACAAACGGCAAATTCCTCAGGGTTCTGGATGCCAGGGTCCAGAGATTCCCGGGGGAGGAAGAGCAGAGAAAGAGCGAACAGGGTCACCTAGAGGGGAGAAGAAGCTGGGGTCCCGCTTTGCTGAGACCCCTGTGGCCACCCAGCACACCAGCTCCTTCCTCAGCCCTCACGCACACGACCGCTGCTACTCCTAGAAACCTCCTCCCCGGCCCCACATCCATGGGGTCCTGGGATTCCAGCTCTAAAGACGCTCGGCATCATCTCATCGGCTCCCTTTTTGTACAGACAAGATGACTGAAGAGCAGAGAAGGCAGGAGGCTTGTTCAAGGGCTGACAGCAATTTAACGCCAGAGTTGGTCCTGGGACACAGGTTCCCTGATTCCTAAGTCATTGCCCCAAATGACCTTAAAAATAAACATGGCAACCTGGTTAGCTTAGGGGCCAGGGACGTGGGCGTTGCCATGGGGACGGGCATCATTCACCGTTCATTCCAACCGTGTTCAGGTCCTGGGCCTGCAAAGGGCGTTCCTACAGATGGAAGGAGATGAACTTTCACCCTTTACTCACCCAAGGACTCCCCTCATCCCACAGCTAGGCTTCAAAGAGACTGTTTCTCTTGGGACCCCCTCTGGATCCTTCTCCTGCGTTGGTCTATCACAGCTCCCACCCTCACCCCCAAATCCCAGCCAGAGCGGCAGGGACTTGGCTCCGAGCCGGAGTTCCAAATTAGTGTTGGCTCAGACTCCCCGCTCATCAGCCGCTGACACGCAGCGCTCGCCGGGGACAGAACGCGGAGGGGTAAACATTTTTTTAAATGTTTAATCATGCCAAAGCTGAAAGGATGTCAGTTGTGCAAACAGACAATTCCAACAGACAATGTATTTGATATTTGAACTGTAATTTCTGTGAAAGAAGATTTGTAAGGCTGTATCCTTCACCCCAAATCACATATTTTGGAACCCAGAAACCCTCTTCTACTTGATGACTATTATCCAAAAATTGTACTTTTAAAACAATTCATTCAAGAGAGAGGATGGGGGGGGGGGAGAGAAAGAGAGAGAGGGGTGAGAAACATCATTCAGTTGCCTCCCCAAACAAGGATCGAACCTACAACCTGAGTATGTGCCCTGCCTGGGAATCAAACCCATCACATCTCAGTGCATGGGACAAACCTCCAACCAACTGAGCCACGTTGGCCAGGGTTATACTTTTTCATTGAAGAAAAGGAAGGTTCAAATTACCTTTATCAAGACTCCAGGACGTGGCTTTTCTAGTCTAGATAAGCTCTAAAATGAATTTAGTTAATTTGTTTCAAGGTTATTAAGCTTAATCCTAAATATCCAAATACAGTGGGGCCTTGACTTACGAGTTTAATTCATTCCGTGATGGAGCTCGTAACTCAAATTACTCGTATGTCAAATCAATTGTGAACGAGTGAGACACGTGATGCTGGGCTGAGGTTGTGGCGTTCACTGTGACGTTTGCTGCGCCAACTAGCGGTGGGGTATCTGAAGCTGGCTTGTAACCCGAATTTTAGCTCACAACTCAAAGCAAAAAATTGGCTTGTATCTCAAAAAACTCGTTAGCCGGGACACTCATAAGTGAAGGCCCCACTGTATAAGAGATAGATCTCAAATTAATTATTTGATTATTAAAGAAAATATGCCGCCCTAACCGACTTGGCTCAGTGGGTAGAGCATCAGCCTGCTGACTGAAGGGTCCCAGGTTCCATTCCGGTCAAGGGCATGTACCTTGGTTGCGGGCACATCCCCAGTAGTAGGTGTGCAGGAGGCAGCTGATCAATGCTTCTCTCTCATCAATATTTCTAACTCTCTATCTCTCTCCCTTCCTCACTGTAAAAAATCAATAAAATATATTTTTTTAAAAAATATGCCTTCAGTAATGGTACAAACCAAATTCTACTAACAGTATGCTTATCTCTTCAAGTTACTAAAACACTAATGCTTTCATTTAACTTAATGGTCAACTGCACTCATTTATCTATCAGGGATTCCTAGGAAAACAACAGGAATTTATGCTTGAAGATTCATGCTATTTCTTTGTTTTAGTTTCCATTAATATTAAGTATTTAAATGTTTATGGGCTTATTGTAGACCTATTTTTAATCCCCAAGATATTATCAGATTTCAAGTGTATTGATAATTATCTAAGTCTTTAGCTAATTTACAATGAACATTTACTTTGAACAAAATTAAATTTCTTGAATAAAATGGTCTTGTCTTTCATTTTTAGGAGCTACACATACACAGAAAGAGAAAACTAATATACAGCTTCCTCAAACACAGCTTAAGACTCATCTCCACACCCCAGATGCCAATTTAAAAATGATCATTAAACGCCCACTTGACCAACATCAATACATTTAGAGCAGTGGTTTGGAAATGCCAAATGAAAGCTGGAGTTCAACAGCTATTAGTCACACTGTGATTTATATTATTTCTGTCTACAGATCAAAAGAAAATATATTAATATATATTTTCCTGTCAATTAAATGATTGCTCAATTCATAGTCAATAGAATTATATTTTTCAATGCAAACATGAAATACATTTCATAGCAATGCTCATTCTAAAGTATAAAATCTATGGAGAAAAATTATAATTTTTATTTTAAACAAACACCTACACCCAGAGAGAATGATATTCTCCAATCGTACCTAATAAAAGAGAAACATGCAAATTGACCATAACCCCAACACCCTTCCCAATGGCTAATCAGCAGGATATGCAAATTAACTGCCAACCAAGATGGCAGCCGGCAGCCATGCAGCTGAAGCGAACAGGAGGCTTGCTTGCTCCAGTGACAGAGGAAGCCAACATTCCCGGCCTGCTGCTGCTGGGCTCTGAGCTGCATTCTAAGAAACAATGTTGCAATTATAGAAGCTAAACAAGCTGCAGAGACCTGCTTTCAGCCAGCTTCAGCCTCAGAGCTTAGAGCTCCTATGATGGCAACAGAGTTTTAATTATAGAAGCTAAACAGGCCCAGAAACCTGCTTTCAGCCCTCAGAGCTGGAGCCGGCTCTCAGCTCCAGTGACAGCTATAGAAGGTAAATAAATCCAAGAATTAAAAAAAAGAAAAACAGGAGAGGCTGGGAGCTTAAGTTGCCCTCCAGCCTGAAAACGGCTCTCAGGCCCTCACCCAGACTGGCCAGGCACCCCAGTGGGGACCCCCACCCTGAAGGGGGTGTGACCAGCTGCAAACACCCATCAGCCCATCATCCAGGCTGGCCAGGCACCCAAGCGGGACCCCCACCCTGATCCGGGACACTTTCAGGGCAAACCAGCCAGCCCCCACCCGTGCACCAGGCCTCTATCCTATACTACAGGCAGGGCGGGACAGCGCAAGCTGCCATCCAGGCCCCATGTGCAGCCATGGGCAGCGGGGCATAAGCCCTGCACCCAGCCAGGACCCTTGTGTGCCACCTGAGCCCCCAGCCAGGACCCCCGTGCCACCTAAGCCCCGCACTGCTAAGCCCCGCCCCCAGCCGGGACCCTATGACTATTGGAGAGCAGGAAAGTGCCGCTGGGCCCTGGGTCGCTGTGGTGATCTGGCCATTGGTAAGTAGAAAAGTGCGGCCTGTAGGCAGCCCCCAGCTGCGCCTTCTCCCCAGTCGCCATGAGGATCCGGGAGCAGGAAAGCAAGCCTTGCCTGTGGGCAGCCCCAAACTTTGCCTGCTCCCCAGTTGCCATGGTGATCCGGGAGCAGGAAAGCAAGCCTGGCCTGTGGGAAGCCCCAAGCTGGGCCTGCTCCCCAGTCGCCATGGGGATCCGGGAGCAGGAGAGCAAGCCTGGCCTGCAAGCAGCTCCAAGCTGGGCCTGCTCCCTGGTCGCCATGGCAATCTGGGAACAGGAAAGCCCAGCTTGCAAGCAGCACCCCCATCCTGGCCATAGCTCAAGGGAGAGTACAACATGCAGTGGAGGCCAGGAGCCTGAGAGATCAACACAGAGGGGCTCCTGCTCCAAGCCTCCATGGTGTGGCTGGGGGCAGGCCCCCAGCAGACACACACACACACACACACACACACACACACACACACACACGGGACACCTGCTCCAAGCCTCTGCTGCCAGGCTGTGGCCATCAGTAGGACATCCACTGAGGGCTCCCGGACTGTGAGAGGGGCAGACTGGGCTGAGGGAACCCCACCCCCCAGTGCACGAATTTCGTGCACCGGGCCTCTAGTCCTATCTAATAATAGACAAACATGGTAATTAACCATAATTTCACTATCCTTCCCATTGGCTAATCAGGGCGATATGCAAATTAACTGCCAACCAAGATGGCGGTTGGCAGCCATGCAGCTGAAGCAAACAGGAGGCTTCCTTGCTCCAGTGATGGAGGAAGCCAAGGTTCCCTGCCTGCCGCTGCCGGCCTCTGAGCTGCAGTCTAAGAAACATTGTTGCAATTATAGAAGCTAAACAAGCTCCCGAAACCTGCTTGCAGCCAGCTTCAGCCTCAGAGCTTAGAGTGGCAGTGATGGCAACAATGCTTCAATTATAGAATCCAAACAAACCAAGATACCTGCTTTCAGCAGCCGAGGTCTCAGAGCTGGAGCCAAGCCTCAGAGCTAAAGCCAGCTCTCAGTCCAGTGACAGCCATAGAAGGTAAATAAATCCCAGAATAAAAAACAACAGCAACAACAACAACAACAAAAAAACAGAAAAAAAGGAGAGGTTGGGAGCTTCAGTCAACCACCTGCCTGAAAACGGCACTCAGCCCCTCACCCAGACTGGCCAGGCACCCCAGTGGGGACCCCGACCATGAAGGGGGTGTGACCAGCTGCAAACAGCCATCATCCCCTCATCCAGGCTGGCCAGGCACCCAAGCAGGACCCCCACCCTGATCCAGGACACTTTCAGGGAAAACCAGCCAGCCCCCACCCGTGCACCAGGCCTCTATCCTATATAGTAAAAGGGCAATATGCCTCCCAGCACCAGGATCAGCAGAGCCATGAGGCCTCCCGAACCTGGGATCAGTGGAGCAGCGAGGCCTCCCGGCACCAGGATCAGAGGAGCAGCAGGGCCTCCTGGCACCGGGATCAGCGGAGCAGCGAGGCCTCCTGGCCTCTGGAGCAGCATGACAGGGGCAAACCCCCTGATCACCCTGCAGCTCTGTGTGTGACAGGGGGCGGGGCCACAACCTTCCTCTGTTGGTGACAGGGGAAGGCGCCCCAACCCCCTGATCAGCCCTGCTCTGTGCCTGATAGGGGGAGCTCCCCAACCCCCTGATTGGCCCTGCTCTGTGTGTGACAGGGTGCGGTGCCCTAACGCCCCCCATGGGCCCTGCTCTGTATGTGACGGGGTGGAGCCACAACCTCCCCATCGGCCCTGCCCTGAGTATGACAGGGGGGAGTGCAGGGGGGAGTGCCCCAAATCCCTGATCGGCCCTGTTCTGTGGGTGACAGGGGGCAGCGACCCAACTCCCTGATCTGCCCTGCTCTGTGTGTAACAGGGGGCGGTGCCCCAACTCCCCTATTGGCCCTACTCTGTGCGTAACAGGGGAGCTCCCCAACCCCCTGATCGGCTCTGCTCTGTGCATGACAGGGGGGAGCTCCCCAACCCCCCTGATGGGCCCTGCTCTGTGCATGACAGGGGGTGGCGCCACAACCTCCCCATCCGCCCTGCCTTGAGTGTGACAGGTGGCAGTGCCCCAACCCCCAAGTAGGCCCTACCCTGAGCGCAACCTCCCGATCCGCCCTGCTTTGTGCATGACAGGGGGAGGCGCCCCAACTCCCCAATCGGCCCTGCTCTAAGCCCGACCAGGGTCTGTGGGGCAGGCACCTAGGGATTGGGCCTGCCCTCTGCCACCTGGAAGCGAGCCTAAGCCAGCAGGTTGTTATCTCCCAAGGGGTCCCAGACTGTGAAAGGGCACAAGTGGGGCTGAGGGACACCCCCCCACCAGTGCACAAGTTTTTGTGCACTGGGCCTCTAGTGTAATCTAATAAAAGAGAAACATGCAAATTGACCCTAACTTCGCTACACCTCAAGCCATGCCCACCAGCCAATCAGAGCGACTATATGCAAATTAACCCAACCAAGATGGCGGTCGACAGCCACGGAGCTGGAGCAAGCAGGAGGCTTTGTTGCCCTGGCGATGGAGGAAGCCAAGCTTCCCGCCTGCCCTGGCCGGCTGTGGCCTCCGCTAAAGGTAACAAAGTTTCAATTATAGAAGATAAATAAATCCCAGATGCTGCTTCCAGCCAGCCACCACTGGGAGCTTGGGTGGCTGGGGGCCGTGGCCAGCCTACAAACAGCCATCAGCCCCTCACCCAGGATGGCCACACCCTCATGATGTGAGGGTCCCCGCTGGGGGGCTTGGCAGCCTGCAAACAGCCATCAGCCACTCACCCAGGCTGGCCACACCATCATGGGGTGAGGGTGCCCACTGGGGGCCTTGGCCAGACTGCAAACAGCCATCAGCCCCTCACCCAGACTGGCCAGGCACCCCAGCAGGACCCCCCCAACCCAGAAGGGGGTGTGGCCAGCCTTAAAACGGCCCTCAGCCCCTCGCCCAGGCTTTCCAGGCACCCCAGTGGGGACCCCCACCCTGAAGGGGGTATGACCAGCTGCAAACAGCCATCAGCCACTCACCCAGGCTGGTCAGGCACCCCAGGGGGAACCCCCACCCTGAAGGGGGTGTGGCCAGCCTGCAAACAGCCATCAGCCCCTCACCCAGGCTGGCCAGGCACCCCAGCAGGGACCCCCCTCCTTGAAGGGGGTGTGGCCAACATGAAAATGGCCCTCAGCCCCTCACCCAGGCTGGCCAAGCACCCCAGTGGAACCCCTACCCTGATCCGGGACACCCTTCAGGGCAAACCAGCCAGCCCCCACCCATGCACCAGGCATATAATAAAAGGGTAATATGCAAATTGACCCTAACAGCAGAAAGACTGGGAATGACTGGTCACTATGACACACACTGACCACCAGGAAGCAGACGCTCCATGCAGGAGCTGCCCTCTGGTGGTTAGTGTGCTCCCACAGGGGGAGCTCTACTCAGCCACAAGCCAGGCTGATGGCTGCCAGCACAGCAGTGATGGCGGGAGACTCTCCCACCTCCTCAGCAGCGCTAAGGATGTCCGACTGCAGCTTAGGCCTGGTCCCCGCTGGCAAGTGAACATTCCCCCGAGAGCTCCTGGGCTGCCAGAGGGATGTCTGACTGCCAGCTTAGGCCTGATCCCCCTGGGGAGGGGGCCTAAGCCGGCAGGTGGACTTCCCCTGAGGGTTACCAGACTGCAAGAGGGCACAGGCCAGGCTGAGGGGCCTCCCTGAGTGCACAGGTTTTTGTGCACCAGGCCTCTAGTCCTATATAATGAGGGAATATGCAAATTGACCATCACCCCTAGCACAAGATGGCCACCCCCATGTGGGCACAAGATGGCCAGCAGGGGAGGGCAGTCGGGGGCGACCGGGCCAGCAGGGGAGCAGTTAGGTGTCGATCAGGCTGGCAGGGGAGTGGTTAGGGGGTGATCAGGCTGGCAGGCAGAAGTGGTTAGGGGCAATCAGGCAGGCAGGCAGGCAGGCAGGTGAGCAGTTGGGAGCCAGCAGTCCCAGATTGGAGAGAGTGCAGGCTGGGCTAAGGGACACACACCCCCCTTCCAGTGCACGAATTTTGTGCACCAGGCCTCTAGTGATAAATTGAGTTTCAAAGCCTGCCACAGTTTTTCACATAGAGCTCTGGCTTGTCTTCAAGAACATATGTTAAAACTTTTATAACAAAGGCACTGACCTTTCCCTCTGTACCTTAGAATAAAATAACAGCATTGCCTTGACATTAAACATTCATTGTATAATTCTGACACTTTAATAAGGAAATGAACTCTCTTAATACCCTTAGTTGCTAAATTTTACAAAGGGAAGAATAACTTCAGATGATCATCAAGGGCAACAGAATTACAGCTTTAAAATAATATAGATATGAGATTCAAATTCAACCTGTGGGTGTAATTATTCAGATTCTGTACTTAGTCCCCTTTTTCTGAACTGTGAGACCTGCTTCAAAGTTAGTCTCACGTATAATACGTAAGGCAGAAGTATAGCTTTTCCCCATTCATCTTGATGGCAGTGTGGTATAGAAAAGAAAAGAGGTGCCCTAGCCAGTTTGGCTCAGTGGATAGAATGTCAGCCTGCGGACTGAAGGGTCCCAGGTTTGATTCTGGCCAAGGGCACATGCCCGAGTTGCGGGCTTGATCCGCAGTAGGGGACATGCAGGAGGCAGCTGATCAATGATTCTCTCTCATCATTGATGTTTCTATCTCTCTCTCCCTCTTCCTTCTTCTCTGAAATCAATAAATGTATATTTAAAATTAAAATTTTTAAAAAGAGGTGTTTGAGTGAATTAAATTAAAATCACAATGACACCATTTACTAGTACTGTGACCTCGGACACATCACCTAATCTCTTTTGAGCCTCAGTTTGTATACTCTTGAAATGAGAGTAATCATACAGACCTTGAAGGGAGTTTATGGTGTTCAAGTTAAGAATATAATTGAAGTTTTTTGTTTGTTTGTTTTTTTCGTTAATCCTCATCCTAGGATATTTTTTCATTGATTTTTAGAAAAAGTGGAAGGAAGAGGGAGAGACAGAGAGAAATATCGATGTGAGAGAGACCCACCAATTGTTTGCCTCCTGCACGCGCTCAGACCAGGGCCTGGGACTCTGCAACCAAGGTGGGTGCTCTTGACCAGAATTGAACCTGAGGCCCTTCAGTCCACAGGCCGATGCTCTATCCACTGAGCCAAACTGGCTAGGGCAAGAATATAATTGAAGTTTTAACACAATGTTTGGAACTGAGAATACTAAATTAGAAGGAATACACAGACACTATACAAATAAATATATATAGTTACAAACTGGGATAAGGACAAAGAAGAAAAGACATCAGCACCAAGTGAGCAACTAATGAGGGGGGAGAGGGGACAGAAATAACCCATCTGAGGACGTGATTAAAAATGTAATAGAGGGGCGGACTGGATGAAAGAAGGTGAAGGGAATAGCCAAAGGACATATATGCATAGCTAATGGACACAGACAACAGTGTGGTGAGGGTCAGAGGGAGGGGAGGGTGGGCTCTGGATGGAGGTGGGCAAAGTGGGGAGGGGGATGTAATAGTGTCAATAAGATAAAAAATTAAATAAATAAAATATATTAAATATGCATAAAATACACAATATAGATAGAAACATGTTATGGAATGAATTGTACATCCCCGAATTCATATGTTGAAATCTCCAAACTCCTCTTACGACTGTATTTAGATACTGGGTCTTTAAAGATGTAATTAAGGTTAAATGAGGTCATTAGGATGGGCCCTAATCCATTATAACTGGAATCCTTTTATGGATAGGCTAGGACACCGACACACACAGAGGCAGGACCGTGTGAAAACACAGTGAGAAGGTGGTCGTCTACAAACCAGGAGAAAGACCTCAGAAGGAACCAACCCTGCTGATCCACTGACCTTGACTTCCAGCTTCCAGGACTGGAATTTCTGCTGTTTAAGCCCCCCAGATTGAAGTACTCTATTAAGGCAGCTCTAATAAACTAATAGAAAATCCCAACATTCATTCATTCAACAAATAGTTTTGGAGCTTTTATATGAGTTAGAAACTGTTCTAGGTCACTGAGGAACCCCAGCAGTAAATAAAACTAATTTAAATTCTTGTCCCCCATGGAGCTTACAGTCTTGCAGGGACTGGAACAGGGCACAGATAGTAAACAAGAAAGGAAAATAAATGAGCACCATGAAGAAAAATAAGTAGGGAAGGGACATTAGAAGTGTTGGGGTGGGAGAAGGGGAAGTTTTCAATGCTAGTGAGAGTAGCTAGGAAAGGCCCCACAGGGGAGGTCACAGATTAAAGAGCTGATGGAATAGAGGAGGGAGTCTCTTGGATATGTGGGAGAAGAACAGTCCAGAGGCAAAGCAAGTGCAAAGACCTGAAGCAGGAATGCGCCTGACATTTAAGAAATGGCAAGAGGCTAGTGTGCCTGCAGCAGAGTAAATATCCTCCTTCCTATATAATAAAAGGCTAATATGCAAATCGACCGAATGGTAGAACGACCAGTCACTATGACGTGCACTGACCACCAGGGGGCAGATGCTCAACGCAGGAGCTGCCCCCTGGTAGTCAGTTCGCTCCCACAGGGGAGCACCACTCAGCCAGAAGCCCTGAGCCAGGCTCATGGCTGGCAAGCATAGCAGTTGGTGGTGGGAGCCTCTCTCATCTCCGCTGTAGTGCTAAGGATGTCCAACTGAAGGCTTAGGCACGCTCCCCATGGAGCCATCAGTAGGACATCCCCCGAAGGCTCCTGGACTGCAAGACGGTGCAGGCCGGGCTGAGGGACCCCCTGAATGCACAAATTTCGTGTACCAGGCTTCTAGTGGGGAGAATAATTAGAGATAAGATCATGGAGGTAACAGAGGCCAGTAGGTGTGAAGCAGACATGTTTAGTAGGCAGTTGGAATTATGAGTTTGAAGACAGGTAAGAGGTCTGGATAGGTCTGGGCAGAATACAAAGATTTGGGAGGCACAGGCATGTCAGTAGATTTGAAGCCTGAGGTTGGATGGGTAGAAAAGAGTTGTGGTTCAAGGACCAAGATTCGGGCTGCTCTACCTTTTAGGAAAAGGAGAAGGAACCCACAAAGACCCTGGTAAACAATGAAAGGAGGGGTGGGAAGAGGAAACAAGTAACATACCACGTTCTTGAAGACTGGTGGGGCGAAAAAAGTATTTAAAGAAAGTAATTTAACTGTGTCTATAAAATGGTGTCAATTAGTATTGTGAATGCCACTCACAAATTAGGTAGAACCGTTTCTATGGATAAGTGGAAGTGAAAACCTACTCAGAATTAGATTTAAGTGAGAATAAGAGAAGAGTTTGCAGTCACTGAGTATATACAATACCATAATGTAAAAAGAGAAATAGGGGGGTAGCAGATGGGGATTAATTATTAACTTTAACAGGGAGAAACAAATGTAAGTTGGTATGCTGAAGTGAATGATCCAATTCAGAAGAAACAAATGGTGATACAGAAGAGAGAGGGAAGAACTGCCAGAGCCACATTTTTGATTACTGAGAGGGTATGGGAAGTGGTCCACAGGTGCCTCGTTAGGAGCATGATGCATCCATAGTTACAGAAGAGACGCCAGAGTTGTGAGAACAGAGGTAGGAAGGTGGGCTGATGAGCTATTGCTAAGAGTTTATGGAAGTTCTCTTTTGAAAGCTTCAAATTTTGTTCCGTGAAATAAGGAATGGCATCTGCTGAGAGCAATCCAGTGCAATGTCAGGGGTTTGAGAGAGGCAGGAGAGGTATGAAACAGAAATTTAGAAGAACAGAAGACTGAATGAATTATAGTGTGATGACTCACGGGGTGGCCAGCTTGTGGTCAATTATCATGAATTTAAACTGAGATCATAGAACCTAGTTTTCTCCAGCCAGGTTCAGTTACGTGAGTGCAGGCACAAAATAAACCAAGAGTGAGTTTAACCAGGTTTGTGGCTTACCCAAATGTTTAACAAAGGAAGGGCAAGGAAATTAAGAGAATATGCAAGGAATGTTTGATCATAGAATTTGTTTGATCACAGAATTTAAAATGATCAAGAAAGCAAGTAAGGACATGAAGGGAATAAGAGATAGTAAACCTGCAACAGGATCAATGAATTGAAGAATGAGTGAGATTAAGATTACTGGTTCATTTAGCAGAGAATGCGAGCTGAAAAGATGGGAGATGGTGGTTGGAAAGCAGGATGTCTGAAAATGAGGTGATAGAGAGGTTACTAAGGTCCAGGAATTGCTCATGGAAGAAAGTAGCTGAGGTAAGATGCAGAATGTTGGACAAGAGGTCAAGGAGCTGACACGCTAGAATATTGGGCTGATCATCTACATGTACATTAGAGTCACCAAGAGTTTAATGTAATGGAGAGAGAGCACCAAGGAATAGGGGCAAGTGCCTCAGGTCCACAGGCGACTGCAGTAAGAAGAGACAGATGGTACGTGGTACAGACTGATGACATAGGAACACGAGAAAGGAGGGGCTAGTCCAGTGATGGCGAACCTTTTGAGCTCGGAGTGTCAGCATTTTGAAAAACCGTTAACTTAACTCTGGTGCTGTGTCACATATAGAAATTTTTTGGTATTTGCAACCATAGTCAAACAAAGACTTATATTTTTGATATTTATTTTATATATTTAAATGCTATTTAACAAAGAAAAATCAACCAAAAAAAATGAGTTCGGTGTCACCTCTGACACGCGTGTCAAAGGTTTGCCATCACTGGCCGCTAGTCTGAAGGTTTCATTAAGGAACAAGAAGAGAGCCTATGCCACCTCCAGGTCCAGTGGCATTAGAACAGTCGGAATACGAACAGCCACATTTGAGAGGTCTGGGAGGAGGGGGGAAAACGGTGCCTTCAGAAGAAAGCCACGTCTAATTAAAGCAGGAGAGTGGAGGGAATGTCAGAGGAAAGGTGGAGGAAAAAGGCTTTAGCTAATGACTGATCTTGCATTCCTGAGGGCACTATGAAAGGGTTTCAGTAGATGGTGAGGGGTGACAGATGGAAACAGATGGGGACAGCCGCCAACCTTCTCAGGGATGAACCGAGAATCATGAGCTCCCAGTGACTGACATGGGCAAACACTGGTGGGAGATTATTAACTTGAGGCAGTAGGGCTGGGGGTTATGTCAGTCTGGATTCAGTCAGGAAAACAGAAACCACTCATTATTTCAAGAAGAAAGGAGGTTTCTAATTAAGCTCTTTGACATAATTGTAAATTCACACATAGCTATAAAATACTAGAGCTATTCTACCCTTTGCATGCAAAACTGTAGAACAGTGTCAGCAGTCAGGATTTTGATCAATCAAGATACATGACATTAGCATCTCCACAGGATCCCTCATGTTGTCCCACAGCCATACCCGCCTCCTTTTTGCCCCCATCTCCCTCCTTAACTCCTGGCAATCACGAATCTGCTCTCCATCCCTATAATTTTATCATCTTAAGGATGTTATATAAATAGAAGCATACAGTACGTAACCTTTTAGGATTGGCCTTTTCTCACTCAGCATAATTCTCTGGAGACCTGTCCAGGTTGTAGGTCCAGGTTGCTGAGTTAGTGCCCCAGGGTATGGATGTACCAGTTTGTTTAACCACTGACCTGTTGGACATACTGTAGTAGCCTAATTAATGGCCCCCCAAGATATCAAGTCCTAATCCCTGGAATCTGTGAATTTACCTTTATAGTAAGAGAGAGCAAAAATGTGATTTAGGTAGAGATCTAAGTGGGCCCTAAATGCATTCACAAACATCTCAGAGGGAGATTAGACACAAGCAAAAAGGAGGCAAGGTGACCATGAAGACAAAGATTGGAGTGATGTGAACAAAAGCCAGGGGATGAAGGCAGCCACCAGAAGAGGCGAAGAACAGAGTGCTAAATGCTAGAGCAATGGTTCTCAACCTGTGGGTCGCGACCCCTTTGGGGGTCAAACGACCCTTTCACAGGGGTCGCCTAAGACCATCGGAAAACACATATATAATTACATACTGTTTTTGTGATTAGTCACTATGCTTTAATTATGTTCAATTTGTAACAATGAAATTGGGGATCACCACATGAGGAACTGTATTAAAGGGTCACGGCATTAGGAAGGTTGAGAACCACTGTGCCAGAGCCTCCAGAGGGAGTACAGCCCTGCTGCCACCTTCATCTCAGCCCAGTGAAATGAATTTGCTTCTGGCCTTCAGACCTGTGAGAGAATACATTTCTGTTTTTGTAAGCCACTGCGCTTGGTTTGCACAGAACAGACCCATTCCTGTCTCCCTAGGACTTTGCCCTTTATAGCATGCCAGGAAAGTTCTGACATTTCAAACCAGTTGACTGTAGGCAGCCATTGAGTCATTGTTATCTCCACACCCAGGTTCCCAAGCCAACACATGGAATCGTGTTGCCTGTGAGTACACCCATATCAATGTGTCTGGCCTATCTTATATCATCGTTTTGGGTTTAATACCCTTAAAATTCATTCCTAGTTATTCCCCAAACTCCTACCAATGCAAAGTGATAATATCCTGCAACTCTTCGGCGTGAATGCCTTCCCTTTGATCTGATCTTCTACTTCTGTTTGGGATACACTGACATCTAATTTATTATCATTTTATTTTTTTAATCCTAATCTAAGGATATGTTTTCATTGATTTTTGAGAGATTAAAGGAGAGGAACATCGATGTGAGAAACCCCAACCTGGGATCAAACCCCCAACATAGGTATGTGCCCTGAGCAGCAATCAAACCCACAACCTTTTGGTGAACAGAAAGGTGCACCAACCAATTGAGCCACCTGGCCAGGGCTAATTTATTCTTTTCTAGTAAGTAAAGATGGACGGAAGACATGGATCTGAGAACTGACATTCCCTTATGAGAGAACAGTCTTAGATGCAGTCACTGACACTGTTTCTTGAGGGTGTAAGGGTAAGACGGGTTCCCTCAGAGAAGAAGAGTTGCTTCTGTCAGCTACAAAGATAAGATCCTCCCCTATGAGTTGCCATAAGTTTCGTGAAGTTTCACCCTTGCTTTCAATTTACTTTTTTTTCTGTGTGTATACCCTGGCAGTCCAAACCAACCACCTCAAAAGAATTACTTCTACCTCTGTGATTTACCAAATTTTCTCTTCCAAAAAAACAAAACACCTCAAAACAGTGTTATCCCCACCAAGGCCATAGTGACTAACTGCTAAATGCTTGAGAAGTTCGGGTTTAAATGAGCTCATTATTGACACCATTGCCACTTTGAAGTGACAAAGATCCCCATTTTGATGTTTCAATCCTAATAGGAAAATATAGGACAGAACACTACCCACTGGCGATGGATGCATACACATTATATGCATGCAATGACAAGTGATAGGTTACTCCTGAAAGAGAAGGAGAGGCTACTGGGGGTGGGAGGTCTTTAACTGCATCTGAGGGGGAAATTTTTTCAAACAAGCATGGCAAAAACAGCATTATGTTAAACCAGGTGCTGGTTACAAGTGTGGCATTACTCTATGAAGTCAGCAAAAGCCATAAATAAAGCCTCCCAGACCTCGTCATCCCTGCCCCATGATGCTCCTCGTTAAATTTGTCAGCATACCACTGAATTTAGTATGGTTAGGGCCCTGGATGGAGGCTGTATGGTTTCAGAATCAAGTCCCCTATTCAATGACATATGATATATAGCAAGTTGCTTAATATCTCAAGACCTTATTTTCCCCACCTGCCAAATGGGGAAATAGAACCTGCTCTATAAGCTTATGAGGACTGAAGGCTTGATGCACGCGAAGCACTTACAAAGGAAGACAGCTGTTCGATTCCTGGTCAGGGCACAGGCGTGGGAAGCAGCCGTGATCCCTACACGTGGGCATGCAGGAGGCAGCCAATCAATGATTCGCTCTCATCATTGATGTTTCTCTCTCTCCCTCTTCTTTCCTTTCTGAAATCAATAAAAATATTTAAAAATAAAAAAGGGGAGAATCAAGAATGATGCTAATTTTTAGAAAACTTATCCAAATCTATTTAATTCCTGAATTTCAAAAGCAAAAAAAGGTATGTACACACACAGACCCATTCTATTTATGTGTTTTTATTGATTTTTTTTCTTTTTTAGAAAGAGGAAGGGAGAAGGATAGAGAAACACCAGTGAGAAAGAAACATCATTGATCAGCTGCCTCCTCCATGCCCCCTTCTGGAGATTGAGACCGCAACCTGGGCATGTGCCCTAACGGGGAATCTAACCTCCATCTCTTGGTTCCTGGGTCGATGCTCAACAACTGAGCCACATGGGCCAGGCCACAGATCTATTTTTAAAATCAGTTCATCAGAGTTCCTATGCAGGAAACTATAATAGACACCAATACTATACTATGGGTAATGTGGTGCAATACGAGGAATAGTTTTGGACACCTCAAAACGAAGCTGTCCTATGGTCTCAAAATGTATCTCCCATGTCCTCTTTGTTCTCAGGAAGTTACTCAAGGATACGATACACTGCTGGAAGCTATCCATTGTCAACACTATCATGAAAGTGCAACAGGGAATTTGGAAGGCTGATGGACCTTGAGCTTTACCAAGAGCTAAAGCTATGCAGCGATTGTTCTGTGGAGATAATGGTGGCTCCAGCAATTTCCTGACCTAATAGTCTCAAAGTAAACTTTTACTAATATTTACTGACCTTTAAGATAGTCTGTCTGCTACCGGATTGCCTGCCTAACTAAGGGCAAGATGTGTATTCTAAAATTGAATAAAAGCTAACAGGGCCAGGGCTTCAGGGAGCCTCTCCACTAGAGGGAAGGTTTCTGCCTGGCCCTAATGCCTTCTAAATTCTTATTTCTTGTCTAGTGTATTTGTTGTGTGCGGCCCCTTTTCCAGATCCTGAACCCTAGCCGCAAACGGATGCAACACTCACACATCACACACAAATGAAGGAGTAAATCTCAGATAGACATGAGATACAGGAAGTGAGAAGTCAGGGAATCCCACATAGGGGAGAGGCAAGCAATCCTGGGATGATGGTGAAAAGAAATTATAAGATGACAGCTGTGTACCAGCCACAGGAGGCAAGAAGTCCAGATGGGACAAAACAGGAACAATTTCTTCAAGAAGATAGATGAAAATGATGAACAAATGAGTCTGAACATATGAAAAAGGTATTCATACATCTACTAGAGTTTGGGGTTAAATTAGCATTAAGTACATGGAAACTCTGCAAACAAAGTCAACTATTAACTCAAGGAAATAAATATGCAATATAAGGGTGCTGGTGAAAAAGGTGAAGGGATTAAGCAAAAACAAAGAGAAAAAAACAATCAGACACAGACAACAGTACTGTGATTCCCAGAGGAAAAGGGGTATAGGGAGAGGGTAGAAGGGGTAAACAGTGATGGGAGGAGAGAGACTTGACTTTGGGTGGTGAACACACAAGACAATATACAGATGATGTATTATAGAACTGTACACCTGAAACCTATGTAATTTTATTAACCAATGTCACCCCAATAAAAATTTAAAAATAAATAAAATGGATTTACCTACATTTCAAAGGGACATAGAAAAAAGTAAAGTAAAAAAAAATGCAGTATGGGGGGGGGTGAGAATAATACATTCAGCTGTGTAGAGCATTAGCTAATCTTAGTAACATAAACATTCTTAATTCAGTTGTTAATGTAAACACTGAATTACAATAATTATGCTGGGGAAAGGGATCAAGGAAGGGAATATGTGATGGTTGGGAATAAGAATAGCAATGCTTTATATTAGGAATTACAGAACTGCCTAAAACTGAAAAACCAAGCAAAAGCAATATATGAATGTTATTTGGAGATATGGTTATAAATAACAAAAATCAGCTAAAAGAGTTGAAAGAACTTGCTCTGGAGACAGGTATGGGAAGAGGTCAAGGTAGTGGTGTTTTTCATGTAAAAAATTGTAGATTTGACTTTAAAGCAGCGGTTCTCAACCTGTGGATCGCGACCCGTTTGGCGGTCGAACGACCCTTTCACAGGGGTCGCCTAAGACCATCCTGCATATCAGATATTTACATTATGATTCATAACAGTAGCAACATTACAGTTATGAAGTAGCAACGAAAATAATTTTATGGTTGGGTCACAACATGAGCAACTGTATTTAAAGGGACAGAAGGTTGAAAACCACTGCTTTAAAGTATGTGTAATGTGCTGCTTTGATTCAGAAAGAATAGAAAAAAACAAAAACAAAATCTAGAACAATATCTGGCTCATAAAAATTCAATGTTAATCATTTTATTATTATAATAACAAGACAGATGACAGTTTTTCATATTACCACTACATTCATGCTAAGGATGATGCCATTTCTCGTATTATAAATGCCATTTGATCCATTTAAAACACGTTATTCACTATTCTTGGACTATTTGGGCATGCTTAATAAAATATTATAAAACATTCCAATTTTTTTTACTAAGCATCTAATTTCACACAACTTTCAATTTTAGTAATGGAAACAATAAACTTATTTCACTTCTTGATATTAAGCAATAACAAGACTAACGCCCCAAGACATGCACTACAACCATATCATAGATCTGTCATCAATATGATGGGCTTGGCATTTTATATATTATGTTCCCACTTTAAATTAAGTCCTATTTACTAAAATGAAAACAGGCAAAGACAATAAACAGGCAGTTCATTAAAGAAGGAATACAAACAGCCAATAACAACACTGACATACCAATCTTATTTGTAATGAAAAAAAATAGAAATTTAAAAAATAAGGTACCATTTTCTACTTATATTGACAAAGATTAAATTAAAAAAAAATCTAGAGTTTACCAGGGAGTATGCAGGTGGTGGGTGAAAGGGGGGGTCACACATTTAAAACTAACTTGAAGTGCAAGTTGCACCACAGTTTTGGAGAGCAATTTGGCAATTTTTATCAAAGCTCTAAAAGTTTAAACCCTTTGAGCCAATCATTCCACTTCCAGAAACCTTCTCAAGGACATAAGCACATATCTCAAAATGTGTTTACAAGGATATTCACTGCACCACTTACAGTAAATCAAATGTCTAACCGAGGACAAAATGAGTCAATTGTGGTACACCCCCTACCACAGGCAGTGGCTTTCCCTGGACGCCATTCTCCCCCTCACTTCAGCGTCTTCTTTACCAAGTCTGCTTCCCAGAGTCCACATTGGCTTTCTCAGTGATCTGGTCCGAGTCCAGGGAAACTGAGGGGAAATCTTCTGGGGACTCATGGGAAATGTACTCCTCACTGACAAAACAGAGGTGAGAAGAGAAACAGCCTTCCCTATTTTTAGATGAAATTTTATGACGTGAAGATGGGAGCTATAGCACAGCAGCTATCATAAGCATGAGACAAGTCTAAGGCAAAACAAACTGAGGCTGAGGCAAAAAAAGTCTCTCTAATGACCCCTCTCAACTGTATATTGTATGAGATAATGAATGTATGAGAACATTTATTATCTCAATTATATTTGGACACTGTTATCTCTGGTCAAAGCATCCTAACTGATATTAGCCATTCAATAGAATACCTTAGAGCCAGGAAAAGTTTTGCCACGGAAGTATTTATGAACAGTAGATGTGCAGTTAAGAAAAAAAAAAAGTATGTTCCCACTTTTTTTTATTAAAAAACAAATACATTAATATAGATTCATTTGCCAATAAAAGGGTTTAGAAATAGTTCTTTCTGATATAGTTATGTCTGAAAGACAGGAAATTAAATGTTTCCTTATTGTAAATTTCCATTTTGTTTTTCTACAATAAACATGTATAGGCATGCTTCAGATATTACAGATTCAGTCCCAGATTACCATAGTAATCGTTTTGCTGGTGGAGGGTCTTGCTAACCATTTGTAAACAAGCAACACCCGTGAAGCACAAAGTGCAGTGAACCAAGGGGTGCCTGTGTCACCCAAAATTCTGCCTCCCTTTTCTATTTCTTCTGTCAATTCATGAGATTCTGGGGTGGGAGAAAAGGTAAACTTGTGTTCTGCTAAACTATTTTAAACTGGGAGTAAGCTTTATAATAGGAAAAGTTGTTTTTCTTTTTCAAACTGTTTTGTGAAATAAAATTTAATAGTATAATAGGATCAGGCATTTATTTTTTAGTGAATACAGAATATTACAAACAGCTTTCACTTCCCATTGTTACTTGTCATATCATGACGTTGTACCATTTCGTATCAGAATTTCTTCTGTGAAGCAAAAACAGTCCCAAAATGAAGGATCTTCAGGGGTCATAGGAACAGCAGATGAGATTAAATCATTATAGGTAAGAATTGTAAACTGCCTCTGGGATGGTTTAGAATCATCTTGTGATGAAGCCTAAAAGGGAAAAAATAAATTACCTGACTGTTACACTGCATGTTAATCTTATGATCAACTTTATAATTAGGAAAATAACAAATAAGACCAAATTACATTTCAGTAATATTAAAGTACAACACAGGATTTCCAATTGTTTTTTAATCCTTATATATTGCTAATATAGCAAATTCAGAAAAATAACTCGATTCTCACACTTCTTCTACATAACAGTAACTTTTGATATTTGTTTAAACTGTCGACTTACTGAGTCACACATCCAAAAATTCTAATTCAGGAGATAAGATAAAAGGGATCCCAAAATATATAACAAGAAGCTGGGTTATACTGATAGAGGGTGGGGGCCACCAGGCAAACTTTAGAGAAATACTCTAGACCCATAACCAGAAAGATGCAAAACTTCTTTAGGAAATGATTCATCAACACTAAAACTGTATCTTATTCTGTAAGATAGGTGCCCTTTTTTCTTATTTTGTGAGATAGGCCCTTGTTTACAACTGAACCCCATAGAGACCTCTTTTAACATTCCATGCATTCTAGTAAAGATAATACTTGGATTTCATATAGTGTTTTAACAAGGCCAGTACTTATTTGCTGATATGGTTGTATTCTCAATTTTATAGATGGAGAATTGAGGCTTTGGAAGATCAACGTTGCCCAAGCTCACCACACAGGTTTAAACAGTCAGCCTAGGCCTAGAACCCAGGTCTTCTGAATAGTATTCTCGTCCTTTTCCCACTATGTCAATGCTGCTGCCTAAATAGACTCTCTCCAGTGAAATAAAAAGGAAGTACCATGTGTGTAAATGTTACAAAAAATATAAAGCTCTATGGAAATATGTGCTACTCAGAGAGAGTGCAGAGCTGAAGTAAAATAGGGTAGGTAACAAGGACAGGTAAACTTGGTCAGAACATCTTCAGATAACAGCGGTCAATTTTAATATGCTACCCCCTTTTAAGGAAGATAATCTATGAGAAATTTTAATCCTTTGTTAATCTATCTAAGGAATGGTCTGTGGACTGAACTACTTTTCTGGAGATAATGGTGTGTGTTTGTGTGTGTGTGTGTGTGTGTGTGTGTGTGTGTATTGATCACGCCCCATTCTCTCACATGGATTTGTTAAAAATGATATGCATGCAGCTTCAATTATTATAATATGATCAATGGTCCTTACATTAATACTACTGCAGAATCACAACTATATATAGGCTAAGCGTCCTTGGCCCTAAGTGTTTTGTGTGTTTTTTTAACTTTCTCTACTTACCAATTAACAGAAGTTTACAAACTGTAATAGGAAAAATTGAGACCATGTTATGCCACAATCTGACACAAGGATTCTCATATGTTTGATAGTATAACTTGGGAATAACTGAGGATAGTACTACAAAAAAGGAGAAGGGGTTCAATTTGCCAAATAATTCCATTACTTACTACCTGTCAACTGGGTACCTTTATCTTCAAGGTATTCACCGGGAAATAAACTACTGTTAAAATGACTAAGGTTGTGAAAAGGATGAGAATACTATTCAGAAGACCTGGCTTCTAGACCCAGGCTGACCATTTAACTACCTTCTTAAAATGTTCTGTAAAATCTCAAATGATTTTAAGGATTTGATAACAAAAAACACGTCTAAATCTGTAATCTAAAAATAAACAACAAAAAAAATCCCTCTAAAGCTGAGGTAAACCAAGTGATTATTTCTACTAGTAAAGAAAAAACTCGAAATTGATTCATGCTTTTAAAATAGAAGTCAGAGAAATTTTAAAATCTTACATCCTGATGTCTAGATCCATCGGGTTTCCTAAGAGCTACTGCAACAAAATGGTGTTCATCTATTTTGCTTTCCTAAAAAAAAGAAAAAGTAAGTAAAAAATACAGACTACTAAATACGTAAACTTATACTTTCGTTTACATCTTTAAAATCTCAACCTCCTTCTCTCTATACACACACACACAACACACACACCTCACCACACCCACCCACACATTTTCCTTCACTTCCCCCAAACATTTAAGGAGAAGTCAAATACATTTTGACCCTTTAGTCTGAAGTATTTCAATATGTATTTTCTAATAGGAATATTCTCTCACATAACCACAGTAGTTAATACCTTTGGTTTATGTAACATGGAAGTAGTACTTGAATCTACCACCTGTATTACAAATTTTTGAACTAATCCAATAATGTCTTTTATAGCATTCCCCCGACTCAAACAGGAGGTAGTCTAGGATTAATTTTGCATTCAGTTGCTATGTCTTGCTAACCTTTCTTTCAACAGTATTTTAAAATACAAGCCCCATTCTCCCCCTTTTACTGACAGAACACTGTTCATTTGGCGTTTGCTATTTCTTAATGATTTAAATAATACATTCTAAACCAGAGTAGTACATAGATGAAGTGTCCTATCTAGGTACCACTAGAGAGACCTCTGCCCTAATTGGAGATGCTAATTTTGTACAAACTTAAAGTTAACATTAAAAAAAAAAATCAGGTTGCAACACTTGTGTATAAACATGTAGTTAACTATATACTATGGAAAATCATAGTGGAATTTTATAGACAAAGAATATTCAACTTTTGCCCAGTCGGTGTGGCTCAGTGGTTGAGCATCAACCTATGAACCAGGAGGTGACTGATTCGATTCCTGGTAGGGGCACATGCCCAGGTTACAAGCTCCATCCCCAGTATAGGGCGTGCAGGAGGCAGCCAATCAATTCTCTCTCACATTAATGTTTCTCTCCCCCTCTCCCTTCCTCTGTCTCTAAAAATCAATAAAGTTTTTAAAAAGTACACAAAAATACGAAACAAAATTTTCACTAAAAAGCCACTTTACTAAAGCAAACTACAATTAGAAACTGAATTACGTAGGGACTTTATATCCTTTACCCTGTTTTTCTTATCTTCGTATTTTAAGATATCCAAATTAATAAAACCTAAAATTCAATAAGAATATATTTAGGAAAAAAACATTTAAAGAGGAAAAAAATATAACCAGTTAAGTATTAGAAAAGGTTTAATATTTTAAAGTTATTTTCACTTTAGCTGAAAAAAGCTCACAATATTTATTATAAACCAAACTATTCTTTTTAACACATGGTTGTCCTCCCATTCTTTACACTAAATATATTAATAATGTGAACATTGTAACATACAGAGATGTTTTGGCTACAAAATTACTTTTGGAAAACCACTTAGATCACCAGTTCTATAGTGTCTGCATCTAATACACATGGCTTCCTTACTTTGGTACCTGGTACACTGAACTGATAGAACACCCACGGACATTTGGTGGTGAACTTCATTGCTCTTCCATGGCTGCCTTCAAATGTGCCCTGAGGCATCTCCCTTCCCAGCTCCTGGACACGCTCTTTAGTCACTTTCAGCTTAAAAAACCCATTTCACTCCTAGAGCAGATGCACAATCTTCCCCCTTGGCCTCACCTTGCTCTTCATTCTTCCTTTTCCACTTTGGTTTCCTTAAGGTGGGGGACATAAAGGGACTGCAGGAAAGGGGCAGAGTAATGACCAATGCTGTTTAACGCAGTGTTTAGAACCATATGAAGTATCAAAGGCAGGCTTATCTCACCGGGTGGGCACCTGTGGTATTTTCAGTGACCCACTTTCAGTTCTTTAGCGCTCCCTGTACACTGCCCAGAGCTAGCAGTGTATTCAAGACAATTCCTGCCCTCAGCAACTAGTAGACTGCCCACTGCCTCTTCCTTTGGAGTTCCCTTTGAGTGTGGCCCTTTCTAGACACTTCAGGCCCAGTGGCCACCATTTTCCACAGCATCTATTTGGTCTGAGGAACTCAGACATCTTTACCACCCAAAACGAGAAGCACATCTGGCCCAGTCACTCTTCCCTCCTCACCTTGCTACTAAGCCTACTCTCTTGGGCACCATTGAGAATAGAGGATTCCCCATGAGTGAAATGGCTAAGGTGTAGTAATCTTGTAAGGACTAAAGGTTTTTACATAATTTTGGTTACAATTTTTAAAATTGTACACTTAAAATATCCTAAATGTAATGTACTCTTTAATTGATAAAAACCCTACCTTACTCAGTATGTTAGCAGTTTTAACCCAGCTCTCACTCTCAAAATACTTTCTACCCGCCTTGGATCCCCTAACACTACTCTCTTGTTTTATTTCTATTTTTGTCATTCTTTTTGTTTCCTCCACTCCACCTTTAATTATCAGTATTCTCAGCATGCTGTCCTAGGGTCTTCCTCTCTTCAAATTTAGGAAACCTCACTGTGGCAACTTAAACCCCATGGCTTCAACTACCATGCACATGTCAATGATTATGATTTTTACCTCTAGCCCAGCCTTTCATTCTATTCACCGACACCTTCACTTGGGTGTTTCTATGGCATCTCAGATTTCATCGACTTGTTCTCTAGTACTCATTTTTTCAATAGAAGGTCCTATATAAGTCACAGAATTGTCATAACATCTTTGACATCTCACTTCCTTAACCTCCACCCAGACAGAACTTGGTCTTAAAATACAAATCTGATCTTATCACTCTCTACTAACACTTGTTAAATTCTTTTGAGAAAACTGGTGAACACCTCTCATTTTATCTATTCATCACTAATTCTTTATTCTGGGCACCAACCTACTCTGAACACAAGTCAGATGATTACTGCAGCAATAAGCACGTTAGTATTGAACCCATTTGCTGGGCTCTGAACACCGGATACAAGCTGGACCAATCACAGTAGACCACTTCCTTGGCTACAGTGACTAGTCAGAAGATAAGCCTCAGATCCAAGCTAGGTCAGGGAGTCCTTTCTCCAGGACTCTTAGGACTTGGAACAGAAAGGGAACTCACCAATCTCTGTGGGGTTTTAACCTGCACATTGTTAAACGTAAGAGTGGTAGGCAGTCATTCTTGCTACACAAACCAGAAGTTAAGAAAGCCGATGTACAGAATGAGAAACCATGGTGGGAGAAAACTGAAGCTAGGATATATGGAAAGGCAAAAGTAAAATAGAAACGAGTTCTGAGTTTTCCAGTCCCTAATTCTAGTGAATCCTGAAGCCCAGTTACATGAAACACTCTACTAGCCTATATAGTATCTTTCTGGATGAAATGAGTTTATGTTGGGTTTCTCTCCTGGCAACTAAGAATCAATTACAGAAAGATAAAATCTTCAATCTGATCCATAATGCCCAGTGTGATGTGACCAATCTAACATGGAAGCCCCTCAGCATGGCTTCTTTGGCTGTGCATACACAGAGCTCTTTCCATTCAGGGCCTCTTTCCCTGCTCATTTTACTTAACTCTCTGGCCAATCTTTCCAGTATCAGCTTGAATATTGTAGACTCTCAGTTTCCCTGACTTCACCTTCAGAGCACCAGGATTCGATTCCAGCCATGTTTCGTTCCAATGACTAGCCTCCCCAAATTAATCTCACACAAATGCACAAAATTAGCAAGTCCTTACAGTTACAGCAAGCTGATCAATTTCTTACCTCAAATGCCCATTCCTTTTCTTCTTTTCCATCCAGAAACAAACGTGTTTCTTTATACACCTGCCCTAAATCCAGGTTTAATGGGGACATATCAAATTCAAGCCGTTGCAATTCAAATCCAAGTCCAACACCTATGGCTTTTATGAAGCTTTCTTTCAGTGCCTAAGACACAGAAAACATTTTCTCTGAGAGGTTTTAGTAAATAAAATTTTTCATAAACTCTACAGGCCCCTAACATCTGGATCTTTTGCTGGATGCAGTAAAGTAGGCCTGGAGACAAACCAGCTGTATAATCTTAAGGCAAATCATTTAAGTTCGCTGTACCTCCACTTTCTCATGTGTAACATGCAACAATAATAGTACTTTCCTCATAGGTCTTTCATAATAATTAAATTAGCTAACTTATAAAACACTTAATGTCTTCCACATATAGTAAATTTTATGTAAGTGTTTATTAAATAAAGCCTCATCTGTATGAGTTCCTTTAGGACAGAAAACAATTCTAAAAAGTGATAAATAAAATGCCTTGTTTTAGCTCCAAAAGTAAACCTTCTAATTGAGCATTAAATATTTTCTTAAATGTCATTATAATGTAATAATGCATACATAAGAATCAAGTTCCCAAGTAATAACCTAAAATTTTCTGCTCCTATTTTTTGCAAAGATAATGAAATAATTTCAGTCATTTACTCTGAAAATTAGAAAGAGATTATACCCAATTCCTATAAAACATATCCAGCTGAGTCCATTCATCCTTAAAGCTTTTGATTGTTTCCCATTCTTTATTCGTAAACTTTCTCTTCATAATATGGAAGAATTCTGAAATTGAACCACGACCTGTAAATTGAGGAAATAGTGAATTAAAAATAGCAATTATATTACCAAATCTGTTAAAGACAGCACATAAAACTATAGCCCAACCTTACTTTTGAATAGTCACAATAATCTTAAACAAAGTTAAGTTTGGAATTAAAAGAAGAACACACTGTGACAAGCTGGGTTTAGCCCCCCAAAAAAGGTAAGGCTAATAGCAATAATGAAAGTCTGTGAATTACTCAGTATTTAAGGAGAGAAACCATGTGATTTTATCAATAGATGCTCCTAAAGTTTTGAAAAAATTTAGCAGCAGCCAAACATGTTATACGTTTTAGTCAAGAGAAAATTCCTATACATAATAGAATATCATAAATACATAAGAACTCTTAAAATAGAGCAAGTCTATTCTGGAGTTTAAATTTTATTTTGCTATATAATAGGGGGAATGATTTCTTTATTATAATTTATTAGAAATGGGTTGAATGCTGAAAGTTGTTCTTTTATAAGTTATTACCATGACTGGAAAATACATTTCATTCAAAATAACTGTTTTAACATTTTGTAATATTACTTCTCCAAATAAAACAGATTTTAATTTCAATTCTTTTGGGGATACTATGAATCAGGCTCATTTGAAATATTTTTTTTTTTGACAGACAACTGTTTAGTTTTTATTTCATAATCATAAACTTAACTCTGTAATCCAGCTAGACTGGGAAAGGGGAGGGAAATTATGGAACCCAATTAACTGGCAAGAGCACAAAGATTATGGAACATTCCAAGCAAATCGGGATGAAGGGGTGCTCTCCTGAGCTACAGAAGGAATGGTCTGGTGGTTAAGATAAAACACAAGTCAAATTTATTAGAGTTGCCCACAGTCAGCAATGGTGATCTTCTTGCTGGTCTTGCCATTCCTGGACCCATAGCGCTCCATGGCTGTCACAATATCCATGCCTTCCTTCACCTGGCCAAAGACCACATGCTTGCCATCCAACCACTCAGTCTTGGCAGTGCAGATGAAAAACTGGGAGCCGTTTGTGTTCGGTCCAGCATTTGCCATGGACAAGATGCCAGGACCTGTATGTTTCAGGACAAAGTTCTCATCCTCAAATTTCTCCCCATAGATGGACTTGCCGCCTATGCCATTGTGGCATGTGAAGTCACCACCCTGGCACATAAATCCCGGAATAATTCTGTGAAAGCAGGAACCTTTATAACCAAATCCCTTCTCCCCGGTGGTCAGAGCACGGAAGTTTTCTGCCGTCTTTGGAACCTTGTCTGCAAACAGCTCGAAGGAGACGCGGCCCAGGGGCTCGCCGTCTGCTGCGATGTCGAAGTACACGGTGGGGTTCCCCATGGCGAGTCTCGGACGGCTTCGGGGCGGCGGCGTCTGCAAAGCCTCATTTGAAATATTTTTAAAGTATATCCCTAACTCACCTACTTCCACAGACAAAATATTACATAGCATTCTAAAAATACATGACAAAAAGGACAGAACTCAAAGAATCTGATTCCTAGAGTTAAAGGCTAAGATACAAATTAAAATATACAGTATTTTTCAAAATATTATAATTATGTGTCTGTCTCTTTTTACTATTAGGCAGGAACTTTCTATCATCCATGTATTCTATAGGTAAGTAAAACACGTGAAAATATTACAAAAATATGTACTGAACTAATGGTTAAAACAAGTCAATCATGGTTCTTGCCCTCACACACTTACAGTTTAAGTGGCCTATCAGAAAGCTGGGCCCAAGGCAAGGTAGGTAAACACAAATGTTTACTGTATGAATAAATGAATGTTAACCATTATTTGGTAAGTTATTTCCTAAATGTGCCCCATTATTTTCCAGAAAACCTCTTGAAGGTAGTCCCTCTGCAGATTCTGTCAACGTAGCTTATCTACTCTGCCCCCCATTTCTAAAATACCCAACTCCAAAATCTGACATTCTTAACTGATTGACTACAATTCTTAAAAAATGACATCTGCCAACACAGCATGCCTGGAAAAAAGATGTCAAATCCCCTTACTTAATGCTTTACTAGCATGTAATAACTATCTCCCCCATGACAATTCAACAATTAGCACTCTTATGATTATTCACACTCAACTGCCCAAGTGCTAGACGCTGGGACTATCATGAGGAAAACAGATGTGACCCTTATCTTCATAGGGAGCTTATTATGTCTCCTACAGCAGCAATTTTCAACCATTTTCATCTCATGGCACACATAAACTATTTACTAAAGTTCTGCGGCACACCAAAAAATATGTATTTTTCCTGATTTGACATATAAAAACAATAGGTATAATTTTGATTCATTCATCCTGCAAGGCTATTGTTGTATTGGCAGTTGTCATCTTTAAATTTAACAGTCTAAGGCAGCGGTTCTCAACCTGTGGGTCGCGACCCCTTTGGGGGTCGAATGACCCTTTCACAGGGGTCGCCTAAGACCATCCTGCATATCAGATATTTACATTATGATTCATAACAGTAGCAACATTACAGTTATGCAGTAGCAACGAAAATAATTTTATGGTTGGATCACAGCATGAGGAACTGTATTTAAAGGGCCAGAAGGTTGAGAACCACTGGTCTAAGGGAAAGGGGGTTAGTACCCCTGTCTAAATAAAAGTTAGGTATTGCATGCTTTAAAAATCCTTGCAGCACATTGGTTGAAAATCACTGTCCTACAGTAAAGAAGTACCTTTCCCATAGTTATTTTCTCCTAAGAGCAGCTCTCCCCAAAATTAAGATTCCCCTACCATCCCCACTTCAAGACTGTCAAAAGTCTCCTCTTGTTTAGCCAGGAAATATTTCCAACAACCCTACAATACAATAATACATGGTCCTTTAATTCAAGACAAAGATCCTCTTTTATTTTCAAGTTCATTAAACTCATTTAATTCATCTATGTATTCCTAGCCCTCTCATTTTCTCAAGAATAACATTACAATCCATTTTATGAATTCAACTGATGTTTAATGTTTGTTAATTTAAAACTATTATTTCCTAAAAGTAGCCCAGCAAAGCTATAAAGTCATTTCATGTAATAGCATTGTTGAAGTATTAAACTGTGATCTTAGGAGCCCCGGGGCTATGAATCCCTTTGATAGTCAGCCATGCTTATTCCTTAAGGCCCTTAATAAAAACTATCTTGTTAAAATGCAAGCATCACTACTACATACTGGCTTGATAAATTACACACTAAAGAAAGAAAAGCAAGCAAGCAAGCAAAAGTGATGAAAGTATATCTGAAGATTTTAACTAATGGGAGCACGACAGCTACATAAATCATGAACTGTTTCCTCTGAATAGATTCTGGCACAAACAGGGTAAATAATAACAACGGGAAGCTAGCTACCTTGGATTTGGAAGACAGCATTATATAACTGGATCGGAACTGTAGTTTAACAATACTATAAAAAAGCCTAAAATTTTAAAAGATATGCTTGTTGTCATATAAGTAATTTTATTTGTTGGTTTCTTCAAGTTACAATTTCATAATCTTCAAGCCCTCTGATTTTTAACTATATATGATGGGGCAATCAAGAAAAAGAAATTTAAATATGCATGCCAATAAAAAGCTGATTAACACAAAAAGCAACCTAGCACAATCACTGGAAAGCAATCACATAACTGATTATGTATCTGATATGAGTGCATTTTCATATACTTTTGAGAGCATCTTATTTATTCCACAAAATAAGAGATTTGACGGCAAAAGAAAAAGATGATTTTGTAAACATTCAGCCAAAGCACAACAGTGCCACCCTGTGGCATTGTGGTGGAAAGACAAAGTGGGTGAGTACTCAAGGACTTCGTTTATTTAGAAAATTTGAATTAAAAAAAAAAAATCAGCTCAGCCCATTTGGCTCAGTGGTTGAGCGTAGACCATAAACCAGGTGATCACAGTTAGATACCCGGTCAGGATCAGGGCACATGCCCAGGTTGTGGGCTTGATCCTGGTAGGGGGCATGGAGGAGGCAGCTGATCAATGATTCTCTCTTATCACTGATGTTTCTATCCCTCCCTCTCCCTTCTTCCCTGAAATAAATTAATATGTATATAAAAATGAAAAAAAACAGCTAGAGAAACTGGACAAAATATTTAATAAAAAAATCAGTAGGAGCCCTAACCGGTTTGGCTCAGTGGATAGAGCATCGGCCTGTGGACTGAAGGGTCCCGGGTTCGATTCCGATCAAGGGCATGTACCTTGGTTGCGGGCACATCCCCAGTAGGCAGTGTGCAGGAAGCAGCTGATCGATGTTTCTCTCTCATCGATGTTTCTGACTCTCTATCCCTCTCCCTTCCTCTCTGTAAAAAAACAATAAAATATTTTAAAAAATTAAAATTAAAAAAAAAATCAGTAGGAAATACCACAATAGTAATTTGTCCTTCAAGCTATCTGAAGACAGCACAATTATTGGACATACCAATTGGCAAACCTGCCTAATAATACCATCACATATTCATGTTTATTACAATCTTCATTTTTATCATTCTACTACTGCACATGTAGAAACAAGTATATACATAAGATAAAATTACTTAAAATTTATATAGAACTATTAACCAAGTTTTAAAAAACCAGAACCCCATCTTATAGTTTAATCTTTAAGGAAAGCAGTATTAGATATTAACTAAATGTTCACAATAATAAACTAATCAAGGTCATACAGCAACTTGGAAGCTGATTAAACACACAGTATTAATCTACAACAAGATAATTGATAGTCAATACCCTAGGCTGCTACTACAAACCTATGGGAAAAAGAATCCTACTAATACCAGAACCTCAAGACCTACCACCATCAATCTCTCCTCACAATAAAATCAGCATCCCAGTTAAAGTTTGCCCCTCTTTTTAAAAAGGGCCAGTTATTATAGAAGGAATTGAGCAATGTCCATATGTGTGCTTCAGAGTAATGAAATTTAGCTCTGAATAATAAATTGTATTAGAAATTCTAGTAGTTTCATTTTCTAAGTACTGAATTACATGTAATCTTGCTTCCATGGGAGGTGATAGTCTTCTAAAATTTGAGTTAATATGTATACAATAATGTTTGACTTACCAGCTCACTTGTCTGGGAATTTATCCAGATACAAACTCAGAATAAAACAAAAATGTCTAAGCTGCTAATATAGGTTTCATAACTACCACAAAGCCTGTAGCATGCTATTGACAAATGCGGACGAAGTGGACCGTATGCTAACCTAACTAGTTAGGGAAGGCCTGTATGACAGTTGTGCAAACTCAAAGACCTGAAATAACCACAAACGATGGTCTGAAAACTAAATATTTAACTACAAACAAGTTATAGTGGGTAGTCATGTCCTAGGCCAGTATTTTCCCTGACAAAGATCAACTTAGATCTTTACTGAGCCCATTTGTCTTTTTGCCTCTAAGATAACATATCTGTGAAATGTATGGGTAACTTGTAACTTCCCTTCCTCCCCCCCAACCCCTCAGGGCACAGCAAATGGCACTAGGACATTCCCTCATTGTTGTTGTTATCAAGTTAATCCTGAACTGTTAATTATGTTAAACTATCCTGTATCCATCTATGCAAAAGAAGCATATGTCTATCATTTCATTTTTTATCCTATCCCAGAGGATTACCTGCTTTGCTTTATCCCACCTCCTTAATCTATCACCAATGAATTTCATGTAACCCACTTAGGTATTTTCTTTTTGATGGTAAATTTATAAAAACAAGGTATGAACTACCCATTCTCCGGAGCATTATCTCAATTCATTGAGCTTCTCGGCAGATGTCCACAGTTTGGCTCAAATAAACTCACATAAATTCTTTACAGGTTTCAATGGGTTGTTGTTTTTTTTTGTTAACACAAAGGAGCTCTTAAGCCCTCCATACAAGTGACTCAGCACAGAACACTAGATCAAAATATGATGACATAGGCTTGAAACTCTCCACCACTTAGGCAGGCCCACACTGCAGTTGCCTAGTGTTTTTATTTCAATGTGCAGTTATCAACACCTACATGGATCAATACACACAGGCAAGAAAAGGGCCTGCAGTTTGGGCTACTTGGCTGCAAAGATTTTATCCTTCAAGTAAAGGGAAGGACTCCAAAAGCAGGGTAGAGGGCAAAGGGTGGAGCCACGCTGAGGAGCCAAAGGACAGAGCAGGGAGCCCCCAAGTATTAACCTTAGGCATGGACACCTAATGCAATTTGCTCCCCTGGGTTTTGAACTTGGTTGGGATCCTTGCCTGACCTCTTTTTCCTTCCAACTTCTCCCTTTTAAAATGGAAATGTCTATCATATGCCTGCCCCACCAATGTGTTTTAGAAGCAGGTAATTTCTTCTCCCGTTTTACAGATTCACTGATCAGAAGAATTTTGTCCCACATTGCATCATAGTCTCATCCACGCCTAATTTAGATGATTCAGATAATGAGATTTAGGACTTTTTGAGTTGATATTTAGGTAAGACCTAGGCTTTAAAGTTAATGTTGGAATAGTTTAAGACTTAAGGATGCTGGGATGGGATAAATTTACTTTCTTAAAGCTATAAATTAGGGACAAAGAGTTGGGCATATCTATCTATCTATCTATATAAAAGCCTAAGCGACAGTCTGACCGGTAGCTATGATGCACACTGACCACCAGGGGGCAGACGCTCAATGCACAGGCATGGAAACATGGAACAGACTGATGAATCTCGTGGAGAAGGAGATAGGAGGGAGGGCAGGAAAAGATTAACCAAGGATCTTATATGCATACTAGAGGCCTGGTACATGGGTTAGTGCACTGGTGGGGTCCCTCGGCCTGGCCTGGGGGGATCAGGCTGAAACTGGCTCTTCGAATCCCCCGAGGGGTCCTGGATTGTGAAAGGGTGCAGGCCAGGCCAAGGGACCCCACCGGTGCACGAATCCGTGTACTGGGCCTCTAGTTAAGAAATAAACATGCAAAGTGCCCAGAACTATTAAGTACTTAATAAATATTAGATCTAAAGTTGTTGGGGTAGTTGTTATATATATTTCCTCTTTTGTGAATTGTTCTCTCAGGTTCTTTGTCCATTCATCCAAGTAAGTCTTAAGTAATTTTACTATTAATATAAGCATTTTATATATTAACATTAACCTTTGTCTGTCAGATTTTGCCACAAACATTCTCTGGTTTGTGAGAGAAAAGATATCATATGAAATTAACCACATCTCTGACTTTGTGGTTTCTTGCCTTTCTAAGCTTAAAAGACATCCTTTAATAAGTCACACCAAGGCCCCCTGGTGGTTACCACAGGCTGTGTTCGGACACTGACTGTACAGAAATAGGAGGCAGAGTAAACTTACCCCATATACACCTCAGCTCAGGCTCTTTGCCTGGTCTGTATTGTGAATGGGGAGACATTGAAGAAAAAAAACAAAAACAAAGAGTCAGACCAAATATACAATTCTATTGTGTTCTATTAATTGTTATTAAAACCTAACTCTAACCATATTGTTGTACAGTGTGAAACAAAGGTCTAAAGGGCTTTATGATTATTTAACTCATAAAAAATGTTGATTGGTTATAATTTTCTTTGATAACTCTGTAAATTACATCTAATATGTTGTCTAAACATTAATGCGTCTAACCTGGGAAATTATTTATATAGAGAGAGAGTCATTAGTTCCATCTCAGAAATTCTGGTTCAGTAAGGTAGGTAGTTTCAAAAAAATTTGAATTTTTAATAAAATCCACACTGATTTTAATATTCTGACCACCATTCTGGAAACATTATCTTACCTAATAATAGACAAACATGTAAATTGATTGTACCTTCACTACACTAATCAGCCAATCAGGAGAGTATGCAAATTAACCCAACAAACATGGCAGTTAATTTGCATACATAGGCTCCAAGCCACGGAGCGAAGCCTGACGGAAGCCCTGTGTGTTTATGTCTCTCGTCAGGCCCCAGCAGCCCCAAGCCCCACCACCTCGGTGCTGGGGCTGCTGGGGGCCGGATTGGAGACACAAACACGCAGGGGAGCCCGGCACGCAGCAGCCCCAAGCCACTCCAGCGGGCCTATCACAGACCCGGCCGGGAGCCGCGGGGCTGAGCAGCGAGGCACAACCCACCCACTCCTGCGGGCCGATTGCGGCAGTGTCCGGGCCTGTGGGCCGGGCCGCGGGGGGCGAGCAGGAAGGCATGACCCACCCACTCTGGCAGGCCGATGCAGCCTCGCCTCTCTGCTGCTGCCGCCGCCTCCGCCTCCTCAGTGTTCGGACCCAGGCCCCCAGCCTGCCCTGGGCTCCGCTAAAGGAGGGGCTGGGGGCCTGGGGTTTACTAAACTTTACTGGAGCTGCTCCCCAAACCCCCAACCCTTGCCCCAGAACCACACTGCCCACAGCAAGATGGCCCGGCAGCGTCCTGACAGGTGGGGGGTGGGAGAGCCATGGAAGGGCGGGGCCACCAGAGCCAAGCTCCCGGGGGTCTGAGGAGAGAGCCTGAAGGAAGAGGAAGCTTCAGCAAAGCAGCCGGCCAGGAGCCCTGGCCATGGGGTCTGCAGGCGCGCAGACAGGCCTCCGCCTGAGGGGCGGCTCCTGGGCAAGCGCCACGGCTTCGGTGAAGCTGTGCCAAGGTGGGGTGCACTGGAGGGGGCTCAGGCCCGGGCAGGGTGCTGGCGGGTGGAGATCTGCCTCGCCCGCAGAGAGCAAGGTTCTGCAGTGGCCCCAAGACACGGGAAACTAGAGGCAATGACTGCGGTGTGGAAGGACACCCGGGCGGAGGGGCACAGACTCACAGCCCTGAGGCAGGGGTGGAGGGGCAGCGCCACCTCAGTGGAGAGGCACCGCACTGCTGGGTACCCCACTGCGGCAGTTTGGTGAAGCTCCCGGTCTAACTGGGCCTCGCCGCGGCCTGAGCACTTGAGAGGCTGGGACTCCTGCTCCCGCCTTGGCCCAAAAGCCAGCCTGCGCCCACCCTGCATCCAGTTCCCGCCTCGCTCCACGCCCAGTTCTCGCCCCGCCCCATGGGGGAGCACACCTGCACGGTGAGTGCAAGCCTACCGCCTGCTCCCCAGAAGGGGGGGCATAAAGAATGGAGTTGGGGCGGGGGAGAGGAAATAATGTGGAGCATCCATGATGAAGAGGTGGTTGAGAACGAGGCTCGGAAGCCTCACGAGCAGGTTTGTTCTGTTTGCTTTGTGGCTGTCCCTTAGGAAAGGTGGAGAGCATGGCTGTGAGGGCTCCCTGTGCGCGTGGAGTCCAGTTCCATAGCAAACTGGAATTGGCCTCAGTTTCCTGGTCTGTAAAATGGATTAAGTGTGTCCCAGTGCCTTCGCTGAGCTTTGAGGGCCAATTGAGATACTATATAAAGAAAATGAAGGAAGACATGAGAAAGAAAAGGAAGGGCGAGCAACACAAAAGAAAGACTGGAAGGAACCAGTAAACCTATTGTCACTTAAATAGGGAGTATAGTCAATAGTGTTGTAATGATGGTATGAAGCCAGGTGGGTACTGGAAATATCAGGGAACGCTTTGTAAAGTATATGATTGCCTAACCCAGGGGTGGGCAAACTTTTTGACTCGAGGGCCACAATGGGTTCTTAAACTGGACAGGAGGGCTGGAACAAAAGCATGGATGGAGTGTTTGTGTGAACTAATATAAATTCAAAGTAAACATCATTACATAAAAGGGTACGGTCTTTTTTTTTTTTTTTTTTTTTTAGTTTTATTCATTTCAAACGGGCTGGATCTGGCCCGCGGGCCATAGTTTGCCCACAGCTGGACTAACCACTATTCTGTAACTAATATAAAACCTGAAACTAATACAAAATAATATTGAATGTAAATAAATGAAAAGAGGAGTGAAATTTTTCTAAATTTCAAAGTTTAAATAAAGGCTGTAAAGGAAGGAAGGGGGAGAATAAAAATAGTGTTTTTCATTTTACCACTTTATTGTTGTTTTAGTACATGAAAAAGACAGTTGTCTTTATATGATGCTTTTATACTTTTCTAAGTCATCATCTCATCTGATGTTCAGGGCAACTTAAAGACAAGATAATTATTCCCTCCACTATTCAAAGAAAGGAAATCTTGGTGCCTGGCCCCAATGATTCAATCGTCAAGCCCTTATTGTAAAGCAGGGTTAGTGAAATTTTCTGTGAAGGGTCATATCTATACTAATAAAAGCCTTGGGGGTGATCTGGCCAGCAGGGGAGGGCAGTTGGGGATGATCAGGCCGGCAGGGGAGTAGTTAGGCATCAATCAGGCTGGCAGGGGAGCTGTTAGGGGGCGAGCAGGCAGGCACGCAGGCGAGCGGTTAGGAGACAGTGGTCCAGGATTGTGAGAGGGATGTCCAACTGCCAGTTTAGGCCCGATCCCAGCAGTCGGACATCCTGGGATCAGGCCTGCCAGACATCCAGGGACATCCTGGGATCAGGCCTAAACCTGCAGTCGACATCCCCCAAAGGGTCCGAGATTGGAGAAGGTGCAGGCTGGGCTGAGGGACACCCCCCCCCCCCCCGTGCACAAATTTCGTGCACCGGGCCACTAGTATACATATAACAGTAACAGCCACCACAACAATCTTAGAGCTAACATTTATCAGGAACTTAAGAATACCATTCACTTTACATGTTTTCCCTATCTACCCAACTCTGATGTTGATAGAACTGTTTAGCCATCAGGATCTAAAATATACTATATACATATACCCACAAATTCTACAGGAATACAATTAAATATAAAAAATACAATTTTAGACTAAAATCTAGGAGACTCTATAACCTACGATTGGGAGTAAACCTTTTACCAATTTATTTTTTTTTCCAAACGAGACAGAATTCAGAATTTATCAAGGAAAAGACAAGTATATTTAATCAAGTAAACTTCATATGGCAAATAATAAAACCCAATTCAAAAGATAATATATAAATACTGGGCTCTAACTCTTCTCTCTCCTAGTTGTCTATTGTTTTGCTAACACCACACTCATGTTTATAATACCTGTTTTAAAAATGGTAAGTCAAGTCTTCTTAGACATTAGTTCCTCTATAAAAACTTTAAATTTAACCTAGTTCCACAGAATTGTAAATCCTTAAACATTATCAATAAAGCCTGGTATTGAGAGGCCATATATTGTAGAGCAGGGGTGTTTTTGCCGCCGCTGTGTGCATAGGAATTTGTTCATAGTTTTTTTTTAAACTATAGTTCGGCCCTCCAACGGTCTGAGGGACAGTGAACTGGCCCCGTTTAAAAAGTTTGAGGACCCCTGTTGTAGACTGTAGTGCCCAAATACACAGGTTTTGTAGTATGGGTTCAAATCCATGATCTTCTCCTGTTTAAGTTGCCTTGAGCAAGTGTCTTAATCTATTTTATAAAATAACAACATTGCTGGCCCTTGAACAATGGGGGTTTCAACTGCAAAAGTCCACTTACATGTGGATTTTTTCCAATATAGTCAGTCTTCCCTATTCCAGAGTTTCACATCTATGGATTCAACCAACCACAGACCAAATATATGTATATATTGGTTAATCCTCACCCAAGGATATTTTGCATTGATTTTTTAGAGAGAGTGGAAGGGGTGGGGGGAGACAGAAAGAGAAAGATACATGTAAGAGAGACACACTGACTGGCTGCCTCCTGAACGCGCCTGCCTGGGACCAGGGATCGAGCCTGCAACCAAGGTATGTGCCCTTGACTGGAATCGAACCAGGAACCCTTTAGTCTGAGGGCTGTCTATCCACTGTCAAACCAGCCAGGGCTTACAGATAGTTATTTACTTATTCATTTATTGTATTTTCCCCCACCCCAGGCCTTCAGCACCCTATTGGTTATGCATATATGCATATAAGGTCTTTGGTTGATTACCTCCCACCACCCACCCTCTCCCACCTTCACTCTGAGATTCTGTTTCATGCTTCAAGTCTCTGGATCCACTCCGTTCATCAGTTCATTTTGTTACTTAGATTCCACATATGAGTGAGATCATGTGATACTGATCTTTCTCTGACTGACTTATTTCACTTAGCACAATACTCTCCAGGTCCCTCCATGCTGTCTCAAAGGGTAAGAGATTCTTCTTTTTTACTGTTGCATAGTCTTCCATGGGACCAGTTTTTTTATCCACTCATCTACTGATGGGCACTTGGTCCGTTTCCAGATCTTAGCTATTGTAAACTGTGCTATGAACTTAGGGGTGCATTCTTTGTAATTGGTACTTCAGGTTTCTTAGGATATATTCCTAGAAGTGGGATCACTGGGTCAAATGGAGATCCATATTTAATTTTTTTTGAGGAAACTCCATACCGTTTTCCATAATTGTTACACCAGTCTGCACTCCCACCAGCAGTGTACTAGGATTCCCTTTTCTCCACATCCTCACCAGCACTTGTTTGTTCATTTTTGATGACAGCCATTCTGACAGGTGTGAGGTAATATCTCACTGTGGTTTAAATTTACATTTCTCTGATGATTAGTGACTTTGAGAATATATAAGGAAAAGGAAGGAAGACAGTATTTTTGAAGCAAGGTTGGAAATCCACAGATGCAGAGTTGACTGTATGCATTTTTCTATACCATTTTATGTAAGGGACTTGAGCACCTGCAGATTCTGGTATCCACAAGGGTTCCTAGAACCAGTGCCCTGCAGATACTGAGGGAAGACTGTAGTTAAGTCTTCGGGGAGTCCAAAGTTAGACAAAGATTTTCAACTGCATGGGAGTTCAGTGCTCCTGAGCCCAGTGTTTGTTCAAGGGTCAACTGAACTTACATCTTAGACTGTATTTTCTCCTGCCCTGCCACAGAAGCAATGGGAGAACTGAGAGGAGGTGGAGGGAAATGATCTGCACCTAGTAGATATAGCTAATGAGACAAGGAAAGACTCCACAAGTTCCTACATGTTTCCCTGCAGACAAAATAAGAGTCATGAAAATGAGTCTTTCAAATACAAATGATGCCCACAAAGATTGACTCCATCTCCAGAGGTGACAATCTAATAACATGTCCAGTACAAACTACAATGCACTTGAGGCTGTCCTAAATGTTACCCTCCATCATTTAGTAACTTTTGGGAATGTCCCTTAGCTCAATTTCATTACTTATTCTGATAAGCAGTGGGATTCAAATGATTCTCCAGTGAAATAAACCACTATCTGCTACCCACCCTCTCTGAGAAATAATGTCCATCACTGTTATCACTAGTGGAAATTACTGACATGATAACAATACTAGTGACACTGGAAAGTATCGCTTGTCTTATGATTTATTGGATATATCATAGCTTTTTGGCAATGAACCAGACAAAGAATAAGAAAAGGCATGGATACTGTGCTTAGTCAAATAAGACAATAAAAGTTGGGGGTAAAAAAAAAGTCTTAATATAATAATCAGGAAGCTAGACCTTCAATTAATGCTCAGTTATCATCCTATCATTTACTAAAAGTTTCAATGAGTAATTATCTGTTTATTTAGTGTTGATCAAAGCCAACATTATCCATCAAGGCAATTGGTAATAAAATCTGTGTCTTACAGTAAAGCATAATTTCCAGGCAGATAGATATCAAACTGATGAGCCAACCTTTCTATGTAATTAAGCTGACTGCATTCTGAGGAGCAATGGCCTCTCTGGTAATTTCTGACTTTAGGAAAAGTTCATAAAGGGACAAAAGAACATTATGAAGGCTTAAGGGCTCATTCCAAATCCTCTACAGCAGTGGTTCTTTCAGAATAAGCATTTTATGACACTGCTGAAAAACAGATCCTCTCCTGAGAAAAATTCACACAAAATGTAGCAAATAATTTCAGTAGGTTAAAATAAAATGACTTGATGCTTATCCTGGGTCTCAGGTCAAGAATCCCTGTCATTGCTAGCAGAGCCTCTTGCTGAGCAAAGTTAACAATAGAGTTGTAATAAAAAGGTTTTACGATCAAGTCAGAGAACAAGTAGCTGGTGGGAAAATTCAAGGTAAAGACAATTACAGCAAAAGTGAGAGGTGAGATTCACAGCCATACTCTGAATGAAACCTTACTATAGCAGCACATTTGACAAATATTTATTGGGCATTATTATAACCTAGGTAGGGTGCTAAGAGATGTGATAGTGAACAAACTCAGAGGTAGTTAACATAGTTCCTGCTCTCATGTGGCTTATAAGAACTGGGGGAATGGCAATCAATCATCCTGATAAATAATTATGAACAGATATAACACCAGAATGCAGGAAATACATTTTATAAGAGAGCCTACAACGAAAAAACCTAGCTTAGATTAAAAGTTCACAAAGGCTTTCCTAAAGACTGAGGTGAAAGGTAACCAGTCAATAAGTTATCTACACAGAAATTGGGGTGGGGGATAAAGTTAATACAAATCTTCCAGACCCAGGAAAACATAAACAAAGATTCTGAGGTAGTGAGGAGATGAAGAAGTTGCACTATGAAATAAGAAAGATGTTTCTATTAATAGCTTTCTTCTTTGCTACTTATCTTTTGATAAAAATAACAGTATATCCATTTTAGGGTGGTTGGGACAATTAAATCAGAGAATATATGCAAAGCACTTAGTAAAATGCCTTGGCACACAATAAGTGCTAAATGTTAATGATAAAAATTATAGCTAAGATTTAAAAAAAAAAAAAAATTATAGCTAAGAGAACCTGTGTTCTATAAAATTCCCTGGGCATATTCAACCCACAACAAATGTTAGCAGTTCCTACATCCACCAATTACAAATATTTAAGGCAAAATATAAGCAAGTTAAATATTTTAATAATTGCTTGCTCTTCATTTTTACTTAGACAAATGTGCTACAAAGAGTTGTAGATATAGCATAAACATATGTTAACTTTTCTAAGAACTACAATATACTTTATCATTGAGATTATCTTTTAAACAAACCAAACAATTTACTGATTAATTTTGAGATATGTTTAAGTGAAACAAAGTTCTTATAATTATTGTTTTTAATAGAACGCCACTAAAAATTAACTCAAGCCCAGTTCGAGTTAACATCATTTAAATAAGATAAGAGTTATTGAAAAACTTTACACATTTAAGACTTCTAAAATAGTTTCAAATTTAGTCTTTCTTAAGCTGAAGGTATAGTTCAAAAATCTTTACATTTCACTTTGCCTCTGGCAGATCATTATATGGATAATATATTCTTTTTTAAAAATATATTTTTATTGATTTCAGAGAGGAAGGGAGAGGGAGAGAGAGATAAGAAACATCAATGATGAGAGAGCATCATCCATCGGTTGCCTCATACAACCCCTGCATAAGCCCTGACTGGGAATGGAACCATGACCTACCTCCTGGTTCAAAGGTCGATGCCCAACCACGGAGCCACGCAGGCCAGGAGAGAATCTATTCTTTATGTAGAAGTTCATTAATATTCTAAGTAATATACCCTTTTTATATATATGCTCTCTCAGATATACTACCTTTGAGTATTGAGCATATTTTTCCTAAATTTAAGTATGTAAATTACATCTCCTGGCCTGATTACTCAATAGGTATGAATGGAGACAAGGAGATACAAACTCTTGAGACCATTATAAACTTTTGAACAATAATAGATACAGAGGCAGAGCTGCCTCAAACAGATTGTCGAGCTGCAGCGGGAAGGCCGGGGAGGGTTGGGGGGCAGGAGGTAGGGGGGTAAGAGATCAACTAAAGGACTTGTATGCATGCATATAAGCATAACCAATGGACATAAGACACTGGGTGATAGGGGAGGCTAGGGGACTGTCTAGGGCGGGGGGATAAAATGGATACATATGTAATATCCTTTGTAATACTTTAAGCAATAAAAAAAAAAAAAAAAAAAAGCAAAACCCCCAAAAAAAAAAAAAAAGAAAAAGAAAAAACTCTACTGGATGTAACAAAAGGAGCAATAGCCTTGATAAAAATAGGTTTAAAACAAACAAACAAAAAAATAAATAAAAAAAATAAAAACCCCAAACAACACTAAGTGTATGTATCTACAAACATTTAAACATGTAAAATAAAAAATAAAAATGGACTTGAATGAGTCCTATAATATTCATAATAAAAAAAAAAAAGGAGATACAAACTCTTGCACTACAAAAATGCAACATTACCTGGAAAACTAGTTTTCATTATATCAATTCCAACCTGTAGCTCAGGTTCAGCAGCAAGTACAGCATAGTCCCCTTGATGAGAGATGTTAAAGTTGAAATTGGGGTAAGGATTCAATGAGTCTTTTGCAAGAACTGGTTTTCCTTTTGCAGTTCTTTGCAAACGAATATTATTCCAAGGGATATTCAATTTCTCTGTAATTAATTTCCTTATCATCAGACGACCAGCCTGTTAAGAAAATAAAACATAAATATTTGGTATGTGTAAGTACATTGCCCGTAATATACAAAGTATGTTTCTGTGGTTTCAAAAGTTTTTTTTAGGGTTTTAAAACATACATTGCATTAAGATTTAAGCAATGCGTAAGAAGATAGGAGAAAAAGTTAGTCTCTCCTTAGCAATTCTCTCCCTTCAACAGGTAAGCAATGTTAACAAGTAGGCATCCTTCCAGTCTTTTTTCTAAGTACCTAAATATGAGTTCATGGGCATATGATTTTGCTATCTATCTACACATATGTGATCCTACTCTATGTAGCATTCTACCATGTGTAATCTTTTTAACTTGTGCTGGGGATTATTCCATATCTGTCCATATCCATCTGTTCTGTGCACTTTTAACGATAGCATAGTGTTTCACAGTATCAAGGAAGTATAAATAGACTGACTTACTCCATTATTGGACATTTTAGGCTGCCTCTAGTTTTGCTATTACAAAAAACTCCCCAGTGAGTAACGAACCCTGTTGTACATACATCTCTGTGCATATGTGCAAGCATGTGTAGATCCTACACACCAGCGACTTCCAAATGGTGTCATGCAAGAATTTTTACAACATGAAATACCAGACTGGTCAGGGGCACTGACCTCTTTTCCCTTACATTGTCAAATTATAAAATGACAACAGCCAACACAACAACAGCCATAGGTGTGAACGAATCAAAACTATACCTACTTTTTGTCAGATTGTAAAAAAAAAAAAAAAAAAAATGGTATTTTTTGGTGTACCACAGAATTTCAGATGTTTATGTGTGCCACATGAAAAAGGCTGAAAATCGCTGCTATATACCCATCACTCATTTTCAACAATTAGCTATGCATGATCTATCTTTTGTCACATACACTCCCCCTCCTCCTCTCCCCCACCTCCACCTAATACTTAAGAAATTACTATAATCACACATAAATACCCATGGGTATAACAAAGTATACAATATTTTGTAAGATAGCTTTCGTTGTTGTTTTTTGTGGGTTTGTTTTTTTTTGCTTCAATCTAACGAGTTTTAGATACTGCAATACTTTGAATTTCACAATGTTTTACAACTGAAAAAAAAAAGAGTATAAAAATATTCACCCATATACCTTCAAAAGATTAATGAATTAGGCCAGATTTCAAGTGAAAAGGTGTTTCAACATAGGAGCAATTTCAAGAAACGACTGTTTCTGGAGGGATGGCCATTACAGGCTGTTTCAAACTGCGCTACACAGAAATAATTTTGAAGTCCAATTTTCCATTTGTTGCTAAAAAATACGTAACTAAAATAAATAGTTCTATTTAGGACGCTGTTTTCTAAGCTATGTGGTCAGGAAGGTAGACACGGGGCCGCAGCCTCCGGGGGCTCCCGCTCCACGGGTGCAGGAGGCCGGTCTGGGCCTCGTCCGGCTCCACGGGGCGCAAAGACAAACGCAGTCGCACCGCCAGTGTTTTGGGGGCCTCTCACGTGCAGGGTGCCCTCGGGGAGCGGTGGGACATTTCACAGGCAGACGCCCAAGCAAAAAAAAATTAAGAAGATAAAAATAGAATACAAAAGCATTCATTACCAGGAAAGAAAGGCAAGTACTCCGCAGGCCTCCCCTACACCTCGCGGTTTCGCAGGGTCCCCGTTTCCATGGCAACGTGGGAGGGGCTAACTTTTTGGCCGCGAGCGAGGCCTTCGAAGCGACTACAAAGGCCGCGGAGACCAGGCCGAGGCTCCGACTCGCAGCGCCCACCGTCCGCGCCCGGACCCGCCCCGCGTGTTCGCCGGCCCGTCTCCCCCAACAGCTGCGCCCTCGGCTCACAATCCCCAAGCCCCGCAGTACCATGGCTGCCTTGGCGTCCCGGGCGAAGACGAACTGACCAATGCGCTCCTTCTCCTCGGGCTGGATCGACCGCACCGCCAGCAGCCACTCGGCGCGGCTCGGCAGCCACGTGCCGCAGGGGAAGGCCCAGCGCACGCCCTCCATCGCGGGCACCGAGCAGAACCGCCGGCCGGGCGGAGCCGGGAAGCATACGCTGGGAACGAGCCTCGCCGCCACCTCGGGCCTGGCAAAACGGAAGGCAACAGGGCTCCAGCCCCTCTTCCCGGCGTCCGCGCGGAAGGGGCGGGGCGTCGCGTCGCGGAGGTCCTCGCGCACGCTCCCACCTTGACCCCTCACTGCCCCGCCCCCAGCGCCGCGGCGGGGCGGAGACAGAGACCCGCCCCTGGTCTCCGCCCCTGCGCTCTGCAGCAGCGTGTGACGTCACGGGGCGGGGCTTCGGCGCGAGCGGAAGGCGGGACCAAGGCCAGGAGCCGGCGAGTGATGCCACTCACACTCGGGAAAGAGCTAACGGGACAGCGGCGCAAGCCAATCGCAGCCAGCCCTCCGGAGGCAGAGAGACCGGGGTGGAGACTTCGGATGCCGCGGTTGCAGGTGGGTGATCTTTGGGGTCGGACCGAGTGGGGTGATGGCGTCTTATTCCAGGAGACCCCCCGGGCCCCACAGGAGAGAGGATCCCCCTGGCCACGGCTGCCTCTGCCGCTCCTTCGCGTTCGGGACCGGGAGAGGTTCCCGCGTCTGGGGAGGGACTGCCTGGTGCCGGTTGGACTTGCCTTCCTCCCCCAGCCCCCACCCCCTTGGTTGGACCCCTCCGCTCACCTAGGACTCTTCTGCCCCCAGGAGCCCAGTGGGGCCGAGGCTGCCCCCGAGCCCGAGCCGCTGGGCTGCTGTTGACCCTTTGTTCTCACCATCAAGTGACTCAGGCTGCTCCGCGATTGCCAAGCCTGGACCAAACCCCGGGGGAGAAAACTGAGGATTCTCTCCCTGAGGCACCGGTGGGTCCACGCATCACAGGTCCTTGCTCTAAAAGCCGCAGAGCCGAGTTAAATAACTGCAGCAGCCCTTCCGAGCTACTGTCTCTGCTCAGTTATTTTTGCTGATGTCTCTGCTCCCACAGTTGTTCCAGGTGGACTGCCGGTGACTCCTAGGACAGCCCTAGTGACCAAAGCCCCTCCCGGGGACGGGTCCAGGGGAAAGGTGATCTCTGCAGATGAATGCCAATGCCTGACTCTGGGTGGTTCAGTGCTACACACACGGTGGGATTCAGATGCTCTTCCTTCGGTTGCCAAGGAACGCCAATAAAAGGCCAGCAATGGGAATGAACACAGTCGTACTCTTTAACGCGGGTTGTGTTCTGTTTGCATCGATGCCTGTTTCCATTAGCTTTTCGTGGTATCATGAGCCCCCTTCAATACTTTGCAGATAAATGGGCTTTTGAACACACACATACACAAGTGTGCAAAGAGCTGTAAAATGAATTCCTCGCTTGATGTATGAGTTTACGATAAAAGTCCGTGGCAATGTGTGATATTTAAGGTCTGCTTACCATCTTGCAGAGTTTACAGTCTGGCAAAGCAGATGAGATAAGGCATGTACAAAAATGCTACAGTAAGAAAAAATATAAAGATATGTAAAGTATAAGGCATTCTACTTACTAATACTTGTTTTAGTGGGGTGAAAGAGAGGACCTTGATTATAGTGGTTTCTGCTAACTGGAGGTGAAGAACTAGAGACTGTTTTTTGTTTTTATTGATTTCAGAGAGGAAGGGTGAGGGAGGGAGAGAGGTAGAAACATCAGTGATGAGAGAGAATCACTCATAGGCTGCCTCCTGCACACCCCCTACTGGGGACAGAATCCGCACCCCTGTACATGTGCCCTTGACCGGAATCGAACCCCAACCCTTCAATCCATAGGCCGATGCTCTATCCATTGAGCCAAACCAGCCAGGGCACTATAGATTGTTCATTAAAGAAGTTTTTCTCAATTAGGGTGTAACAAATGGGATGATAGCTAGAGGGGAATAAAAGGTCAAAGGATATAGTTTTGTTTGATGCTTATTTAAAGATGGAAGGTACTAAAATTTGTACACTTATGGAAAATGTCCAGTAGAGTGGAAGAAATTGTTGATGTAACGTAAAGAGAGGTGTATGTGTACCACTCTAAAGTTTATTCCAGAGTGCAGGACTTTGTATTGTTTTTGCTGTATTTGCAGTACCTTGGATAGAGCTTGCCACCATATTAGCTACTCGGTAAACTTTTTAAATTTGTTGAATAAATGAGTAACTTGGACTCGATTTCTCTTACCTTCTTAAAATTCATTCTTCAAACATCAGCCAGAACGATATTTAAAAATATAAATCAGATTCTGCCAAAACCGGTTTGGCTCAGTGGATAGAGCGTCAGCCTGCGGACTGAAGGGACCCAGGTTCGATTCCAGTCAAGGGCATGTACCTGGGTTGCGGGCATATCCCTAGTAGGAGATGTGCAGGAGGCAGCTGATCGATGTTTCTCTCTCGTCGATGTTTCTAACTCTCTATCTCTCTCCCTTCCTCTCTGTAAAAAATCAATAAAATATATTTTAAAAAATAAATAAATAAAAATATCAGATTCTGTCACTGTTCAGTTCAAAATCTTCTGTGATTCCAGTTGCACTTAGAATAAAATTTCAGGTTCTTGTGGCTTATGGGATCCTGCATGAGATGGCACTTGCCTTCTGGAGTCCTATCTCACCTATCTCCTAGCTCTTGTTAACTATATCCCAGTGATGAAAGTGATAGGGGTGACTTATAATCTAATAGATAGGGCACCTGCATTAATCTGAGAAATAATCATTTTATTTTATTTTATTTATTTATTTATTTGAAATAATCATTTTAAATCTTAGGACATATGTGAATAGGGGGTTAAGTTTTTTATATGTGAACTAGAGGTCCAGTGAACGACATTTGTTTACTGGGGGAATTGGGGGGAGGGGGGGAAAGGGCAGGGGAAGATCCCTGCACCCTTTCGTAGTCCAGGAGCCCTTGGGGGATGTCAGCCCGGCTTCTGACTGATCACATTGACCACCAGGGGGCAGCTCCTGCATTGAGCATCTGCCCCCTGGAGGTCAGTGCACGTCATAACGACTGGTCGTTGTGCTGGTCAGTCTATTTGCATATTACCCTTTTATTATATAGGAGGATAGGAGGGTAAGTTTTTCTTAAAGTTTTCTTTTCAAGGGCTGTGTGAAGTGATTAGGGAGGTTACTCAGCTGTGAATCCAGCAAGCAGAACCGATAAGCAGGGTCAGACGGACCCACCAAGAGCCAAAACATCATCTCATCAAATCATCTCACCCCTTTGATGACTAGTTACAAAAGCTGACGTCTGCAGACCCCCAGCCTCACCTTAGCCCCTTCCCCTTTATAATCCTGTCCCCTACACCTTGCTGTAAGACAGGATTTGATGCTTGTAAGCGCCTTGTTTTCTTGGGACCCTTTCCCACTTTAGGGCTTTATATACATTTTGTTCAGCAGCCCCTTACCTTCTCATCATTCAGGTGTCAACTTAAATGACACTTTTCTCGGAAAGACTCTCTCTCCCTAATGTTGTAGTGGATGAAAACAAGGACCTGGGATCAGACTGTGAGTTTACAAGCCAGCTCCCTATTTATGTGCTACATCATCTTGGGCAATTTAGTTAAATTCTCAAAGCTTCCTTTTCCCTGTGTATAAAATGGGGACAATAGTGGTTTAGAAGATTAAAGAGTATATAAAGTATGGACTACAGAGCCTGGCACATAGTAACACTATGTAAGTGTTCGCTGTTACCATTTTTATATGAAATTGAATACTTCCCCTTACAGTGTTCATTTTTATTTCCTTTTCTCAGGTGTTTCTTCACAGTATTTATAATAATTTATAATTTGTCAGTCTTTTCCACTAGATACTAAATACCAAGAAACCAGGGATCAAATCTGACTTTATTCTCCACTAGTAGCCTGGTGCACGAAATTCGTGCACATTAAAAGGGAATTAATTAGAAGAAATATTTTAATATTGCTATTTGCCCTTTTTCTATAAGAGAAGTGTCACATATGAAAGAAAATTAGTAAAATGTATATGAAAATCTTCCTCCGGTCAGAGTCTGGGGCCTGCCGCGGGACCCAGAGTCAAGTCCCCGCCCACCCACGTCTGCCTAAAAATCGCATGAGACCCAGACCTGGCCAGCCCCACCCCCATTAGGCGAGATCCAGACCCAGCCGGCCCCATCCCCGTTAAGCCCCACCAGATGGGGGGCACAGCCTCAGGTCCCCCGGTGCATGTCGGTGGGGGTGCAGTCTCAGGTCCCCTGGCCCGGGCCAGGGTGGGGGACATGCCTTGAGGTTCCCTGTCAAGCCCCGCCAGGCTGGGGGCATGGCCTGAGGTCCCCCATCAAGCCCTGCCAGGCGGGGGTGCGGCCTGAGGTCTCCTGGGCCAGGGTAGGGAGTGCACCTTGAGGTCCCCCATCAAGCCCCGCTGGGCTGGGAGCACAGCCTGAGGTCCCCTGGCCTGGCGCCAGGGTGGGCCTGAGGTCTCTCATCAAGCCCTGCCAGGTGGGGGGTGCGGCCTGAGGTGCCCCAGCCTGGCGCTGGGGCAGGGGGCAGGCCTGAGGTGCCCCAGCCCGGCTCTGTGCAGGGGGCACAGCCTCAGGTCCCCTGGCCTGGCGCCGGGGCAAAGGGCGCGGCCTGAGGTCCCCATCAAGGCAGCTGGGCGGGGGGTGCGGCCTGAGGTCCCCTGATCCGGACTGGGGTTGGGGGGTGCTTTGAAGTCCCCCGTCAAGTCCCACCAGGCAGGGGGCGTGGCCTGAAATCCCTCCCTCCCCCCGACCCCCTGCCGGGCCCAGCGCTACACAGCCTCAGGTCCCTGCTGATTGCTTGTTATGGCTCATTACGGGAACCCCACCTCCGCTGTGGGTGGGCACAGTCATCTTGTGTTACAGGAACCAGCTGCCTCCTGCACACCTACTGGGGATGTGCCCGCAACCAAGGTACATGCCCTTGACCAGAATCGAACCTGGGACCCTTCAGTCCGCAGGCTGACGCTCTATCCACTGAGCCAAACCGGTTTGGCAGTGATATATCATTTCTTAAATGAGTATCCATTATTATCTATCTCCAGGGTTTTCTTTAAGATGCTGATACCCATTCTTCACACTTGGAGGCATGTACACATAGTTACAAATATGATGACTGCTCCCTGAGCAAAAGTGATTTTAAGATACCTATCAATTTTAGATATGTTAAATGTGGGGAAAAGTGTCAAAATTAATGAAATATGATATTGAATTTGCAGAATGTTTGGAGGGGAAAAATGCCTTACAGATATTTTTCCCAGAATTAAAATAATGGTACTGGGTAAGTACATGCTATTACTGATTTTAACCATTAATCTTTGCATACCACTTGACAATACTTAATATTCATGATATCAATTAAGCATTACAATAGTACAGTGTGATTGGTGTGTCCACTTGGCAGATGGGCAAGCCAAACCCTCAGAGAGCCTCAATAGAAGTCACTAGTAACTGATGAGCCATTTAGGACAGTGATGGTGAACCTATGACATGCGTGTCAGAGATGACATGCGAACTTATTTTTTTGGTTGATTTTTCTTTGTTAAATGGCATTTAAATATATAAAATAAATATCAAAAATATAAATCTTTGTTTTACTATGGTTTCAAATATCAAAAAATTTCTATATGTGACACGGCACCAGATTTAAGTTAGGGTTTTTCAAAATGCTGACACGCCGAGCTCAAAAGGTTCGCCATCACTGATTTAGGACCTTTACTCAAACCAAATATAAGAAATAAAAATTTCAGCTTTTTTAGATTTGTCATTAGGATATACATGAAAGGCTTTAACTTTTAGCAACTTTATACAAGTGAATAGGTACATATGAGATTTTATTTATTTGTTTTTTAGAGAGGAAGGGAGAGAGAGAGAGAGAGAAGCATCAATATAAGAGACAAGCATCTATAGGCTCCCCTACACGCCCTGACAGGGATTAAACCAGCAACTTAGGTATGTGCCCTGACTGGGAATTGAACCCACAACCTTTTGGCACATGGGGTGATGCTCCAACCAACTGAGCCACACAGGCCAGGGCTGTATGGGCTTTTTAAAATTAATATTCTCAAGATTTGTGCCACTACGCAAGAAATACAGTTTTTATCCTTTTGAAAGTTTCAGGTTTGGGTACCTTTCAGCTGTTTTGTTTTACATTCAACTTGTTTTTAAAAACTGAGGAACCACATATGGATACCAAAAAACAGTGTTTTCTTTGCATTTTCTAAGTGTTTTAAATTAGAACAAAACTGGGATATCAAAATAGTTTCTGAACTGAATTTATATTTTATTGTATTTTTCTTTCAATTTTTATTTTGAAACATTGCAGATACAGGAATTTATAAAGATAGTATAGAGTGATCACATGTATCCTTCACTCAGTTTCTTCAGTGGTTATAACTTACATAAATTATTGACCAAAATCAAAACCAGGAATTTGTTATTTGTACATATAGTTCTGTCGTTTTATCACATGTGTAGATAGATTCCTGTAACTACCACCACAATCAAGTTACGATTACTACAAAGGTCTTCTGCCTACCTCACCCCCCACCCTCACCTTGTGCATACCCATCTCCTCATCTTCCTCAGTCACAGCTGAGGATTGCGAACCATAATCTCAATCCCTGGAAACCACTAATCTGTATTCCATGTCTCTAATTTTGTCATTTCAAGAATATTATAGATATGGAATCATATGGTATGCGACTTCTAGAGATTGACCTTTTTCACTCATCATAATGCCCTTAAAAGTCATCTAAGTCAGTGGTTCTCAACCTGTGGGTCGCGACCCCTTTGGGGGTCGAACAACCCTTTCACAGGGGTCGCCTAAGACCATCCTGCGTATCAGATATTTATATTATGATTCATAACAGTAGCAACAACAGTTATGAAGTAGTAATGAAAATAATTTTATGGTTGGGTCACAACATGAGGAACTGTATTTAAAGGGCCAGAAGGTTGAGAACCACTGATCTAAGTTGTTATATAAATAATTTATTCCTTTTTAAGGATGAGTATATTCCATGGTATGGATGTACCATGGTTGTATACTCATTTCTCTATTGAGCAACATTTTGGTTGCTTTTCAGTTTAAAGCTGCTATAAAAAAAATCATCTATAAATTTTTGGGATTGAGTCTGCAACCCTGGCATGTGCCCTGACTGGGCCCCAACCAAGAATCAAACCATGACACCCTGGTTTATAGGTTAATGCTCAACCCCTGAGGCATGCCAGCCCGGCTGCCCATTTTTATTTTTATTTATTTATTTTTTAAATTTTTATTGATTTGAGAGAGGAGGGAGAGGGTGAGAGATAGAAACATCAATGATGAAAAGAATCATTGATCAACTGCCTCCTGCATGCCCCCCTCTTGGGGTTCGACCCCACAGTCCAGGCATGTGCCCCTGACCGGAATTGAACCCGGGACCCTTCAGTCTACAGGCTGACACTCTATATCCACTGAGCCAAACCAGCTAGGACGACTGCCCATTTTAATTGGATTAGTTGGAGTTTTTGTGCTGCTGAGTTGTTGTTGTTAATCCTCACCTGAGGATATTTTTTCAATTGTTTTTCAGAGAGAGTGGAAGGGAGGGGAGATGGGGAGAGAAAGAGAGAAATACCGATGTGAGCGAGACACATCGACTGATTGCCTTCTGCATGCGCCCCAAACAGGAATGGGGAGGGAACCTACAATCCAGGTACGTGCCCTTGACCAGGAATCCAATCCAAGACCCTTCAGTCCGTGGGCCGACACTCTAACCACTGAACAACCAGCGAGGGCTGTATATTATATATTTTGGATTGTAACACCTTAGATATGTGATTGCAAAATATTTCCTTCCATTTTATAGGTTGCCTTTTTATTTTGCTGATTGTTTCTTTTACTGTGCAGAAGCTTCTTACTTTGATGTAGTGTCATTGGTTATTTTTGTTTTTGTTGCCTGACTTTAGGTGTTAGGTCGAAAAAAATCATTGCTATTACTAATGGCAAGGAGCATATTCTCTATTTTTCTTCTTAGAGTTTTATGGTTTCAGGTGTTACATTTACATCGTTAATTGATTTTGAGTTAATTTTTGTGAGTGGTATGAGATAGAGGTCTAATTTCACTTCTTTTGCATGTAAATATCCAATTTCCCAGCATTATTTACTAAAAGTGTTTTCCCTCCATTGAGTATTTGTGGCTTCCTGTCAAATATTAGTTGACTCTGTATGTTTACTTCTGAGCTTTCGATTCTTTTCCATTAGTCTGTGTGTCTGTTTTTATGCCAGTATCATATGGCTTTGATTACTATACCCTTGTGATAGAGTCTACAATTAGGAAATGTGATGTGTCTGATGTTGGTTTTTTTCTCAGGATTGTTTTGGCTATTTAGAGTCTTCAGTTCCATATGAATTTTAGGATTGTTTTTTCTTTTTTGTGAAAACTGCCTTGAAAATATATATATTTTTTTAATTGATGTGAGAGAGAGAGAGAGACATCTTTTGGTTTCCTCCTATACGTGCCCTGGCCGGGATCAAACCTGAAACCCTTTTTGGTCTTCAGACACTCCAACCTACTTGGCCGGTGCATGCCTTGGAAATCTCGATAGGGATTGCGTTGAAACTACTAATGGCTTTGGGTAATGTGGACATTTTAACAATATTAATTCTTCTGACCCGTGAACACGGGTTATCTTTCCATTTATTTAAGTTCTTTAATCAGTGTCTTTTAGTTTTCAGTGTATAAATCTTTCACCTACTTGGTTAAATTTATTCCTGTGTATTTTATCGGTTTTGATGCTATTGTAATTGGAGTTGTTATTATTATTTCATCCTATACTAATAAAAGAGAAAAATGGTAATTGGCGTACGACCGATACCTTTTTCATTGGCTAATCAGCGAGATATGCAAATTAACTGTCAGCCAAGATGGCGGCTGGCAGCCAGGCCGCTGAGAATAGGAGGCTTGGTTGCCCCAGTGATGGAGAAAGTCAAGGATCCCCGCAGCTGCGGGGCTCTGAGCTCCTGAAGCAACAACTCCAAAAGATACAATGTTTCAATTACAGAAGCTAAAAGATGGCGGTTAATTTGCATACTCAGGCTCCAAGCAGAGCGAAGCCAAACAGCCCTGAAGCAGCAGGGCAGAGAGGCCTCAGGGCCTGGGATCAGCAGAGTCGAGAGGCCTCCCGGCCCCGGTGATCAGCGGAGTCCAGAGGCCTCCCGGCCCCGGTGATCAGCCGAGAGGCCTCCCGGCCCGCTCCTGGCCCCGCGATCAGCGGAGTCGGAGGCCCCGCGATCAGCGGAGCCAAGAGGCCTCCCAGCCCCGGTGATCAGCGGAGCCGAGAGGCCTCCCAGCCCAGGTGATCAGCAGAGTCGAGAGGCCTCCCAGCCCCAGTGATCAGCAGAGTCCAGAGGCCTCCTGGCCCCGGTGATCAGCCAAGAGGCCTCCCCGCCCGCTCCAGGCCCGTGATCAGCGGAGTCGGAGGCCCCGCGATCAGCGGAGCCGAGAGGCCTCCCAGCCCCGGTGATCAGTGGAGCCCAGAGGCCTCCCGGACCTATGATCAGCAGAGCCGAGAGGCCTCCCAGCCAGGTTATCAGCAGCCGAGAGTCCTCCTGGCTAGAGATCAGCGGAGCCGAGAGGCCTCCAGGCCCCAGTTATCAGCGGAGCCGAGAGGCCTACAGGCCATGGTTATCAGCAGCCGAGAGGCCTCCAGGCCAGGGATCAGGGGAGCCTAGAGGCATCCTGGCCCTGGGATCAGCAGAGCAGCGAGGCCTCCCAGCACCGGGATCAGTGTGACAGGGTGCGGAGCCCCAACCCTCTGATCGGCCCTGCTCTGTGTGTGACAGGGTACAGAGCCCCAACCCCCCTGATGGGCCCTGCTCTGTGCATGACAGGAGTGGCGCTGCAACCTCCCTATGGACCCTGCCTTGAGTGTGACGGGGCGGTGCCCCAACCCCCCAATCGGCCCTACCCTGAGCGTGACTGAGGGTGGCATCGCAACCTCCCAATCCGCCCTGCTCTGTGCATGACAGGGGGCGGTGCCCCAACTCCCCAATTGGCCCTGCTCTGAGCCCGACCAGGGGCTGCACCTAGGGATTGGGCCTGCCCTCTGCCACCCAGGAGCAGGCCTAAGCCAGCAGGTCATTATCTCCTGATGGGTCCCAGACTGTGAGAGGGCACAGGCCAGGCTGAGGGACCTACTCTCCCAACCCCGAGTGCACAAATTTTTGTGCACCGGGCCTCTAGTTTTTAGATAATTTGTTGTTAGTACTACTAATTTTTGTATGTTAATTTTGTATCCTGCCACTTTACTGAATTCATTTATTAGTTCTAACACTTTTTTTGGTGGAGTCCTTAGGCCTTTCTATATAGAAAATCATGACATCTGTAAAAAAGACAGTTTGACTTCCTTTCCACTTCTGATGCCTTTTATTTATTTTCTTGCCTGATTACTCTGGCTAGAACTTGCACTACTATGTTGAATAGTGGTGAGAGTGGGCATCCTTTTTCTTAAGCCCAATATTAGAGAAAAAGCCTTCAACTTTGCACAATTGAGTATGATGTTAGCTGTGGGCTTGTAATAGTTTGCCTTTATTATTGTGTGGAGATTTTTTTTGGTCTTTATTATTGAGAGTATTGTAAATGTCCCTCCTTTTTTCCCCATTGCTCCTCCATCTGGTTCCTGTCCCTCTTTAGGCCTTCACAGCACTATTGTCTGTGGCCACGGGCAATGCATATGTGCATATAAGTTATTTGGTTAATCTCTTACCACCTCTCCCCTTCTCTCCAAGGTTCCTTAGCCTGTTGCATGCTTCTATGCCTCTGGATCTATTTAGTTTGTCATTTTATTTTGTTCCTTAGATTCCACATATAAGTAAGATCATGTGATATTTGTCTTTCTCTCACTGGCTTATTTTGCTTAACATAACAACCTCTAGGTCCAGTTTGTTGAGAATTTTTATGAATAGAGATTGAATTTTCAAATACCTTTTCTGGATCTATTGAGTGATTGTATGATTTGTATCTTATAATTAACTGGAGGCCCAGTGCACGAACTTCGTGCACAGGTAGGGTCCCTAGTGGCTGCCGGCTGCTGGCCGGGGTGCCTCCCTTCCCCTGGCCACCTGTCGCCTGGTCAAACTCCTGGTCAAACTCCCAGTCAAGGGGACAATTTGCATATTAGGCTTTTATTATATAGGATGTAATGAATCACATTTACTGTTTTGTGTAAGTTGCATACCAGGGATGAATCATGGAATATAATCCTATCTAATAAAAGAGAAACATGGTAATTGGCGTACGACTGCTACCCTTCCCATTGGCTAATCAGCGAGATATGCAAATTAACTGCCAGCCAAGATGGCGGCCGGCAGCCAGGCAGCTTGAAACTGAACATGAGGCTTGCTTGCTTCAGTGACGGAGGAAATCAACGTTCCTGCCTGCCTTGCCGACCTCTGAGCCTGCAGTTTAAGAAACATTGTAACAAATATAGAAGCTAAACAAAACCCCAGAAACCAGCTTTCAGCTGGCTGGGATCTCAGAGCTGGAGTTGATACAGAGTTTCAATTATAGAACCTAAACAAACCAGATACCTACTTTCAGCAGCTGAGGCCTCAGAGCTGGAGCCAGAGCTAAAGCTGGCCCAGAATGAAAAAAGAAAAAAGGAGCAGTTGGGAGCTTCAGTCCCAGCCTGAAAACAGCCCTCAGCCCCTCACCCAGACTGGCCAGGCACCCCAGTGGGGACCCCCACCCTGAAGGGTGTGTGACCAGCTGCAAACAGCCATCATCCCCTCACCCAGGCTGGCCAGGCACCCCAGTGGGGACCCCCACCCTGATCCAGGACACCCTTCAGGGCAAACCAGCCAGCCCCCACCCATGCACCAGGCCTCTATTCTATATAGTGAAAGGGTAATATGCCTCCCAGCACCGGGATCAGCAGAGCCGCGAGGCATCCCGGCATAGGGATCAGCGTGACAGGGGGCAGCGCCCAAACCCCCTGATCTCCCTGTGGCTCTGTGTGTGACAGGGGACGGGGCCACAACCTCTCTATCGGCCCTGCTCTGTTCCTGACAGGGGAAGGCGCCCCAACACCCTGATCGGCCCTGCTCTGTGCCTGATAGGGGGAGCTCCCCAACCCCCTGATCATCCTGCGGCTCTGTGTGTGACAGGGTGCGGCGCCCCAACTCCCCCCCCACCTCCACCACACGGGCCCTGCTCTGTGGTGGGGTAGAGCCATAACCTCCCCATCGGCCCTGCCCTGGATGTGACAGTGGCGGTGCCCCAACCCCCCTGATCCGCCCTACTCTGTGAGTGACAGAGGGGAGCTCCTCAACCCCCTGATGGGCCCTGCTCTGTGCATGACAGGGGGGATCTCCTCAACCCCCTGATCGACCCTGCTCTGTGCGTGACAGCGGGGAGCTCCCCAACCCCCTGATCGGCCTGCTCTGTGCATGACAGGGTACGGAGCCCCAACCCCCCCAATCGGCCCTACCCTGAGCGTGACTGAGGGTGGCATCGCAACCTCCCAATCCGCCCTGCTCTGTGCATGACGGGTCGGCGCCCCAACTCCCCAATCGGCCCTGCTCTGAGCCCGACCAGGGGCTGCACCTAGGGATTAGGCCTCCCCTCTGCCACCTGGGAGCAGGCCTAAGCCAGAAGGTCGTTACCTCCTGATGGGTCCCAGACTGGGAGAAGGCACAGGCCAGGCTGAGGGACCCCCCCCCCCCCCAGTGCACAAATTTTTGTGCACCGGGCCTCTAGTCTTTTTATAATATGCTGTTGAATTTGGCCTGCTTATATTTTGTTGAGATTTTCTTTTGCATCTATATTTATTAGGGATTTGCTTCTAGTTTTATGTAATGGCTTTATGTGGCTTGGTATCACAGTAATGATGGCCTTGTAAAATGAGTTTATATGTTCCTTCCTCTTCAGTTGTTTTGGAAATGTTTGCGAAGGATTGGCCTTAATTCTTTTTTATTAAGTGTTTGGTAAATTTTACCCATCAATCCATCTGCTCTTGGACTTTTCTTTGTTGGAAGGTTTCTGATTATTCATTCAATGTTATAGTAATTGGTCAGATTTTCTATTTCTTCATGAGTCAGAGTTGGGAGGTTGTTTCTAGGAATTTATCCAGTTCATCTAGGTCAGGGGTCCTCAAACTTTTTAAATAGGGGCCAGTTCACTGTCCCTCAGACTGTTGGAGGGCCAGACTATAGTTTAAAAAAAAAAACTATGAACAAATTCCTATGCATACTGCACATATCTTATTTTGAAGTAAAAAAACAAAACGGGAACAAATACAATATTTGTATTTGCATGTGGCCCGCGGGCTGTAGTTTGAGGATCCCTGATCTAGGTAATCTGGTATGATGATGATAAATGTTCATAGTAGTTTCTTATGATCCTTTGTATTTCTGTGATACCAATTTTAATGTCTCTTCTTTTATTTATAATTTTATGCATTTGTGATCTCTCCACCTCTCCCTCTCTCTCTGGTTAGTTTATGTACAGTTTTGTCATCTATTCAAAGAACTATGTCTTGGTTTTGTCAGTCTTATTATTTTTTTCCTTATTTCATTTATTTCTGCTCTAATCTTTATTATTTTCTTACTTTTCCTAGCTCCTTGAGATGTAAAATTAATTTGTTTTAGGTGAGAGCTTTTTCTTGATTTATGCATTTATTGCTATAAATTTTCCTCTTAGAACTGCTTTTGCTTCATTTCATAAGTTTTGGTATGTTGTAATTTCACTTTCATTTGTCTCAAGATACTTTTTTTTTTTTAAATATATTTTATTGATTTTTTACAGAGAGGAAGGGAGAGAGATAGAGAGTCAGAAACATCGATGAGAGCGAAACATCGATCAGCTGCCTCCTGCACATCTCCTACTGGGGATATGCCCGCAACCCAGGTACATGCCCTTGACCGGAATCGAACCCGGGACCTCTCAGTCCGCAGGCCGACGCTCTATCCACTGAGCCAAACCGGCCTCGGCTCAAGATACTTTTTATTTCCTACTTAATTGCTTCTTTGATACATTGATTGTTAAAGAATGTGTTGTTTAATTTCCAAATACTTGCCAATTTTCTAATTTTCCTCCGTTACTGATTTCTAGTTTCATATGATTATGGCTAGAAAACAGAGTTGATATGGTTTTAGTCTTCTGAAATTTGCTAAGACTTACTCTGTGGCCTAACATATGTCTCTATTCTAGAAAATGTTCTGTTTATGCTTGAGAAGAATCATTATTCTGCTTTTGTTGGACAGAATGTTCTGTAAACATCTGTTAGTTCTCTTTGGTCTATAATGCTGTTCATATCCTCTGTTTCCTTATTGATTTTCTGTCTGGATGATCTATCCATGTTGAAAGTGGGGTATTAAAGTCCCCAATTATTACTGTTTTGCTGTTTCTACCTCCTGGTAGTTCTGTTAATATTTGCTTTATATATTTTGATGCTCTGATGTTGGGTGTATGAATATTTATAATTTTTATATCTTCTTGATGGATTGACCCCATTATTATCTTTGTTTCTTTTGACTATTTTTAGCTTAAAATCCATTTTTTTTGGTTATAAGTACAACTACCCCTTGCTTTCTTTTAATGACCATTTGTTTAAAATATCTTTCTCTACATCTTTACTCTCATTCTGTGTGTGTCTATTGCCAAAGTGAGTTTTATGTTGGCAGCTTATTGTTGGATTTCGTGTTTTGTTTTGTTTTTAGTATTTTTATCGATTTCAGAGAGGAAGGGAGAGGGATAGACAGATAGAAACATCAATGATGAGGGAGAATCATCAATTGGTTGCCTCCTGCACTCTCCCCACTGGGGATCAAGCCAGCAACCCAGGCATGTGCACGTGGCCGGAATCGAACCTGGGACCCTTCAGTTTGCAGACCGATGCTCTATCCACTGATTCAAACTGGCTAGGGCTGGATTTTGTGTTTTATCCATTCAGCCATTCTTTCTTTTGATTGGAGACTTTAATCTATTTACATTTAAAGTAATTATTGTTAGGTAAAATCTTGGTATTGCCATGTTAATTGTGTTCTGACAGTTTTGTATATCCTTTGTTTCTTGTTTCTTTATCTTTCTGTCTTCTTTGTGATTTGATGACTTTTGGTAGCAATATTCTTAGACACCTGAATCACAATATTTTGTGTAATTACTACAGGTTTTTCCTTATTGGTTACCATGAGACTTACATAAAATGTAACACCCTTTAAGCTGATAACTTAATTTTGCTAACATATAAACTGGACATTTTTGCTCCCTCCTTCCCCTAGTATATTTTAGGTTTTTGATGTTTCAATTTATATTAGTTTTATATTGTGTATTCAGTGACAAATTATTGTATTTATAGTTATTTTTAATATGTTTGTTTTTTAACTTTTAAACTCAAGTTGTCATCCAATTATTTAGCACCATGATAGTATTAGAAATTTGACTTTGACTGTATATTTACCATTACCAGTTAGTGTTACACTTAACATTCATACATTCTCATGATTTTAGTTAGCATCCTATTTCTGGTTGAGGAACTTACTTTAGTATTTTTTGTAAGACAAGTAGAATGGTAATGGACTCCCTCAACTTTTGTTTTTTGGGGAAAGATTTTACTTCTCATTTTTTCTGAGAAGCAGCTTTGCCAGGTACAGTATTCTTAGCTGATAATTTTATTCTTTCAATATTTTAAATATATCACCTCATTCTCTACTGGTCTACAGAGTTTCTGCCCATAGTCTTATTGGGGGTGTGGTGTCAAGGGGGAGGGTTCTATGTGATGTTTTACTCTGCTTCTTCCAGTATCATTCTGTCTTTGACTTTTGACAATGTCATTATGATGTGTCTCTGTGTAGCACTCTTTGGCATCCTTTGGGCCTCATGACTCTGGATGTCCATGTCTCACTCCAGGTTTAGGAAGTTTTCAGCCATTATTGCTTTACAAATGTTTTCTGTCCTTTCCTCTTTATCTTCCTCCCAGCATTTTCATAATGCACATATTGTTCTTTGGATGGTATCCTATGAGTCCCATATGCTTTCTTCACTTTTTCATTTTTTATTTTCCTCTGTGCTCCTCCTTCTAGTAAACTGTTTCTTTCTTCTGCTTGACTGAGTCTGATGTTTAAACTCTCCAATGAATTCTTCAGGCCAGTCATATATTCATATATTTCAACTTTAAAATTGCTGGGGGTTTTTTTTAATATTGTTTTATTGCTTAAAATATTACTAAGAGTAGTACATATGTCTCCTTTTCCCCCCCACTTGATTGCTGGGTATTTTTTAATAATTTTTAATTCTTTGTTGAAATTGTCATTTTGTTCATACATTGTTTTGCTCATCTATGTATATAAAAACCTAAGTGACCAAATGACTGAACAACTGAATGACTGGTTGACCAGTTGCTATGATGCACATTGACCACCAGGGGGTAGATGCTCAATGCAGGAGCTGCCCCCTGGTGGTCAGTGCGCTCCCACAGTGGAAGCGCCGCTCAGCTGACCAATGGGCGCCAGATGCAGGGCTCACGGCTGGCTGCTGCAGCCTGGAGACCACAGCGAAGTGGCAGCGAGCCTACCGAGCCATTGCAGGCGTGGGGGGGGGAGGGGGGGGGGCCTGGATGAGCAGGAGCGGCAGGCGGTGTGGGACTGCTGGTTTCGGTCCAGTCCCCACAGGCTGCTCCAAGGGACCCCACCGGGGCATAAAGCCCTGCACCAGGCCTCTAGTTTTATTTAACTGTCTGTGTTTTCTTGTAGTTCAGTAAATATTTGTAGGAGGATTATTCTGCATTCTTCGAAGACAGTTCATAAATCTCCTTTTCTTTAGGGTTAGTTATTGGAATTTATTACTTTCCTTTAGTGGTGTCATGTTGGCTCAGCTCTCTATTCCAGTGCCATTGTAAGCAGTGCTGTAGGTTGGGCTATGCAGCTGCCCGGGTATTCTGGTTAGGCTACATGGCTTGGTAGGCCTGGAGGCTGTTTTCAGCCCTATGCAGGGCTCCAAATTTGCTTCCCAAACTGGTCTGTATAACAGACATCACAGTTGATACGGCTTGCTGGCTGGGAACCTGAATAAGACAAAACTGAGCACCAACCTTCCGGGCCATATGGGGTCACCAGCTGGGTTTTGCAGATGAGCAGGATCACTGGTCGGGTGCTCTGCTTACCTACTACTGGCCTACTTAGCTTCCCAGGTGCTCTGGCCAGGTTTCTTGGTAAGGTGGGACTGGAGGCTGCACTCAGCAGTAGACAGCTAAGAATTGGCATCCCTGCCTAAGTGGGCAGCATAACTGGCTCCCAAGCCAGCGAGGCTCGTTGTTTGAGGTCTTGAATCGGGCAAAACTGCGCATCGAGTTTCCTGGCCAGATGGGATCAAGTCTTGTGTTCATATTCTTAAGAAACTGTCAAGTAATTTCCACTGGCAATGTATGAATGATCCAGTGTCTCTACATCCTCTTAAGCACTTGGTGTTATCACAATTCTTCATATTAGCCATTCTAATAGATGAGTAGTGGTATTTCATTGTGGTCTTAATTTTGCAATTTCATAGATTTTTGCTCTTTATATTTCCTTTTGCGTATCTTGAGTTTAATTTGCTTTTTTTTCTAGTTTCTTGAGATGGAAGCTTATATCATTGACTTGAGACCTTTATTCTTTTCTAATGTCAGTGCTTAGTGCTATGAATTTTTCTCTGTGTTGTTTTAGCTATATCACACACATCTAGATATATTGTATTTTCATTCTTATTCAGTTTAATGTGTTGTTGTTTGTGGGTTTTTTTTTTTTCTCTTGAGACCTTCTCTGACTCATGGATTAATTAGAAGTGTGTTATTTAGTTCCCAAGTGTGGAAAATTTTATGTTATCTTTTTCCTATTTCTAGTTTGATTCCATTGTGGTCAGAGAACATAGAATGTGTGATTTCAGTTCTTTTAAATCATTTGAGGTTTGCTTTGTGGGTCAAGATACTGTCACTCTTGGTGTATATATATTCCACAGTCACTTGAAAATAATATGTATTTTGTTGTTTGGTGGAGTTTTCTTTTTTTTTTTTTTAATTAAATCTTTATTGTTCAGATTATTACATTTGTTCCTCTTTTTTCCCCCCCCATAACTCCCCTCCTCCCAGTTCCCGCCCCACCCTCCGCCCTCACTCCCCACCCACTGTCCTCATCCATAGGTGCACGATTTTTGTCCAGTCTCTTCCCACATCTCCCACACCCCTTTCCCCCCCAAGAATAGTCAGTCCATTCCCTTTCTATGTCCCTGATTCTATTATAATCAACAGTTCATTCTGTTCATCAGATTATTTATTCACTTGATTCTTAGATTCACTTGTTGATAGATGCATATTTGTTGTTGATAATTTGTATCTTTACCTTTTTCTTCCTCTTCCTCTTCTTAAAGGATACCTTTCAGCATTTCATATAATCCTGGTTTGGTGGTGATGAACTCCTTTAGCTTTTCCTTATCTGTGAAGCTCTTTATCTGACCTTCAATTCTGAATGATAGCTTTGCTGGATAAAGTAATCTTGGTTGTAGGTTCTTGCTATTCATCACTTTGAATATTTCTTGCCACTCCCTTCTGGCCTGCAAAGTTTCTGTTGAGAAATCAGCTGACAGTCGTATGGGTATTCCCTTGTAGGTAACTGAGTTTCTTTCTCTTGCTGTTTTTAAGATTCTCTCTTTATCTTTTGCTCTTGGCATTTTAATTATGATGTGTCTTGGTGTGGTCCTCTTTGGATTCCTTTTGTTTGGGGTTCTCCGCGCTTCTTGGACCTGTAAGTCCATTTCTTTCACCAGGTGGGGGAAGTTTTCTGTCATTATTTCTTCAAATAGGTTTTCAATATCTTGCTCTCTCTCATCTTCTGGCACCGCTATAATTCTGATGTTGGTACGCTTGAAGCTGTCCCAGAGGCTCCTTACACTATCCTCGCATTTTTGGATTCTTTTTTCATTTTGCTTTTCCGGTTGGATGTTTTTTGCTTCCTCGCATTTCAAATCATTGACTTGATTCTTGCGCTCCTCTGGTCTGCTGTCGGGCGTCTGTATAATATTCGTTATTTCAGTCCGTGTGTGCTTAATTTCTAGTTGGTTCCCCAATATAAGATCGAGGGTCTTATTAGTTTTCGTGTAGATCTCATTAAGTTTATCGGCAGCTTCTAAACAGTTCTTGAGAGACCTTAAAAGTGTGGTTCTGAACTCTATATCTTCCATTGACAATTTTGTCCTGTTTCTTTGTCTCCGCATTTTGTTATGCTTCCTTGGTGCACCCCCTAGTGGTCTTTGTTCGCAGTCTTATAGTTAAATCTTGATTGTTGTAGCTAATTCCAGGGAGGGTTTGACCTCCAGGCCAAGTGGCTATGAGAATCAGCTGTGTCAGCAGTGAGAGAACTTCTGTCCTCTAGGGAGGTGCTAATCTAGCCTTTGCCTGAGGCTATCCGGCAAATGCCTCTGTGCAGGGCTTGGGCGGGGCGGGTCGCACAGGATCAACAGGGTGGGCCGGAGAGAGCAGTTATGGCGACTCTCAGTCCTGTCCCCAGGGGCTCTGCCTCTCTGAGTCCCAGCACCCGCTGCAGAGCTCGGAGAGAAAGCTGCACTCGCTCTGACCGAAGCCAGACAGTCCCGCTTCTCCCGTTTGAGTCTGGGTCCCTAAAGACTCGCCTGTATCTGGAGCTCAGAGTCTGCGACTCCCTCCGGATTGAAAACGCCAACCGCGCCCTCCGCCGCCAGCCCGCTCCGCGCACTCCGCACCTCAGAATTTGACTTCAGCACTGTGCCTCCTCTGAGTGTCCGTACGCGTTTCTCTTTCCTCCTAGTTGTAGGACTTCCACTCAGCCAGCGTTCCTGTGGTTCTGGGTGATGTCCCTTCCGTGTTTTAGTTTCACTTTTGAAGTAGTTGTTCAAAGCAGCAAACTCCGGCGTTAACCTATGCCGCCATCTTGGTTCTCCATATTTAAATCTCTGTTTGGTGGAGTTTTCTATAAAAGTTTATTAGATTGTGTTGGTTGATGGTATTATTGAGTTCTATATCACTGCTGACTTACTGACTTGTTGATTAATGTTAGAAAGGGGTATTAATGTTTCCAGCTGTAATAGTATATTTGTCTGTTATTCTTTTCAGTTCCATCAGTTTTTGCTTCACATATTTTGCAGCTCTTTTGTTGGGTACATACACCTTTAGGTTTTCTTCTTGGTAGATTGACAGGATGTAATGTTACTCTCTGTCTCTGATAATTTCCCTTGCTGAAGTCTACTCGGTAGAGCCATACCTGTTTTCTTTTAATTAATGCTTGCATAGTCTGTCTCTTTCCATCCCTTTACTTTCAACCTAATTATATAATTCTATTTGGAATGAGTTGCTTGTAGGAAATATAAAGTTGATTCATTTTTTTCAATCTATGCTGCTAATGTCTGTCTTTTAATCGATGCGTATAGACTGTTATTGATTTACATGTATTGCAGTTATTGATATGTTAGTATTTAAGTCTGCATTTTTTGTTTGGTTGTCTGTTTAGTAGTCACATTGATTAGTTGCCTCCCATTCACACACTGACTGGGGCCAGGGATCAAGCCTGCAACTGAGATATGTGCCCTTGACCAGGAATCAAATCCATGACCCTTTGGTCTGAGGGCCAATGCTCTAACCACTGAACAAACTAGCCAGATCCATACTATTCTTAATATAGTACATTAGCTATCCAGTGAAACTTGATTTGTGCTATGAAAAATAATAGGCACTAGCCACATGTCTTAGTTGAGGGTTCTCCAGAGAAATGAACCAATTGGAGGGAGGGAGGGATAGATGATTAGATAGATAGATGATAGATAGATAGATGATAGATAGATTGATTGATTTATACATGTTTATGAAGGCAGAGAAGTCTCAGTCAGCAAGCTGGAGACCCAGGAGAGCTGATAGTAAAGTTGTCGTCTATCTGAGTCTTAGTTCGAGGAGAAGCCTGATGTCCCAACTCAAAGACAGTCAGGCAGAGAGAAATAATTCTTTCCTACCTTTCTGTTTTCTTCAGGCTTTCAGTGGATTGGGTGAGTCCCACTCATTAAGGAGGGCAATTTGCTTTATTCAGTCCACTGATTCAAATGATAATCTCATCCAGAAACACCCTGGCAGACTCACCTACAAATAATAGTTAGCCAAATAGTGAATTGGGCACATAAAAGTAGCCATCACATTACCAGTATATATGGCTACTGATCACTTAAAATATCACTAGAGCAACTAAAAAACTATTTTTTTAAAATTTTTAATTAATTTAAAGAGCTAAACATGGCTCATGGTTACTGTCCACAGCAGTAGATTGTCTCAGTCCTCAAATGGAGCTTTTTTTTTTAAATTAAATCTTTATTGTTCAGATTATAACATTAGTTACTCTTTTTTCCCACCATAACTCCCCTCCACCCAGTTCCCACCCCACCCTCCGCCCTCACTCCCCACCCACTGTCCTTATCCATAGGTGCACGATTATTGTCCAATCTCTTCCCTCACCCCCCACACCCCTTTCCCCCCCACCAAGAATAGTCCATTCCCTTTCTATGTCCCTGATTCTATTACAATCGCCAGTTCATACTGTTCATCAGATTATTTATTCCCTTGATTTTTAGATTCACTTGTTAATAGATGTGTATTTGTTGTTCATAATTTGTATCTTTACCTTTTTCTTCTTCTTCCTCTTCTTAAAGGATACCTTTCAGCATTTCATATAATACTGGTTTGGTGGTGATGAACTCCTTTAGCTTTTTCTTATCAGTGAAGCTCTTTATCTTACCTTCAATTCTGAATGACAGTTTTGCTGGATAAAGTAGTCTTGGTGGTAGGTTCTTGGCATTCATCACTTTGAATATTTCTTGCCACTCCCTTCTGGCCTGCAAAGTTTCTGTTGAGAAATCAGCTGACAGTCGTATGGGTACTCCCTTGTAGGTAACTGACTGTTTTTCTCTTGCTGCTTTTAGGATTCTCTCTTTGTCTTTTGCTCTTGGCATTTTAATTATGATGTGTCTTGGTGTGGTCCTCTTTGGATTCCTTTTGTTTGGGGTTCTCTGCGCTTCCTGGACTTGTAAGTCTATTTCTTTGACCAGGTGGGGGAAGTTTTCTGTCATTATTTCTTCAAATAGGTTTTCAATATCTTGCTCTCTCTCTTCTTCTGGCACCCCTATAATTCGGATGTTGGTACGCTTAAAGCTGTCCCAGAGGCTCCTTACACTATCTTCGTATTTTTGGATTCTTTTTTCATTTTGCTTTTCCAGTTGGGTGTTTTTTGTTTCTTCGTATTTCAAATCTTTGACTTGATTCTTGCGATCCTCTGGTCTGTTGTTGGGAGTCTGTATAATGTTCTTTATTTCAGTCAGTGTATGCATAATTTCTAGTTGGTCTTTTATCATAACATTGAGGGTCTCATTAGATTTCTTGAGGATCTCACTACATTTATCGGCGGTCTCACCAGTCTTTTTGAGGGTCTTATTAAGTTTATCGGCGGCTTCTAGACAGTTCTTTAAAGACCTTAAAAGTGAGGTTTTGAACTCTATATCCAGCAGTTTGCTTTCCTCCAATTCTGTCATTTGTGTCCTGTTTCTTTGTCTCAGCATTTTTTATGCTTCGCTGTGTCGATAGAGTTCTTTTCTGTGCTAAGTGTCCCAACTACCTGAGGTAGACACTCTTGGTGCACCCCCTTGTGGGCTTTGTGCACAGTCTTGTTGTAATTAAGCCTTGATTGTTGTAGTTATCACTGTGAGAAATTGACCTCCAGGCCAATCGGCTGTGAGAATCAGCTGTGTCTGCAGTGGGAGAACTTCTGTGCTGGAGACACCCCTCTGGGGCTAGCCTTGCTTCAATGGGGCTTTGGTGCTCACTGAGTCTTCCCCTTGAGTGTGTCTTTTACGGTTCCACAGAGCTGCAAACTGGATGGTCCCACTCTGACCTCTGGGCTTCCTGGCTCCTGGATCTCTAGGGAGGTGCTAATCTAGCCTTTGCCTGAGGCTATCCAGCAAAAGTCTCCCTGCAGGGCTTGGGCTGGGTGGGTCCCACGGGATCAACAGGGCGGGGTTAGCAATTATGGCTGCTCTCAGTCTTGCCCTCAGAGGCTCTGCTTCTCAGTGTCCCAGTAATTGCTGCAAGCCCCACGGAGTGAAAGCTGCCCTAGGGTTCTGAGCGATGCCAGACAGTCCCGCTTCTCCCGTATGAGTTTGGGTCCCTAGAGACTCGCCCGGAGCTGGAGCTCAGAGTCTGAGACTCCCTCCCGATTAAAAACAACAACCACACCCTCAGCCACCAGCCCGCTCGGCATGCACTCTGCACCTTAGTATTTCACTTCAGCACTGCGCCTCCTCTGAGTCTGGGTATGATATTCTCTTTCCTCCTAGTTGTAGAACTTCCACTCAGCCAGCCTCCTGTGGTTCTGGATGATGTCCGTTCTGTCTTTTAGTTATATCTCTGAAGTGGTTGTGCGAGGCAGCAAACTCCGTTGTTTACCTATGCCGCCATCTTGGTTTCTCTGGAGTTGGAATCTCAAATGGAGTTTTGATGCTATAGGACAGTGGTCGGCAAACTGTGGCTCGCGAGCCACATGCGGCTCTTTGGCCCCTTGAGTGTGGCCACGAAGTTTCAGTCGCACTGTACATATTTTGTGGAAGAACCACACTCAAGGAGCCGCAGTTTGTGATCACTGCTGTAGGACCATTCAGACTACTTCTCTAGTGTCTGGTTTCCATCTAGGCTAGAAACATCCCCTCTGGGAGGACCAGCTTGGTGGTGAGAAGTCCAAATACCATGAGACTGCCACATATAGGGACGTATAAGCTATCCACATGGAGAGATCGCAGAGAGAGGGAACCCCATGTGTTCTAGCATCCATTTGAAGTATCAGAAATGTGAATGAAGAAGCCATATTGGACCTCTAACCCAGTCAGGCCTTCGGATTGAGACAGGCCAGTAAGCCAGGACAAGTGGAGTAGGGAAGTAGACAGAGAGCTGAACAAACTGGCAGAGCAATTGCCTGCAGATAGAGAAAGTCACCTCCCTAGAGATAACATTAGGCCACAGTTGTATTTCAGCTCCAAGTCCAGAAAAGCATGAAAACCAGGTGGGCAACAGTAGGACCAGCTGCAATGACTAAGGACCCCCTGCCCTGACACTGACCAATCAGTGGAGACCATGACCCTGAACGAGCACACCTAGAAAACTGATGAATAATCTGCCGGAACCCTTCCCGGAGACCTCCACTAAGATTCCCACCCACAAGAGAGAGAGAAAAGCCTCAAGGCAAAGGCCCCAGCTTGCGCACTCCCTATGGGGAGCAGCCCCACCATCCCCTTTCCTTCTTCCCTCTCTTATTCCCCCACAGGCAGGCGTATCCTAAACCGTAAAGGACCCCGTGAGACTTGCAACCAGGGGAGCAATAGGCAGCAGCAGCTCCTCCCAGGCTCACCCCTGAACCTGTTCCCAAGGCCCCCTTTTCTCTGCCTTCCCAGTGAGCCAGGGCAGCCCAGCCTAGGCTCTCCTGTTGCTGCTTCTATGCAAAGCCCTTTCTTGTTCTACTGTCCCAGCTTTAATAAATGTTCCCACATAGCCACCTGGACTCATGTGAAATTTTTCCTGCACTAAGTCAAGAACCCACACACTACTGGTGGGTCCTAGGAGACCCACCAAGGGCTCGATCCCCTTCCCAGTAACAAGATGATTCAGCCAGAGCTGCCGTCTGACTCTAACCATATGAAAACCCCCGAGCAAGAAGCTTCAGCTAATCCCACAGAACCATAAGAGATTACAAGTTTTTTGTCTTAAGCCACTAAATTTTGGGGTGATTTGCAAAGCAATAGATAACCAAAACAGAAATATCCTAAGAAATCGAGGTTCTATATTTCTTTGCCTACTCTCATTCCTGGTCATCTTTATTTTTTTTCCTACTTCCTTTTGGTGGTGTCAACTTTCATGCTGAGCACTGAGTTTGCAGTTTGGGATAATCACAGTTATCTGGCCTTCAACTATCCAAGATTTCTGACCTCATGTTTAAAAGGCCTTTAAAATAAAGTAATTTGTTTTTTCTTTCTGCTTTCAAATAAGCCAACTTGGATCAATGTTTGCCTTTTTCTTTCTTAGCAAAGGCCATAAATAGTTAATACAATTGAACACAGATTCCACCCACCCCCCCACCCCCCCCCCCCCCGCCCATCAGTTGTCTTTTATTTTTATTTATTTATTTATTTTTTTTTGATCCAGTATCTTTATTCCTAGTGAATTATCTTTTTTTTTAATTAAATCTTTATTGTTCAGATTATTACATTTGTTCCTTTTTTTCCCCCCCATAACTCCCCTCCTCCCAGTTCCCGCCCCACCCTCCGCCCTCACTCCCCACCCACTGTCCTCATCCATAGGTGCACGATTTTTGTCCAGTCTCTTCCCCCATCTCCCACACCTCTTTCCCCCCCAAGAATAGTCAGTCCATTCCCTTTCTATGTCCCTGATTCTATTATAATCACCAGTTCATTCTGTTCATCAGATTATTTATTCACTTGATTCTTAGATTCACTTGTTGATAGATGCATATTTGTTGTTCATAATTTGTATCTTTACCTTTTTCTTCCTCTTCCTCTTCTTAAAGGATACCTTTCAGCATTTCATATAATCCTGGTTTGGTGGTGATGAACTCCTTTAGCTTTTCCTTATCTGTGAAGCTCTTTATCTGACCTTCAATTCTGAATGATAGCTTTGCTGGATAAAGTAATCTTGGTTGTAGGTTCTTGCTATTCATCACTTTGAATATTTCTTGCCACTCCCTTCTGGCCTGCAAAGTTTCTGTTGAGAAATCAGCTGACAGTCGTATGGATATTCCCTTGTAGGTAACTGAGTTTCTTTCTCTTGCTGTTTTTAAGATTCTCTCTTTATCTTTTGCTCTTGGCATTTTAATTATGATGTGTCTTGGTGTGGTCCTCTTTGGATTCCTTTTGTTTGGGGTTCTCCGCGCTTCTTGGACCTGTAAGTCCATTTCTTTCACCAGGTGGGGGAAGTTTTCTGTCATTATTTCTTCAAATAGGTTTTCAATATCTTGCTCTCTCTCATCTTCTGGCACCGCTATAATTCTGATGTTGGTACGCTTGAAGCTGTCCCAGAGGCTCCTTACACTATCCTCACATTTTTGGACTCTTTTTTCATTTTGCTTTTCCGGTTGGATGTTTTTTGGTTCCTCGCATTTCAAATCATTGACTTGATTCTTGCGATCCTCTGGTCTGCTGTCGGGCGTCTGTATAATATTCGTTATTTCAGTCCGTGTGTGCTTAATTTCTAGTTGGTTCCCCAATATAAGATCGAGGGTCTTATTAGTTTTCGTGTAGATCTCATTAAGTTTATCGGCAGCTTCTAAACAGTTCTTGAGAGACCTTAAAAGTGTGGTTCTGAACTCTATTTCTTCCATTGACAATTTTGTCCTGTTTCTTTGTCTCCGCATTTTGTTATGCTTCCTTGGTGCACCCCCTAGTGGTCTTTGTTCGCAGTCTTATAGATAAATCTTGATTGTTGTAGCTAATTCCAGGGAGGGTTTGACCTCCAGGCCAAGTGGCTATGAGAATCAGCTGTGTCAGCAGTGAGAGAACTTCTGTCCTCTAGGGAGGTGCTAATCTAGCCTTTCCCTGAGGCTATCCAGTAAATGCCTCTGTGCAGGGCTTGGGCGGGGCGGGTCGCACAGGATCAACAGGGTGGGCCGGAGAGAGCAGTTATGGCGGCTCTCAGTCCTGTCCCCAGGGGCTCTGCCTCTCTGAGTCCTAGCACCCGCTGCAAAGCTGGGAGAGAAAGCTGCACTCGCTCTGACCGAAGCCAGACAGTCCCGCTTCTCCCGTTTGAGTCTGGGTCCCTAAAGACTCGCCCGGATCTGGTGCTCAGAGTCTGCGACTCCCTCCCGATTGAAAACAACAACCGCGCCCTCCGCCGCCAGCACGCTCCGCGCACTCCGCACCTCAGAATTTGACTTCAGCACTGCGCCTCCTCTGAGTGTCCGTAAGCGTTTCTCTTTCCTCCTAGTTGTAGGACTTCCACTCAGCCAGCATTCCTGTGGTTCTGGGTGATGTCCCTTCCGTTTTTTGGTTTCACTTTTGAAGTGGTTGTTCGAGGCAGCAAACTCCGGCGTTAACCTATGCCGCCATCTTGGTTCCGGTATCCATCAGTTGTCTTTTAAAAGTCAAAAGGCATATAGCTGCAAGGAGTGTCTTGGCCATGACTGTAAGAACCCACTGTTTACATTGGGAATTCTGCTTACTTGTGTCAGAATCAAACAACTTATTTGTGCCAGAATCAAAATCAATATTTTAACATCTGCTTTGTGACCAGAAGAAAATGAGTGGGCGGGGAGAGGGGTGTGTTGGGTATATACCCAAATGATTATATAAATAACGGCTCTTACATAAAACAAGACCAGTCAGGTAGTGAGATTCTATATAAGCTATTTATACAATTTATAAATTGTGCTACTTAACACATTTATATATCTTGAACTGTATCCCTTAATAATATACTTTTTATTCCAGTGAACACATTTATACAAATTTAAAAGGAATTTATTTTTAAGTGTCATGAAAACAAATGTTTAGAACAAGGATTACTATTTTGTCATTGTTCTTAGTGAGCATTTTTTATAATTGATAAGTGGGAAAATTTTGATCTGAAAATTTTATTGGGACTCTAATTCAGTGATTTTTCTTTTCATTTCAGTTCTAAGTACAAATAGAAATTGGCTATGGATAATTCATATGCTTTCAATCAACGAAGCTCATGTAATGGAATTCCATCTGAGAAAACAAACAACTTACTTGTGTCAGAAGATCATGGACAGAAAATCTTGAGTGTACTACAGAATTTTAGAGAACAAAATGTCTTTTATGATTTCAAAATAATCATGAAAGATGAAATAATCCCATGTCATCGTTGTGTGTTAGCAGCGTGCAGTGACTTTTTCAGGTATTTTACCTTGTGTATGCCTCAGATTTTATGATATGGGTAATTAAGTTAGCTTTTTCAACTCTCCTCAACTCTCCATCCACAGGAGCATGCAACAGTGATTTTTATTTCTTGAAAAGAGCTCATTAGAGCCTAGATTAACTAATTCTTTTTGAGCATGAAAATTTAGGACTATCTTTTGTGATGTTTTATAGAACATTAGTCCCTTAAAATGTTCAGGGGAAAATTGTTTCCATCTGCAGTCATTTTATGTAGGGGATCCCTGCACTGTATCCTTTAGAAAAAGAGGAAAGAACAGATTTGTCCAAAATGGAAGCCAAGTTCAAAGAAAATGAGGAGCCTGAGAGGAAACCACATTTCAGTCACATATTGATTGTATCAATGGATTATCGGGAAGAGAGAGACTCCAACCCAGAGGATTTCACTATAGTAGTGAGAAGTTCCTCCAGAAGCATTTCTGAAGGGGACCCAGCTTGTTCCAGTTTGGGCAGCCTTCTGAATATAAGTTGGTTCCCATGTAGATCATCTTACAAGGAGTGTCTTAGTCATGGCACTGTAAGAACCCACTGTTCACATTGGGAATTCTGCAAGGGTTGGGGTCAAACACATGACCCTGGGAGGCCTCTTGGTGGCATCCTGGCTTCAGCCGTCCTAGTCACGCTGCAGTAAACTGAAGTGCTCATTGCAACCTTTTACATTATGTTCAAGTTTGAAGCAATTTTTATTTGAAGTAAACAGGTTTTAAATCTCTAATAAACAAACAATGTAAGAGTAAAATTTAAGACAAAAATACAACTCTTAGCTGTTTCCCTAACTACACTGTATGTTTTCATCTGTTTTTTGTTTGTTTTTCCAGTTCTTTTCTCAGATAACTTCTGTTATTTTTCTTTATACTTCCCTGGAGCCCTAACTGTTCTTATGCTCTGTCACACTCAGGTTCCACCAGTTTCTTCCCCTCTATCCCAATCCAGTTTTTCTTCCAAGTAGTTCTGTTCTGCTCCCTTATCCTCATGTCACCTCTTCATCAGAGGAAGCTGTACAGTACAGTGCTGCAGCACTTGGCCTCTTAATACTCATGCCCTAAATCTAAATCCCAGCTCTACCATTTATTCGATAGGTGACCGTAGGTGTGGGGCCAGGTTACTGTTTCATTTTTTGAAATCACTTTCCCTTTTTCCTCAAGTGCTGTATGAAATGTGTCCTTTTAGATGTGTGTTTATCTTATTTGGTGGATTTTCCCCACACAGGCAGATGCACTTGCAACATCTGATATCTCATTGTATTCCCTCTTTCATAGGTCTCAGTACTGCCAAATCAAAAATTCATTTTGAAAGAGACTTCTAAATGCTAACCGCAGAAGCATTATGCACCTTAAATAATTTTAGTTGTTACCTGCAGAGTTGGTACTGATTAACCAACCCATAAATAAACAAATTAAGTCATAAGAGAGAGATTTTATGAATAATACATAAGGACATCAAATCAGTATACAAAATTTAAATCTTTTTATAGCCTTCTTTGGATTAGTTGCTGTAGCTCAGTTATAATGAATACTGTGCAATATGGGAGTTATGTAATACATCTGTTTTGTAGATAAATAGTATTGTATGTATCCATTCAAATTTTAAACTAATTTATTACAATGCTTTGAAATATATTTTAAATCAACTTAAGGTTAAAGGAAATCTTTTCAAGGTAATACTGAAAATTTTCATGGAGTAGATTATTTCTGTTTACTTCTATGTTCTTTATTTTTGCAGGGCTATGTTTGAAGTAAACATGAAAGAAAGAGATGGTGGGAGTGTTACCATTACCAATTTGTCCGCCGAAGCAGTAAAAGCCTTTCTTGATTATGCCTATACTGGAAAAACAAAGATAACAGATGATAATGTGGAAATGTTCTTCCAGGTGTCATCGTTTTTTCAAGTTCCCTTCCTATCCAAAGCCTGCAGTGACTTCTTAATAAAAAGTATTAATATTGTCAATTGTTTACAGTTATTATCTATATCAGATAGCTATGGCTCTCCCCGTTTGTTTGATCATGCATTATACTTTGTACAACATCACTTTTCCTTGTTATTTAAATCCAGTGATTTCTTAGAGATGAATTTTGGAGTAGTGCAGAAATGTCTGGAATCGGATGAATTAGATGTTCCTGAAGAAGAAACTGTCCTGAAAGTTGTCCTGAATTGGACTAAATATAACTTACAAGCAAGGCAAAAGCATCTGCCTTATCTGATTAAAAAAGTAAGATTACATCAATTACCTGAGGAGACACTTCAAGACTGTCTGCTTAGTGAAGAGTGTTTACTCAAAAACACCAACTGTTTTGACATAGTCATGGATGCAATTAAATGTGTGCAAGGTTCTGGTGGACTTTTCCCTGATGCGCGACCATCCACAACTGAAAAATACATCTTTGTTCACAAAACTGAGGAAAATGGCGAAAATCAACATACATTTTGCTATAATATCAAAACTGATTCGTGGAAAATACTGCCACAATCACACCTGATTGATTTGCCCGGATCTAGTCTGGCAAGTTACGGAGAGAAAATATTCTTGACAGGTGGTTGCAAGGGGCCGTGTTGTCGAACAGTTCGGCTTCATATTGCAGAGTCATATCATGACGCCACTGATCAAACCTGGTGCTATTGTCCAATCAAAAATGATTTCTGCCCAGTATCAACCATGAAAACACCCAGAACCATGCATACATCGGTTATGGCTCTTAATAGATTGTTTGTCATAGGTGGAAAGACGACGGGATCTCGGGACATTAAAAGTCTCCTAGACGTTGAATCTTACAACCCTCTTTCCAAAGAATGGATGTCTGTTAGCCCGTTACCCAGGGGCATATACTACCCCGAAGCAAGTGCATGCCAAAATGTAATTTATGTGCTTGGATCAGAGGTAGAAATTACAGATGCCTTTAACCCATCGCTTGATTGCTTTTTTAGATACAACGCTACAACTGATCAGTGGTCTGAATTAGTAGCAGAGTTCGGGCAATTTTTTCATGCCACATTAATTAAAGCTGTCCCGGTAAACTGCACACTGTATATATGTGACCTTTCCACCTACAAGGTTTATAGTTTTTGTCCTGATACTTGTGTCTGGAAGGGTGAAGGATCTTTTGAATGTGCAGGCTTTAATGCAGGTGCTGTTGGAATTGAGGATAAAATTTACATATTAGGTGGTGACTACGCACCCGATGAAATCACAGATGAAGTGCAAGTCTACCACAGCAGCAGGTCCGAATGGGAGGAAGTGTCACCGATGCCAAGAGCCTTAACTGAGTTTTACTGCCAGGTGATTCGGTTTAACAAATACCGGGACCCCTGGTTTTCTAACCATTTCTAAAAGTAGTGTGTGCGTAGACATTGTAAAACTCTTTCGGTTCTAGAAACCTAGGGGAGGTTTGTTAAATAACAGTTGGTAAAAAAGGTCTATGCATCTTAAATCAAAATTTACCTTCTATTAGAGAATTACTGTGAATGAACACTGTGTAAGAATTAGCAGTTCCCAGAAACTTAAAATATAAAATGCATTTTACCAAAAACTATACTGAATATAATTTAATCTTAGAGAATCCAGAATACTTGTATTGTCTTGTGTAAATAAAACTCTAGGCTTGAATGTTTTAATTTTTAACAATGAAATACAAAAACAAATAGTAAAAACAAAGTTCACAGATTTGTACTATGTAAATGGGGGAAATCTCTTTAGGTAGTAAAAATGAATTATGTACACTATATTTTATGAACTGAAAAATAAATTACAAAGGTGAGAATCCTACCCTGTTACTACAGGTTTAAGAGTTATTGAATTCCTATCCTTTCTGATCATAGTTAGCTTCTTTTAAGTACTTTTTTCTTTCACCATTATTTGGTCAGAAATTTTTCTAAAATGCAACGTGTTTCCCCAGCATCCTAAACTGTACACTGAACATGAACATTTTTTATAATTCAACTTTTTTAATGACTCGACTCCTCATTAGGAGTGTAATGTACCATATTATACTTTCATAATGCTACCAGCAGTTACTGAAATGTTTTTAAAATTGCCGTTCCTGCCGGAACCGGTTTGGCTCAGTGGATAGAGCGTCGGCCTGCGGACTGAAGGGTCCCAGGTTCGATTCCGGTCAAGGGCATGTGCCTGGGTTGCGGGCGCATCCCCAGTGGGAGATGTGCAGGAGGCAGCTGGTCGATGTTTCTCTCTCATCGATGTTTCTGGCTTTCTGTCTCTCTCCCTTCCTCTCTGTGAAAAATCAATAAAAAAAATATATAAAATTGCCGTTCCTGTTAGAACTCAGTGTTAGTTGGCTTTGATGTCTAGCAGTATGTCTCCCTTATTTTCTGGCTCAAGCTCAATAAATTAACATTCTTGATTTAATTATTAGTTCTAAGTTACACTGCCCTGAGTTTACTTAAAATGTGTGAAGTTCTTGGATTCTTGGATGGAAATGCTGAGATACTTTTTCTGTATCATTGCCAGGTTCCAACATAATTGAGGATATAGGCAGTCAGACCTCTGGCTAAGTGGATCATTATCATTGCATTTCTTAAACTATTAAATGCCCAACTTTGTGTTGCAAATAGGAATTTCAGCACTTAAATTAGTACCATATGAGTTTCCTGTGATGATATCCAAGTGTAAAGCACCAGGTTGGTTTGTTACTTTAGTAAATTATTCATAGTGAATTATTTTCTAAATTAAGAACGAAATTTAAATTTAGAAAATGTTGGTATTGATAGTAGTATTCACAACCAACATCTGTTTAGATGTTTCATCATCTTTAACCCAAACTATTCATCATCCTTGTTCTCAGCTAGGATGATTCTGGCTTTGCAAAAGGATATGCTTCTTTAATCAGTTTAAAAGATATAAGCATTTTAGGTTTTAAGACCCCCTATTTACATCTCAGGCAATGTGTAGATTGGATTTCTCCAATGTAGTTCCCATACTCTAGTAAATGTTAATCTGTTGTAAATGTCCATATTCTTTAGAAGTATGTTCCAAAGTAGAAATATACCTAAGTGAAGGTTCTTTTATTTTATCATATAAATGTATACAATCATAAGTTCAAATGTATTTTTCAAAATAGAATAGGATATTAGAACACATTATCATGCAATTACAAAACCAGGGACTGGCCCTAATCAGATAGGAAGTATTCTGTAGAATTGGTGGCCTTCTTCCCTGCCTACCTTAGTTGGCTCCTCTCTCTCTCTCTCTCTCTCTCTCTCTCTCTCTCTCTCTCTCTCTCTCTCTCTCTCTCTTTTTCTGGCTTTGAAAACAAATTTACACCATAACAGTGGGTGGCTTATATGTATGTGGATTCACTCAACTCTATCACTCTTCTCATCGCCCATTGATTAATGGTAATGTTTCTGGAAATAGCCTTGTAATCCAGGCCTGGGTGGCTCCCTCTGCATTTGATATAATATACTTTCTAACGCACAAGGCCTCCTGCCTTGGTTTCTATAATTGCTGCAGGCTACGTAATCATTTTTCCTATTGCCATCCCTTTACATCTGTACCCATGTGCTCTTCATTGTTTATATCTGCCAGAAAAGTATTCTCTCTAGTCACAAATCCCCAACTCCTCCTTTACTGTTCCTTTTCCTTGGCCCAATTGTAACCTGTGGTAGGCTTGTCCCTGTTAATAGTTGATGTTGTTCTAATTGTGTGCCTTCTTATAAGATAACACTTTAATTTGATCTATCTGCACTGGTTCTGTGTATTCAAAAATCCTCAAGCACCCAACCACACGGACACATGGTCAGTGACTGAACTGGTTATATTTTTCTGATCTTGTCAATCACCGTGGCTTCACTGCCAAGAACTGTGTGTGTGTGTGTGTGTGTGTGTGTGTGTGTGTGTATAAATTCAGATCTCACTCTCCATTCTGGATCTCTGACGTGCAAGTTTCAGTGTTTTCTCATCTATTCAGTACCCCAGAAGGAGCTATTTTTTCTGCCTCTAAGATTAGGGAAGAGAGAATAATATTCTTTTATCGGTGACCTCTTCCTTAAGTATTTTTTTCCTTTCTAGTCTGATTTTCTTTCATTATCATTCTTCAGCCACTGCCGCAGTGTAAGAGACAAAATGATTGTGCTCATTATCCAGATTGCTTTCAATCTTGTGGAAGAACTCTAACACTTTTAATCCTTTATCATTTCTCTTGCTCCACTACATCTGGATTATGCACACACAAAAAATGCTGATATTGTAAATCTTCTAAAATTGAAAGTAGGTATATGGCATTATTAAATGTAAAAAAGATTACACTTAACATTTTTTGAAATAAATACAAAGTTAATGGATATTCCTAGAGTGATCTTCAAATTTGATTTAAAATGTGGAGCATCTTTTATTCATCTGTTGCCTGGGAGATGGAGCATATGAAGAATATTTGAATAATCAAAATTGACTACATTCCCAAAACACTCAACTGTAGTTTGGGGATGGAAAGAGGTCTTTATCACCACATCCCGCAACATAATTCCATTTTTTCCCAGATACCAAGAAGAGCAATTGAGTATATGTTCAGTGTACCCAGTTCAAGTTACACGATTCGGGAATCGGAGTCAAGTATAGAGGGAAGCATTTGTTTGCATTTTGAGATATGGAAGCGATAAATTTAATGTAATGATTAAATATATTGTTGACTATATAATGTTACTTTTAGATCACCATTCTCAGTTTAATTGGATCCAGTATTTGGAATATCTTTTCTCATATTTAGAACAGAATTTGTAAGACTCAAAAATGTCTCCCAATAGGCAGCTCTAGAGGGCAACCTAAAAGCAAAGGCTAGAATTTGTAGGGAAGCAGATTTCTGTTCAACATAAGAAAAAACTTTACTCCAAATTATAAAGCCACATATATAAAGAGACAAGTGATCAAAGACTGAGGCATGTGGCACATGATTAGTCCAATAAATTCCTACACGGGAATGCACACCCCAAGATTTCTACATTCTATTTACATCCACCTTTTTATCTTAATAGTTTTCTGACATGTGACTAAGTACTTTCTCCTCCAATTTATTCAGGATTTTTGTAACAATTTCAATGGTTCTGCATACTTAAGATTTAAATAGGACTTGAGTCTTAAAACTACATCATTTCAAGAGCGTTCCTATTAAAGAAAATTTGTTCTGTGTTCTTTAATTACTCAGGAAAAAGTCTGCAAATGGTGCTGACATAATGGTAAGCTGCTAATAAGGATTTTTCCTTCTGCCTACCATAAGTGCACATTTGTTTTATATAAATAGAAACTGAAAGACCAGTACCTAACATTTTCTTCTGAATTATTGTTCTTATTTTGCTGCTAATGTATCTATATATTTAAATGTAGTGATTCTCATTAAAGGTTGTGTGATTTAAGAGAAATCTTTATATCTTAAAAATGTAGATGTATTTATAAATAATATTTGATGGCACAATGATGCTTAATCAAATTTAATATCTAAATAGGGGATATAATCAGAGGATGATGCTATCACATCAAAAGACAACTATTCTAAACCATATTAAAACTTGAAAATAACCAAAATAACCTTAGCATCTAATACAGCTTTCACCTGTTACAGAAAGCCCCTCTAAATTCTAAAACATCCTTGAACGATGATTTTTTAAAATTTGTAAGTCAATGTTTTCAGTGGTAAAGAGCTCACCACTCCATTTTTGAGCAGTTCTATTGGAAAGTTCTTCCTAACATTAAAAGCAATTCTGCCTCCTGGTAATAATTTCCAGCCCTTCGTCCTAGATTGCTGTCTCCATAAGTGTCCCACTTCTCTAAGATCAAAGCCTCATTTTCCTTCTTATTTGCATGTGTAGCACTTTAAAACCTGCCACAATGGCCAGGAAGGCATGCGTCTCCTTGTATAACTGCCTTTGTGGTGGGTTGCACCTGACCAGCATCACAGAAACTCTTGATAATTCAGGCATCTCTGTAGATCCTATTAATCCAATTTGGGCTGGAGCCTCTCTTCTCTCTCCTCTCTTCTCTCTCCTCTCTTCTCTCTTCTCTTCTCTCTTCTCTCTCTCCTATCCTCACTCCCTCCTTCTACTCTTATCAGCATAACCACATCATATTTTCTTGGAGAGAAATTCTACAACCAAATTTTAATGTCTTTTAATCATGTGTCATTGGATACGGTTTTCAGAATTTTAAAAACACATCTAAAATAAGACTCTAAAAAGTGTACACAAAAAAAGAAACCAAAGTAGTCACATCCTTGATGGTTAATGAGGACAATTTACTTGCAAATTAATCAAGACCAGCCTTATGGTAATAACGATCTAAGTTTGGAGATTTATCTGTGCTGTTAACCAGTTGGATAGAGTATATTTCCATAAAACAGTGCCATTATTATAAAAAAAAAAATCTTTATGGGTGACATAGCTTTATTCACTTCAATATCTTTGACCACATTCCCAACCATAACTGTCTAGCTCAACAAATTATTAATTTGGTTCCAAGGGTAACAAGGTTGCTGGAGTACTGAGAGCAGCACAGTTCTCTGAGTATCATGATTGTGTAAATATTTCTTTACATGTCTGTCTTCCTCATTAAATTGGAAGCTCTTAGGAATAGGGACGTACATTCCTCATTACTGGACCTAGTAATTAGCACAGTGTCTGCATATAATAAGGCATCCAATAAACTGATAATATATTGAGCTAATATGTGAAGTAAAATATATTAGTTATATTGTTAATGAATGGGTTTGATACAATTGTACATTTTGCAGCTTTTTTCATGTACAAAGGAAATTAATTGGATTTACATTAGGATTTTACATTTTAGAATGCTATCACATTGTACTTGAGTTATTTATGTCTTCTTTTTAAAATATTTGATATCTTTTTCGTTTAAAGTCTGAGAAATTGGGTTCGGTAACTCATACAACTTCAATTTTTGTTAGTATATGGGAAAGTTAATAATGAAGCATTTTTTAATTTGAGAGTGAAATTGCATTATCCAGTGCACTGCCCACCTTTGGAGAACATGTATAGTTGATTATATAACTGTACAGGATATGCATAGTTGGTTCTTGAAAGTGAAATTATAGATTCAAAGTCATTTATCCACCTAATTTTTTAGTGCTTATAGCTTATTTATTCTCAGTGAATTTTATTTATACTAATTCTCTGTTTCCTTTCAAAGGCAATAATAGATAAGACAACGACTACAAATTTTATTATTAGTCGACCGTTTCTCCTATAAGAGCATGATAGCTTTAGTGGCCTTTTTCCCATTTGGGGGATAGTGCTCAAAGCTACTTACATTGCATACACAAGTAATTTGCTTAATTTCTCTGTCATTGGAATGTGGGCTTTTCTCATAGGCTGTGAGAAATAAAATCAGCATTTTCGCAGGTTCATGTTAACCAGATTAACATGTAATAAAACATGTCCATTCTAGAAAACAATTATTTATTAAAGTGTATCTCAGAAAATAATATATTGTTTGTATTTGTTGTCATTAGAAATAAAAGGGGTAGATAAAGGTGGGTGTTAAGGCTCTCGTTTTCTTGACTCCCCCTTCCCCAGATGCCCTGCAGGGCTCTGCTGACTCAGAATTACTGAGTTTGCAATGTCAAGGTGAGGGGCTTCTGTAGCTTTGATGACATGTCCTGTAATATAGACCTCGGCCTGAAAGAATGGAGTACCTGCTACACTTCAGATGAGTCATAGGTGGGACAAGGCCTCCAGCCCCTGACTGAGCTAAGAACAGACCTGATATTTATGAACCACAGATGACAGCAGCAGAAGCTCGCTGACAGTGCAGGAACAGGGGTCCACCCTGGACCAGGCAGCTGCCAGGGTATAAGCCTTCCTACCTCATGTGCCCAAATGCTCATGGAGTCGAGCTAGTGACTGGGATCAAAGTCTGAGAGACTGTGGTACCATGAAAATGCTTTTTGAATGTTTACATTGAACAGGTGCTGTCAATTGCAGTTCCTGTGATGTTTCCTCTTTCTGGACAGGCCCATTTTTCTGTCGTGTTCCTGGTTTTCCTAGGTGATGAGCTGTGGTTTACTAAATGACCTTAGCTCCCATGTCACTCTCCGGAGACTGCTGCCCAGGTAGAAACAGAGTTCCTCCTTGGAAACCCACCCCTTGAAAATCTAGCTCTGTTTTTATCCCACCTGATTGCATAAGGCGTTTCCTTCCCTGAATGTCTGGGGCTTTCCGCTGCTCTCTGGTTAATCCTTGGTCCAATTTACCTGCTCCGGCCTTTTTTCCTTATCATCTCCAAATCTCTATGTGCCTCCAGATTTCTCCAGTGCACTTTGCCCTCAAACTTTGACTCAATCCCCATAGGCAGAAGCTTTTAACAAAGTTTACTAAAAATGTAAGACCAGGCCCGTTACCACCTCGTTGGGAATGCCCCCCTCAAGTCGGGGGTCTCCTCTCTCAGTCAACGTTTGCATACTCACAGGCCCCCAGTGAAGCTGTCCTCTTGAGTCACTAATCAGAATGGTTAATCATCGCAGTCTGATGCTTTGGCATTTGAAGTTCTTTCCCTGAATTCCAACCCTGACTGTATTTCTCCCTTTCCCCCCCACTACAGGACAAAAAAAAGGTAAAAGCCCCTCTTTTCAAAAATTTATCTCCATACTTAGAGAAAATAAATTGCGAGGAGCATATAAACTAGCAATTTGTCCCTTTCTAATCACCAAGCTTTACTTAATATTGTGCTGCAGGCTCTTATGCATGTAATATGTTACAAAATATGTTTTGTCAAAAGCAATTTGTAGCAATTAGCCAATACAGAGATTTTATTAATTTATATATTTTTTTCCAGAGAAAATAAACCTTAAAAAGTAATACTCTTTTCACTGTGAATATAGTTTCAAGATCATGTTTATAAAGTGTTTTGAGGTTTTTGAAACTGCAAAATATTGAATTTTTCAGCAATGCAGCACTAAATCAATCTACCTAATGAACATTAATTAAAACTACAGACTATATTTTTAAATATTTGTATAAAATCCTTGTTTCCAGGATAAAGTTTCTTTGTACTTATTGACTTTTATAATTTTAAAACTTCCAGAGGCTTAATGAAACTAAACTTAAGGTAACAAATTAATTATTCATGAAAAAAATCAAGAAATCTGTGGGATCAATCTTAAAATGGGGAATCGAGGCATACATATTAAACAGCTCATCCTAGTATTTACAGAGTTAGATTCCACTGCACCTGATAAATACTTTCGCATTTCTTCCGAGTTCAGGGCTTGTTGAACCTGATTTTGCTCTAGTGGTAATTAGTGAATCTTCCATGGGAAGTTAATTACCCTTTCCTAACCCTGAGCAAAATGTATGCTATAAAATGAGTTTAAATTTTTTAATCAAGGAAAACCTTTCCCTGTAGGCTTTTCAGATTTAAGAAATCCAATTAGCCTTAATGTTTTTCTTTTATAGATTAACCACTCTTTTATGTTATGAAACATTAATTGAAATTCAAACTATTTATAGCTCCTCTTTTAAACACCCTTTTAACAAATCAGTAAAATTTTGTTTCTTTTACCAATGGTATTCACCTTTTGTCTATTCCTGGAGGAGTGTATATTGCCACAGTACTCTTCTTTTTAAATGCAGTTCATATTTCTCTTACAAGCACAAATTATATGCACTACTAGAAGCCCGATGCACGAAATTCGTGCAAGAGTAGGCCTTCGCAGCCCCGGCTGCCTTGGCCCTCGCAGTCCCAGCTTCGTCCGGAAGGTCGTCCGGACGGTCATTCATTCAGCTGTTCTGCTGTTCGGTCAATTTGCATATACACTTTTATTATAGATTGTTTCTAAGAATTTTTATGAAGAAAATTATTCAAAGGTTGAAAGCATCTACATTTCTTCCATGGATGAGTGAAATGACGTTCTAACCAATATTTTTTGTAATGGTATGTCTACCAGCCACATATAGTGTCAGACAGTATTCCTCAAACTTGCTTCAAAAAATAAGTCATTTGTGGTACCTGTTAAAAATACCAAATCAAGGACCTGATTTACTTAGTTCTAGATTCAGGTGCTGGAACTCATATTTTAAACAAGCACTGCAAATAATTCTTATTGCTGAGCAAGTTAGGAAGTATACTGGGTAAATGCTGAAACCTCCGCTCTTACTCCTAGCATAGAGAGTGGTTCAAAAGCCATATAAGCTTGAGCAAGTTACTTAAACATTCTGTGCTCCAGTTTCTTTATTGGTAAAATTGGACAATAGTTGTACCTACCACAAAAGCTTATTGTGAGAACTAAATAATGTATGTGTACTTGGCACAGTACATGGTGATGGAAAATGTTCATTACATGTCTGTCTCCTCCCTCTCCTTTTTCTTGTTTGATTTCAGCAGAAGCCATCTTCTCCTCTCTAATATGCTACCACAGTCTTACATTCTACAAGTAGAGATAACATTTTAAATCTGAAAAGTCCCCAATTCTGCTTTGACAGAGGGACTTGATGGGACAAAGTAAAACTTTGCCTAATCCAGTTTAGCTTTCACTTGGCCCTAAACATCCTCAAGGCTCAACCATGGGTTTCTCATATGTTCATTTAACAACCATTTCCTGAGCTTCTCCTTTGTGCCATCACTATACTAGAATTGAAGGTATAATAGCGAGAAAATCAGATGTGTCCCCTGATCTCTGAGTACCTGACTACTTCTGGCAGTCTCTCCAAATTTGATTTTGCCTGATTTCTGTTGCTAACACTTTCAATTTGGCCCCATTTTTTTTGTTTGTTTGGTTTCCATTCTCTCTCAGTTCCTTGGCTTCTACATCTGACCTGCCCAGATGAGAATTCCATTTTGCTTCTCAACCTACAGCTCCCAAGTTCAACCATGGCTCCTGTGGCTGATGCCAGATGGAGACTAAAGCTCACATCTCCTGCACACAGGAGTGGAGGGGTCAGACAACCAGGTGGTCTGACCCTAGAGTGGTCCTAAAATGGCTGGGAGTTCTTAGCAGTCTATAAGGAATTTCAAATCTATCAAATATTTTATTTCACAAACTGCAATGTAGACAAATCTTTGAACAAAATTAAAAAAAATTTTTTTTCTCAATAATCTCCTACCTTGGTATTTCTATTTAATGTGCCATGTCGGCAAACTCTCAGGTATCATGCATAGTACTTTAACATTTTTCACCCAGTAAATTGGTGCAATTACCATTTCTCATCAGTTCCCCAAGCGTACATCCTCATCACAATAGAAGAGACCTAAGAAAATCTGCAAAGGTCAGCTTATTTATATTTAGAAATAAAAATGGTGATGGTCAGTCATGAAAAATTCCTCTTATGTATAATGATCCCTCTCATCAATGATTTAAGAGCTCTCCTGGATCCTGCAACTATAATTAATGCAGCATTGGGAGAGTGAAAGGAAGCAGAGGCAAACAGTATAAATTCGAAGTGACCAGGAATATTGAGGGGATCTATACAGTGTTGAGTCAGGGCCACAGTGGAAAGGGTAGGGCTGAAGGAGAGAAACCAGTGATTCCATAAGAGGCATTATTTCCACAGCTCCTGGAAACTGTCATTTCTCTACCCTGCTTTGCTAAGCCAACATCTCTGGCCTTACCTTGGCTGTAATTCCCTATGGCCAGCAGTTATGCCAATCTATGTCTTGGGGGGCGGGGGGGGGGGGGGGCGTGATGAGTGTAGGTTATCTTATGGGGAATAGGAGGGATCTGGATTTATAGATTCTGTTGAGGCCACACAAGAGACATTCAAACCCAGTAGCTGGCCCCAGACTTCCTTGATATAAACTCCCACTGTATCATAGTAACCTCAGGAGAAGCCTGCACACGAAGACCCTGATGCTTAATAAATGAGACGGTTTCCTCTTGCACATTCTGCTTGAAGCACCTTACTTTCTTTAGCTGGGGCCTAGGTGCAGCCAACATTTCTGTGGAATAACACTGTCCTAGTTTGAATGAGAAAGCACCTGGCATTAGGTGTCACTGTCGCCTACAAAAAGCCAGAGGGCTACCCTAGACAGGTCCTCATCGAATGGCAGGAGCGTGTAGCCGCCATGTCTGTGTTCATTATGTATTTCTACACGACAAACTACATCGAATTTGATGGCTTAACACAATCTTGCTCATGACTCTGTAGGTCAGGAATCTGGGCAGTGCTCACCAGGGACAGCTTCTCTTTGTTCCACATGGCGTTGGCTGCAGAGATTCATGGAGGGCTGGCGACCTCACGTAGCTGGTGCCTTGATGCTGGCAGACAGTGGGACACCTCAATTCTCCTCATGTGGCCTCTTTCCTCTAAGGCTGCACTGTCCAATATGGTAACCACTATCCACGTGTGGCTATTTACATAGAAAATTACATTATTGGAAAAATTAAAAAAGTAACAATTTAGCTTCTAGGTCACATTTCAAGTTCTCAGTAGTTATATGTGGCTGGTGGCTGCCATATTGGCTGATGTATAGCATTTCCATCATAGCAGAAGTTTTTCTTGGAAAGCACTGTTCTCGGGCTCTTCTCTCCATGTGGTCTCTCTCCAGCAGGGTAGCTTGGACTTCTCCTCATGGTGCCTGGCTTCTCTGACAGCAGAGCAACAGGGGCCTCAGAACCTGGCCTTGGATATCACAGACACCACGTCTACATTCACAAAACAACACAAAACAACAACAAGAGGGGGGAAATAGACTTCATAGCAAATAACAAAGATGTATTGTAAAGGATGCAGAAGCACAGAGGTAGGATTCGTTGGGTGCCATTTTTTTAAATTATATTTTATTGATTTTTCACAGAGAGGAAGGAAGAGAGATAGAGAGCCAGAAACATCGATGAGAGAGAAACATCGATCAGCCGCCTCCTGCACATCTCCCACTGAAGATGTGCCCGCAACCCAGGTACATGCCCTTGCCCGGAATCGAACCCGGGACCCCTCAGTCCGCAGGCTGACGCTCCATCCACTGGGCCAAACCGGTTTTGGTGGGTGCCATTTTTAACACAGTATCACCATAGCAAATTCAACTGTGAATTCTCTCTGGGGAGTAGGTACTTGCTCGAAGCCGGTCCATCCTTGCTGCTTGACACAGTCGCTGCAGGGAAGAAACATCTGCACAGCATATGTTTCAAGGGACCTGGTGTATATGGCATACTGTTCTTAATATGTTTGCTCCCCTTCTTGGCGCTATGTGTTTTAACCAAGGTCACCTCTCCAAGAAAGGTTGTTTCCCCAAGTGGGGATTTTTCCCTGGAGTTAGGGATTAACAGGACCAAGGAAGGGAATAAAACCCCTTAACTAAGTGCCAGGCAGGTAATTAATCACTTTAACTATGAACAATCACGCTTAAGCTACATAATCTTTACTTAGGATAATCTCCTTCTGTTACTTCCTTGTAGTTTAACAGAACAATAGAGTAGTGACCTTGGAATGGAGATAACAAATGCCCTAACCTTTGGAATAGAATGGATAGGATTAAAATCAACTGGTATAAATACAGATGTAACAGGAGAATAAAGACAGAACCTGGCTGGAGAACCTGGCTAGAGAACCTGGCTAGGCTGCTGATCAACTGAACGCTGTCTCTGTGTCCTTCAATCTTCAACAACTCCGTCCACACCTTTGGGAACCCCTGGGGCTGGACCCCAACAGGTACTCACATGTCAGAATCTGGCCCCCTTTCAGCCTCGTCTCTCTTCACTTGCTATCTTGCATTACATGTACTATCTTTGTTTGGCAGCCATATTCCATCTAAACTCTGCCTCTATATCCTCTCTCCCTCTTACCATTGCAAGGTAAAATTATGTTGTAAGGTAAATTCCACTGTCAAACTTTATGATCACTCCCTTGCTTCCATGCTCAAATTTTTGCTCCTCTCTTGCTTTGTCAAAACTGAAGTGATCTGATGAAAACTTCTATACATTCCCACAGATGTGCTCACCTGCCAGCATCTTTATTCAAATACTCTACCTCCCCTCTTTTCACAATAGATGAACTGTTCTTGTGTCCACTCCCTACTTGTGAAGAGATCATTTCCATTCTCCTTCAGCATTCATTTTCCCATTTTTGTGGGTCATTGCCATCAGCTTCCAAACATGTTGATTCCATATGCCTCCCAGCAACTGCCCCATTTCTTTCTATGCATCCATTTCTTATCTTTTTTCTATCCGGTTTGTGCCAATCATTTCACCAAAACTGCTTTTAATGCTTCTCTTACCTGACCTACCAGCAGTTTTTTACCTAGTGAATCACTCCCCCCTTTTGATATTCTTTCCTCACAGGGCTTCTAGAATGACACCCTCTCCTCTCTTTCCTTCTTCCTCACTCTATCTCAGTCCCTATGATTGTTCCTCATCTCCTGATGTTAGAGTGCCCCGGGGATCAGCTCTTAAGACAAGCTCTATTTTTCCATCTACACTAACTCCCTGAGTGATCTCATCCAAGTCAAGGACTTAAATACCATCCATTTGCTGATGACTTCCAAATACAGTGGGGCCTTGACTTACGAGTATCCCACTAACGAGTTTTTAGAGATACCAGCTGCCTCTCGGCCGATTTTTTTGCATTGAGTTGATAGAGTAATTTGAGTTAACGAGCTCTTTAACGAGCTTGGTCTCGGAATGAATTAAACTCGTAAGTCAAGGCAACACTGTATATAGTTCTAATCCACACCTCCTTAAGTTTGTATCTTAAAATTCTTATATATTACTCTTACTTGATATCAAATAGACATCAAAAACTTAAAATTTTCAAAGCTAAACTCTCTTACAACCCAGATACTCAGTAATGGCACTACTATCTTTCCATGTCCTCATGACAAAGCTTTTATAGCAATTTTCAGCTGTTCTTGTTCACCCCTGCATGCCATCTACCAGGAATTCCTGTAGACTTACTTCCCCTTTGGAAAATAAGCAGAATCGTCACTTCATCTGCCTCCACCTGGGCTAACATCGTTTCTTACATGATTAGTGTAATAAGCTCTTGGCTAGTCTCTGCTTCCACTACTACCTGTACAGTCTGTTCTCAACACAGCAGCCAGAGGGATACCATTAAGATATCCATAGGTCGGATTATTTCACTCTTCTGCTCAAAACCTTCCAATGGCTTCAAATCTCTCTAAGAAAACCCAAGCCCAAGCAATGGGTCCATTTCCTCTTCTCTCTCTACCTGCTTTCTTATTAGAGTCCTCTCCCCTTCACTCACTCTGCATAGGCAGTTCCTCCTCAGGGCTTTTGCACTGCCACTGCCTTTGCTTAGAATGCTCTTCCCCCAGCTATCTGCATGGCTAAATCCCTCCCCACCTTCAAGGCTGAGCTCAAATGTCACGTGGTCAACTATGCTTAACCTAGTACTTTGTTTAAACCTGCAACCTTCCCCTAAAGCAGCGGTTCTCAACCTGTGGATCCCGACCCCTTTGGGATCGACCCTTTCACAGCGGTCGCCTAAAACCATCCTGCATATCAGATATTTACATTACGATTCATAACAGTAGCAACATGACAGTTATGAAGTAGCAACGAAAATAATTTTATGGTTGGGTCACTACATGAGGAACTGTATTTAAAGGGCTAGAAGGTTGAGAAACACTGCTAAAGCCTCCAGGCCTCACACTCTGCTCTTCCTTTATTTATTCCACAGATCTGCTCATCTTCTCATACACCATATATTTTATGCCTTCCTCTGATAGGCTTTAAGTTCCCTTAAGGCTGGGATCTTTGTCTATTTTGTTTCCCTGATATCTTAAGTACCTAGTACCTGGAACAGCATAGGTTGCTAATAAATGTTTGTTGAAAAACTGAATGAGATTTTAGAAACCTGCATATTTACTTGTACCAATATCAGAAACAATGCTAAAACCAATTTAAATACATTATAGAACAGTTTGATACAACATTAACTATTCCAGGTGATGAAATTATCTTCTGAGGGTAAATCATATCTTATTTAAGGCTAGTTCCAGGACAAATAGTCAAGAAAGGTTAATTACCGTTTTTTTCCCCTCTGCTAACTTATTTTATTTTTTTATATTAAATTTATTTGGGTGACATTGGTTAATAAAATTCTGTAGGTTTCAAGTGTACAATTCTATGATACTTACCTGTGTATGCGTTGTGTGCCCACCAACCAAAGTCAAATATTATTTTTCTTATCTATATATTATTTCCCCTAAAAATCTGCTACATAAACTAATTCTTGCTAATTTATTAATCTATATGGCTTAAAGTAGGTACTTCATCAGGAAAATGCCTATACAAAAATTTTATTTTTAAAACACATAGTTTTCTTAAACTCGTGTTTTCTGTATTATACTTCCAGCCTTCTTTATTTTTGAATATTTGAGAACCTTAAAAATCAATTTTGCAATGTGAAATTATTTTTATTTGAAAAAGTCTTTCTTCTTTTACTCTAATTCCCTTCACTAGAAATGTGGGGTAGGGAGCAAGAGGGCTCTATCGCTAAGCTATTTAGCACCCTAGTGGCTCAATTTCTTCTCTGAAAAATGGAATTAATAGAAGTGTCCTCTTCATAGGATCATTATGAGAATTCAGTGTGTGAACAGGTACAGAACCCTTTGAATAGTGCCAGGTCCATAACAGCACCATATAAGGGTTAGGTTTTATTATTAATCCTCTTTTTAATTTTGAAATTTTAAGTTATCAATTTATTTTCAAATATAAAAATAATTAACTTAGGATGCAGATTTAAAGATAAAGAGAATAATATGAAGGAACCTAATGTTTAAATAGTAGTTTTGCCCAATGATCTAAGAAATAATTTTTAGAGCTACTATTAAATAAATTAATATATTATATACGGTCTAATGTTTACCTGCTTCTTTCCTTATTTTAGTCTGCATTTTCTGAGGGCAAGAACTACTCTAACCAAAATTACAGCGGCCCCAAAGTACCCATAGAGTACAGTCCATTCTGTGGGTGCTCGGTAAATACTTCAGCATTCTCGGAAACAGGGTTTAATATTTTGTTCTGGTATCTTTTGGTAAAGTAAATTGCATTTTTGACCATCATGTCCTTTTAGTAGTAGGATATGCAAATGGTATTTGCCAGGTTCAAAATATTTAAAATCAAGGACTCGGCCTTTCCTCTGAACATTTTGTCCCTTGATGACTAAATGCATCCATTAAAGACAACTCAGATTGGTAGCTCATCTGTTTCATAGCTTAATGGATTTTTATGTAATTACTGTATTGATTTAAATATTTAAAGATGCAAGTATGTGTGGCTTACTTGCTGAAATGTTATTTTCTTAAGTGGAATAAAATTCAGGCACTGTTATCTTTCTCTTTTTCGGTCTAGTTTCTTTTTAACCATGTGAGAAAGGCAAATCTAAGAAGAAACATGTCTACCTAGGCTGAGTCTTCACAGTCAGGATACTCTTGAGGCAAGCCTAGTCCCAGGTCTGACCTCTGGCTTGATACAGTAGGTGATTTCACAGTAAAGACTAGCAGGTGCCAAAAGAACTGCCACACAGAAAATCATCTACAAACTATCAGGAATCTTTAGCTGTGAAGTCCTTAAGGCTTTAGGAGAGGGATTATACCTATTGAAAAGTCTGAGACGATGAGGGGCAAGTCACTCTTACCCCTCGGAGTCCTGTTCACATGCACCTACAGACTTAAGACTGTCAAATAAGAGACACTAGAAATAAGAGTCTCGAAGAAGTGTGTTGTATTAGATGAGGTAGAGGGAAGCAGTATTGGCTGCCCCAACCTCTGAGAGCTCTCCTGGCACTCTGGCTGTGCACTGGCATGGGGACAGGGTGGACAGGATTCAAGCTTCCACTACCAAGCTCAAGGGACGCTTATCTAGAAAAAAAGGACTATAAGTAATGTTAACATATGAGGTTTTCCTTTCAGGAGCCTCTGGTGACTCAGCAGGAGCAATAACAAGGAGTGGGAATACGGCTGATAGCAGTGGTTATAGAAGTGACAAGGCTGATATTGGTGACACAGGTAGCAACATGGCAGTCCTGCTTTCAAGACAGGTATACACACACTTCAAATAAAGCGCTGAGACATATAGCATAATGGTAGGTACTTTACATACAATTTCTTATTAACCCTCATAACCCCCATCCCATAGGTATCATAATCTCCATTTTATGAGTTGAGATAAGCAAACTGAGGTTTAGATGGTTGTGTACCTTGCTTGAAAATACACAGCTGGTAAGACAATCAGCTCAGGATGAAGCCTAGAACTATTTTCTTGAAATCCCACTACGAAAATTTTTATTAACCAGACTATTAAATTGAATAGAACACTTAACTCCAGGAAACTATAGTTGGAAGTAGCACAGTTTTGAAACTATTTGGTCAATGTTTTTCTGTTTTATTAATAGAAGAAATGTAGCCTTTGTACAACATTTTAAGGTTATTATCCATGGGAATTATTATTGAAAAGTGAGCCCTTCATTAACTAGAATGCCTCAAAATTTGAGACTTGAACTACATTATTGACCAACTCTGCAGATTGAGAGTCTTTTAGCAGACTGTAAATTAAAAATATGCTTGCTCTATGGAAATAAAAACAAACAGCCAATACATTTTTACTGCTTTCTTGATTTCTCCTTTGCTTTTCTATTATTTAGAGAAGTGCAATTGATTTTTATTTCCTCTTTCAAATTACCTTAGTCATGAAACAATAAGCCATAGAATTCCTTTAAGGCTTTGTCATTTGTTCAAATGATTGGAAAATCGTTTCAATGACTTAAATTATGTAGGGGTGCTTTCTAATCATATTAGACTGAAATGTAAAATATACTTGCAAGGAAAATGCTAGTAATTGAAAGATTGTTATTAAAATAACATGATAGGGTAATTCCTATCTACACTAATAAAAGAGAAAAATGGTAATTGGCGTACGACAATACCCTTTTCATTGGCTAATCAGGGCTATATGCAAATTAACTGCCAACTATGATTGGCAGTTAACTGCTAACAAGATGGCGGTTAATTTGCATATGTAGGCACAATGCAGGGAGGCGAAAGGGAAAGCAGGAAAAAGCCCCCTGCCACTGACAGTGATCGGAAACCCAGGGGGGAGCTAAGAGCTGGGGGGCAGGGCAAAGGCGGCCCTGGGGCCGCCTTTGCCCTGCCCCCCAGCCATGATCGGAGAATCAGGCGCCTTTGCCACCCTGGCCAGTGATAGCAGGAAGTAGGGGTGGAGCCAGGGATGGGAGCTGGACACGGTCGAAGCTGGCAGTCCCAGGAGCTAGGGGTCCCTTGCCTGGGCCTAAAGCGGAGCCCACAATCGTGGGGCCACTGCAGCTGCGGGTCCCCGCTGCCCGAGCCGGACGCCTCAGCCAGAGGCGTTAGGCCTGGGCAGGGGCGGAGCCTGCAACCGCGGGGAGCTGGGGGTCTCCTGCCCAGGCTTGACACCTCTGCCGGAGGCCTCAGGCCTGGTCAAGGGGCCGATCCGGTGATTGGTGATCAGAGGGTGATGAGGGTCAACTCCTCTGGCCGAGGCATCAGGCCTGGGCCGGGGGCTGAGCTGGGGATTGGGGGGATATGATGGTCCCTTTGCCCAGGCCTGAAGCCTGGGTCAGAGGCATCAGGCTTGGGCAGGGGGTGGAGCAAGCGATCAGAGGGAGATGGGGGTCCCCTTCCCAGGCATGATTCCTGGGCCAGAGGCCTCAGGCCTGGGCGGGGGCCAGAGCCAGTGACCGGGGGGAGATGGGGGTCCCCTGTCCAAGCCTGACACCTCTGGCGGAGGCGTCAGGCCTGGGCAAGGGGCCGATCAGGTGATCAGAGGGTGATGGGGGTCTACGCGTCTGGCCGAGGCATCAGGCCTCGGCAAGGGGCAGAGCCAGCAATTGGAGGGGTCTGGGGGTCCCCTGCCCAGGCCTGATGCCTGGGCCAGAGGCATCAGGCCTGGGCTGGGGGCAGAACCAGTGATGGGGGGAAATGAGGGTCCCCTGCCCAGGCCTGACACCTCTGTCAGAGGCGTCAGGCCTGGGCAAGGGGCCGATCCTGTGATTGGAGGGTGATGGGGGTCAATGCCTGAGGGCTCCCAGTATGTGAGAGGGGGCAGGCTGGGCTGAGGGACACTCCCCCCCCCACACACACCCAGTGCACGAATTTCGTGCACCGGGCCCCTAGTCTATATATATAAAAGGCTAAGTGTCTGACCATCCGACCTGTAGCTGTGATGTGCACTGACCACCAGGGGGCAGATGCTTAATGCAGGAGCTGCCATGACACGCACTAGCCATTTAAAAAGAAACGACACCACAGACCTGTCACCAACAAACCAACACTTGGCACCAACAAACCAACAAGTGGGACACAGGCCCCATCACCGCCCCAGAGTGACACCCCACCATATCACAACCAATGCTGCCAAGACCCCATGGTGCAAAATGCGGCCCACAGCACAGCTGAGCCCAGAAACCATCACTGTGAGCACCAGGTAATGACGTCACATAGTAATGCCCAGCTTCCTCTCCCTAGTGACTAGCCTCCTTGGAATTTCTTCAGCCCAGGAACCCGACTTGCTTTATAGCCAGGTGCAAACATTTTACAGTTTAACCAAATGTTTGTGAAGCATTTTTCTGTGCCTCATCTCATTTGATCCTCACAGAAGTCCTGGAGTTAGGTAGATAGGAGACTCAGTAGAATCCTATTTTCTTTTCATTAGCCAGAAAATGAAGATTTAGAAAGCTTAGAAACTTGACCCGACTGAAAAGAAGTAAGATATGGTGCAACTTGAAAATGATTTCAGGTTTCCTCACTGCGCAGACTATAGTCAAACACTGCTACAGTTAAATATTTTACCCTTTGTTCTCCCTGTGTGATCTACAATAATAATCTGCTTCATGTTGATATGTACTGCTGTGTTGCTGACAATTACCTGAAAGAGAAGTTGGGGTGCTTCACTGGGCTGGAAAAAGTTTAACTAAATCAGAAAGCAGATCTAATTAAGCAAGTTTATTCTATATATATATAAAAGGCTAAGTTGACTTGCGCATGCGTGATGCATATAAAGCTCTCGCTGGCGCCAATCACACACATGTGTTTCAATCTGTCATTGTCCATCGTGAATTTGATTGACATTTCTATTATAGAAAAAGGGCAAATAACGATGTTTAAATATTTCTTCTAATTAATTTCCTTTCAATGTGCATGAATCTGTGCACTGGGACACTAGTGTTTAATAAAAAGCTACATAAATTGAAAGCTACCACATAAATTGAAATCCACCACATAAATTGAAAGCCACAAAGGCTGCAAAAGAAATGTATTGACCTAATCTCTAGTACCTATGCTTATAATTGGAAAGAACAGTCATGAAAACATACATACATGTAGACACAGAAATAATTATTATAGACACATAAGCATTTTCAAGGGCCATTCATAATATCTTGTGTCCACAAAACTTACACCCATGTACCTTCTTTGAACGTCACATCAAGTGCAAGAGGTAGCATGACTGGTGTAGCTCAGTGGTTGAGCATCAACCCAGGTCACAATTCTATTCCCAATCAGGACACATGCCTGGGTTGGGGGCTCAATCCCCAGTAGGGAATGTGCAGGAGACAGATGATCCATGAATCTCTCTCATCATTATGTTTCTCTCTCTCCCCCTTCTTCTCTCTGAAATCAATAAAAACATACTGAAAAAAGGTACGTGAGGTAAATAGTCAAGGATCAGTGTCCACATATTATAGAGGTAGATGAAGAACTTTATTTACTGGATTACTAAATGACATAAGAACCCTATTTTGGCTATCTATTGCTATGTAACAATACATGTCAAAATTTAGTGGCATAGAGCCACCATTATATCTCCGCCTCCCCTACTTTTGTGGATCAGAAATCCCAGAAAGCTTTGGCTTTTGGGGTTGTTTCTGATCTATGAAACATCAGCTGGGGTAGATGGTAAGGATTCAACTTCCAAGATGGTTTGTTTCTTCACCCACATCTGCCACCTCAGTGCCTCTTGGTGTCTTTCCATCTCCATGTCCCATGTTACCCTCCAGGACCTCTCCGCTACCTGTGGACTTCTCTCATTCTTGGTGGCATTGGGGTGCTCATGCTTCTTACGTGGCGGTTGCCTTGCAAAAGGCAGATGGAAGCTACAAGCCACCTAAGGGCTATGTCTGGAACTAGCATAGTATGACTTCTGCTGGTTTTGTTGCTACTGTTTTGTTTGTTTGTTCTTGTTAAGGTAGCCACAGGACCTGCCCAGATTTAAGGAGGAGGAGAAATAGACTCCTTCTCTTAATGGGGGAGTAGAAAGGTCACATCGCAGAAGAGATGGGTGATGGGAGATACTGTTGTGGCCATTGTTGGAAAATATAATCTTCCACAAGCTCAAATCTCTTTTAATATATCTCCAGTGATATCTCCACCACACCATATGACTCCACGGGAACAACAAAAGTGAATTAATAAATGTGTTTGATTTTAAACTTGCATATTAATGGCTACCTATATGCATCTCATTAAATTTCTTTCAATCATGGATTGTAGAGTATTTTGTACTGCTTTTCCTAACCAAGTTGATTTAATTGTACTTAGAGAAATGGCCAAAACCCTCTTTTCACACAGCCTCTACTTGAAATCCTTGTGTTGCTGTGATTCCTATACCCATTTGTCTAACGAGGTCTAGTGTACTACTCACCAGATTTTTAACTCTGCCTGCTGTTCCTTCATCATTTCTCATTTAAACCACATAAGTTCCATGAGTTTTTTGTGGGTTTTTTTGTATCAACCAAACTCTATTGTCTTGTCTGCTCTTCTCACCAACTTGCAATGCTTGACAAGATATTATAGCCCCCCTTCCTGCCAAATAGACAGGAACTCACTCATTCATTAGAATGTATACAGGCTAAAAATACATAGACCCTCCTTCTCTCACCACCCCCTTTCTCCCCTAAGCAAACAATACACAGAGACAAACATCCCCACATGTATAAAGTCCCAGATAAAGGTATAGGAAGGGGAAAAGAGCTCAGTTAGTGGTAAGAAAACTAAATGAAAACTACCTTGTAAAGACTCAGAAGTTGTAAATGAGATGTTGTTAAGGAAAAAACAACAACAGGAAGCACAATGAGAGGTAGAGGTTGAGGTTCTTGAGGAAGAGAGTGACAAGATGGGATCTATGCTTGGAGGTGAGAATCTTGACAGCAGGGAAGGGATGATTTGGAGTAGGGAGATTATTTAGGAACCATTCCTTTCCATAGGCAAAAGATGTTGAGAACTGGAACACAGAGAAGATGGAATGTAATAGATTTTTTAAAAAAAGTGAAGAAAGAAAATCAAAATATTAAGGTTGGAGGTAGGGAAAAATACTAGTCTCATTAGAATGCTGAACAGGGCCCTTCCTTGGTTGGCTATGAAACTCCCTGTGGATTAGTTTATGTTGATTCAAATGACCTTAGGTATCTTTTTTTCTCAGCAAATGTAGCGCCTCATGCTTTTAAAAAGGTGCCTTGAAATAACAGTTATTACTTTAGTCAGTGATGCTGCAAAACCATTTTGTTTTCTACATAAAACAAAAATCATGTTCGGCTTTCTTTATGGCATAATATAAAGTAATGTCTGAAGTCCACATGCATGAATGGAACAAGTATAATCAAATGGCCAGCTTGAAGAATGCTGGGTGATGTGCTTCCTAATAATTGTCCTCAATAATGCGCTGTTGCTGTTGTTGTGGCAACTGACTACAAAGCAATGCTTAGGTCTTATATTTATGCATCATTTCTTCTTCTTTTCATCATTCTTAAAGTGCTGAGGTTGTATCTTGTTTTGTTTTGTTTTATAAAATAGCTCAGTATAGTTCTGTAGATTTTCATTCGATGTTATATATCCTATCTAATAAAAGAGAAAGATGGTAATTAGCATACGACCGCTGCCCTTCCCATTGGCTAATCAGGGAGATATGCAAATTAACAGCCAGCCAAGATGGCGGTAGGCAGCCAGGCAGCTGATGCGAACAGGGAGGCTTGCTTGCTTCAGTGACAGAGGACTCCAACATTCCCCGCCTGACTTGCCAGCCTCTCAGCTGAAACTCTAAGCAACTATGTTGCAAATATAGAAGCTAAAAAAAACCCCAGAAACCTGCTTTACTCAGCCGGGCTTCAGCCAGCCGAACCGCAACATTGTATCAAATACAGATGGTAAACAAAGGCCAGAAACCTGTTTTCAGCAGCCGAGGCCTCAGAGCTAAAGCTGGCCCAGAATAAAAAGAAAAGAAAAGAAAAGAAAGGAGCGGTTGGGAGCTTCAGTCACCCGTTAGCCTGAAAACGGCCCTCAGCCCCTCAGCCAGACTGGCCAGGCACCCCAGTGGGGACTCCCACCCTGATCCAGGACACCCTTCAGGGCAAACCAGCCAGCCCCACCCATGCACCAGGCCTCTATTCTATATAGTAAAAGGGTAATATGCCTCCCGGCACCAGGATCAGCGGAGCCGTGAGGCCTCCCGGCACCGGGATCAGCGTGACAGGGGGCAGCACCCAAACCCCCTGATGGCCCTGCGGCTCTGTGTGTGACAGGGTGCAGCGCCCTAACCCCCTGATCGGCCCTGCTCTGTGTGTGACAGGGTGCAGCACCCCAACCCCCTGATCCGCCCTGCTCTGTGTGTGACGGGGGGTGGTGCCCCAACCCCCCCGATGGGCCCTGCTCTGTGAGTGACAGTGGGGAGCTCCTCAACCCCCTGATCAGCCCGGCTCTGTGTGTGACAGGGTACGGAGCCCCAACCCCCCTGATGGGCCCTGCTCTGTGCATGACAGGGGGCAGCGCCCCAACCCCCTGATCCGCCCTGCTCTGTGTGTGACAGGGGGCGGTGCCCCAACTCCCCTATTGGCCCTACTCTGTGCGTGACAGGGAGGAGCTCCTCAACCCCCTGATAGGCCCTGCTCTGTGCGTGACAGGGTACAGAGCCCCAACACCCCTGATTGGCCCTGCTCTGTGCGTGACAGGGTACAGAGCCCCAACCGCCCTGATGGGCCCTGCTCTGTGAGTGACAGGGGGCAGTGCCCCAACCCCCTGATTGGCCCTGCTCTGTGCGTGACAGGGGGTGACACCACAACCTCCCCATCGACCCTGCCTTGAGTGTGACAGGGGACGGTGCCCCAACCCCCCAATCGGCCCTACCCTGAGCGTGACTGAGGGTGGCATCGCAACCTCCCAATCTGCCCTGCTCTCTGCATGACAGGGCGGCGCCCCAACTCCCCAATCGGCCCTGCTCTGAGCCCGACCAGGGGCTGCACCTAGGGATTGGGCCTGCCCTCTGCCACCCGGGAGCAGGCCTAAGCCAGCAGGTCGTTATCTCCCGAGGGGTCCCAGACTGCGAGAGGGCACAGGCCGGGCTGAGGGACCCCCCTCCCCGCCGAGTGCACAAATTTTTGTGCACTGGGCCTCTAGTATATATATATATTTTTTATTTTTTTAGGAAGGGAAGAAAATAGTTAATAATTCTGAGTTAAATGACAAGTGTAAAAAGTGGATAAAAATATTTTCATTTAAAGATGTTTATTGTGTTGCCCTAGCTGGTTTGGCTCAGTGGATAGAGTGTCAGCCTGTGGACTGAGAGTTCTCGGGTTTGATTCCAGTCAACAGCACATGCCTGGGTTGCAGGCTTGGTCCCCAGTGGAGGGTGTGTAGGAGGCAGCTGATCAGTGATTCTCATCATTGATGTTTCTATCTCTCTCTCTCCCTTCTTCTCTGAAATCAATTACATTTTTTAAAAAAAGAAGAAAAAGAAGATGTTTATTGTGAAAGAATGGTCATCCTTACACATGGTAAGCCACAAAGTCTTTAAAAATGTTTTTAGAATAGAACAGCAACAGACATCTCATGGACAAGCAGTGGCTTATAGAGGGTCTGAAACTGACAAGAACCTGGCTGAGTAGATTTCAAAATAAATTTAGGACCTTTACATTTATATGTCAGTGATACAGAGCAAAAAATTTTTGTTTCTTGAGTTCTCATAGCAGATCCTCAATACATTTTTATTGAATGAAATGTGTCAATCAAAAGAGATGAACAACAGATTAATGTAATCTTAGAATTCATTAACAGAATAAGAAAAATTATGATCTGATTATTCTGCTATAGGGAGATCCCATTTCATATCTAGAATATTGCATTTAAAAGAGAACACTAGAAATATTCTAAAGAACCAAGGTGTGAAGATGCTTGAAATACTATTGTGAAAATTAAAGGAAATGGGAAAATTTAGGTAGAAAATTCCTAGTGGTGCTGAAGAGATGGGATTAAAACATTCACTTACTTGAACTAGATCACCTGCAGAGAACCTTCCACTCCTGTGATTCAGTGGCTCCGATCTTAATATTTGGAACATCTATTATTAGTTTCCTATGGAATTTTTCTAAAATACAGCATCACAACCACATTTTTATCTGGCAGGTAACTCTAATTCCTAGATTAGATTGTACCAATTAGATTTTTAATTGTGTAAATTATTATAATATTGTATTCAAATCTTCTAGAGATACATTTTGAAATATCTATAGATGAATAAAAAACAAAAGTTCAAAACAAAGTGTTCCAAGAAAAAGAATCAATTTATAATGACCTATATAATGAATGGAATCATATCTCAGGAATCAAAATTTCAAATTCTGTTACTTCACCTCCCTTCAACCCCTCTTTTTAGTTCCTCATTTTATGCACACAATGGGCATTTCCTCTCCAATTCATTACACAAAACCTGCAGGGAGAGTGATTATGCACTGTTTCTCAAAGTTTTGTCTCATACTTTGTCCTAGAGGTGTTCCAAACCAAGACTTTTTTTGTTCTTAAGGGTCCATTTCAAAGGCTTTACTTTTTCATATGGATATTAGAGGCCTGGTGCACGAATTTATGCATTGGTGGGGTCCCTCAGCCTAGCGGGCGATCAGGGCCAATCTGGGCTGGCTGTGGGGAGGGACCACAGGAGAATGGCCAGCTGCGGGAGGTTGGCTGTGGGAGTGCACTGACCACCAGGGTTCAGCTCCTGCATTGAGCATCTGCCCCCTGGTGGTCAGTGTGCATCATAGCGACTGGTCATTCAGTCAACCAGTCGTAATGGTCGCTTAGGCTTTTATCTATATCTATATCTATATCTATATCTATATCTATATCTATATCTATATCTATCTATATAGATCTAGATGGGCTGATTTTGAGTAACCTACCTAGTAAGTTATTAAGGGTTACTAAGATTGGATGCTCATAAACTATAACTAGTACATCATGAGTTCACTGAGACTTCACATAATGCTTGGCAATACTACCAACTTCCTTTTTGTGTACAGGCATATGCAGGTCATTAGAATCGCCAACATTTTCTAGGGGGGAAATTGTCATTATTAAGTCATCTGTGTTAGCTTGACCTGGTTGTGGAAATAAATATACTTATAAAAATTTTACTTTTGCTTTTTTGTCTTTAATGATTGCTATTTCTCATTCTTATTGTTATTTTGTACATTTTTGATATGAGTGAAGTTCTTTTGCTCACTAGAAAGTAAGGATAGTATAGTGGCTGAGGGAAGAGTTTTAACATGGAAATTGGCCAACTCAAAATCAGAACCATTGCTCTTTGAGAGCTCATGTCCTTTATGTAGATGTAGAAGATGCATTAGTTTCCTATAGCTGCTATAACGATTAATACAAAACTGGTGGCTTAAAACAATACAAATTTATTCTCCTATAGCTCTTGAGTTCAAAATTCCAAAACTGGAGTCATAGTGTTAACATTCATTTCCTTGAACTTTCCAGCTTCTAGAGCCTACGCACATTCCTTGATTTATGGTTCCCTTACTCCTTCTTCAAAGCCAGCAATGGTGGTCAAGTTTTCTCACATGCATCATCTTGACACTCTCCTCCTCCCTCTTTTATTTTCAAATGAAATTGGGCCCACCAAGATAATCCAGAACAATTTCCCCAGCTTAAGATCCTTAACCACATGTGGAAAGTCTGTTCTCCCTTGTAAGGTAACATGAACATAATAATATGTTCTGGGAATTAGGATATGGACCTCTTTCAGGAAACATTATCCTGCCTATTACTGGTACCTTACAATGTTTTCTGTTGCCAGAACTACCATTATTGGCTGGTGGAGATAAGCTACTGAAATCCTAAAATGAAATGGAAGTTAATTTTGGAGAAAGGTACAAATCGAGGGAACTCATTAAGTTGTGGGAAGGGGAGGGCCTTAATGAGTTAGGACAATGAGAATGTTTTATCAGGAAGGGGAGGAGGCTGCTGAAAGGAAAAGGAAGATAAGGAGCTAGAATCAATTATTGCCTGCTTTAATGATTTTGTCTAGGGCTCAGTTCTTTGGCAGCCATGAGCCCTCAACTGCTACAGCTTAAAAAGTTTTCCATTATGTTATGAAAGAGACTAGAAATTATGGAAGTGATACTATTATTTTTATAGCTTAGGCACAATTGGCATTACATGTATTTTTGCTGGTAAACTCAGAAACTACCATTTAGCACATTGCTTCCACCGAATAATTGCATCTTGATTTCCCAACCACCACTTTCCAAATGAACCTATAGATACCAGTCATTTCTAAAGCATACTGTATTTTGAGAAAAGTGACCTACTAACTAGGCCATTTGCACATTTCTTAGAATTTGATGTTGAGCAATCCAGTAGAGTCTTAGAAAGACTAAAACGACATCATTTGATGGAAGCTCATTCATTCAATTAATATTTATTTGTCATACTATGAGCCAGGCATTGTGCTAGGGACTATATTTTCAATGTGAAAGTGAGCATGGCTCCTGTCCTACCTAGCTTTAGTCTTGTGGGAATAATTAAGGGAAGAGGATGAGAAAGGTACAAATCAAGGGAACTCATTAAGTTGTGGGAAGGGGGCGGGGCTTGATGAGTTACAACAATGAGAATGTTTTATCAGCAAGGGGAGGAGGCTGCTGAAAGGAAAAGGAAGATAAGGAGCTAGAATCAATTATTGCCTGCTTTAATGATTTTTGTCTAGGGCTCAGTTCTTTGGCAGCCATGAGCCCTCAAGTGCTACAGCTTAAAAAGTTTTCCATTTCAAAGTAGCAGAATTCCCTGTTTTCAGAAGCTCAGAAAAAAATGGTTTGAAATAGCATGAAATGACAATACAGACATGCCTTACACTTCATGCTTCAATTTCCCTGACTGAAAATAGGAAGAATACTTTTTTTTTCCCCAAAAGAAATGAGATTTTCTTTTTCCCTTAGAGCCTTTTTGTGAACTCTGTGAGTTTCTTATTAAATAATGGACAGTGAAACAAATTGCTTCCATCTCTTGAAAGGCTTCTTTCTTTCTTAAATGAGTTTAAACCTTTCCTCCCCCTTTTGAACATTCATATACGGTAGATAAGCATAATTTAAAAACTGACCAGAATGGAACAGTAAACATAACTGGTAAAGCAACTGACTATCACTATAGCAACAGTGAATGTGTTTGACATTTAGTCTTTCTATTTGCTGTTGCTATAGTAATGAATCCTTGGATTCTGACACCATTTCCAAATTCTATTAAAATAAAACCCCTTTCAAGTCCCCAAGAAAAAGGGAGGGCCAGTACTATTAATGCCCAATATGTATGAAATGTTTTCTAGACCTAGGACATAGATAAGAGACAGTGTGCTGCACTTTAATCAAACTGGAAAACAGGCTTAAAAAATAGAAAAATATAGAAGAAAAAACTCAAAGTAGAACAAAAGTAAAGCAATTCTTCTGTTTTAAAAATTAACCTTTTAAATGTTTATAAAAATGGCTTTAATTTATGGCATGATGAGATTAATGTCAAATATTAATGAATAAAGAAGAATAATTTTGTTTCTTTTCAGGAGAATTAAACGGTCAAATATTGACAATGAAGAGCCTAAAAGTTAGTAAAGAAGTTACTTGGGATTTTGAGGAAATTTTTGTGTTTAAGAAAGTATTCTCACCTACTTTTCAACCTATGAATATTATTACATGATTAGTAAATTATTATATGTAACAATAGAAATATACTTCAGCTATACATTTTTGGTTAATGGAGAAGAATAGGAAGACATTTCGTAAGAATTCAGTATAGAAAGGATATTAAAGTTAAGTTTGTGATAATATAACAGAACTAGGGGTAATATAAAAATAATTAAAAAAATATGAAAATGTAGATAGAGTGATCTGAATGGAGACAGAGCCAACATTTCTGAGAGGGATGTTTTATGTGACCTACAGCTTATGCTATTGGGTTTTTTTTTAGTTTTTTTTTTTTTTATAAATTATCAACCTATTTGGAATTATCAACACCTAGATAAGTTGCCAGTGATTTCAAAAGTTTATTCAACTCTATAGTAATTTAGGAAAATTACTAATTGCTCAGAGAAAAAGTCTTCATAATGGTTAGGTGAAGCATGGGGCTGGAATCAGAGAGATATCTTAGCTCCACCACTTACTTCCTTGTTGTGTGATCTGGAGTCAGCCTCCTAACTTTTATGAGCTTTGTTTTCCTTTTTCATAAAGTAGTAACATGTCCTAAATTCCAGGCCTCAGTTTCCCTAGCTGTAAAGCCTTTAAAGAGATAATATATACAAAGCCCTTAATAGTGTCTAGTACTTAGTAAGCATTTACCCAGTACAGTGGTTGTTATAGTATTTCCAAGGTAGGAATTCTGGGAATGGGGCAAATTTGGAAAGGACACAATGTGGGTCTATTTTATTTTATTTTATGTTTTTTATCTTTTGCTTCTCAAGTCATGAAGTTTTCAAGAAATCAGATGATTTGATATAGAAGAATATGCTATTTGAAGTAGCAGAGCATGACTCTTTGAAGTAGAACACAGTATGGTGGAGAGAACTCATAACAGAAACTAGCAGACTCAGGACCTGGTCTCGGGCTGACCACTGATTAGTGACTAGACAAGTCACATACCACTCCAGACCTGCTTTCTATTTTGTAAAATGGAGATTAAATATCCTGAGAAAGGATATAGATTATAAATCAAAGTATAATAATAAAATAGTCTTTTATCTTTCTAGGAAGTTAGAAATTATTTTGAAAAAATGAGTAATTAACATGTACCCCCATATTATCTTAACTATAATTTAAATCTGTATTTTTCATATTTGGACTTATGTACACATTTATATACTAGAGGCCCATTGCACGAAGAGATTCATGCAATAGGCCTTCCCTTCCCCTGGCTGCCGGCACCGGTTATCCTCCGGCACCCAGGACCCAGGCCTCCGCTCCTCTGGCCGAAGCCTTCAGTCTTTGCTCTGCCGCTTCGCGCCTACGTATGCAAATTAACTGCCATCTTTGTTGGGTTAATTTGCATACTCTCCTGATTGGTTGGTGAGTGTAGCAGAGGGATGGTCAATATACATGTTTGTTTATTATTAGGTAAGATAGTATGATGTGTTAAATGGTATAAATACAGTGTTTGTAGGTTAAAACTTGAGGTATTCCCTATTTTTAGATCTTGTGAAATGCAATTTTCCCCACTTTTCTATGTCCTCTTTGCCTTTTCTCTTGCTTCTGTAGTTGAACAACCAAAAAAGTCTTTCCAGGAATCACAGCTCCTGTCTCTAAAAAATGTAAATAAGTTAAGTCACCAAAGGCACATTTTCTAGGCCAACTCAGGATCTCATTTACATTTGTGTTATTGTTAATGTATCTTGATCACAGCCACTATTACTCCCCACAAACAATCTGAATAGAAAAAAAAAAATCGAGAGCTTTGCCTATGGACAAAACAGGCTGTGGTGCTTAAATTATTCTGTGGAAACTGGTGAAGTGAAATAAAAGCAATAGAGAGTTTAGTACAGAAAAGCTTTCGATCAGCTGCTAACCAATGACAGGTTCACGGACGAAGCCTACTGGTTAAAGGAATTATCTGACCACTAGAGGCCCGACGCCTGAAATTCGTGCAGAGTGGGCTTTCCTTCTCCCAGCTGTTGTCACCGGCCTCCCTCGAGCACCTGGGACCCAGGCTTCCCTCGCAGCCCCGGCTTCGTTCGGAAGGTCATCTGGAAGGATGTCTGGTCTAATTATCATATTATGCTTTTATTCTTATAGACTGTTAATCCCACAACACAAAATCTAAGTTTATTTGGGAATAAACAAGGTTTGTGCTAGGTCAGCGGTTCTCAACCTGTGGGTCGCGACCCCTTTGGGGATCGAACAACCCTTTCACAGGGGTCGCCTAAGACCATCAGAAAACACATATATAATTACATATTGTTTTTGTGATTAACCACTATGCTTTAATTATGTTCAATTTGTAACAATGAAAATACATCCTGTATATTAGATATTTACATTACGATTCATAACAGTAGCAATGAAAATAATATGGTTGGGGGTCACCACAATATGAGGAACTGTATTAAAGGGTCACGGCATTAGGAAGGTTGAGAACCACTGTGCTAGGTGCTGGGGATAAAAGATAAATGACATGACTCCTGCCTTTGAGGACCTTACAATACAGTCCAACAAACGTTAGGAAAAAGACAGTGTTTTGTGGAGGAAGTTTTGTTGTTCTCTTGCTCCACTAGAATCTTTTTAAATGTTTTGGCCACAGTTGAAGTAATCTCCTTCGAGGTTGCAATCATATCCATTTTGAGTGATAGTACATCGTGGGGTTTAAGTGTAGACTATTTGGGTTTAAACTCCAGCTCTGCCACTTACTACCTGTGCAAACTTGAGAAAAAAATCTTATCATTTTGCTTCAGTTTCTTGATAAAAATTATGAGGAATACTTGTAACTTCCCCCATAGGGTCATTATAATAGTAAAATGAGTTAATGTACATGAAGTCCTTAGATCAGTACTTGGCACAGAATAGTATTCAATATTTATTTTTTAAAAATAAGTTGAAGAACCCTAGCTGGCTTGGCTCAATGATTGGAGCATCAGCCTGTGAACTGAAGGGTCTAGGGTTTGATTTTGGCCAAGAGCATGTACCTTGGTTGCAGGATCCATCCTGGGCCCTGGTCAGGGCATGTGCAGGAGGTAACCAATCGATATGTCTCTCTGACACTGATGCTTTTCTCTATCTCTCCCCCTCCCTTCTACTCTCCTTAAAACTCAATGGAAAAAATATCCTTGGATGAGGATTAACCAAAAATTTTTTTAAAAACATAAATAAAATAAAATGAGTTGAAGAAAGAGATCTGGCCAATAAATGAAAAGCTCCTAATTCTGTACAATTCTTATTAAAGAAACTCAAGAAAGCACATGCATAAACACAACCAAGAGGCTACAAAAAGTCACAGTAATTTCTCAAATTGAGAAAACAATATGATTAATTTTTACTACTAAATAAAATTTATGCATATGTTTTCCTGTTAATACATGATGCAAAAAGGAATAGATCAATTTTCACTAAATATGCAACAAATCAACATACGACAAGCACTGGTGAGGATGCGGAGAAAAAAGAAGTCTCGTGCACTGCTGGTGGGAATGCAGACTGGTGCAGCCACTGTGGAAAACAGTATGGAGTTTCCTCAAAAATTAAAAATGGAGCTCCCATTTGACCCAGTGATCCCACTTCTAGGAATATATCCCAAGAAACCAAAAACACCAATCAGAAGGGACATATACACCCCATGTTTATAGCAGCACAATTTACAATAGCTAAGATTTGGAAACAGCCTAAGTGTCCACCAGCAGATGAGAGAATTAAAAAACTGGTACATCTACACAATGGAATACTACACTGCTATGAAAAAGAAGAAACTCTTACCATTTGCAACAGCATGGATGGACCTGGAGAGCATTATGCTAAGTGAAATAAGCCAGTCAGAGGAAGATAAATATCACAGGATCTCACTCATTTATGGAATATAATGAACAACATAAACTGATGAACTAAAATAGATCCAGAGACATAGAAGCATTGAACAAACCATCCAAACTCAGGGGGAGTGGGGAAGTGGGGGAGAAGGCGGTGGAGTGGCGGGGGGAGAGGAAGTGGGGGGAAAGGGAGAAGTGAGGGGGGAAAGGGGGAGAGATCAACCAAAGGACTTGTATGCATGCATATAAGCATAACCCATGGACATAGTCAGTAGGAGGGGTGAAGGCAAGTGTGGGAGTTGGTGGGGGGTGGGGTGGGGGGAACAAGTGGGGAGAGGTCAATGGGGAAAAAGGATTCATATGTAATACCTTAAACAACAAAGAATTTAAAACAGAAATAAATAAATCCTATATAATAAAAGCATAATATGCAAATTATCCCCTCTATCAGGAGTTGTCCGGGAGTTTGACCAGGGGGTGAGGCCGGCCGCGGAAGGGAGGGAGGCCCCGGTCAGCAGCAGGTGGCTGGGTGAAGGGAGGGAGTACCCAGCTGGCAGCTAGCAGCAGCTAGGGACCCTAGTAAATAAAGAAATGTGCAAGTTGTATCGGGGATGGGTGATTTAAAATATAGGTTAGTCCTAGCTGGTTTGGCTCAGTGTATAGAGCATTGGCCTGCAGACCAAAGGGTCCTGGGTTCAATTCTGGTCAAGGGCACATACCCAGTTGCAGGCTCCTCCTAAGCCTGCGCCCTGGTCAGGGCTCATGCAGGAGGCAACCAATCAATGTGTTTCTCTCTCACATTGATGTTTCCTCTATCGTTCTCTATTCCACTCTCCCTAAAAATCAATGGAAAAAAAATATCCTCCAGTAAGAATTAACAAAGTAAATAAATAAATAAAATAGGCTATTTTGCATAAATAAAACTAATTCTGCAGGGGAATCAAAGAAACAGGTGGTCCTCCTACAAAACTGCTAAAATTGTTATTCAACAAGAGGCCTCTGTGACTACCAAACAGGAGAGAGAAACAAAAATGTATTTATACCAAAAGTGATTTTTAAAAATGAGCTTCATATAGAAAGTTACCAGAGCACAAGTTTCCAAAGTGCAAGACTAGATTTGCAATTGATCTATTTCTTCCATGGGCAACTTCATCTATAGGTACTGAAATAAGGAATAGGCTGATTTTTTTGAAAAAGTACTGTTACTGATTCTCCACTGGCCCATACTATTTCATAGGCTATCCCATAGAAACCACATCTCTCACCATAAACAAAAATGGCAACCCAACCACAGTTGGTGCTGGTTGGAATGCTGGGACCATTTGACTTCCCAAGATTTGATGCCTGACTGACCTTTGAAACTAAAATCTACCAATGCTACTTCTTGCTATAATGATTACCATTTTTAAATAGCTCACGTTCTAACCTTTCCTATTTCTCCCAGTTATGAAAAAAAATAGTATAAAGAAAAATAATTGACACAATGTCTATAGGAACCATACTGGCTTTCCATTATAAATTTTTTAGAAACAGAAAATTTGCTGGTGAAAAGCTTTCAACGTCATTTTATTAACCACTAGAGGCCCAGTGCACGAAATTCATGCACGGTAGGGTCCCTAGGCTTGGCCTCTGATCAGGGCCGATTGGGGCCTTATGGCTGCCAGACGGGGCCTTCCTTCGTGCTGCGCCACCCCCTGGTGGTCAGCACACATCATAGCGAGCGATCAAATTCCTGGTCTCCTGGTTGAACTCCCGAGGGGACACTTTGCACATTAGCCTTTTATATAGAGAGATTATAATTTACCTGATGATGAAAATTGCAAACAATTTGGTGGAACACCACAGAGAACAAAGCAGAGTGAGTTTTATCATGTCAGTGTTCAATTCATCAAATGTATTTTTGCCAGCCTAAGTGCTAGGTAATATGCTGGGTGCTAGAGATAAAGAGGTAAAAGGAAGTGGCAATACGGAATGATATCTCAATAGAATATGTATAAGGATAAAATTCACATAAAAACGGAAAATCTGTTCTAAGGTTGTTAGGGAAGAGCAGGCTTGAAGGAGATAAGAGTGTGTAATAAAGACAAGACAAGGAAGAAGCAGGGCATGTGAAAGGAAGGGGGGGAAAGCATGCGCAAAGGCAAAAACAGAGACTGAAAAACAGCATAATACTGTTAAATTTAATTGCTGGAATATGTTGTAATGTGTTCACTGGTTGTTTCATTTTTAACTAAATTGAATTTGGAGAAAAGATGGGGAAAGTGACTTTGTTCTTTTGCTTTGGTTAAATAATAAGCAATGATATGGAAATATTTTAGTTAACTTATATTTTCACTCTAAGACTTTTAATAAGCTGTGGCCAGGCACAGTCTATCACGGAACTGTATAAAAGAAATACACCACAAACCACATGAATAAATTTAAATTTCCTGTTAGCCTATTTCAAAAAATAAAAATTAAAAAAACAGGTAAAAGTAATAATATATTTTCCCTAGCCCAAATGTGAAAATACAGTAATTTCAACTTATAATCATTGTAAAATTATCAATGATCCATTTACATTTTTATAATAAATCTCCAAAATCCTGCATATGCTTTACACTTACAACATATCTCAAGTCAGATGCTATTTTTTTTTTTTTTTGACCAGAAACACTGGATCTGTATTTGTATTTCAAAAAATTTAGTTGACAAAGTAGATTCACATAACTCAAGTTTTCCTAACATACTTAAAAGTGATCTGGTCACTAAATTGATTATCAGCTTTTTAAATTAAAATTAAATACAATTAAAATTCAGTTACTGTATTTGATTGTACTAGATCTGACTAGAGGCAACTGCTGTTGGACAGGTCAGTTCCAGAAGAAGTGTGGTTCAAACCTCTAGCCTGAGATTAATATTAACAAAAACCAAATCAATAAACACATTATCAGCTTGGTAATGGGATACTCATATTAGGCATTTTGGTTTACCTTCAATCTCTCTTGATGGTCCACATCCTCTCAGACAAGATACAGCTGAGAAAAATAAAGAGGATATCTGGAAAAGATCTTGCAACCAGCAAGGAAACTGAGGTTAATTGGAAAAAAGCTTAAAGAGTTCTGATATAAAAGCAGAAGGTTCTGAATATTTACTCATTCTAGGCTTTTTCCCCTGTTATTGATGCAAATAAATAGATTCAAGTGGTGAACAGACTCTGCAGAGACAGGAAGTGACTGGTCATAATAGGGATAGATAGTTCTTTTTCAATCTGACGGCATTCACCTCACAACCATCCACCATACCGAAAACAAAAATTATGAAATACATGTTCTCAACAAAAGTTTTCTTTTTCTACTTAGGCAAAAGTAAAGACATGCTTCATTCACAAAATATATGTAAAAATCTGAAAGAGTAAACTGATCATTACATTTCAAAGAGCATATTTTGTGTTTCTTATTTTATGGAAGACAGTTCCTCCAGGAATATCCACCAAAGATTCATCATTCATCCGGGATATTCCATTATTTATTTACCAAATCTCTTTTGAGGATCTATTATATTCTAGGCAAGATGGCAAGCAAAGAAATTACAACAGTGAACAAGAAAGACCCAACCGCATGTAACCTGTGATAAAACTGTGAGAGGGGAGGTACGGGTTGTGATGGGAGCATGCCACTGTCGGGTGGCCAGATTGAGCAAATAAAAATACAGGATGCTAAGTATACTTATAATAAAAATTATTATTAACCTGAACTTCAAACGTAGCCGAGCTTTTCTTTCATTTGGCAAACCTACATTAGAGGGACAACTTGGAAGTGGAGGTAGGGTGAGTGGAAAATGGAAGACTTCCTTCACAAAGTGACCTCTACCAGGAATCCCGGGGTAGCAGGGAAGAGGCCCCGAGAAGTCTTTCCACGTGGAAACAACGCAGTGCCAACTAAGTCCCAAAGTAACTGACCATCTAGGCACTGAAAGAGGCAAAGGAATTGGGGTAAAGAAGAAGGAAGAGGGTGGAGAGGGGATGCTGGGCAAAGAGAAAACCTGAGATTATATAAAAACACTTGGAGCAGCCCGTCTGGGTCACCATGTGCAGAATGGACTACAGGAGAGCTGGCGGGATACTGAGGCCAGGAAGAAGGCTACGGATGTAATCGGGGAGCTCGATAGGGTGGGATAACAGATCCATCAGTAAAACCAGGAATGGCAATGAAAGAGAGGCAGCTGCAAAGGGGGGTAGAGAAGAGCACCTAACCTGGAAACAGCCCAGGTGCCCATCAGTAGACAAGCGGATAAAAAAGCCGTGGTACATTTATACCATGGAAGACTGTGCAGCAGTAAACAAGAAGGATCTCTTACCCTTTGAGACAGCATGGAGGGACCTGGAGAGTATTGTGCTAAGTGAATAGGTCAGTCAGAGAAAGATCAGTATCACATGATCTCACTCATATGTGGAATCTAAGTAACAAAATGAACTGATGAACGGAGTGGAACCAGAGACATGGGAGCATGGAACAGAGTGAGGAATCTTGGAGAAGGGGGGGGCGGGGAGAGTGGGTGGGTGGGAGGCAATCAACCAAAGACCTTATATGCATATATGCATAACCCATGGACACAGACAATAGGGTGCTGAAGGCCTGCGGGGGGGGGGGGGGCGGGGGGGCTGGGTTGGCTCAGTGGATAGAGCGTCAGCCTGCGGACTCAAGGGTCCGGGGTTGGATTCCAGTCAAGGGCATGTACCTTGGTTCCCGGCACATCCCCAGTAGGGGGCGGAGGCAGCTGATCGATGTTTCTCTCTCATCCATGTTTCTAACTCTCTATCCCTCTCCCTTCTAACTCTCTATCCCTCTCCCTTCCTCTCTGTAAAAAATCAATAAAATACATTTTTTAAAAAAATTTTTTAAAAGAATTAAAAAAAAAAATACAGAATATACTCTGCCCTGGCCAGTGTTGCTCAGTTGGTTGGGCATCGCCCTGTGCAGTGAAAGGGCACTCCTTCCATTCCTGATCGGGGCACATGCCCATCTCCATCCCCGGCAGGTGGCGTGCAGGAGGCAAAGGATCAATGCATCCCACCCCTCTGCTCTCCAAAAACCCTGAATAAAAGCATTTTAAAAATATTAAACAAAAAGAAAAGAGGACCTAGAGGGAAAAAACCCGGAGGGAGAAGCACGTATTGTGGAAAACCATGAAGAAACAGTCAACAAGTCAAATGTGTTTTGAGGCGTCAAGTCAAATAAAAATAAGGACCGAGGAGTGATGCCTAGATTTGGCCCTAAGGAAACCACTGGCGACCTTGGCAAGGGAAACCCCAGAGACGTGGCTGAGGCCAGACTAGGCTGCAGTAGTTTGAGGAGAAGGTGATGCCGGGCTAGGCGCCCGCGGAGGCCGCGCAAGGGTCCTACTTGCTCTTCGCCCTTTTAAAAGCTGAGGGTCAAGGACGAAAGCCGAGTTTGGAGAGGGAGCGGCGAGCGACCCAGCCAGGCGGAACCGCGCGGCCGGCTGATCGCTGAGGCCCAATCCTGTCCTAGAGCGCACTTGACTGACAGAGCTGCGCGCCAACGCCTGAGCGCAGGGCGGGAGGCCGCGAGTCACGGGGGAGGGATTCCAGGGCACTAACCCGGAACCGGTTTGGGACCCGTCTCCCATTGTGAGGCCAGACCCGGGGCGGGCCGTCAGCCAGAAAGGCAGGACCCTCCGGGCCAATGGACGAGCCGCACCCAACGAGTGGCAGCCGCGCCAGCCAATGGATGGTGGTAAGGGGGCGGGCGAAGCAGGGGGGCGGGGAATCAATGAAGCATCTTTTTTCCTAGCCCCCTGAGAAGCGGCGGGGCGGAGGTGCCTCGGGGTCGCAGGTGTGTGGCTCCGACCCGGGGGCGGCGGCAGCTCCGCAGACGGTTGGTCCCCTCGCAGCGGGGAAGGCGCCCGCGGGGTCAGCGGCAGGCGGCTGGGTTGCCCCGCGGCCGGCTCTGCCCGGGCTCTGCGGCGTAGCGGGACTACGACGCCGGGGAGAAGCACCGGTCGTGGCTGCAGCCGGACCCGGAGGGCGGGGCGGGCCCGGGCTGCTGCTGGAACCAGCGAGGCTGCAGAAGTTTACGGGCAGCGGGTCGGGGCGCTAACTGAGTGTGGGGAGCGAGGCTGTCTTCCCTGGGTGCCCCGTCTCCCACGGGTGCAGCCGCAGCGCTGTGACCCAGGCAGGTGCGACTCCCGGCTCCGAGGCCTCCTGGGGGTCCAGTGCTGCATCTTCCCGGGGTTGTCGCCGGGCGGGAGGGAGGAGGGGAACTTTGTTAACCGGGCATCTGGCGACCTTAAGGAAACTTCAGTTATTTCCCCACTGCAAGTTTTCGAGGAGGGCGTTTTATTTAGCAGGGTAGTGAATAACAGCGATTTTCAGCCCTTTGCACCTCATGGCACACGTAAACTATTTACCAAAATTCTGGGGCACACCAAAAAATATATGTATTTTTTGCCGATTTGACAAAAAAAAAAAAGGATATAATTTTGGTGTCTACTATTGAATTGGCTGTCCTAGTTTAAAAATGGACAATGTAAAGGAAAAGAGGTGGGTGCCCTTGGCTGGGCAGGTATTTCATGCTTTAAAAATTCCTGCTGCACGTCGGTGTACCCCGGCGCACTGACTGAAAACCGCTGTCCTGCGTGGTGGGCGGGGTGGCGGGGCAGGTGGGGGAAGCTTGTAGATTTTGTGATGCTTTTTTTTCTTGAATAGCCTAATGAATTTGCCCACCCCCCCAGTTTTATTTGTTTTTTTTGGACCCAGAATTTACTGCCTGGTTTTCCTCAGATCTTTTAATTCTGTCTTGTTATGCAGTATGTAGGAACTTCCTTCTCAAGTGTTAGTCCTTGAGAAGAACTGCCCAGTTCTACTGTGCCATGGGCGGCACATCGTCTTCAAAAGGATTACGTAAGCGAACCACTTATTCTACCTGCTTCCAACCAGTAAAGGACGATTGTGAGATTGGATTCAGGAAAATGGCTGTTCCCTGGGACCGAGCACGGAAGATGTATCAGTTTTTAGAGGGTGCCATTACCGATTTCCCTTCTGTAAAGATAGGGAAGGCCACCGATTTAAAAGGGGATTTAAAAGGGATAGCGTTTGACATCCAAAGCGGCATCTTCTCACATTTTATGAGGCGTTATATACCCAGGACCAAGAATATGTGCCTGGCACATAGTAGGAGCTCAACAAATATTTTTGAGTAAAGAATTGGATGATGATGCCCTGACTTGTTTGGCTCAGTGGACAGAGCGTCGGCCTGCGGACTGAAGGGCCCCGGGTTCGATTCCGGTCAAGGGCATGTACCTTGGTGGCGGGTGCATCCCCAGTAGGGGTTGTGCAGGAGGCAGCTGATGGATGTTTCTCTCTCATCGATGTTTCTTCCTTCTTCTCTGTAAAAAATCAGTAAAATATATTAAATATTTTTTTAAAAAAGAGTTGGATGATGGATGAGAGAAAACTCAAGCTCTGTTATATGAATACCAAAATGTGAAGGAGAGGATAGGAAAGCAAACAAACCACAGAGATGGAAATAAAGGTTAGTTTCTATCCCTGCAAGCATAGCTACCAAATTTAAATTTCAGGTGCTTTCCACCGTTAATCAGAAGATACCAGAGGATTTTATACAGCTAAGCCATGACTGACGAGAAAGCCAAGATACTGATGTCAATTTCAGTAAAGTTAAATATGTGTGGTAAAGTGCATTTGGTCAGTGAAATAGTCCGTCCGTTTAACGTAGAACAGTTAGGGACAAAGGGGATACCGCTTTTGTAAGATAGAGGCTTGGAGCTACAAATCGTTGGGAAAAGATAGGACATGCAAGTAACAGTGCTGCCAAATTGTAAAAACATGTTGACTGCGGCATAGTTTTAAGAGGACTCTGATTTCTGCCAGGCGCTGATAAGTTTACCAGAGTCCGATTACTAAATTGATCTCAGAGCCTAAGAGCAGCGAAATCTGAGGATGCATCTCTGCATAAATTAGGATTCTCTTGACAACTGTAATCATTGTTTATTATTATTATATATTTATTATATTTTATGTATTACAGTTTATATATTAGTACAGTAACATTGCCTCCATATAGAAGGTAACCTGCTTGAATTTCAAAAATATACATGAACTTTCATAGATATATTTGTCTCTTGTAGTAAGTTTTCTAGCAGAGTGAAAGGTCTTAGTAAGCCTGCATTACAGGTTTGTTGACATTCGGCCCCAACCTAGTTTCTCTGTCTCTGATGAGTCTTTTTGTTTTATAAGATCCAAATCAAATGCTGATTTCTTCTCACATCCTTGATCCCACCAAACATGTCTACTTTTTCTGAACACCCAGTGTATTTTGTTAGTACTTCTCTTGTTGCACTTTTTATATATTCGCATTCATCCAGTAATGAAACATTTGCTTACTGTATCCAGACACTGTACTCGGAAATGGCTAATAGATGGTATTTGTTGAGGGCTTACTATATCGTAGGCATTGTAAGATTCTTAGCTGGATTATCTCTTTTAATCATCAAAACATCATGCCTATTAATTCACTCTTTTTCCTATTTATAGATGAGGAAATAAGTTTAAAAGGTTAAGTAATTTGCTTAAGAACACAGAGCTAGTAAATGGTAGAATTAACATACAAGCCTAGGTAGTCTGTATTCACATCACAACTTCCAGTTTGTAGTCTTCATTATAATTTTTCATGTAAATTTTTTATGTACAATGTTTTATAAGATTATAAATTAATAGCTGGAGTACTATAGTCTTCTGTGATCCCTTATTGCTTCTAATATAAAATAAATGATTATAATACAACTTGATAGTGGAAGCATGTAGCAAAGACGTTAGAGGGGATGAAAGTGAAGGCATCTTGAACAGACATTTAAGCCAAGGGCCGAGGATAAGTAGTCATTGGCCAGACAATAGAGCAGAGGCCCTGAGAGTTGGGAGGATGGGCTAAAGGGATGATTTATGATAGTCCTGAGGCAGGGATCATGACACTGGAACTGTGCTGTTTAATACAATAGCCAGTAGCCACATAAATCTATGTGTGGTTAGTCCAAATTTTACTGTAAAATACCCATTGGATTTTGAAAACAATGAAAAAGTAAAATATCTGCATTACTTTTTATATTGATTATTTAAATGATAGTATTTTGCTATATTAGGTTAAATAACAATAATTTTTACTTGTTTCTTTTTTAAAAATGTTTTTTAAATTGATTTTTAAAAATATATATATTTTTATTGATTTCAGAAAGGAAGGGAGGGAAGAGAGAGAGAAATATCAATGATAAGAGAGAACCATTGATTGGCTGCCTCCTGCATGCCCCTTGCGGGGGTGGGATTAAGCCTGCAACCCAGGCATGTGCTCTGACTGGGAATCAAACCCGTGACCATCTGGTTCATAGGTCAATGCTCAACCACTGAACCATGCCAACCAGGCTAAATTGATTTTTAAAGAGCAAGGAAGGAAGAAGTATAGAAAGATAGAAGCATCAATGAGAGAGAGAAACATTGATTGGCTGCCTCCTGCATGCCCCCTCCTGGGGCTGGAGCCCGCAACCCAGGCATGTGCCCTGACTGGAAATCAAACAGTGACCTCCTGGTTCATAGGTGGATGCTCAACCAGTGAGCCACACTGGCTGGGCTGGAAGTCTACATTAGAATTGATTTGCTTGCAATCTTTTTTGTTTTTGAATGCTTTGCCCTTTTTATAGGAGTGTGAAATTGACAATGATTTTTTGAGAGTTCACTTTCTGCTCTTTTGAAATTTTAGTTCTCTCTCCTCCATTTCAGCAGCAAGTGGCAGTTTATATAATTATGTCACATGAATAATTGGAAACAAAAAATAGTGAATGGCATCTTTTTGGTGATGTTATTACATACATAGAGTCAGTTAAACGAAGATTACTGGGAACTTGAAAAGGAAACATTGTGTAAAAGTTCAGTAAAATTGTAATAAAAGATACCTTTTTATTTGAGTTTAGACATAAGGAATTTGCATTCACTTTTAAGTCCTAAACAGAAAAGACTCAAACAATGATAAAATATATGTGTGCACTTTTCAATTAACTTTAGTTAGCCTTACTCAGTTGTTATGTTTTGCTTCAGTAGGAGATATTATTTGAATTGCCAATACTAGAGAAATATTTTTTACATTAATAAGAATTTTAAATTGGCCGGTACTAAAATATTTGAGAGAAGAAACCATGGTAGAGTGAAACCTACCTGGTTGAAGCTTTGAAGTGTTTTTCTGCCTATACACAGAACTTTATCAGAACCTTTCACATATATTAGAAGCTGCTCTTTTAGAAAATCTACTAAAATAGTTGAATCTCAAAACTTAGCAATGATTTCTAAGATTTAGGGATCACAAGCTGCTGCTAATAAAGTGGAAGGAGATGTAACCTAAGGGAATCAGGATATAATTATATGTAACTGTCTTTGTGTAGTGAACAAATTATGTAACTTCTGAATTTTAGTTCATAAATAGAAATGCTGGTATTGCACATTCCATGCTGTGGTGGGATTAACTGAGTGGATATTTGGTGTGGGTTTTTTTTCATGTTGGTAGGAAATGCATATGATCACATGACGATAGAGCTGGAAGGGCCTTAGCATTCTCATCCCAAACTCTTTGTGAGGAAGGAAAAGTCAGCTCTGTCACAGTAACCAATGAGTGAATTTGAAGTAAAACCTAAAAATGAGTTTTCATTTGAGAAATAGTAAAATATAAGTAGTTGTCATTTCTCTGATTAAATTACATTGTCTATAGTTGTTTCTGAATTTTATGGATTTTTTTAGCCAGCCTTTTAGTGTTCCTCTAAAATTATTCTACAGAGTGAATTTTTTTTTTTTGATATCTCAGACTAGTGGTCATTTTGACAAATTGGCTCATTCATTCATTAACAAATCATTTATGCTGTGTCTGCCGTGTGCCAGAAACTCTGAGACTCAGGGAAGGTGATGGTGAGCAGAACCCTGCCACCCTCATGAAACTTGTGGTGAAATGGGGAGAGACTTGGCTGCATGTTAACACAAATGTGACATTTAGCGGAGACAGGAAGGAAGGTGTGTAGTCATAGCTTCTGTTAGAGCGATTTGACTTGCCAGGGAAAGTTTCACTGAGGAGCAGAGGTCTAGTCCAGGAGCTGCAGCATGAGGAGGAACTAGTAGGCCAAGAAGAGAGCGGTCCATTTCCTAGGCAGGGCGAACAGTGTGCACACATGCCCTGGGCAGGGAAAGAGCTGCGCGAGAAAGGGTGACTAAAAGAAGGCCCGTGTAGTTGGACTTGAGAGGACGGAATGGGGAGAAGGAGCTGGAGAAGTAGGAAGTAGATCAGGAGTGAATATTACCCATTAGTTAGGAATCATTACAGAAGCCCAGGTGAGAAGATGGTACTGGCAGGGCAGAAGTAAACGTAGGCAGTTTTGAGCCATATTAAGAGGATTTTTAAAAAATGTATATAGCTGAGTGGGTTGAGGTACATTGCAGAAGTTACAGGTTGACTGATTTTACTTATTTTCTCTAGGAATTATCCAGCCTGCCTTCGCTGCTATGGAACAGAAACTGATTTAAACGAAGTACCTTGATTTTTGTACTTTGTAGCATTCCTAAAATTCTAATCCTATCTTCTCTTACATTAAACACTTCATTTAAGTTAGAAATATGAAGCAGTTGAAAAGGAAAAGGAAAAGCAACTTTAGTGTTCAAGAAACTCAGACTCTTTTGAAAGAAATTACAAAAAGGAAAGAAGTCATTTTTTCCAAGCAACTCAACACAACAATTAACGTGATGAAGCGCATGGCTTGGGAGGAGATCGCACAGTGTGTGAATGCCGTGGGAGAAGGAGAACAGAGGACAGGGACCGAAGTGAAAAGGAGGTACCTCGACTGGCGCGCACTTATGAAGAGAAAGAGGATGAAAGCGAACATTAAGCTGGTTGGTTCTGGGTTTCCCCTTCCTTCGTCTGATTTAGATGACTCTCTTACTGAAGAGATAGATGAAAAGATTGGATTCCGAAACGAAGCAAATTTTGATTGGCAGAATGTGGCAGATTTCAGGGATGCAGGTGGATCCTTAACTGAGGTCAAAGTGGAAGAGGAAGAAAGAGATCCCCAGAGTCCTGAGGTAAGTATTAGCCTGTGAGCCCTTCTATTCATTTAATTTCTTCAGCTCTGATGTGTGAGTTCATTATAGTCCAGGAGCAGTTCAGAAGCTCTCAGATTTTCAAGCTAACTTCAAAATAGAATATAAACTCATTCCATTTTCTTTTCTTTATATCATTAATCTCTTTCTTCTCCCCTAAATATACTTCTCTCAATTATGTTAGTGACATCAGCTAACTCATTGCAAAATTATTCAAAATGCAAAGTAAATGGTTTTATGTCCTCAAACAGGACAAAAAGATTTTAAGAAATATTTGGACAAATAACAGTCATGAGATAGAAATAATACTGAAAATTGCTTTTTTCTTTTAGTTTGAGATCGAGGAGGAGGAGGAAATACTGTCATCGGTCATACCAGATTCCCGGAGGGAAAATGAACTTCCAGACTTCCCTCACATCGATGAGTTTTTTACTCTTAACTCAACACCATCTAGATCTGCCTATGATGAGCCCCATTTGCTTGTAAACATAGAGAAACAGAAGCTGGAGTTGGAAAAGCGACGGCTGGATATCGAGGCCGAAAGACTGCAGGTCGAAAAGGAGCGCCTGCAGATCGAGAAAGAGCGGCTGCGGCACCTAGACATGGAGCACGAGCGGCTGCAGCTGGCGAAGGAGAGGCTGCAGATCGAGAGAGAGAAGCTCAGGTTACAGATCGTCAACGCCGAGAAACCGTCTTTGGAAAACGAACTCGGTCAAGGAGAAAAGCCCCTACTTCAACCACAGGACATAGAAACAGAGAAGTTAAAACTCGAGAGAGAACGCTTGCAACTGGAAAAAGATAGGCTGCAGTTTTTGAAATTTGAATCGGAGAAGCTGCAGATTGAAAAGGAGCGCTTACAAGTAGAGAAAGAGAGACTCCGAATTCAGAAGGAAGGACACCTGCAGTGATTTCTCTAGGTCTCCACTAGCAAGTGTTTGTAAACCGTAGGTTTTTCTCTGTATCAGGTGATACGAAAATGGTCGCAGGATTAGCTGTTTTTCCCCGTTTAATGTCAGTGTTTCAATAGGAAAAAGATAGTTGTATGTGGGTAACTGTATGCTTAGTAGTGTATTATATAAAAATTATGTGCCCTAGCATAGACAGCCTAGCAGGAGCTATTGCGCTGTACTCTGTAAAGTAGTGACAGTACATAGTGTGTAGAATCTGTGCACTCAGTTTACAGTCATGTCTGCGTAAAATTCTAGCTCAGTGATTCCCAGCTGGGGATGATTTTTGCCCCCAGTGGATGTTTGGCAATTTTTGGTTGTCAGACTGGGACGTGGGGCGTTGCTGTTGGCATGTCGTGGGTAGAGGCCAGGGATGCCTACGTCTGGCAGTGCGCTCGATAACCCACCACAGAAAGAATTGTCCAACAGAAATGTCAGTGTTACTGAGGGGAGAAGCCCTATCCCAGTCTGACTGCACCTCTGTGGCTTGTTTTATAGTTTCAAAATATTAAACCTCAGATATTTGTGTGGGTAGTTACTTAAATGGCCAACAAACTTTACTAGTAACTATGAAACATAACTGTGTAGTATATAGCATTTAGGAAGTGATGAAAATTATAGATATTTTATTTCCATGTTTCCATCTATAAATAACCCGATTCAGAAACAATACAGGGAACATCAGTGATTGTCCAAAATGAGTTACTTTGAAAAACAGTTCATTCATCTAACTATTGGTGCTTTAGAAGCAACACACACTTTTTAAGCTTTAGTTCCCTTTCTTCTTTGAATCCATTTCCAATGTAAAATTGTCATTTCAACCATGTACTGAAGTCTTAAAGTAAGTGAATGGTTGAAGCTAGTGAAAATGATGCCAATGAAAAAACGGCACCAGTAGTCCATGAGCTTGAACTCAGTGAGTGGTTATTTGATTTTTAAAATAAATAATAGTTATTTGGGTGTAGGGGTGGGAGAGAATGTCCTCTGAATCAGGATGATGATGATGAAATAATGATAATAGTAGCTGTGTGTTATGAATTAGGGAAGCACTGTCTGACCTAAACTGTAGAACAGTTCTTGAGGGTAGTACCTAATATTCCTTAATTGAGGCTCAGAGAAGTCACACACTGAATGAAGGGCTGATTTCATATATTGTAGTGTGTTTTGTCTTTGCTCCTTCCTGAGGAACAAAGTTTATATCTTCAGTCCCTTAGGTCTGATATTCTGAGACCAAGGGCTTTTGCTGAACCTGGTGATTTGCTTTCAGCCCCCTGAAGTCCTTTTTCCACAAGCCAGGTGATTCTAATACACACCAAAGTTGAGAATCACTGCACGAGATCACTTTGTATTTTCTGATTTCCAGGGCTGTTGTGTAGCTTTAATATATATATCCCTTTTGTTGACAGATATTGTCTTGATTCTACGTTTATTCCTTGTTAATTTAAGAATGTCTTGAAACCATATGTGATATCGGAGTATGGGTACACAAGGAAAAATAGACTTCTGCTTAGTTACCTTGACTTGACATAGTGTTATTTTTCTATAACTGAAATAAATGCTTCTACTCTAGAAATAAAATTTGCCTATACTAACTCTCTGGAAGCTTATCATTTCATGTGAGGCTGTGAGGGTAGAGGTTATCCAGCTTAGAAGAGAACCTTATCACGGTGAATGGAGGCAGGGGACCTAACATTTGTGTTAGGCACTATGCTTCCTGCTTTGCATACATTATTTTATTAATCCTCAGAACAACCCTTCAGCTAAGTCATCTTATGCCTCCTTTTATAAGAAACAGTGCCTCATCAGTTTAATTAATTAAATATCTGAAAAATGACATTAATCCTGACCCAAGATTTTAGTGTAAGAGCTCTATGGAGAAGTTGTAGTGAAAGTTTGGAGGTGTAGTTATGTGTTGTAGCTTTGCCACATACTACGTGTGAAAGTCATTTAACTTGTCTGTGATTTGATTTCCTCCTCTATAAAATGGGCTTAATGATACCTGCTTTGTCTCTCTCTCTGCTTTATAGTTTTTTTTTGCTTTCCTCATTCTACCCAGGTGGTTGATCAAGTCCTGTCTTGTCTTCTGATGCTTCTGATCAACCTCTTCCAACCTCACCTGTGGCATTTGCAACCTGTTTTGCAGCAGCCTCCTGTCTCAGCTCCTTCCTTCCTAATCCCCCCTGTATGACACTTCCAGAATAGATTTCCCCAAAATACTGCTTTTACCATGTCCTGAGAATAAACGGCATGAAGTGGAAGAGGAGCAGAGCACTGGAAAGATCGGGGGTCCAGTCCCAGCTCCACTTTACCTGCCGGGTGATGTGGACAGTAGTTGTCCCTGAGCCTCATTGTTCTAGTCTCTATTACATCAAACATCTGCCATGCTCGACTCTCACCATGTGTGGAATAATAGCGTTAGTATATGAAAATGCAGTTTAAAACTTGAGAGCAACTTAGTGATATTGCAAATGTGTTCTACCTAAAATGAGTCTCCCATTCCCTTCTGTAGAAAGTCCTCAAATGTTCTTTGCGTACTTTAAGATTTTCTCGTACCAACATGATTAAATGTTTGTGAAGCTGCTCTCCAAATATTCCATTCATTTTTCTTTGATCATGTTGCTTTCCTTGACCTTATCCTCGTGTGGCAATCGGCAGAGCAAAGCTTTTTCAGATCCAGGGACGTGACCATTTCTGCCATTCTCTACCATAATTTAAAAATACGAAAATGAATTTTGCTGAATAGGAATATTTTATCATATGAAATTGGTATTGGTATGTCTTCCAAAGTCTCCATAGGGAACTTGAATAAAAATGTTAAAGTCAACATCAGTCTGCTCAGCTTATGTCTCATTCCCCACTTGTCTGAACACTGCTCCTAGACTAGGGGTTTGCAACCTTTTTGTGAGTGCTTGCCAAAACCAGCAAAATCTCTGACTCAAAATTCTTCTGCGTGCCAACCCTAATTTTTTGAGAATATGTTACGCCTACTTGATATCGCTTAAGGTGTACGTGTATGTGAAGAACCTTGAAGAAATAATAAAATTCATTCGAGCAACAAAAACACAGTATATGATGATGAAAAATACATTTATTTTTTAATGTATACATGTACACTGATAGTCTGACAGAAAACTTTATGACTCTGTTTAATATCAGTGGGACTTTTGCTGCTGCATCACTGATGACAGAGATTTTACATCAGGTTTATATTTCGTGACCTTCAGAGATATGCACGAGCTACTACTTTCATCCGTCAGGCTACTCCTATTATGAGACTTAACAAAGTTCATCACTGAGAACAAAGATTCACAAGCGTATGTGAATGAAACCAAAACACTGGTCAGATCTAGGAAGGCAGGGAGAGTTAAGGCAGAGACATAGAAATTGCTCTTCCCCTCTCCCGTCAATCCATGTCTATGGTCTTTAAGATAACTTGTTATGTAAAATTATTTATCTAAGATGCACCTACACTGAATTTATCTGAAAAATAAAAAAGTTGATATTAAGAAAAAAATTGTAAATGGAAGATTATAAGAGAAGGTTTTGCGTGCCAGCAAAAGTTACTGGTGTGCCATGTTTGGCATGCATGCCAGGGGTTGCCCAACCCTGTCCTAGACCATAGGTATGGGCCCTGGCCATGTGTGTATCCTGTGACTGTACCATTGTCTGTGCTGTTGGCACTTGACCCAGAAGTGGATTTGGCATGGCCTTGCATTCCCAGAGGTAACTACCATTTGGAGGATTCTCTTTCCCATTTAAACATGATCTGCATTCTGACCCAGATCTAATGTTTCTCTTGATGATTCTACAAATAAAAAGAGTGACAAGGATTTTAATTCAAATATATTAGCTATGTACTCTGGTGCCCTCCTATGAGACCCAGAATCAGTTGTTGTCTTTAGGTTCTCTGCTTCCTATACCATTTCTAAATCATTGCTCCTTCATTCCTTTATTTTTTTTAAAGAAAAGGCAAACAAAAAATCCTTGCAGGCATGGGACAGACTGACATACCTCGATGTGGGGTTGAGAAGATGAGAAGAGATAAACCAAAGAACTTGTATACTTATATGCATAGCCCATGGATATGGGCAATAGGGTAGTGAAGACCTGGTGGTGGGGGTAAATAGGCTGGGGGGGGGGAGGCGGAGGGAATAGGAGATAATATATCTGTAAGACTCTCAATAAAAAATTGGAAAAACAAAAATCACTCTTGCACCTTTGAAGTGAACACCCAAAATCATTGCATTCTTTTCATTACTGTTCTTGGTCACATTCACTGACTCATCTCTACCATTGGTAATCCTAGGAAGTTCCCAGGGAATTTTGGTGTCCAGGTGAAGAGTCCTTAAAAGCTTTGGCCACTTAGTTCTGTGTACTCATCACCCCTTTCACCTCTCCCACTTCCATCTCAAACACTGTGTCAGTATTCTTGACCAAGTCACCTCTCTCTATAATGACAAATTCAAACACCAACTCGGACTATAATCCCCAAGCTTCCCAACTTGTTGCTATTGTTTATCATCCTCAGGACTTGAAGTCCAACTCCCCTTACAGTTTGTCTTTTCATAACTTTTTTACCCCCCCACCTCAAATTCCATGATCAACATTTCACTTACATACCCATGCAGATTGGCTTTATTTTAAATTCTCAGTCCCTTCTGGGCTCTCAACACTGCCTGCCAACCTTATTGTGGTCTTTAGTCTGTCCTCCTCCACTCTCCAAAACCATGTGCTGTGGGTTGAACTCTGTTCTAAAAAGATAATGTTCAAGTTCCAATGGTAGGTACTTGAATGTAATGTTAGTTGGAAATAATATTTATGGATGTCATCAGGTCTTATTGGATCAGTGGGGACCCTCAATCCAATGACTAGTATCTTCACAAGAGGGAGAGATTTAGATATGGGAATGGCACACAGGGGAGAATTTGTGAAGATAGATGCAGATTGGAGCGATGCAATTGTAATCAAAGGAATGCCCTTGCTAGTGATGACCAGAAGGTAGGAGAGAGGCATGGAACAGATTATCCTTCAGCTTCTAGAAGGAAGTAACCTTGCTGACACCTTGATGTCAGACTTCTGAACTATGAGGTTCCTAAACTCCTAACCAAGTTAACACAAAACTAACCATCACACTTAACTTAATCAGAAACTGGGGTGAGGTCCAATAATCTATGTTTTAAATAGGTTCTTCAGTTGATTCTCATGCACACTGTTTGGAAACTATAGATCTCTACTTTTTACCTAGATGCTCAACCGTTCCAGTGACTTCAATTACTATTTATATACTGACTCAGGAGAGTTATTTGTATTTTAGGATAATCACTCTGGCAGACATGTAGAAAATGGACTAAAAGGGGATATGTGAGGCAAGGAGCAAGACCTATTAGACAATTATGACAACAGTGAGGAATTATGAGCCATTGACTTAAATCAGTCATAATATGGATGAAGAGCATGGAATAGAGTAAAGAAATATTTGGGAGATAAAAGAAATTTAAGATGTCGATTCATTGGACGTGAGAATAATGAAGAAAAGGGGTTTTAGAATGATTTTCATGTTTCTAATTTGGGAGATTGGATAAATGGTTGTGCCAGTCACTGAGACAGGAATTACAAGAAGAGGTAAAGATGTAGAGTGAAAAATGAGGAATTTGACATGTGGCAATTGAGAAGTCAAAAAGAGATGACCGGTAGAAAATTGAATATATGGGACTAGATTAGAAGTTAGATATTTTTGAGTTAATAATGTAAATAGGTGATTGCAGACATTTAATAATGGTGAAATCAACCAGGTGAAATAGGTCCTATGAGAAGAGAAAGGGGCACAAGGTAATCCTGAGTAATATCAACATGTAAGTTTTGGTTGAAGAAAAAGAGGAACATAAAGTAGACTGAGAAGGAAGAAACAGGCTTAGGGGAAAAACTAAAGAACGAAAAGATTAATTGGCTTAGTTCCATATTGAGAATGTTTAGTTCATATGGCTGAAAGATGTTAATGGTGACTTTGGGAAGGACATTTTGGTGAAGTGATGGAACAAAATAGAGGGGTTAAATAAGGGATTAAAGGCCACTCTTTTCAATGATTAGGGTAAGAAAGGAAGGATAGAATTCAGTCATCATCTGGAGTAAGATAACAAGGTAAATAATATGGCCTGCTACATGTCTACTGGTCTGAGTGACTTAATAAGATAGGGACTAAGATCAATGGGAATCAAGGAACTGCAGGACTAGGGCTTAAATACAGCATCTGCACTCACCTTGAAGTCGCTGAAGGTGATAAAACTTAGGGTGTAAAGAAAAAATTAGCCAAATGCCGCAGTCCTTTACAAATATAAAGCAAGGAGACAGAAGTCAGAAAACCAAATGGACAAGTAGGCAGTCCATTTTTACAGCATGGTTACAAAGAGGAGGGTTTTTTATTCATGGAGCAAAGATGTAATTTTAAGAAATGCCACTCCTTTTCTTTCTAAATTTATAGTGTATGAACTGATATAATCAGGAAGAATGATGCCATCTGGAGATTGGACAAGGCTCTGGGGAGTGGTTGAGGATGTTGGAAATGTCCTTACTTTATATTGAAGTCAGTAAGAAGAATGGTGGCAAGGTCAGGGACAGAGGGAAGCAGTGGGAAAATAATTGGAGAAAGATAAGAAGTGCAGAAAAGTATTGGGAGGAGAATGTGGGATGAGAGAGAGAGATTATTAGGATGATTTTAACGTGAGGTGTGACCAACAATGATATGGATGGAGGCCTAAAGGGTTCAAAGTTTCAAGTGACACTCAAGTCAAAGTGTCAAAAATTCTTGTGCAGGTCTGAGGCTCAAAGATTCAGAAGATCTGGCCTGTTCGGTGGTGACCTTAGATTAATGATGCTGGCAGTCTTTGTTATGCATAGAGTTAAACACAGAATATTGTTGGGCACTGTGGTTCTGAGGAAGTCTCAGGTGGATGGAACTAATCAATTCCCACATTTTATAAGTTTGACACAGCAACAGTTTTAGGTGGCTGAAGGGAGATTAGGTAAATCTCTAGATGGAGGCAGATATGACCTAAATTGTTGCAAATACCTTCTTTTTTAAAAAACATCGAAAGCATCCACATTTATGCAAGGAATTAGCTCAAAGAGCTGGCAGAAGTTTCTAAGTAGGTAATGACCACTAACTTCTTTATTTTTTATTTTATTTTTAAAATTCATTTTACAAATATTTATTGAGGACATACTATCAACCAGGCAGGTTCACTAACTTCTTTAGAGGATCTTTATTCACTCATTCCTTTATTCACAAGGTCAGTCATTTCACTCAGTCGTACATTGAGTCATTGATTGCCAGTGACTACAGACGTATTCAACTTCAGAAATAACTTTCTACTGACACAGTGTTCAGTCATTCCTAAATATTTAGGACTTTCAGGGGTGTTGGTGAAATGTAGGAAATCTGAGGAAGCAATCACAATAATCTGCTACTTAAACAGACTCTGTGTTTTTTAAATTACAAGATTACAAACTCCTAAATAACCCCTTCACTCAAGCATTGTAATTTAGGCATTATAATTTAACAGAATATTTACTTGATGATCTTATATGTTATTAAATAATGACATGTTTTATGCTTATTTTGTTGTTGGAACACTTTGCAATCAGTACAGGTGGCTAAAAGCAGCTATGTATTCTGGATATCCTTTTAACCTATCATCAGCTTCAGATCTAGAAAAAAGTCAAATCAATCTTTTTTTTTTTCTTTTTTTTTTTTTTCCGCCATGTGGAAGGACAAGTCCCAATCTAGATTTCTGCGTTTCTGTGAGAAGGAGACATATTATTGAGGTTATTGCTGGCTTAGTGTCAACATAAACATGGGACTTAAAATTTTTGCCTTAATTCCCTGCTTTTATCCAACCACAAATACCAGTTTGTGGCATGTAGCAAAATTTAGCCCAGAGGTATGCAGGCCCTGGGAAGAGGGATACATCAAACATTACACACCTAACAATGGAAATCGTATGTTAAACGTCCCTGTTCTTATAAATTCTTTTGGCCACACAAGGGAAACCTATGGCCCTTTCCCCAGCTTTCTGCTTTCTTAATGTTACCTTTCCCCTTAACTTTAAATTTTCCTCATTCCTCTGCCCACTTTTCCCCCCAAGAAAATTAAATCAAAGCAAGATAAACAAATAAGCAGGTTGTTTCTAGTTAATGGAAAATAACTTAGTTCTCTGTTGTTTTTTGAGATACAATTTCCAAATCTCATCTCTTTTCTATAATAATTTATCAAAACCGTTTCTTAAAGAATAGTTTTTTTTTTTTTTTTGAAAAGACTACTGGTACTAGCTGTTTAGAAAATATATAAACACACCACCTATCACATTTGCATTTGGTTTTACAAATCCTAAGTACTCTAGCCCGCTGGATTATCTGAAATGAAAACCTCTTAATGAGTGTGCATGAACACTTTTCACGCAGCATTATATTAATAAGGAAAATGAATCTGCATAATTTTGATTTGTTTTTTAAGAAACTCCCTTGGATGTTACTTTGATTTATTCTTATTCCTATTAGCATTATTCTGTTCTCTGGAAAAATTATTAGAACATTTTTTCATTGATACTGGCAATATATAAAGTTGTGTTTATGCATTGACAAATATACATTGAACAGCTACTATCTGCTATGTTTTAGGGAAATGGAATCAGTTGACAGGTATGGAGACCAAGGAGTAGCCAGAACCAACACCAAAGCAAGTGCAAGAACAGTGTGGCTGGCACTTTCAATTAGTAGCTATTGAATTGAATGAGGCAAAATGGTTCTCCTGAAGGCTCTTTATATCTTTCAAATGTGATCATTATATGCTTTTAACTAGCTGATATAGCTTCAAAATTGGCTTTGCCGGGTACATCAGGAAATTCTACACTAGATGGTACTCTTGTTTGCTTAGCAATTGAGCTCTTTATGGAACTAAATGTTTTAACTTAAATGTTTTTAACTTAAACATAAATGTTTTAAAGGTACATTTCCTAGCTTTGTAGCATTTCCTCAGATTGGAGTCAAGTCCAGATATCTTTTTTTTTTTTTTAGTAAAGTCAAATTTAAATTTTGTTTTCAGCAAAATTGTTTTATAAGAAATATAGAAAATTAAGCATATACTACAGTAACTAATCAACACTAATAAAAGAGAAAAATGGTAATTGGCGTACGAGCTACACTTTTCATTGGCTAATCAGGGCTATATGCAAATTAACTGCCAACTAAGATTGGCAGTTAACTGCCAACAAGATGGCGGTTAATTTGCATATGTAGGCACAATGCAGGGAGGTGAAAGGGAAAGCAGGAAGAAGCCCCCTGCCACTGACAGTGATCAGAAACCCAGGGGGGAGCTAAGAGCTGGGGGGCAGGGCAAAGGCGGCCCTGGGGCCGCCTTTGCCCTGCCCCCCAGCCATGATCGGAGAATCAGGTGCCTTTTCTGCCCTGGCCAGTGATAGCAGGAAGTAGGGGTGGAGCCAGCGATGGGAGCTGGGCACGGTCGAAGCTGGCAGTCCCAGGAGCTAGGGGTCCCTTGCCTGGGCCTAAAGCGAAGCCCACGATCGCGGGGCCGCTGCAGCTGCGTGTCCCCGCTGCCCGAGCCGGACGCCTAGGCCAGAGGCGTCCTGCAGGGGCAGGGGCGGAGCCTGCAACCGCGGGGAGCTGGGGGTCCCCTGCCCAGGCCTGACACCTCTGCCGGAGGCCTCAGGCCTGGTCAAGGGGCCGATCCGGTGATTGGTGATCAGAGGGTGATGAGGGTCAACTCCTCTGGCCGAGGCATCAGGCCTGGGCGGGGGGCTGAGCCGGGGATTGGGGGGATATGATGGTCCCCTTGCCCAGGCCTGAAGCCTGGGTCAGAGGCGTCAGGCTTGGGCGGGGGGTGGAGCAAGCGATCAGAGGGAGATGGGGGTCCCCTGCCCAGGCATGATTCCTGGGCCAGAGGCCTCAGGCCTGGGCGGGGGCCAGAGCCAGTGACCGGGGGGAGATGGGGGTCCCCTGTCCAAGCCTGACACCTCTGCCGGAGGCCTCAGGCCTGGGCAAGGGGCCGATCCTGCGATCGGAGGGTGATGGGGGTCAACGCCTGAGGGCTCCCAGTATGTGAGAGGGGGCAGGCTGGGCTGAGGGACACTCCCCCCCCCCCCCCCCACACACACACCCAGTGCACGAATTTCGTGCACCGGGCCCCTAGTATAGAAATAAAACTATAAGAAATGTAACTTCTTGCCCTAGCCAGTTTGGCTCAGTGGACAGAGAGTCAGCCTGGGGACTGAAGGGTCCCGGGTTCGATTCCGGTCAAGGGCACATGCCTGGGGTGTACGCTCAATCCTCAATTAGGGGGCATGCAGGAGGCAGCTGATCAATGATTCTCATCATTGATGTTTCTATTGATGTTTCTATCTCTCCCTCTTCCTTCCTCTCTGAGATCAATAAAAACATATTTAAAAAAAAAAGAAAAGAAGAAATATAACTTTTTAACTTTACATCACTAATTCACTCAGAATTAAGTGAAAGATATCTTTAGAAGTATGACTTAAAACCAAAGCAAAACCCTGTTTTAGGTTATTTAATTGCCTGTGACAATCTTTCTAGCTAAACAAATTTTTCCACAGTTAGGTACAATTACATGGAATACCTTCTCATTGGATCAGAAAATTCATCACCTCCCTCCCTCCCTCCCTCCCTCCCTCCCTCCCTCCCTCCCTCCCTCCCTCCCTCCCTTCCTCCCTTCCTCCCTTCTCTTTCCTTCCTTCTTTCCTTGCTGGGAGCTGGTCCATGCTTGCTGTTTCAAGGGACCTGGCATATATGGCATACTGTTCTTAATATGTTTGCTCACCTTCTTGGCACTATGTGTTTTAACCAAGGTCTCTGAGAAAGGTTGTTTCCCCAGGTAGGGATTTCCCCCTGAAGTTAGGGAGGGAATAAAACCTCTTAACTAAGTGCCAGGTTGGTAATTAATCACTTTAACTACAAACAATCATGCTTAAGCTACATAATCTTTACTCCCTGGAATGGAGATAAGAAATGCCCTAAGCTTTGGAATAGAGATTGATAGGATTGGAATCAACTGGTATAAATACAGATGTAACAAGACAGAACTTAGAAGACAGAACCTACACAGAACCTAGAGACAGAAGAACTTCGCTGGAGAGAACATGGCAAAAGATCCTGGACAGAAACTGGCAACAGAACCTAGAGACAGAACCTAGCGAGAGAACATGGCAAAAGATCCTGGACTGAACCTGACTATAGAACATGGCAAGAGAACCTGACTAGAACCTGGTGACTGAACCTGGCTGGAGAACCTGGACAGAACCTGGCTGGAGATCCTAACCAGAACTTCACTGGAGATCCAGACCAGAACTTTGCTGGAGATCCTGGCTAGGCTGCTGATCAACTGAACACTGTCTCCGTGTCCTTCCTTCTTCGCCGACTCCGTCTACGCCTTTGGGAACCCCTGGACCTGCTGGGGTTGGACCCCGGCATTTCCTTCCTTCCTTCCTTCCTTCCTTCCTTCCTTCCTTCCTTCCTTCCTTCCTTCCTTCCTCTCTCTCTGTCTGTCCCTCTCTCTTTTTCTTTCTTCATGACTACTCCTTCCAGGGAGGTAGATAAGGTCATGAAATCAGCTGTCAGCCTTCATTTCGACTCATCATATACTTAATACACACTCTAGGGACTGTTAATGAGGAAAAGTATCTTTCTGTTTCCACTTAATCAGATTCAATTCAATTCATTCATTCAACAAATATTTTATTAAGCACCTACAATATGCCAGGCACTGTGCTGGGTGCTGGGGATACAACTGTGAACAAGATAGACACAGTCCCTGCCCTCAAGGAGCTTACAGTCTAGTAGTTATACAGACAAGTACACAGGCAATTACAATGCAGTATGGTAAGTGCATTGATGGGGAGAAAACATTAAAAGGGCACCTAACTCAGTCTCGTAGGCAGGGGATGGTGGATGGAAATCTTCCCAGGGCAGGTAAAATTCGAGTACTGAAGGGTGAGTACAAGTTAGTCAGGAAGAGAGGAGATAGGAAAGAGTTATAGATGAAGAAGTAGTAAATACAGTGTCCCATGTGCTGCTTTTGAGGTTCATTTGCAGCAAGGAGAGGTTGGGTAGGGATGAGAGAAGTCATGAAAAGATACATAAGGACCAGGTCATAAAGGGTCTCATTTGCTCTGCTCAAGAGCTTGGAATTTTTCCTGAGGGAACTGTGTGTGTGTGTGTGTGTGTGTGTGTGTGTGTGTGTTGTTAACAAATTTGAACTTTTACCAATTGCTCTTACTGCAGCACAGAGATTGAAAGGGGGATAGGAATCTTGAGCGCTGAGGCAAGATAATCAATCCTTTATGTTTTCCAACGTTTTTTCCAGGATATCACCCCTGTATTCTCTCCAGTCCATTCTCCAGTCCTTAAGCCATTGCCATGCACAGCTTTGGGGCACTGTTCATCCCTAAGGCTTTTAGCACCTTCTCCACCTATGAAAACTCAACTTATCCCCCAAAGCCAGACTTCCAAAATAATCCTAACTTGTGCTTTCGGTCAAGTATTGTGATCTCTAAGTATTGTGATGTTTATCTGTATTATAATATGTATTTATTATTTCAAAAGATTCAAACCTTCTTTGGATCCATGTTAATCCATTCACAACATAAGGTGAATTTGTAAATAAACATGGATATAATTTTCTTCACAATTTTCAGTTGAAAACAAGGGCTGAGTCTTCATTTGTAGTCTACCACAAACTATTATCAGTGCCTTCAAATGATTTAAATGGAATAATGAGAATGGGGGAGAAGCCCAAAGAGACATTATTTTATGCAGCAAAATACAGTCAAGTAAAATTTCAACACACAATTACAGGGTTTGTTGCTATTTTGACAGTGATTCATTTCCCAATTCAAACACTCCATCTTGGACATTAACCTGCTGACGAGGCAACCACCTGTAAAGGAAGCTAGCTTAGTAAGCAAAAATTAGAAGGGCTAGCTATAGTTTCCAATATGGCCCACACTTTACAGTCTTAAAAATTTCTCAAATAACTTGTATAATGATAAGAGAAAAAAACCTTGTTGATATTGTAAGAATGTCTGTTGTTTTATTCTTTTTAGTGGGTACAAAAACCACAATTTTGTACACAGAACAAGAGTATAAACAATATTGATACCATGAGTGACCCCTAGTCTCTTGGTTCTACATTGCAGACTGATGATTTTATGTTAACGTCGTCTTCCTTTTGTTCCGGGTATTGAGACAAATGCAATCTGTGGGTACCGATCCATGTGACGAAGTGAAGGTTACAGCAAACAAGATGACCAACAACTTTTATTTAAAAAAAAAAGTCTCTAGAGTTTATTACAGTGATGGCATTTATATCAATTATTGCAATGTACTGTTCCCTAAGATGGTTAGAAAAAAGAATCGTATTGTCCTCTACTGAATTTACATCATTTTAAAAAGCAAGCATGGTTCAGTATTTTTCTCCAAAGTAAATGTAAATACTTCCTTTAATTTTTTTTTCTCACAGGATTTACATGTGTGTGTATATGATGTTTTTTTTAAATCACAGTTTAGTGATGTGTTTTCTCAGCTGGACAGTCTTCGGTTGATTAGATGGGTGCTCGGGCGACAGTTAGCGTGTTGGTTGACTTCTACAGCTAGCTCATCCCTTGCTGCCAAGGCCAAGGCCCTTGTGAGCAAGAGCCGCAGAGCTGATGCGCTAACTCGCAAGTCTGATTAGTTGTTACGTCCACTGGAGTGAAGTTGGTTGCTGTTAATACGCCCGTCCCAGCTCCCCCCACCCACGTCCCGGGAAAACCTAAGGGGTGAGTTTTCCTGATAGAAAATCGGAGTTTGGGTTCCGGAGCTGAGCTCATGCACACGTCGCTGCTGCTGCTGCCGCCGACGCCCGGCGCTCTCAGCCGAAGGGTCGGGTCAGCCAGGACCGCGCGGGCCAGTTCCCCGGGCTGCGTTCCCGTCGGTCACCAACACAGTTTAATTAAGGCACTCAATTATTTTTTTGGTTTTTATGGTAGGTCCGATGCAATGACAGCCAATCCCGAACTCTGTCTAATTGCAGTTCCAGCGTGGACGGCCTTCGGGCAGTCGGGCGTCAGGACGCGGCCGTTTTCCCCCACGCTCCCCGTGATGGACAATCGGGCCTTGTTTCTTATGGCTTCAGAAAAGGTCAGCTGGCGGCATGGAAAGGAAACAGAGAGAAGGTGGCGTGTTACACTACGTCTGCTTCTTCACCAAGTTAGGACACAACACACACCGAGATATCAATGGTAGACATCTGCATTTTCCCCGTATTCTTTTGGTCATGTGAACCCGGGTTATCAGGACAAAGAGAAGGTCAGCGGTGGGGAGGAATGAAGCCGCTTGGAGTTTGTGGTCCTACCTGTTCCAGATCTCATTCAAAAACCACCAAAGGAGGTTTTGTGTACAAAATCTGGGGAGGACACGTCTTTTCACCTGCTGCACCTTCCACCCTAGTCCTTCTTCAAAGCTCCCTTAAGATTTTACGCCATTCTTTGAGTCTTTTTGTCTTTACAGGGATTTGTAAAGTCCTTTGCAAGGATTGTACTCTTAAAATGGTGATGGATCGTCTAAACAGACTATATACATAGAGTGTTCATGACAGGTCTTCCTGTGTTCAGAACACAGACCTAGCCACAGACACTTGCATTTCGTTCACACCAGTTACAGACATGACCCAGAGCAGCACAGTTAGTGACATAAAGTTCCTTCTCTGCCTCACATGGAAGCTAAGGCTCATTAAGAAGCTGTAAGTGCTCAAAGGGGTCACGCCGCACAGGGCATCTTTCAGTCCATCATGATGGTCATCATTGGGGAGCTTCCCAGACGGAGGTTATGGGGTCAGGTCTCTGGAATCCTCTTTAAGTTCTTGTTCTCTGTCACTTTAGGTAGCAGGTAGTAACCTTACACAGTGGAGATACAGGTGGGATTATGTAAATCTACTTACTGTTCATTCATTGCCTTTAAATTCTTTCTAGAGCTGAATTTTAGCTCTAGAATGTTAGCTCAAGAGGAAAGTAAGCTAAACAAGATATTCCCTAAATTTGTTATGGTTGAGATCATAACTTTCTCATAACATATATTGTATCTCAATTCCATATTATCAATCTAAGTTAACCTTATTTGTTAGGCAATTCCATCATGAATTTATTCTGCCATGAAATTTAAATATTTGAATAATTATTGACTAAATAATGAAATTAGTAACTGGAGTAAAACTGTTATGATGAAAAGGTTTGGAGATCAGGCCCCTGTAATGTTAGAAAGTTGAAGTCAAATTGCTAGGTAATGACACATTTATTATAAAAATCAGATCATTATCATAGTTCTGCTTTGGTGAACAACTAAAAAATTAATACTTATTTTAATAATCAGAGGTCAGCATACAATCTCTACAGAAACCCTAATCATCATTAAATTAAAACAAACCAAGACCAAAGTCTGATTTTGCTTCTTTAGATTCCCTTTCAACATTTAATATTTAGTAAAGTAGATAATTATTTTTTAAAAATTAGCAGTTTAGTTTTGTTTTATTTTAATTTTTTTGAAAAAGAAATACTAATCTACAATAAATGCGGTGTGATTTAAAAAAATATGTATATATTTTTTATTTCAGAGAGGAAGGGAGAGTGAGAGAGAGGTAAAACATTGACGATAAGATAGAATCATTGATCGCTGCCTCCTGCACACCCCATACTGGGAATCAAGCCCGCACCCGGGGCATGCGCCCTGACAGGCGATCAAACCGTAAACTCCTGGTTCATAGGTCAATGCTCAACCACTGAGCAGTGTGTTTTTTTGAAGGAATTTTTGCAGAAGGCTTTTGCCATAAAATCTGTTTTTGTTTCTTTTCCCTTCTCATTTGCCTTTGGAAAACATCCAAAGCAGGAAAGATTCCACATAGTTGTGAGCACTCTCTCCTTCTCTATAGATTGATTCAACCAAGTGTATTCGTTGTCAACTCCTTAATCGTTGCCAACTCCTTAACTTCTCTTTACATCTCAGCATTCTTAGTTCTCAGCATCCTATATTTATATTTTTCAATTCTTCCATAAAAGGTCATTTCCATTCATCTTGGTGTGAACCTACTGAGGCTGCTCAAACTGAAAAATTTCCTTAAAAATTTCCATATGTTCTGCTCCTGGTTGGTTTGTTGTGACTAATGGTTATGACCTTAATTGTAAGTATTCTCCTGGAGGGATGGTCACTTTTAAAGTTGAACCCTACCAGATTACAGGAGAACCAAGATGGCGGCATAGGTTAACGCCGGAATTTGCTGCTTTGAACAACTACTTCAAAAGTGAAACTAAAACACGGAAGGGACATCACCCAGAACCACAGGAACGCTGGCTGAGTGGAAGTCCTACAACTAGGAGGAAAGAGAAACGCATACGGACACTCAGAGGAGGTGCAGTGCTGAAGTCAAATTCTGAGGTGCGGAGTGCGCGGAGCGGGCTGGCGGCGGAGGGCGCGGTTGGCGTTTTCAATCGGGAGGGAGTCGCAGACTCTGAGCTCCAGATCCGGGCAAGTCTTTAGGGACCCAGACTCAAACGGGAGAAGCGGGACTGTCTGGCTTCGGTCAGAGCGAGTGCAGCTTTCTCTCCCAGCTTTGCAGCGGGTGCTGGGACTCAGAGAGGCAGAGCCCCTGGGGACAGGACTGAGAGCCGCCATAACTGCTCTCTCTGGCCCACCCTGTTGATCCTGTGCGACCCGCCCCGCCCAAGCCCTGCACAGAGGCATTTGCCAGATAGCCTCAGGCAAAGGCTAGATTAGCACCTCCCTAGAGGACAGAAGTTCTCTCACTGCTGACACAGCTGATTCTCATAGCCACTTGGCCTGGAGGTCAAACCCTCCCTGGAATTAGCTGCAACAATCAAGATTTATCTATAAGACTGCGAACAAAGACCACTAGGGGGTGCACCAAGGAAGCATAACAAAATGCGGAGACAAAGAAACAGGACAAAATTGTCAATGGAAGAAATAGAGTTCAGAACCACACTTTTAAGGTCTCTCAAGAACTGTTTAGAAGCTGCCGATAAACTTAATGAGATCTACACGAAAACTAATAAGACCCTCGATCTTATATTGGGGAACCAACTAGAAATTAAGCACACACGGACTGAAATAACGAATATTATGCAGACGCCCGACAGCAGACCAGAGGCGCGCAAGAATCAAGCCAATGATTTGAAATGCGAGGAAGCAAAAAACATCCAACCGGAAAAGCAAAATGAAAAAAGAATCCAAAAATACGAAGATAGTGTAAGGAGCCTCTGGGACAGCTTCAAGCGTACCAACATCAGAATTATAGGGGTGCCAGAAGATGAGAGAGAGCAAGATATTGAAAACCTATTTGAAGAAATAATGACAGAAAACTTCCCCCACCTGGTGAAAGAAATGGACTTACAGGTCCAAGAAGCGCGGAGAACCCCAAACAAAAGGAATCCAAAGAGGACCACACCAAGACACATCATCATTAAAATGCCAAGAGCAAAAGATAAAGAGAGAATCTTAAAAACAGCAAGAGAAAGAAACTCAGTTATCTACAAGGGAATATCCATACGACTGTCAGCTGATTTCTCAACAGAAACTTTGCAGGCCAGAAGGGAGTGGCAAGAAATATTCAAAGTGATGAATAACAAGAACCTACAACCAAGATTACTTTATCCAGCAAAGCTATCATTCAGAATTGAAGGTCAGATAAAGAGCTTCACAGATAAGGAAAAGCTAAAGGAGTTCATCACCACCAAACCAGGATTATATGAAATGCTGAAAGGTATCCTTTAAGAAGAGGAAGAGGAAGAAAAAGGTAAAGATACAAATTATGAACAACAAATATGCATCTATCAACAAGTGAATCTAAGAATCAAGTGAATAAATAATCTGATGAACAGAATGAACTGTTGATTATAATAGAATCAGGGACATAGAAAGGGAATGGACTGACTATTCTTGAGGGGGAAAGGGGTGTGGAAAATGTGGGAAGAGACTGGACAAAAATCGTGCACCTATGGATGAGGACAGTGGGTGGGGAGTGAGGGCGGAGGGTGGGGCGGGAACTGGGAGGAGGGGAGTTATGGGGGGGGGAAAAAAAAAGGAACAAATGTAATAATCTGAACAATAAAGATTTAATTAAAAAATAAAAATAAAAAAATAAAGTTGAACCCTACCATATATTGAAGGTTTTAGGTTGTGTTTTTGAGATCCTGGGACAATATTATCTAAATTATCAAATATTTGCATAATTATGGCCAATAGAGTTTTTGAAAGGAAAAAGCCATTTAATATGGGAGTGTAACAAAAACAACTTACTTTTAAATTAAGGCTTCTCTATAAGTGCAGATCATTTCATTTACCCTGAGTTCTATTAAGTCTTTTGAAAAGTCATATGGATATGAATGCTTTATTTTTATATGACATTTATTGTCTTAAAAGTTCAACCCCAGCTCTAAAGGCTATTCATGTGATGAACTGCAATGCCAGGTTCTGACCTAAAAACATTATTACATGTAAATTGTATGTACATAACCTGGGAATTTATATCTCTTTCTAACACCTTCCCAGAACTTTGTAATTAATTGGCACCCATGAGTATTTCTTTCTAGAATTTTCGATTTGCTTTTTTTGTTAATCCTCACCCGAGGATATTTTCCCATTTATATTTAGAGAGTGTAAAGGAGGGTGAGAGACAAAGAGAGAGAAACATCCATGTGAGAGAGACACATCTATTGGTTGCCTGCCACATGCACCCCAACCGGGGATGGGATCCGAGGCTGCAACCGAGATACATGCCCTTGACTGAAATTGAACCTGGAACCCTACAGTCCACAGGCCAATGCTCTATCCACAGAGCCAAACCAGCTATGGCTCTAGAATTTTCTAATATCCTTTTTTCTTTGCTTGCTTCTCTGCCTTTGGACCTTGCTGATGGTTGGAATGCTTTTGCCGTGCCAAAGAAAACTCAGTTTTAATAAACTGGTTATAAAATTCATCTCAGAATGAAGTCTAAATAATTGGCTCTGAAAACTTTCAGGTATTCTTTCTCTCAGTTTGAGAAAATTTCTTCTCAATTCTGCAAATATTAAGATGAAAGAATAATAAGGGCCCAGACTTTTGATATCATTCTAGCTTGCTGTTTTGCTATTAGAAAACGTGCTGAAAACATTCTGATCTTAGTGAACTGAGGGTTTTGTTCTTAATTCTTTTCCACAAAATTGGGCTTACCCATGTGTAGTTATATCTAGTCATTGATTTCCAGATTGTAGATAAAAGCAATTAGATATTGAGATACAAGTATTTCAATAGCTTTCATATGAATAAATAAATCTTAAAGTCAAGCACATTTACCTGGCATAATCTCAGATGTACATCTTTTTTGTTTTGTTTTGTTATCCTCACCTGAGGATATTTTTCCATTGATTTTTTAGAGAGAGTGGAAGGGAGGGGGAGAGCCAGAGAGAGAGAGAGAAACATGAATGTGAGAGACATTGATTGGTTGCCTCCTGCATGTGCTCTGACCAGGGCCAGGGATCCAGTCTGCAACCAAGGTGTGTGCCCTTGACTGGAATGGAACCCAGGACCCTTTAGTCTGTGGGCCAATGCTCTATTCACTGAGCTAAACCTGGTAGGGCTCAGATACATCTTACTATAAAAATTATATTAGGTTTTTGACATCAAGCATGGGATGTCTCTTCTGGGTTTAAAGGCTCATTTATCATTTTAATCAGAATGAGCAGCCTATTCAGTTGGCTATTATATATAATTTTAGAAAATGAGTTTTAGAGACCTGATTTTAGGAAGAGCAATAACAAGGGCTTTTAGATCTTATTTTAAAACCACTTGCAACCATTAGAGGAAAAACATAGTGGACATTTAGATTCTTTAAAAATGACCTCCATTTCCTGTATTTCATTGAATACCTACAATTTTTTTTATTGTGGCATGATGAGAGCCTATGAGTAAGTGGGGCTGAGCTGGCTTACTTAAAAGCAATTGAAATAAAAAATCCATAATAACTCATGGCAATTCTTATCTTTTACTGTGTTCCTCCTAAGAAACACATATATTACTGATATCTTTAATGGAGAAACTGCTAAATTGCCTAAAATGGCTGCTCACCTTAGTGATATTGTGAACATAAAAGCTGAATTTCATGTAATAAATGTGAATTGTGCTCAATATCCTGATGACTCCTGCCTCAAGGTCTGGCTCAAGGACTACTGTCAGATGAGCAAACAGCTAGGTTTTACTCTTTAAAAATACACAATATGGCTAGTGTAAAACAAACTAGAATAGGAGCTAAAATTTGTTGAGCGTTGACTCTCTGCCTTGGAGCTGTTACATATATTTTTTCTCAGAAAACCTTATTCGGCAGCTGTCGAAGCTTTGGTCATTTGAATTAGGTTTTATGCTTATTTTGTTGACATTTATTTTAAAACTTGTTCCAGAGAAGATTAGCCTAGTCTATGTACAAAGAAACCCCAGATCTAATTTCCAATTTCTCTCAAATTTTGGGTAGAATATACTGTTTGGATCATTTCACAGAGCAATTCTGCTGGTTTGTTTTTGTCTTTCAGACCCCCTCAATGCAGATATCTATTGGCAACATAAAGATTCGAACAGTACATCTGCAGCCAAAGAAAACCAAACCACTTTGCACTGAAGTTTTAGAAAATATAAAGCTCTAATGAGAAGCAAGCAATACCACCACAGGACAGACAGTCACAACACTGCATTTACAGATGCATCACCCACTCACTGTAGTAGGCCCTAAGTCCTACCCCTAAATTTTAATACTTTCGGTTCCATATACGTTGTAACCTTCTCTATAGGTTGCTAAATTCTGGGTATTCTGCGAGGAAGTTGGGTTAAAAGTCTGTGCACTCTTTGCCACCTTCATTCTCTTCGCTTCTGCTCTGGACTTGTAACAGAACTCTATCAAAGCCACCAGCATTGCCAAGCCCAGTCCGCCGACCAGAATGTAGAAGACGCCTGCTACGTTGCTCAGGCTCAAGGCACTCGTCTTGTCCTGTGGGAGGATAAACACACTTCAGTTAAGTGTGGAAATGTCACATCTGGAAGGTAAAAGAACACATGAAATCCAAACAGCTAATTAGCATAAATGCTTAATTTAACCCGACATTATTTACATGTAAAAATCATTGATGTAGGTTTACAAATTTAAAAATAAAGCTTATAGCTCTCAGAAGTGAAATTATGATGATTACCAATAAATTGGATATAATTACATTCCATAAAATCTTAAACATTTTATCATTATTAACTATGCAATGAAAACCACTATACTTAATCATAATAAGCATTTATATATTTGCAAAGGGTGGCAGAAGTGGGCTTATTATTAAGTTTGAGAATGACATGTTTAAAATACAATTACATGAAAAGGGGTTTTGGTTTTCCTGCCATTAAAACATACTTTTAATGTTTGAGATAGCTCTTGAATAAATCCTACTTCACATTTCCTAATTAAGGAACTAAGCTTTTTAGAAGCTATCAGTTTCACAATTTGTTCATCATTACTTTACAAAGTATATACAGATAATGTGCTAGGGTACATATTATTTGTTTTTTTTTCAGTCACATCTGTGGGAAATCTTATGGAAAGTATAACTTTTACATTCTGCCTATTTACGAATAATTATATGCATGTATACATATCACAGGTGACTTTTTGAAAAGATAACTTTTTAAAAATACACAAATTACTATGGTCAATTGAGAAATAAATTACGTATGGACAAACTGATATAACTATTTTTTATTGATTTAAAAATGATTCCATTTCCACTTAAAAATGCTTCATCAATTACTATTTTAGACATATTATTCTCCAGAGCCTTAGTATATATAAAAAATTCAGATATAGTCAAGCATATGCTTGAAAGATATTAAAATTATAACAAGAATTCAGAACTTTTTTATAAATTGTAAATATGCACATCATACATAACATTAATTGAAACGTATTTTGGGTAGACTATCTGAAGGACGCCCTCTGGCCATCATCTTCTCGGCAGTATGTTTTGTGCAAAATGTGATTTAGACTCTTAAATCATTTTATTAAGGAGATGGTTTAATTCTGAAGATGTACTATGTACACTGTCTACTTAGCCATGATATCAACTGATTGAACCAAAAGTTTAGGGTAACTTCATTTTAAAAAAATCACTCAAGCCTTTATGCTTGCCATAGGATTTGAGATAGCTATTACATTATTGGCCAAGTTTATCTCATTCCACTCTGGTTTAAAGGCAGACAAAAGTGATTAAAACCGAGGGATAAGCCCTAGAAAGGGATCAATTGACATTACTTTGTCTTTGTTAAATTAATTGAGGCTCTCCTTTCTAAGCTGGTCACTTGTTTAGACTTAGGATTCTCTATCATCTATCTCTCTTCTATCTATCATCTATCTATCTATCTATCTATCTATCTATCTATCTATCTATCTATCTATCATCTATCTATCATCTATTTTTTTTCTTTCTAAAAGGAGATATAGGAAAATAATAAAAGAAGATTCTAAGAATCCTCAACTGTGGCTTTCAGGCACTGTTACTACATTCTATTAGATTCTATTAGATTCACTGGTACGTTGTTACATTTTCCCCCCTTTGGAATTAAAATACAAATGGTTCTATTTTCAACAGAATCAGGATTATAGGAATCTGCAATATTTTAAAAGGAACTTATGAACAAAAGATCTTAGAACTTGAAGCTATCATCCATAAGCATTGATTTATTTAAACCATTTTGATGGAATAGAATTGAAAGATTCACTCTGTTGATCTGTCAGCACAAAAATATAAAAGGGCCTCTTCAAACTAAAGTGGAATGGTTGGCAATATAGTCACAAAAGACTGAACTTCTGAATAAGATATAATATTTAAAATCTTTTCCTGAATGACTACTGATCAATGTCCCCCTTTTTTTTGGGGGGGGGGGACACATCTCTTCTTGAAATAATATATTTCATGGTCTTTGCCTCCAAGACAATAAAAAAAACTTAACCTCAAAAACATTACTTTTATTAGTGGTACGTAAGTTGAGAATAATCTAAGGAGTTTTTAATATCTTATGTATTTTTGTAGTTAATTTAAATTTACTTAAAAGCCTTAGTATTGGGGAGCAGGTTGCAATTTTCTAGAAAGACTGTCCCTGTGGCTGAAATTTGACATTAACTTCGAATTTAGGCAGTGTAGAGAGAAACGTTTAGTTTTTACTGTGTCCATATGCTTTTTTATTTTTTGACAATTGCTCCCGTTTACTGCTTTGTGAACACAAGAGGAGGCCCCGAACTGCAGCGACTGACCTTGCTTCCAGAGTCCTTGGGTCCACATTCACCTTTATCGTACCACCATTTGTTTTTCAGCTTGTCTAAGACGCCTGCCTCACTGAGTTTCAAAACGGCAAGGTTTACAGGAGTTCTTCACGTGGAAAATAACATAAATAACATTATATATGTTATTTTATGTTATTCAAGTAAAACTACATTAGAATCGCATGGCAAAGTGACAGAGCAGAGGCCACAGTAGGCGCTATGTCTTGTACCGTAGGCCCAGGTTTAGAATCAGACATAAAACTGGGGCCTGCTCCATCGCTTTAGGTAACAGGCACATACTGCTAGGGAGGATTTTTAAATAAAATGTATGCAATTACTGTGAATCCAAAACTATTGGCCTGGGTTGGGTTTCTTGAGCATTTCTAATTTCCCCGCACGGATATGGGAGTCATTCAAAATTCAGAGTTCCTTTTTGTCTCTTTCCAGAATTAATGGAAGTGGCTGCAGGTGATAGGCAGACTTAAATAGAAGCTAGATAGGCCTGGTTTCATCTCTCACCTGCATGTGATCAGCTAGAGGGATTTTATTTTATGCTGTAGAAGGATGTCTACAGTGTCCATCATTACACGGAGTCCTCCATCCCTCTCATCCAGGACCGAACTGAAAGAGGTGGGTGATTCAATTGTTACTAGGGCCACCTCATGCAGGTTCTTATAAACACAGACATGTGAATCATTATTGCGAAGTATTAGCCCATGCTGATGTTTTCCTTCTGAACTTTAGTATTTATCTCACATAGTACCACCAGAAGCAATTTTCGTCCATGTTGTGTCTGCCCCATTAATTTACTTTAAGTACAAAGGGAAGTGACTACAGGGTACTTTACTAATTCTTACCAATAAATCCCTGATCGGTTAGGGGTAAACAAGATTTTGCTCAATAAACAAACTTCCTGTACTGTAAAATCCCACTTTTCTTTTCTACTATCTCGGAGTCCTTCAATACTAAATGTTTTAAAGGGAGTCTCAAGGAGGAAAGGGTCAGTTGTCAGTCATCACTAATGTTCCAAGGAAGCTAAGAATTCTTTCTGTTTTCATTCCCATGTTAACCTCTGTGTATACAAAATAAAGGGTAAGAAGATGGATGGGAAGCAGTAACTCCTAGCATCTTTTGTTATTGGTCTTTTTTGTTTTTTGTTTTTTTGGTGTGTGTGTGTGTGTGTGTGTGTGTGTGTTTTCATTTTATAAACATTCAGAGAGAGACTTGTGTTCTTCTTGACATTTCTAAGGCTGCCACAACCATTTTGTCTGGCCGTATCTTCTAGTGCCTCTCTCCAAGGAAATGTTGAGTGCATTCAGAGAAACACAGCCTGTATTTCTCTGGTTATCAGTAGATGAATTCCATAAGCCTATCTACAAAACTAGGTAATTTACTTATAATGATAATGATAGCTAAACATTTGTGGAGTACTTACTATGTACCAGGCATTGTTAAAAGCACTTTCCATACTTAATTATTATTATCATCTGCATTTTACAAGTGAGGAACAAAGGCACAGAGAATTAACTCATCTATTCACACAACTAGGAAGTGGAGGAATCGGATTTGTAATAGTCTGACTTCTTAGCTGTGCAATTAAAAGCATTAACAATGGGAGACTCAGAAAATGGGGTTTCTGGTTAGTTGAGGATTCTGGTTAACAGTTAAACTAAAACCCATTTGTTTTGTCCTGTTGGTTCTCAAAAAATGTTTCTAAAATATGTCTTTCGTTTTGTTTATCTGATTTCTGAATACAATTTAATTTTTGTATGAATGTTATAAGATCTTACAAGGTTCATTGTTCCATTTAAGAAGTAATATGCATTTGCCACCTTCCTAGAATATTGTTTTTTGGATTAAAACCTAACATAAGCATGATTTAACACTTTCTACTAAAAGCTGAATTTGGGGTGAGGAGGGATGAGGTGGGGTGAGGGTTAGGTTACCTGGGTTGCTTGTTAATTTAGCCCCAACCCAAGGGCTATCTATACAATCTCCCACTCCCCTCCACACTTTCCCCTCACTTCTCTTGATGAAGCGACTATTACAAAACTACATGTCAGGTTGGTTGGTGAATTGTGAACTCCTTGAAAACAAAAGCCACGTTTCATTCATCTGTGTAAAACAGTATTTACCAGGATATCCACTGAGAGTAAGTGCTCTATAACGTGGCTACATTCAAATTATTTTGAATTGAAACAAGCTTTTCCCTTTAATTGACACTATGAGAGGCTTGAGATTCCCAGGCCAGCTTGCCAAAGCCTTTTGAAACCTGTGTAGGTACATTATATTACCCCATCTTACACTTCTTAAATAGGGTACAACGGGAGGAGGAGGACAATGCTGAAAAGAGAAAGAAAATGAACAGTTTCTAAATTTCTTCTAAAAGGGAAGGTTGAAGGCAAAATTGAGGATTAGATAAAGACTGCCTTAGGCCATCTCTCTCCTGTCTTAAAGTCTTAATTTTTCCTACCCCCTTCATTTTTCCCTTGCCTCTTTCTCCCTTCTGCTATTCACTCCAGTGGTATGGTTTGAGAGGTAAGATTGGGATTGTGAATATAAGATACTTACTATTAATCAAACTTAACGGTCAACTGGTGGAATGTAAGGCACTTAGCAAGTAATTCATAACTGGGATATCCCTTCTCCAAGGGTTAGCTTCTCTTAGTGTTTTTTTTTTTTTTTTTTTTTTTTTTACCACAACCTTTTCCCGCCTACTTATGAATTCATATTTTCCATAATAATCCCTTTATTCTTGCTTGCATTGGTTTCCATGGCTGTGGTGAAGGGAAGTAGGCCATTTATAAGTATAAACTATCTTGAAGTCAGGAATGAGCTGTATTTTTCAAAGGGCTAAATTAAAAACTGGGTATTATGTGATCCAATTTAATTCCTGAAGGACACAATATTTGTTGTTTACAAAATGATTTTTAAATGAACATCCTCATCATGAGTGTGCCTATTTTGGTATACATAGAAGGAAAGGAAAGTATAAAACAGAAAAAAATCAATAGTTTTAGTGGATGATTACAGGCATTTCCCAAAATTTCCATCTAGAACCAGGATTAAATAACCACTAAGAATTGGCATAAATTTCTGCATACGGTTTGTGCTCAGGCTAAACCACACCAGATTAATCAAAGGGGAAAATGAGTTTTAGAGATTGCAATGATATTCTTAAATTGGTCCCCTGTTAGTTTATTCCCAAGATGTGTATGCCTGCTCAGAACTTCATGCTCTGGGAATGTCGAGCAGCAAAACGGTGATGCTAATTATTTTGCAGCCAAGGGATGTGACTGGAAGTGGCCACAGTGACTAATAGTTCAGTTGTTGGTTATATTAAACCGTAAGTTCCTTGAAGGAAAAAATAGTGGGTAATTCTCTTTCTCCCCACAGATCCTGGTTCCATGACCCAGTTAAATCAGAGGTTTCATAATTTTCTGCTGAATAGAAGGCTGGACATATTCTCCCTGATTGCAATCCTCAATTGTCTCTTCCAGGGAACGTATTTGTGTGGGGGACAGCTTCCCATGGCTCCCCCTTAGTTTTCGCCTGCCAAGGTTCGGTATTGGGAAGGTAACACCGATTTCCGCGTGCTTGAGCTGAGATCCCTGAGTGTGAGTTTTCCCTACAGTTTTCCGTTGGCTCCTCTGTTTGGATTCACACTCAGCAAAGGCTCCGGATCTACCTTCAGTCTCCAAGTCAGCACTTTTGCTCCTCATTTTACCACTTTTGAGGAAGATCAGGCTAAATGGGAGGCGCAAGGTAAGTCTAAAAAGAAAATCAGTCACCTGATGAAGGTACAAAACAAAAATGAAAAAGCAAGAACTGCTCTTGGTAATTTACTTTGAACTAAGCGAGGTCAAGCAGACACATAAATATCACCTTTTGTTACAAATTCAGAGTTGGGCATTATTAACATTAGATTGCAATCACCTATTCTCTTGATGATAGATATTATGTCAATATACAACCTACCAGGAATGTTTTTTAGTATGAAAACAAAATTCCTGGGGGAAAATAGAACATAGTGCAATTTCATTTTGGGGGAACATTTTAGGTTAATTTTTCATAACAATTTAGAAAATTACTTGTTAAGATTTGAAATAATGTTTTAGAATACCAATTTGTAGTTCATATTTATTGGAAATAATGTACTGAATACCTATGAGAACAAGCAGTTTGATTTTTGAAAATTACAAGGTTAGATTCAGATTTATTTCTTTGTACAACAAATATTTACTTTGTGTCCATTATGTACCAAACAATGTGTTGGATGCAAACAGATTAAAATTCAACTGAGTCGTCCAACCTTGTTTAAATAAATTAAAATGGTTTTGTTACATAGATTTTTTTTATTATGTGTAAATTTCTGCTTCTGCTTGCTTATTTATTTTTCTTCTGGAAAGAGTTTAATGTACACTAAAATAGGACTTCATTCTTTTTTTGGGAAAATTTTATCTGATAAGCAGTGTTACACTTCTTTTCTATTTGTGATAAAAAGTAAATTTTGCAAATAAAATTTCTCTAATGGAATAGAATATGATTGTTTTTATTTTCTTTGGAACTATGAGAGCATACTTTCATACATTTCTAATTGGCAAGAAGGAATAGTAGATTATTAGTGTAAACTGGAGTAATTCTCGCTCTCTCTCTGTGTCCCCAAAAATGTACACACACCTTGATTAATTATAAAGGCAGTGTTTATTAAAATACATTTCATTTTCAAAAAGTAATAAAATCTGCAAAGTACGTATACATTTTTTGGGACACCATACATATATATGTACATGTATATTGTATGGAAACTGTCAGAACATTCTAGGCAAGTTAGGGCTCCAAAATGTAAAAAGAATGAATGCTCCTTAAGAAAACATGGCTGGTGCCTCAGATGGAGGTGACCTGAAGGGGATCCATCCCAAAGGAAGCCCTAAGCCCTCTCTCTGGCAGTTCTCTGCTCTGTTCTCCAGGAACTCAGGTTCTATCTTGGGATAGGAGATGGATGACCAGGATTGGGTCCACGCAATTCTGTTGTTTCTCTCTCTTTCATGCTTCCCTCTGTGGCCAGAATATTCATATGGTAACCCGCAGAAGGGGGTTGTACAAGTGAGCTGGATTCGAAGGGCTCTTCAGATTGGGAGTGAGGGGCAAGTTTGAAAGAGGGTGAAGTTATCAGCCATCTGACAGATACTCACTAAAAACAGCGTCTTTTTGTGGGTTGGGTGGCTGAGTGAGAGGATTTAGAGTCCAATCAGGAACCTGAAGAGAAGCAGGACTTCTTATTTTGGATAATTCTCTAGATTTTAAAAGGCAGGCAAGACTGTATACTTCTAAATTTCCACTATTCTTATACACCAAGTGTAGGAATGTAAGAAAAGGAAATTCAGTCAGAAGAGTCCCATCTCTGGACCATTTTCTTTAAGTCTATACATAATGCAGAAGGGTTCTGGGACACTAGGTAGTATATTCTGTTAATTGTACACCTATTTTTTCTTTAGACACTGTTTAGAAATTTAATAAACATTATTTTATGAAGCTGGACATATGCCATGGAGGCAGGGAAAATAAGCTGAACTGGTCTTGTGTGTGGAGTCTGCTCATTTTGTAGTTTGATCCATTTATGGGAAGCCAAACATTTCTGGTTCACATGACTATCTCTGATTTATCATTTAACTTATTATTTAATTGGAAGCCTGTGGGGTTTAGACAGAGAAATGATTTCCTGGTAAGTACATAGATCTAGGTGGAGTTACTGCTGTTACTTAAAAACATTGCATAGAACTTCTGGTGAACAAGAAAGATATACCCTCTCTTCTCTTCGCCAAATCGTTCTTCCAAAAACCAGCATTCCCTCCTGCCCCCCCCCCCCCCCCAAACCACGGTGTATAGAACTATAATATTCGATCCCAACTGCTTCAGAGCCAGAGATTCCCAGTGACTATTTTAGTTCGGTTGGTTAGTGTGTTCCCACATTGGTAACGTTTGCAAATATTTTTGCTTTGACAGTAATTGCATACTTCAGTTGTGAAGGGGCTTGACTAGCAATGCTGATGGCATTAGCAGGCCCACACTGCGAGTCTCCCAGCAGATGCACCTATTACTTTACATACTGTTTACCCGCTTTTGGTGACATCGAGGCTAACCTTGGAGTCACCTCCCCCGCTGCCACATTCTCCTTTGTCGTACCACCATTTGTTTTTCAATTTGTCCAAGAGGCCTTGTTCATTCAGTTTTAAAACTGCGAGGTTAACAGCATTTCTTGAAACGATAAAACATATTTTGTAAGAAACTGCACAGCTGTTAAGATGTTAGAAGGAATGAGGACTTAAGCTCTTTTAATAAGCTTCTCCCAGACGCTAAATAAACCTCTCATTTTGCCATTCCGCAGCCCCTTCCATCAGTTCAAACCAAAGGCGATTGTTAACTACCTCCAAACTGTATTAAACATGTGGTATTTAGTGCTGTTCACTTTCACAGTTCATTTATTGTCAAATAACCGACATCATCATCATCATCATCATCAACCAGTTACATGAATTGTTTTTCAAAACGGTAATAACTTGAATTTACTAGTAATTGAGAAAGAATTGTGTCTTGAATTCCTTTGCTGAGAATGTCAACGATCTAAAAGAGACTGAAATGAAAATTCATTCCCAGAAGGAAGAGCATAATGGAGTAAACAAAACAACAAATAGCCACTAATTTTTGTCTACTGATTTCCTGACAACAGAGTTTGATTTGTGGTTTGTTTGCTTGATTTAGCTGGCCTCAGAATCTAGGATTTCCATGTTTGGTTGTTTTGGGGCTGGAAGTCAAGAGAAAGGTAATAGCAGCTTTTAGTGAAAAAGCTGTTATATTTGAATCTTGTATTGATTCTTTTTTTTAAAAAAAATCTTGTATTGATTCTTAAAGGCATTGGATGCTATTTAGAAGTTCAAAGCCAATTTGACTGTTTAAATTAAGTTACTAAACTCTAAAGGTCATGCTGCATATGATGTGGACATGGAAAAAACACACCACTCTACATTAGATTTTCTCCATGCTAATCTCTACGGGGGAATAGAGGTAGCATATCCTAATTATTCTCTAAAAGGATTTATGAAAATGTTTCATAGGCTCTTTCTTCCCATGCATTTGGTTCCTTGCTTGCTTTCAAGTTACAGTTTTTAAATATGCTCTCTCTTTCAAGAGGTTTTCCCAGCCCTGAATGTAATTTCTGTTAAATCTAGAAGAATGGCTTAGATACTGAGAGAATATGGGTATAGTCTGTGCTATGCTATTTGATAAATACTGAGTTTGGTGGTCACTTAATGCCAAATGAATTAATAAAATAAAACCAAACAACCCCATATTAATGAGTAGCACTTGAAACTGATCATTCAGTTGACAAATCGAAAGTGTTGCTTGTTTCACTATGAATTGGCCTATTAAAGTGTTTGTTCTCTTAAAATGTGTTTGTAATATTTCAGGTAGTTGATGCTCACTTTTCATGATGTTCATGTTATGATGGTCTGATCCACCTGGAGAGGAAACCACACCTTGAGAGTGTTAGCTGTTTTTAAGGGTTAGACTGCCATTTACTAAGTGTTAATTAAATAATTAGCTTTCTCACATTCCCAAGTAAGTGCCACATTAGTGGTGTAAAATAGTTAATATACTTCTTAAAGTAAACAATATCAGGTTTTTAGTTTAATCACCAGAAGGACCAGACTGAAATGTAGGCTGAACATTCAATGATGATAGATACATCTGTTTTGTTTTTAAAATGCTGCAAATAAGTTGTTTTATTTTGTGTACACAAGAAACTAAATTTGTCTTTCAATGATTTGAACCTAACTGCTATTTTTTTTTGGAGAAAATTGTTTTTATGATCCACCTTTTTTAGCCTTAAATATTCATATTAGATTTTAAAAAAATAAAGTAACATCCCAATTATTTTATGTGTTTGAAAAACTAAAGCCATTTCATGAGAGGGTTATTTAACAGGGTTATTAGCCATATCCAAAGACAGTTTCACAGCACAATAGAAAACAAAACAAAACAAAATAAAGGAATGGATAAGGAAAAAGAACTTTACATTGAGAAAATTGTTTGGAATAAGCTTCCTACAAAATTATTCTAAAAATTGTATTTCTTTATGTCATCTAATAGGCCATGTAAAAACAGTTTAGTTTCACACTGCTATCCACATATGTGTGTATATGTATCTATAGTTGTTTAATATAATATACTTGACCAATAAATAACTCACTGCCCAGTTCACAATTCATTCACATGTTTTCCTTCCAGAAACATGTGGTCCCTCAGTAAAGTCCACTTTATCCTATCATATGTAAAATTAATTTTTCTTTAGTGGTGCATAGAAGGCATTTTGTAATTAATATTTAGAGATAGTCTTCAGGGTTTCAAGATTTCCTTGCTTGTTAAAACTGCCTGTTTTCTACAATTTTCTTTATACAGTTTAGGTCTAACAACCTCTTAAAATTGCTATTAACTGTAGCATAAACCACATATGTAAGCATCATTTGAACATGTGTTCTATTTTATGGAATGCATTGCTTTGACATGTTATTAATGATAAGAATCAGCAAATGACTTTACAATATATATAAAGTTATTTCATTCAGTTTGCTAGAATACATTTTAAAAAGTGTTCTTTACCCAAGCAAAAAGGAACAGGAACTCTGAAGGAGTAGTTCTAAGCAAGATTAAGGCAGCTATAAGGGGTCAGGTAAATGAGGGACATAGAAGGTAGATCCCTGCAGCACATGTTCTCATTCGGTTGGAATCCCTTTCATGCATTTCATACACAGTTTTCAGAAACATATTGAAAAGAAGGGAAGAAGTTCTCCTCATTAAGCATCAGAGAAGCTGTAATAGTGATCTGCTAAGCTGATAAGAGATAAGAGAAAAATATTATGGGTTTTTTCTTACATTGATTATTCCTTTTGTTCTATTAAATGCAGTGTTTCCAGGGTAAAATCAATTGAAACATATTGTTTTCAATTAATATTTGAAGAGAGGAAAAAACAAGTGACCACATTATTGCGGGATGTTTAAGCCACATTTAAGAGGCCAGGTGTACTGACAATGACTTTTATAGATTGAAGAAAGACCCAGGTCACTTACTTGCCTTTGTCTTTTATGCCTTAGGAGAATTCTAGGTTAAAAACAACAACCCTATTTAACTTTCCCCATAGTTCTGAGGTGATGGAGAACTTGATTCAGGGGTGGAAAGAAAATGCTCACCTGGACAAATTCCAGGCCTCTGGAAAACTTTGAAGGATTTTTAGTCCTAAAATTTTCTTCAATTGAGTTTGGGATCATTAAAATCCATACCTCATTGGAAACCATTTTTGTTATCAAAAATCTGATTGAAATATCACATATGATGAAAGTTTTGGGATGGGACCTAACAGACCTAACTTTTTCCACTTATTGATTTTGCGTAAATTAATTAGTGCAAAGTAAGATATTCTTATTATAGGCATGCTTAAGTCAGGCTGAAATATTTACCTCTTACTCTCTACCTTTTCAGAGTAACTTAACACTAAAGTCTATAGATGTGATTATGCTTTTATGCTTACTTTAGGCCTTAATCATTATATTTACTTCTAGACCATATTTATTAGAGTGCAATTTTTATGTTGGTGAGGTTTTAAAGTTTACACTTGATAAAAAATGTCTACAGAAGTAGATAGAAAGCATTTTAAAAGTTTAAGTTTGGTAAAGTATTTTTATGATTTCCAGGATTTGTAAATATATTATTGTAAAGGACTGATAGAAAAGCCCTAGATTTAGTCAGTGTCAGCACACAGAATATGTAAGGCACGTATAGTTTGTAGAATAATTTGCAATATTGCATTGAGTCTGGTTAAAACAAATTTAACATTTCATTGCTGGTAAGGATGTCAATAATGTATGGATCTAATCCAGTTTAGCTGTTTAAACTACTGTTTAATTTTGCTAGTGCTTTTTTATACTTATAAGAAAGAATCCATTAGTTAAATAAACATGAGAAAGTCCCCTCAGTTTTAGGCCTGTGCTGTCCTAATTGGAGTGTTCTTTTCATACTAAACTCTCTATAACATTTAAATATCAGGTACTAAAATATCCAGAATATTTTCCTGAATGATGCTGTTTTTTTCATAGTCCCCAATGTATCTTAATATATTTTTAAATGCTTAAAAATTGTGTGAATAACAAGAAATTGTGTAAAAAAAAAGAAAATCCTTTAAAATCAGCAAAGGACATTGGTAGATAATTCACACAAGAAGAAATACAAATCATATAAAAATAATACAACCTTACTTGGAATTAAATTAATGTAAATTAAAACAATGAAAATTCATTTTTTTGTCATTTATGTTGGAAAAGATAAAAGTAAATATAATGTTCAATATAATCAATAATTTAATAAGATGGGTGTCTTCCAATTAAAATTGGAAAGAAATAATATGACCTTATACAATAAAAGGTTAAAAACAGTTCTTATCCTTGATAATCATTGATAATAATTCCCCTTTGAGGAATTATTCCTAAAAAATTAGTCAGTGATGTTGATAAAGTAACATAGGCATTGTACGTTTACATGGCAAAACATTGCAAACAATTGACATGCCCAACAGAAGGAGAGAACTAATTAGATTTTGGTGCATAATAGTGGGAACTAATTAGATTTTGGTGCATAATAGTGGTCCTCAATCTTGAAATGAGTATTAGAACCACTTATTACAAATACAGATACTCAGGCCTAACCACACCCAATCAAATTCTTCTGAATTGGGAGCAGTGTTTCGACATTTTTTACAGAGCTCCCCAGGTGGTAGTATTGATGAGCACCAATGAGCCTTATGACCGAATGTTATACAACTATTAAAAGCTTTTAAAAACAAGAAAAAAATGCTTATAGTATAATAAGTGAAAAAGAAAGAAATTTGTATATTCATTGTGATTTTAATATGTGAATAAAATATTATATGTATTAATGGAAAACTATAGCTATGGAGAAATTATAATTAATTTAGATTGCATTTTGGTCTTTAAGTTTCTCCACCCACTCAACATTTTTTTTACAATGAGAAGTGATACTATAATAATCACTAAAAAATAAAACCCCTCTCAATTATTTTATAATATCATGACTAATACAATTGTTTTTATGCAAACCAAAATATATATTTTATTTTGGGTCAAAAAACTGAGGAAGAGGTAGAATTTAGGAATTATTCTTAAGAATCTCAGAAAAACATTCATTGTTCCTGATTATATGGTTTGCTTTGCTCCACTTGTTTTCTGTTTCTAGTCACAGGCTGGAGGACATGTGTTGAATTTGGTTTCTACCAAAGTTCTACCTTAATCGAGGGGAACAAGTCAGGCAGAGGAGTGTGAGTAATGCACCAATTAGGAGGCCTGCCCAATCAGATAGGATCTGCAGGAGGTTAATAGAACTCTCAGTGGCCTGGAGAGAAGACTTGCTGTTTCACACATGGCTACATAGAGAAGATGAGTCCCCGCCCCCCCCAAAGCTGAATTAAATGATTGTGATTGGCAATAGACTTGAGTCCTGCTAAGTGAGCCATTAAAAAAAAAGTATATATATCTGCTTTTAGAAAAAGAGATTCCATGCCTGGCATGTATTTCAATGAATCTTTTTAAATTTGATTTTTAAAGATCTTCTACATATTTACTGTACCCTATTTCTGAAGTCAAACTAAAATTCCTGATTGGAAAACTCATTTGATTTAAACTTTGTTACGCAGCAGTGAAATCTATACAGAAACTTTTTCAGGACTATTCTAATAAGAAAATAGTAATTTCATAAAAAATAAATAATAAAAAACTGCACAGACTATTCATTTTGTTATTTAAATGAGGTTGTGTTGTCAGTATTGTCACATAAAAGTCTGTAACATATAACACGATGATATAGGTAGGGAGGAGAAAAATCACATGGGATTTGACCTCTGTGGCTTAATTAATGATGTCTCCCCCAAAGAAAGGTGGATGGAGGAAATTAGCAGAAAAACTGATTATTTACAACAAACTGAAGAACTTTGTATAAAGTAAATAACTCACTGAGAAAAAGAACTGTTATATCAATCAAGAAAATATAAAAATTAAATACAAATCAATAGGCTATTGAATAATAAGGAGTTAAGAACCAAATATGTCTGCTAAGGAAAGGTATTAGAGTTCACCCTCTATCAGGCCTGGGAGAGTAACCAGTTCTCAGCATTATCAATGCTTCACTAAGTTTTCCATTTACCTTGTAGCTGTCTTATTATTTTTCTTCCCAAATCATTCCTTCCAGTGAACAAGCACAAGACTCTTAGTTTCATTGGATTTGTGCACTAATTTCCAAAAGCAGAATTAGAACTAAATTGCTATGCAAAAGTTTCTAGAAAAAATACTAAGTTTTCACTCTAGTTTGCTTATGCATTGGCAAGATTTGCTTAAATGGCACTACTGATCAATAATTTAGTATCAAAATTAGGAGGAAACTTTTTTTTTTAATGTTGAAAGACAATTGAGATCCAACATGATGTATAATGATAGTTTGAAAACCTCTTTGATAAGACATATAGACAATTAAGTTAGTGTATTGAGACTTTTGTGTTTCATACACCAGGTGAATCAATGAGAACTGAACAAATTAACTAGATACTGGGTTAGATTCCAAGCATTGGCTCTAAATTGTGTGTTCTTTAGAATTTGCAAGACTAATTTCTATTTGAGAACGAGGTCTGAAAAATGTGATTCTTTGAAAGAACCTTGTGATTTTTGCAAGGATATCTGCCAATACTTTAGTTTGAGCCCAGCTAGAGATTTTGACAAATGAAAAATTTAATTATATTTTTAGGGTAGAGTGTGTCTTTTCATTTAACAAATATTTTATGCAGTTTAGTTTCATGATTTTGTCAATTTTGGGTCACAGAGTAGAATGTTCTATCCTCCTTTGAGTAATGGAAATATTTTAGAAGTCAATAAAACCGATGGTCATTGTCTCAGAAAAAAATGTACAAACTTAAAAAAACACACAGACTAGCATACAATGTCAGGAGATTCACAGACTTTGGTATGGTAATCATGGACATAAATAAATAGCTGTTCTAGATTCTAATAACAGTTATTTTAAAATCAATTAATGACTACTTTCAGGTATATCTTTTAAAAGTAAGAAAAATAAAAGTATTTCTACATTGATATCAATGGATAGATCTTCCAGACAGAAAATCAACAAGGAAACAATGGCCTTAAATGACAAACTAGAACAGATAGATTTAATTGATATCTTCAAAGCATTTCACCCCAAAGCAGGAGAATATATATTATTTTCAAGTGCACATGGGACATTTTCTAGGCTAGACCATATGTTAGGACACAAAGCAAGTCTTAATAAATTTAAGAAGATTGAAATCATATCAAACATTCTCTTTGACCATAGTGGTATGAAACTAGAAACATATCACAAGAAACAAAACTGAAAAACACACCAAAGACATGGAAGCTAACTAACGTGTTACTAAACAATGAACGGGTTAGGAATTAGATCAAGAAAGAAATCAAAAGATGCCTTGAAATAAATGAACATGAGAACACAACAACCCCAAATCTATGGGATGCAGAGAAAGCAGTCTTAAGAGAGAAATTCATAGCAATATACACATATTTCAAGAAACAAGAAAAAAAAATAAGCAATCTAACTTTACACTTAAAAAAAAAACACACAACCATGTAAAAGAACAACAAACAATGCCAGAAATAAACAAAATAGGGTCTTAAAAAATGCAAAAAAAACCTATAAATGTTCAATGAAACCAAGAACTGGTTCTTTGAAAAGATAAACAAGATTGACAAACCCTTAACCAGACTCATAAAAAAAATAAAGAGGACCCAAATGAATAAAATAAGAAATGAAAGAGAAGTAACAACTGACACCAAAGAAACACAAGGGATTATAAGAAAATACTACGAACAACTATATGTCAACAATTTATCTATGAACTAGATAAATTCTCAGAAACATACAATCTGCCAAAGCTCAATCAGGAAGAATCAGAGAGTCTGAATAGACAGATTACAACTAATGAAATTGAAGCAGTGATACAAAATAATATTTAAAAAAACTTTCCAATAAACAAAAGTCCTGGACTGGATGGTTTCACAGGTGAATTTTACCAAACATTCAAAGAAGAACTAACATCCATCCTTCTCAAACTATTCCAAAAAATTCTAGAGGGGAGACTCCCAAGCTAATTTTACAAGGCTAATATTATCCTAATTCCAAAATCACATAAAGATACTATAAAGAAAGAAAATTATAGGCTAATATCTCTGATGAACATTGATGCTAAAATCCTTAATAAAACATTAGAAAACTGGATCCAGCAATACATTAAAAAGATCATACAATACGACCAAGTGGGATTTATTATGGGGATGCAAGTTTGGTACAATACCCACAAAACAATAAACGTGATATGCTACATAAACAAAATGAAGGCTAAAGACCATATGATCATATCAGTAGATGCAGAAAAAGAAAAAGCATTGGGTAAAATATAGCATCTATTTATAATGAAACACTTGACAAAGTGGGGGTAGATGGAACATATCTCAACATAATAAAGGCCATGTATGACAAATCCACAGCCAACATCATACTCAATGGTTAAATTTATAAGTGTTTCCCTTACACTTGGGAACAAGATGGGAATATTGCTTTCACCACTCTTATAAAACATCGTACTGGAACTCCTAACCACAGCATTTAGACAAAATGAAGAGATAAAAGTCATTCAAATTAGAAAGAAAGAAGTTAAACAGTCATTATTTGCAGATGACATGATACCGTACATAGAGAACCTTAAAAATTCCACCAAAAAACTACTAGAACTAATAAATGAATTCAATAATGTACAGGATACAAAATAAATATCCAGAAATTAGTTGCATTTTATACACCAATAATGAACTACCAGAAAGGGAAACTAAGAAAAACAATCCCACTTACAAGTACTTCAAAAAAACGCCCCCAAAACCCAGGAATAAACTTAACCGAGGATGTAAAGGACCTATACTCAGAAAATTATAAGACACTAAAGAAAGAAACTGAAGATGGTACAAATAAGTGGAAGCATGTACTGTGTTCATGTAAAGGAAGAATTAACATCATTTAAATGTCCATACTACCCAGAGCAATCTACAGATTGAACACAATTCCTATCAAGATACCAAAGGCGTATTTCACAGAACTAGAACAAATATTCCAAAAATATATATGGGGCCACAACAGACTCTGAATCTTGAGAAGGAAGAATCATTCTATCTAATATCCAACTATACTATGAGGCCATAGTAATCAAAATTGCATGATACTGGCATAAAAACAGACGTATAGATCAATGGAATAGAATAGAGGGCAGAGAAATAAACTCACACCTTTATAGTCAATTAATAAGGGGGTAAAGATAGCCTATTCAATAAATGGTGTTGGGAAAATTGAAGAGATACATGCAAAAAATGAAACTAGACCACCTTCTTATAGTGTATAGAAGAATAAACTTAAAATAAATCAAAGACTTAAATGTAAGACTCAAAACCTTAAAAATATAGATGAAAACATAGGCAGTAAAATCTCAGACATTTCTGGTAGCAATATTTTTTCATATATGTCTCCTCAGGCAAAGGAAACAATAGAAACAAACAAACAAACAAACAAACAAATAGGAGTACCTAAATCTAAAATGTTTTTGCACAGCAAAAGAAACCATTAACAAAATGAAAAAATAATACTCTAAGTGGAAGAACATATTCACCAATGTTGTATCTGGTTAAGGATTAATATCCAAAATTTATAAAAAACTTATACAACTCAACACCAAAAACAAAACAAAGCCCCCCGCCCCACCACCAAACAATCCAATTAAAAATTGGGCAAAGGTCCTAAATAGACACTTCTCCAAAGAGGACATAAATATGGCCAATAGACATATGAAAAGATGTTCACTAATCATCAGAGTGATGTAAATTAAAACCACCATGAGATAACACCTCACACTTATCAGAATGGCTATCAGTAAATCAACAAGTATAGATGAGGATGTGGAGAAAAGGGAACCCTTGTGCACTGCTGGTGGGAATGCAGACTGGTGCAGCCACTGTGGAAAGCAGTATGGAGTTACCTCAAAAAATTAAAAATGAACTGCCTTATGACCCAGTGATTCCACTTCTGTGAATATATTCAAAGACACCCGAAACACTAATTTGAAAGAATGTATATATGCACCCCTATGTTCATTGCAGCACTGTTTACAATAGCCAAGATTTGGAAGCAACCAAGTGTCTATCAATGGATGAGTGGATAAAAAAAAACAAAACAACCCTCCCCCCCCCCCCCCCAAGAAAAAACCCTGTGGTCACTTACACAGTGGAATACTACTTAGAAGTAAAAAAAGAAGGAAATCTTACCCTTCAAAAAGGATGAAACTGGAGAGTATTATGGTATGTTAACTAAGCCAGTCAGAGGAAGACAAGTAACATATGATTTCACTCATATGTCGAATCTAATGAACAAAATAAACTAAACAAAATTGAAACAGATTCATAGAGAAGATACTGACAGCTATCAGAGGGGAGAAGGTTTGTGGGGCTGGGTGAAAAAGGTGATTAAGCAAAAGGGATTAAGCAAAAATAAATAAATAAATAAATAAATAAATAAATAAATAAATAAATAAATAACAACCTCAGAGACACAGACAACAGTATGGTGAAAAAAATTTCTCTGACCCATGATAGTCCCACAATCATAATAGAGAAGAGTTATCATTGTAATTTGCCAGAAAGGAACTTCACTGGTACTAGCCTCAATTTGTGATCATTCTGCAAGCACATCATGGGTGAGGCTTTTTAAAGAACTGTGTTAAATCAATACAATAAAAATTAAAAATAAAACTGTCAAAAATACTTTTAGTTGTGTTTACATAATATTGAGAAAACAGAAATCATTTATATTAAATAATGTAAATTTCGTTTTATTTGTGGTGGCCTTGGGGTGATGTTTGAGATAATATGGATAAAATCTCAACCCGCAAACCAGTTTGTTGTGATTGTCATTATCTGTGATCGAATTATACAAAAGAGGGCTTTGTTTGAAGACAAGACCACAGCTACCTGGATTGTAAAGCGCATTCACTTTAAAAATTGTGATTATTATTCTAAAGTAAAATTTTAAAAATACAAGAGCTGGAGGCTGTTGCACTCCGTGACTGTGAGCAGTAATGACCTTTCACAAGATGCCTCACCTGGACAGCCAGCTGCTGTGTGGACTGCCCCCCTCGCCCCGTCCCCCCCTCCCCCCTGCCCCCGGCCTGGATGCCTCCATTGTCTAACAGTGATGGCAAACCTATGACATGCTTGTCAGAGGTGACACGCGAACTCATTTTTTTGGTTGATTTTTCTTTGTTAAATAGCATTTAATTATATAAAATAAATATAAAAAATATATATCTTTGTTTTACTATGCTTGCAAATATCAAAAAATTTCTATATGTGACATGGCACCAGAGTTAAGTTAGGGTTTTTCAAAATGCTGACACGCCGAGCTCAAAAGGTTCGCCATCACTGCTCTAGGACCTAGACCAGTGGTCGGCAAACTGTGGCTTGTGAGCCGCATGAGGCTCTTTAGCCCCTTGAGTGTGGCCACAAAGTTTCAATCGCACTGTACGTGCGCGCCCGCACGTTGTATTTTGTGGAAGAGCCACACTCAAGGGGCCACAGTTTGCCGACCACTGACCTCGACCATGCTCCTTATTCTCTTTATATGATTTCCAGAATTCTACACCATTTCACGGGCCATAGGTCATGTTCCTGTTTTCCATCCTTTGCTGATTCTTAGAAACTTTCAGTAATTGTTTTAAAGAACTAGAACCCTAGAATTTTTGGGTCAAAACGTGCCTTAGAGGTTGTGTTCAGCTTTCTTCTCTTACCGATGTGGTCACTGGTCTAATGAAAGTTAGGTGACTTGCTCACCAAAGCCCAGCTGAGACCGGGTCTTCTGCCTTCTGGTCCAGTGCTCTTGCCCACAGTACTAGCATACCTCTGCTTCCTGTCAGTACCATTTCCTGTGCAGTTAAACTATTAATTCACCCCTCCTATGGCTCTCTAAGAGAACTTTTCTTTTTCCTGTGAAGTCTGTTAAGATTGGGCTCATGTATTCCCCCACACTAGTAAATTGGCAACTTCTGTCCTTTCTGGCTAAATACTCTGTAAGCTGAGATAAAACTTGAAAGGCAGGTTATCTTGTCAACTGATCTCATAATTTTTAAATATTCAAGAAGGAAGTACAGTGGATAAGGTTCTTTAAAAAGCAATACAAACAATCTATATGATGAATTGATTAGATGGGAACATTCATTTTCTCCCAAGATTAAAACATAATAGGTTTATTCTGATACATACAAGGTTCTTAATGATTTAAATTCTAATCTTTTAGGATATGTAATCATGGATCCCCAAGAATAGTGTTATAAGGAAACTTCAGTATAATGGAGTAGAAACATTTTCACAGAAGAACATAGAAATGTAAAAACAAATAATAAAATAACAAAGCCAATCACAAAAACTCAATCTCATCGTTGAATTTTCATTTTCCCTCCTTTGTTGTAGCCAATTATCCATTAAGAACAGGGTTTTTTTTTTTTTCTGAAAAGTGTCTTCCAAATTTATATATTTTCATTACTATTTCACAGGCATCACCTTAGTCAAAGTCTTTATCATCTGAAACAAGAGCCATTGGCTTTCTCAATCCATTCTCAGCTAACCAGTGTCAGAATGACCTTGCCTCTCACCTTGTTTTATAATGCTTTGTCAAAAACCTTCAGTGATTCACGATTGCCTCCAAGATACTAATCTATTCTAATTTTTATGACATTCAAGGCTTCCTAACAATTCAGCTTACACATACCTTTAAAATACTATAATTTCAATATATTTTATTGAGCCAGACATTATGTCAAGTTCTTCATATTCTCATTGAATCTTCATTGAATCCACTTGGCTAGTAAATGGCAAAGGTGGGATTAGAACCCAGGTCTATGTAACATAGATACCAGGCTTTTAAGCACTCTAATTCCCCTAATACAGTGGTTCTCAACCTCCTGGCCCTTTATTTTTATTATTTATTTATTTATTTAAAAAATATATTTTATTGATTTTTTACAGAGAGGAAGGTAGAGGGATAGAGTTAGAAACATCGATGAGAGAGAAACATCGATCAGCTGCCTCCTGCACACCCCCTACTGGGGATGTGCCCGCAACCAAGGTACATGCCCTTGACAGGAATTGAACCTGGGACCTTTTAGTCCGCAGGCCGACGCTCTATCCACTGAGCCAAACCGGTTAAGGCACCCCCTGGCCCTTTAAATACAGTTCCTCATGTTGTGACCCAACCATAAAATTATTTTTGTTACTACTTCATAACTGTAATGTTGCTACTGTTATGAATCGTAATGTAAATATCTGATATGCAGGATGGTCTTAGGCGACCCCTGTGAAAGGGTCGTTCGACCACCGAAGGGGTCGCGACCCACAGGTTGAGAACCGCTGCCCTAATAGCTCTTCTCTGTCTCCAGCTAGACTACTAGTTTCCTTTTAATCTTAAAGATATTTATTCAGAAATAACTCCAGTCTTATGATAGAATCTTCATCAGGAATTTATTTTCCTCTTTAATGTTTCTAAAGTTCTTTTCATTTTCTAGTAATTGCTCATTGACTTATTCATTCAACAAATATTTATTAACTAGTACATCTGAATCTTTTTTATGAGTTTTTTTCCTCAGACACTCTAGATTCTTTTTATCTCCTGTTTCTTTAAATGCTCTTTTATCTGGAGCACTCACATTTGCTCTGAGTCATTATTTTACAGTGTTGTCTCTGCATTTATTTTCTCCTTCTTGGAGGACAATGACTGTGTCTTCTGGTACTTTACCATTCTCAGTCCTAATACAGGACAAGAATATAGTAGGCATGCAATGACTACATGTAGAGTTGGTATCTCAGTGAGTTAACTTATGGTGCAACTTTTCAAGTAACCTATTAAAGTGAAAGAATAGTGTGTTGGATAATAAAAGGAAACCCTTTGACCACAGAACCTAATGTATTTTGAGAAGAGCTTGTATAAAGAGTGTTTTAAAACAAAACAAAATAAAATAAAATCAAAGCAAGAGGCTTCAACACTGTCTATTACATACTAGCAAGAGGGACATAAAAATTACTGGCAGTAGCGACATTATGAATAATGGGAACAATTTGGTCCATCATATACAAAATTTCTAAAGAGGCATTTTAGTGAGATTATAGATAGCTAAAAGAAAGGGACCCTCAGTTCAGTTTGTATAGGTGGATAAGGAAAGAATACTAAATGGTAAAATCAAATACAAGTTTGTTGTGACTATCAAGGAAAATCTGATACTTCCAAACTAACTGTAAGATGAAAATTCCCAGATAATATTTTTATAACTCAGCTCTAATCTACTTATGTGCAGCAAATGAAACATATCACATTTAGAAAACACTTCTGTTACTAAATTTACTATTTAGTGTAATTCAGCACGTTTTAGAAATTAAAAATTACATTTATCATCAACAGATATCAAATGCCAACTATGGTTTAACTTTGTTAAGATATATTTTACTGTGTTTTTAAATATGTATTTAATTCATTAAATATGTTGAATTAATCTTTAATGCAAATACTTAAAATTTCCCATCAAGTTCTTGAGAGAAAAAATTAAACTTAAAATTTTTCTTTCTCATTTAAGATTTCAGGTTCCTTAGCAGTAGACTAGTACTTTAATATAACAGAAAATATAAAACGTGAAGTATCTTTATTGATTTGTTTCATCTATCTTAACTTCTGGCTTCTATTTTGGTTAGGTGGGAAAATAGCACAAATAAAACAAGAACATTGAGTGATAAAAATAGGTCTTATAGAAATAGGGATTGCTGGCTAAAGCGGACTTAAAAAGAAACTGTCTGAACCTGCCATTATAAGGGAGCTCATAACAAGAGAGCCTGGTGCTTTTCTGTTATTCTCTGACAATGGCTGAAGCCTAAGAATTCTAAATCCGTGTATCTTTAAAAATTTTAAGATGATGTCATTCTAAGTGAAACTCAAAGCTGCTTATCTTTGAGAGCATCAGGGCTCATAATCATATTTCAAAACAGAAATATATTCTAACTCTCATTTATTTTTATTAAACAATTTAAATAGAAAAAAATGACCCAAAATTTAAATTCTTAAAATAGCCTCACCTACATTTCCTTCTGTTAGTGTCAATGCTAGACATATTATATAGTCTTTCAGTTATTTGTTTCTTATCAGAAGTTGGGTACTTCAATTAGGGTGGTATCATTAACCATTGTTAATATACCTAACAAATTGCATGCAATTGATATGAGATCAATACTTTTCACTTTACTGAACAGCAAAACAAAAATCTACAGTGTTCTTTTTACAAGAACAAAGACACTATGAAACTACCAATTCTTTCCATGGATGAGATACCGTGAAGTATTTTATAAGAATTCAAAGTACTCAACAAATCTACCTGCCAAAACTAATGTTTGTATGAATATAAAAATCTAACATAAATATTGTGACACTTTTTAAAATATATATTTATTGATTTCAGAAAGAAAGGGAGAGGGAGAGATAGAAACATCAATGATGAGAGAGAATCATTGATTGGCTGTCTCCTGTATGCCCCCTACTGGGGATTGAGCCCGAAACCTGGGTATGTGCCCTTGACCAGAATCAAACCTGGGACCCCTCAGTCTGCAGGCCAATGCTCTATCCACTGAACCAAACCAGATAGGGTGTGACTATTTTGTTGTTGTTTGATTGCTTAGGCAATCCATGCATCTGGCATCTTAAAATTCAGGGATGAATAAATCAGGAATGAATAATGTGTCTCGAATATATACCATGCCTTGCACTAAAGGAATCAGTGAGTGAGAAAGTCAAAATTAGTTTATATTAGACATCTGACAACAAAATGTGTTATCTGCAAGATATTCAGTGCTTAGGTTTCTGGTTTCGGTGACTATTGCAATATAATTATCTAATAGTGTACGTTGTCATTAAAATCAAGTTTCTATTTCATATGTGTCCTCTCATGTATGTGCCTAATCATGTGACTACTATGATTTGTGTTCAGAAGACAGCCGTCTTTAATAAAAATATATCCTTCTGAGATGATTTTCTTTCATTAAAAACCTCAACAACCCAACTTTAAGGTGCTGCCAAGATTCAAGCAGGTTTGTAACAAAACCACAGAACTGTGTTTCTGAAAGATGATTACTATTTATTGGCAATAAATTGCCTGAATTCTCCCTCTTTCTTGCATATTTCTTCTTCTTAAAATTTTCTTCTTCTTGAGCCCTAATTGTCTCAGTTATCTGATCCAAAGTTTTTCTAAAATTTTCTAAAGTCACACAAGGTCTAGCCACATTGGAGGACAATGACAACAAAGAACTGCATCTGAGTAGAATCTGAAAGCTGGTCCCTTCATAATCCACCTGGTCCACCTTTCTTCTGATATTTCAAATTCTGGATTCTTTTAAATTTACCTAACTTGTTTATCACCTTGGTTTTCTCCCTTATAGAAGGGCAGTTTGAAATAGAGTACCAAAGGCAGGGAATACTGATGATTTCCACAAACAACATAAAACATGAGAGATACAATGGAACCCATTAAACGCAATAACAGGGGTCTGGGAAGATGATCTATAAGCATGAAGAAATACTGCTCAAGACAATATTACTTCCTTTTTCTTTTTCTTCAAAAAAATACTTTTATTGATTTCAGAGAGGAAGGGAGAGGGAGAGAGAAATAGAAACATCAATGATGAGAGAATCATTGATCAGCTGCCTCCTGCACGTCCCCTACTGGGGATCGAGCCCACAGCTTGGGTATGTGCCCTGACTGGGAATCTAACCATGACCTCCTAGTTCATAGGTTGACACTCAACCACTGAACCATGCTGGCTGGGCTCTTTTCTTTTTCTAATCCCAGTTTTCATACGGTACCTTAAAATCTCATTAAATTTATACAACTTCACGCCAAAGGTCTAGCCTAATTACATTTAAAATTATATATTTATATAACTCTGACTGTATTATTCCAAAAATAATAAAATTTTATATTATTCAAATTATGTCAGCTGATTCTTTCAATAACAATTTCTTTGCAATGATATCTTTTTAATAGAAATACTTAGGATTTTCATTTTAATATTTTGAAACCCCATTACCCTATTATGATTTGTCAATTACTATCCATATTCTACATATAGGGAAGTGAACAGCTGATGACAACTTCCTAAGGCTTATGCAGCAATCTAATCTTTGAAGGAAGACTGGTACTGGTATCTAATGATGATGGAAAATATAAATGCATTAGCATATAACTGATATGACTTCTGAGAAGGTTTTATTTTTTCCTGCTATAACATTTTTAAGTGGATGTTCAAGTAGCTATATGCACAGGTAGCAAGCTGGTTTCCTAATGCTGGTGGGTTACAAAATATAAAGGTATAAAGAAGAAGGAATTAAAAAAACAAGTGGGGGAGGGGTTTCCTTCAAAGGGATGGAACCCATTCTTTTGAAAGAAAACTCCCCTCTTACCTTGGTCCTGGAGCTGGTTAGTTCTCCTCTGTCCTCCTCCTAGGGGAGAAATACCCAAAGTTAAACAATAATAGAACATGGTCTTGTATTAAAGTCAAGTTCAGTTCTGGCCAACCCCTTCCTCAGGTCTCACAAGACACTACCAACTGCCTGATATACTGGGGCATTCATGGAATTGAACTTAAAATCCATTTTTAAGGATTAAGCCAAAGGGGAATGAACATTAGCTGTGTAAGGGGAACAAATTGTCTGCTTTTCAATCAGTCTATTTGTCAAAGCTTCAATAAATGGAAGACTGACTAAGAGCAGGGGACATCATGGAAGGGCATTGTTTGGGGATGTTTTATCAGTTGGAGTGAACCCTGGGGGTGCCCTGGGAGTGCCTTAGGGAGGAAGCATGCTGTATGATTTCAGTCCATCTCCCTGATGTTCCTTGTGTCTTCTGAGAGTAAAATGATAGCGCTACAGGCAACAACATGTTTGGAGCAGTACTACATCTGATATGAACAAGTAGTGTAAAAATGAAAAAGAGATCTAAAGGGTGATTAGATGAGAGGGTTAGAATAAGTCTGGGAGATGCCATGTGCTTGTTTTATTTTTTAAACTAGGGAATCCCAGGTAGTATAAAGGTGAGATTTTTACTTTTTTTTTTTTTTTTTTATTAATGAGTCTATCTAACCGAGACTCCTAGTGTCTTTGGAGAGAAACAAGGCAACGTAGTGAAAGGAGCATGGATTTGGGAATTAAAACAAAAGTGGGCTTCTATTCCAGCCCTGCCACTTATGAGCTCTTTGACCTGAGTTTCAGCAGCATCGCCCGTCCAGCTGAAGCTAGTAGCACCAATGTCACATTGTGGGGGGGATATATATTCATATACTTAAGCTTGGTATGTAGTAGTTATTAAATTTTATTCCCTTTTGATTTACATGGACTCTGAAATACTTTGAAATACTTTGTGTCTTTTGAAACTACTGTCTAATTGAGCTTTGAGTCAGTTCCTAGTTACCCTTTGGCATAATTTCAGAGATTAGCAACTGGCTCCCATAAAAATATAAAATACCAGACAATTGATTGAATTCCGTGAGACATGAAGGAAAGTGGAGACCAAGAATGAGCCCGAACCCATACAAGATCATGTGCTATTGTTATTTAACTTTGGGTAACTTATTAAAATTCTTTATCAAGTAAAATGACATCAGGTGAGAAAATGGATGTACTTTGGAACCTTGGGTTGTCACAATATGTTCCAGAGATGTCAAAATGAATGATGTTGTAATCATTACTTTAATGGCCATTATGAAAATGTGCAGGGAAAAAACACTATGGCAGATTCTATGTTATACGGCTATTACTATTACCATCTGTTTAGTGTTATATTCATCCTAGAACTTTATTCAGCTTGAAGTTACATAATAAAACTCCTCCAACTACAAACATATGTGGTTTCCCTCATGTTCTTCCTTGGGTGGGAACTTTGATTTCATCCACTATCTTGAATGGATATTCTAATAATGGCTTTTTTGGTAAACCAGCCTTTTATTAAGTGAACTATAAATTCCAAAGAATATGTACAGAAATAGAGCACTTTCTTTTTTTCCCCTGAAACAAATACATTCAGAAATTGTAAAGCTGTGCTATTAATGAAAAAAAAAAAGAGTAAATTGTGTTTTATGAAACACCTACTTCATTGATGGGAACCACCTATATGACAGAATTTTGAAGGAAATATCTTTATCTTCTGAAATGACCTGAGAATCTGAGTAAGATTAACTGTGCACACTGCCTGTCTTCATGCTTCAGGGCATAACACGATTGTTATTTGTGATGCGGAAAAATGGAACAGAAATTAAATGGTACTGAAGTTGTTGGTGAAATTATGGTGCTCTTTAAAACCACCCTCTCAAGTGTGACATTGAAGCACCATAGGATACCACATTATATGGATCACTTTTTATCATATCTAAACATGGAAATACGTTTTATTCTAAATAAATCAAACCAAGCCCTTCTACATGCATGTGCTTTACTTTTGCTGTGTTATTCTCCTTTTTACATGCATTTTGTCAGATTGGTACCTTGCCAAAAGTTTGATGTTGGTATATAATTTTAGGTGTCTCTACGTATAGGCATCCAAGACTTGTGTCTGTCTCTAGTTCTGTGGTTTTTACAGGGAAGTGCTTTCCTCAAATACCTTCCTGTTTCACAATGTAGACAAACTATGACAAAAGCAGGTATTCACTGAAGAAGTGCCTTATTTAATTCCCAAACCAGATGAGCTTCTGTTGCAGTTCTGGGAGTGAATTTACCCAGTCTTATTGTCTGCAACTTCAAAGGGGTATAAGAGAATTTTTTTTTTCTAAAGATAGTTCAGGGCCTGACTCAGAATCAGACTTTCAAAGTGGGAAGGGCATGTAGATGTCACTTTCTCAGTGTGGTGTCTCAGAGATGGTCAAAGCCCTTCTACTGCTACATGAACAACTCTAATTGTTGGGGATCATAACCAACTTTCTCCATTTTTTGGACCAGTTTTTTTTTAAACTTTTAAAATATATTTCTTTATTGATTTCAGAGAGGAAGGAAGAGGGAGAGAGAGACAGAAACATCAATGATAAGAGAGAATCATTGATTGGCTGCCTCCTGCATGCCCCCTACTGGGGATCGAGCCTGCAACCCGGGCATGTGCCCTTGGCTGGAATGGAACCTGGGACCCTTCAGTCCAGAAGCCGACACTCTATCCACTGAGCCAAACCAGCTAGGGCTGGACCAGTTTTCATTGTAAAATCTTTCTTTCTACTGACCTAAAATCTACCTCTGCGTAATTTATTCAACTTTCCAGGTTTTTAATTTAGTTTTTAATATAAATTAAACATTACAGTTTCTTGAGTTGTATATGGGTTATTTTCAACATGCTTGGATATTATCAATGTTGCTGAAATTAAAGCACGGAAGAATGACAAAACTGTTTAGTAAGTTTTTAAAGTAAACTGTATTTATATTAATTTTTTTTTCTTTTCCCATAAGAGCACTGGAGAGAGTCAGAAGATCTCAATTCTAATCTCAGCTGTGGGTCTGTGGGCAAGTCACTTAACATCTCTAGTTGATAATGCCTTCCTCTATAGCAGAATGGCATTACAAGAGGGTTAAAAGGACTTGGTAACAAATATGTATGAAAGTGGTTTGAAAGCTATAATGCTATACTGTTAATATTATTGCTTCACTTAAGAAATATACTGCTCAGTATTTTTTAGCATTCCATGGTAAGCCGAGTTTAAATATTATCTCATAAAAGTAAACATATTAAAGAAACATTAAATTATATATTAACTGATTCTTTGCTTTATATGATATTGTTATTGCAATGTATAATAGAAAGCAACTTATTTTTTTCCACCTATTCCCTCTACCTTTTACTCTGGGAGATGATCTGAGGTCAACTTTTCTTGGATTCTACTTACTTCCATTTACCTACAAGTAGCCTCAAGGTTAGGGTACTGACTTGGCCCTAGATGCTTTCATTTAAGTTTTATATTTCTCATATTTTAAACATTTAATTTTTATTTTAAAGGCACCAGCAACACAGAACAGCTGTAGTTGCTGATAATGCTTTTAAGAGTTTGTTTTTTGTGGTCCTAGTTGCAAATGCTTGAAAAGAGGGACTAGGCGCTGGGGACCCAATGATGTGGTCTCCTAGTTACTATTAGGATGTTGACTCTTCACCGTTTCATAAAAGATGTTTAGAAGTTGCGTATCTTCCAGCCCAAAATATAAAACAGCTAAGGTTTTAGGACAGCAGACACCTGCCTCCTAGATCAGTGGTTGGCAAACTCATTAGTCAACAGAGCCAAATATCAACAGTACAACGATTGAAATTTCTTTTGAGAGCCAAATTTTTTAAACTTAAACTATATGGGTAGGTACATTGTTATTAACTTAATTAGGGCACTCCTAAGCTGGCTTTTGCTAAAAACGTCCTCAATCTGATTGAGGTATGTTCGCTGAGGTCGACCCCTTCCAACTCTCCCATCCACACTCATCCTGTATACTTGTTTCAGATAGACGAGTGTGGATGGGAGAGTTGGAAGGCCTCGACCTCAGCGAAGGTACCTCAAAACAATGTACCTCCCCCTCGCTGCGTATCCCACGCCCGCCTGCGTTGTGTCTCCCATCACCCGACCGACTGACACCCCCCACTTCTTCTAACGCCACTTCTTCAAAATAGACTCGCCCAGGCTGAAAACCAACTACTGCACATGGGCCATGAAGTTTCAATCGCACTATACGTGCGTGCCCGCACGTGGTAATTTTGTGGAAGAGCCACACTCAAGGGGTCAAAGATCCTCATGTGGCTCACGAGCCGCGGTTTGCCGACCACTGTCCTAGATCATTCTTGACAGTTTCATACATTGTGCATGAAGTAACAATGAAGGAGGCCACACATGCTTACAGTTTCTCTGAAAGTGAGGAGCTCTGTGTGTCACATTTGTTTGATTGACTCCAATTTAATTCTTATTTTAGACAACTCCCAAATATTTAACACGTAGAGAAAACAGACTGAATTTTAACATTTCTGTAAAACAATTATTTGTGTGTCAATTTCTTCATTGAGTATTTCAGGGGAAAAATGTAAACTAAATAAAATCGAATTTATTTCAATGTGATGTGATGTGATATTTAAAATGATAATATTTAAAGATCATATCATGGTCAGTGGTATTTAAAATGATAGGTTTCTCCCACACTTCAGTATTATACATTTGGAAAGACAGACTTGATTATAGGAATATTTTTAGACTTTAATTCTCGTCATTGTTGAGTTGTGGGATATTAGAGGAGCATTTTGAAGTGGTTTCACAATGTTTTGAAAGTGTATTTCTTCTGTGGATGAGTCCTAACACTGATTTTGGGGTTTTTAGAAAGCATGGAATCTGTCCATTTAAAATAAACTACTTTTAATCATGAAAAAGATTTTTCTGCTATTAAAGAGGATATACTATGTGCTCACAGTATTTACAACTTCTGTTAGTATAATTATTATTTATCAAATATTCTCATGATCTATGTAATGCTTGTTCTAGAAGACTTGGGGCCAGGGCTAGGGATTTTGAGAGCCAAATGGTGATTTGCTATTCAGGTGTGGCCAATTGCGTGTAATACTATGTTTGTGGCACTGTTATCTCAACTGTATATTATTTCTTTCTGAAAACAGAGATATAGGACTGATTTAGTGGGGCACAATTAAAATAAATAAGCTACTTTTCCCAGCTAAATTAAAATAAAATATAATTATAAACCAGGATCTTTACTATTTCTCCAGCTCTTTCCAAGTGACTGCCAAACATTTTATTTTCCTTTTCTTAAACGTGAATCATAAACCGGTCACATCTTCGCTGATAATATATTTAGACACAAAAGGAAGCTAATCATTTCTAAGTTGTAGTTGTAGATGAATGGTTTCTTATATGCCATGCTGAAAGAAATGGATACATTTTCATTTTTATGGAAAACTACTATTTACTTGTGATGTACTAAGTAGATGTTTATCACTAATATAAAACTGCATTAAAGCAACATCAGATACAACTCTACATTTGGGAATATATTACACCTCCATAATAAAGCGAGCTTTATAGTATTTTATTGTAGGTATTTTGGAATTTTATGGTAAATCTGATTTCCACACTCTCTCCAAAGTCCTCTGTGTGTTTTTCTAATACAGATTTTAAAATATTCTTCACATTACTAACTATTCCGCGTATGAAGACCTCCCTTCTTCCCTCTCTTCTGCAGCCCCTCCCCACCCTGCCTCCACATTCCCAGCTAAGAGAGCCCTGGGACAATAAGGAGTAGGAAACTCTGCATGAGTGTCATGTTTCTCTTCTTGCTCCTACCAAACTGTTCGGAGTAGAACGAGTTATGTAAGAGTTACGATCTCTCTGAGATCTTTAATGGCTCCTCCCTCTGCAGCAGCCTGTGCTGAGGCCTGCCAGGTGGTAATTTTCCTACTGTTCTTCCCTGGAGAATAGGATCCTACAAAAACAACAACAAAATCCCCTGATTGTTTGACCTTGCAGCTGTTCTGGGGATAAATTTACAGCTACTCCTAAGCTAAATAAAGATGACTTTATAGTTGTTAAGTTCAAAGGCATTTACTGCCTATAGAAGTCACGGTCCTGTAGCCCGAGGTCTTATAGGGAAGAACATTAATCTGAAGCATTTTCTTTACTAATTGAGTATTGACAGAGCCAAAGAGTAGTTGGTCGAAAGCTACATTACGCACAGAGGAAGCAAAACAACCTTTTTTTTTTTTTAGCACTTAAATATTGGCTCAGAGAATGCAGAATATGAGGAAATGGAGGCAAAGCCAATAGATTGCTTTGAATACCTGGACTTTATCTTCCTATAAGGTATCTTACTTATTGCTCTTTCTAGATTTCAGCATTGCTGGGGCCCTGGCAGGGGGGTGTGTTTCTTCTCCAGCTCTGGTGTTTTTAGCTTTAGTTTTAGAGCCCACACCTGGGTTTTTCTACCCATTAGCACAGAAAGGGATAGAAATGCCCAGAACCCTCATGCCCTTGCTTTGCCATTCTTTTGTGTTCGTTCCCCTTTTAACCTGATCACTAGCACGGCAATTGCTTCTGAACACCATTCATCTCATGAGCTGAACTGTAAATTGGAACCTGTCTAGCTACTAGACATGCAGCAGGGAAAACACTTAAATACACTGCTAACGTAGACATAAGCCCAACTCCAGCACATTTACTACATATCAGATTATGAGCGTTGGTCTTAGATACAACTTTATGTTTCCTGAATACACTTTGCATGCGTCAAGGCTGCTTGACTTGGTTGGGTATGGGTTCTGCATCACATTGGTTGCCTGTTGACACTGAATTAATTTGAATTGTTTATAATGTAGATAGTCTTTTGGCAGATTATTTTATCTTTATGGAATTTGTTTACAAGCAGTTATGTGGAATTAAAGAACAATAGTTTAGGCTTTTCTTAGAGCTATCAGAGTTGAAATTTTGTCTTAGGTCTTTCATCAAATCAGGTTATGAGAGCTTAAACTATCAAACTTCTTTTGCAGCAGTTTTATCTTATTCAATTTGATTCTCCTGAAGTGGTAGAAACTAAAATGGCCACAAATCACTCATTTTCTTAGGCAAGTGACTATAACATAGCTTCTTAGCCGAATGATGAGAACGTACCATAGCTACACATTGAATTTAGAAACTTTCCAACCATGGTGTTACCTACAGTATTCAAGCACCCCCAGAGTGAACAACTTAAAAACGACCTGGTGAGTGCTCAGTTAGAACGCAGAAACTACCTGTTTAGTGAATTGGTAAATGAATAAAGAGCAATCAAATCAGTTTTTTTTCCTAGTAGGAAGAATGGCAAAAATGAATAATAATGCCTGGTGAATCTTAAAGAAATGTAGAAAATGCAACTTTCCCTCCCTTTTTCATGGGGAACGGTAATTTCAATAATCTTTTAGTTGTAGGAAAGAGCTTGATGAAAAATCTAGATTTCAAATGGCAGTGGAGAGTTTTGTTTCCTACTGTACTCAAAATCTAGAAAGGAAAGGAGGAAGCATGTGGATTCTAGAGGAGCTTATTTTCCTCTGGGACACATGTAGACCTGACACCTTTACCATGTGAACCTCAGTTTGTGAATGCAAAATACTTGCTTCACACAAAAAACATTGCATCTCTAATAGCAAACTGGGAAAGTGTTGAAGCATGTCACAACCAGGGATTGTGTGTATTTTTGTGGGTGTATGCTGAAAGGTACAATTAATGTGTGTGTGTGTGTGTGTGTGTGTGTGTATGTGTGTTTTCTAATTCCCTAGCCCAATAGACTACATCCCAGAACATATTGGGATTAAAAAAAAACATTAGGTTATCTGTAGCACCTTTTAATATGGAACCAAGAAAAATGAAGTATGTTCACAAGCAAAAACATATCTCTTTCTATAATAGTTTTAAAAAATTGTGTACAAATCACCTGCAACTCATTTTCAGAAAACAAATTAGAAGTTTATTCACTTTGAGGACAAGTGCTGCTCAGTAATATTAAGTACTCAGCTTAAAAATATGTAATTTTATGTTTTTGTAGTGTCTACATTAGGTATCAATAGTTGACTTGTTATGCCCCCAAAATACTACAGTTTTATTCTTGCATACTACATCCAGAGAAACACTTTTTCTAAACCTTCCAAGTATACCTGAACTGATGACTAAATATGTCTCATGGGAAAGTGGTTCCTTAGGGATAATATATTTTTCATACATAAATTTGAATATTAAGTTTAATACACCTGTCCTAACAACTCCTTCAAAGTCCAACTCCTACAGAGAACTCTACTTGCCCTGATGCAGATCTAGATGCGGGCCAAGGGTCCTATGAGGGCAGGGATTGTGTTAAGTACTGAAAGAAAGAGTCCAATGAAAGCTGTGCTATTTTAATTCTCATTCTTAGTACTTCTTCTTCCTGCTACCCTATTACTTTGGGGCCCTGATTTGCTTCTTGTAAACTAAGGGGGATGTGTCTGGTTTCAAAGAGACAGCTCACATTGCCATGGGTTCCTGCTGCTGGGCATCAGCAAGTCCCATGGACTTCATTTTTTTCCAGACCAATCACTGCTCGAGCTCTTTTGGAACTGTTTTCTTTTTGAAATGCCATTTTTTTTGGAGGGGTGTGTGATAGAACATTTGTCTTATTTTAGACACAGTCCCACAAACATCTTTAGAGAAGGCAAAATTTGAACAGAAATTGTAGGAGACTAGTTTTTTAAAACTTGGCTTCAGTTATTAGGTTCAAGTATACAAAACCCTACAAAACTTCAGGGGAAGTCTCATATATGATTCATGCTTTGACCCCTGGAGGAACTTGCAGATACTAGATACCACGCATATCTTTAAATGGGGTATTCTCATCTAACAACTACTTAATAGTCAGTGAATCGGCATTAACTAAATTATGATTCATTCCAAACAACCTTCATCAGTGTTATTTATTGCATAGTAAAGTCAAGAGCATAGTATCTATATTACAATATAGATAAGATAGTAAAGAGAGTATTTTGATAGTAAAATATAAAAATTTACTATGCAATAAGTACTATAGTACGGTAGATATTTGTACCATAGCAAAATTTATAGTAAAGTCAAAATAAACATACTCCCTCTTTTATCTAAACTTTACATTCCATTGCAATACCAACCTTTCAACATTTCTCCGAGTGAGAAAGGTTTTCACAAGTGTTTTGGAGTGCCTAGGGTATTGAAGAAGGGATGGGAAGAAAGGCCATGGCATTGACAGGCGTATAAATTACACTGTGCATGTGGAAAGAAGATTCAAGGCATGGAGATAGTTGAGAGATAATATAAAAGAAGAGATTTACTCTTTTTTGTACCTCAAGACCTGAAAAAAGTTTTTAGAAGGTTACTTGAAAAATAAATAATAAAGACAGTAAGATCTAAGTTCTTTCACTCCTTGATATTTATACCTTATAGGTACATTTACTTGTAATTATCTCCTTTTTTTCTATGGGAATCTATAGATGCTAAGTTTAACTGCATCGATATACCTGGCATCATTTTATCACCTAAAAATTAGCGAACCTATGTCAAAGTTCAATAAAACAGTAATTTCTGAGCATAGTTATTGACCTTCTGGAACTGAAAACTATGATAACTCAATCATTTAACATGTTATTGTGTATGCCCAGCAAACACTAGTCTGAAATAAAGTATCTTTGGAAAATAAAGAACTCTGTATATTATTATCTGTCATAAAGTGGGTGCTGGTCATCACTATTGTAATATTTTTAACACAGTCACAGATATGCTCTCTGTGATGATCCTGATTGCATTTGTTTTAAAGTCTACATTAAAACCCAAGTCCTGATGTTCTTTCCTGATTTTATAGCACACCTTTTCTCTTTTCTGAAGGATTTTGATTAAACAGTAAGGTCTAGACATTTAGAACACTCTGGACCAACAGAAGATTGCTAGTTATTCTCCGATTAAGCTTACATAAAGGATGAATTACTGTTTTCCTTTTCTTAAAGTCTCAGGTTGCCTAATGAATCAAAACAGCAGAGCTTGTGAGAAAACCATAATTAATGACAAGGAAACACACAAGCCTTATGATAGCCATAGCTATTAACCTAAAGACCTGGCTAAAGAAGATAGATCCTATAGGAAAACAGACTTAGTCTGTACTGAGCAGATAAGGCAAAGAGGTTTCAAGGCACTCTTAAAGCAGGTATGCATGCTCTCTGGATCTTGCTCTGATGGACACAATTATTTTAAATTTGCTTCTGAAAACTAAATCATTTATTCAGAAGGTGCCTCTTAGTCCATCTTTATATCAGTTTACACTTTTATAACTGAGGGATCATAGTCAAATAAGAATGAGAATTTAAGTTTAATGAGCTTGTTGCTTAGCTGAGCTGGGAGTGGGGGTGTGAGGAGGTGGGGGGTTAGGTGAATGGGGATTAGCCTTCAGTGTCCTTCCAGTGTTCTCAAAGACAGGACAAAATGACTGTGGTTTTGGCATGCAGGGGCCAGCTTGCTCAGGAAATTGTGGCATGCATAAAACAAAGCTCATAAACAAAGTCTCCATCCAGGAAGCAGAGCTTAACAATGGCCTCATTAACAAGATCCAGGGAAGGGCAGGAAAAGAGGAGGAAGCCAATAGCTGATTATTATACAGTTCTAGACAGATGAAGCCCTTCAGCTTCTCCCCAAACAAGCCCTGTAGTGTGGATTTGACAAAGTGGCACATTTAAGAGGGAACTCTTGCCATCAATGTGAGTCAGGCCATCAATGCGTATCTGAAGGCCAAATTCAGTCCCTGGAACTTGACTTTATCAGTAGACACAAGACAGAGGACAAGGCAGCTACATCCACAGAGAATTAATTAAGAGCCAAAGCAACACCCAGAGAATGGAATCAATAGTCTGAGCACTGATCTACATATGAACCACCATTGCTCTCTCCTCTCCATTTCTTTTAAATTACTTACACTAAGATGCTCTTATAACTGCTACTTAAATAAAAATTTATTTGCTACTTGGCCTCATTGAATTTACATATTTTCGCATCGTATTATATAAAACACACCCTCAAAGATCAGCCCCCTTGGTGCCTGCTGAAGCTTCTGAATGGTTGAAGTCTTTGGGGCAGTGATGGATAATTTATTTGTTTGGCTTTCTCCCTGCACATTTCTCTAGTTCTATATGGAGGGATGGTCACATAAACCTGGCTTCAGAATTGCCAAAGTCCACATCCAAATTTATCTTCACTGGCTAATTCTGTCCTACCTTCTTTTAAAATGGCCCCTTATGAACATACCATCAAGCCCCTCACTAATCATGACTGTGTAGCTTGCAAAAAACAGAATATTGGTTTAGTACACCCTTTCCAGCAGTAGCATTTGTTTCTTATATTTGTCTCAAATCCTCCTCCGCCCAACACAAATATCCAAAACACATTGCAGTTCCCTCTTTGAAACCAATGAAAACAATCTCATATTTTATATGTTGCGTTCATTCCTGCTGGGCAATAGCACAGGTCTCATTACCTTCATTTTTCAAAGGCTTACCAGGGACATCATTTTTCAAGACCAGGTTCTTGGTTAAGTCCTTTAGAAAAGATTCTGATTTCTTCTTGAATCTGTATCTGTGCTTTGCACGAATCTCTCCTAAGCTGCACTGAGACCAGAGTAATTTGTCAGTCATCACTTTTGACTCCAACTTTGCTCTAGCCCCAGCAATTCAACAGCAGCCTTTATTCCATAAGGAAAATAGGAAACTCTGCCTCCTGGACATAAACATGTGCATTCTCTATGTCCAGGACCAAAAGGGTGAAAAGGGCAGATTTCACCAGCATTTCCTTAAGAATGAAGGTCTCACTTTTGACACATGTGGGTTATCTACATGTGTGATCATGTGTGATGTTTTGCTCATGAATCACACTTTAGGGGTTTATGTGTGAACAGTTTTGGATTGCCATTGGACCTCATTTTACAGATCTTACTTACACCACACTCTCTTTGCAAAAAGGTGAGAGTATGACTTGAGTAAGCACCATAAAATCAGAGCCCAGTTTTCCTTCTGATCATGGTTGTATTTATAAATAGATCTGATTACAAAGTTAGCACCAATACAACCTCAGGATAATCTAAAATATAATGATGTCATAATAAATGAAACATTGAAATGGAAAAAAAGTGGTTTGCTACAAAGAGGTGGACGTCTTCTTACTCAAAAATTAGTAGGCAGGCATAATTTTAAAAAAATGATAACATGTAGAATTATTACTGATACAATGAGAGTGTAGGTTTTAGTGGCCAAAAAAAGTTGATGAGATATAGAAGCATTTGCTACCCATGTTTTAGGCCCACTGGAAGCAGCTAGTGTTCAACCAGTTTGGTTTTTATATGGCCTTAAAAAAATATGCGTCAACTATGATTACTCTAAAATTTTTTTAAAAAATTACCTGATTGGTGATCAGAAATATGAAATGGAGAAAAAGAAAACAGATAAACAAACATACCATGTTCACAAACAAAACAAAAATAATTCTCTCAGGGACATCAGGGAAGGTGGAATACTATAACAACACATGTTATATTGTTATACTATTCCACCCACCTTAATGAAGAACCCTTGGGCGTTGCTACTCCATAGCCTTTCGAATCCAGATTTCCTCCCACTTTCATCGTGTCACAGGGCTTTCGCTGCTCGATGTACTCATTCATAGTGGATTCCAGGAGAAAGGCAAATTTGCCCTTGGACTTGCGGACTCGAGCTACGCCCTCCGCGGTAGTCCTCGTGAACACAGACGGCTCTGCTGATCGCATGTAGGTCCACATCTTTTCATACACTGCTATTTTTGATCTCTGGAGGAAACGAAAATAAAATTAAATACAGGAAAGAAGCAACGACAGGCTAATGTTGGCAGAACCAAGATAAGGATGAAAACTTTCAGTACTTTTCCATTGCCCTCTAACTCCAATTTGCTGTAATACCATTATTTTACAATTAGAAAACAGCCTTTTAAAACTATTTAAGAAAACCATTGAAATGACATTTAAAAGTGTTATTTGAAGAAGCTGTTATTTCTTGTCAGAATAATGATTCTATTCAAGTGCTTAAAGAACAACTTATTATTTTTAAATTCAGAATGTTATAAAGAGAGCTGAACATTAAAAATCATGTTTTGTATCACATTCATGGTAAATTTGAAAAGGACCAAGTAAGATTTAATTTTAGCTTTGTAAAATACCTTTTAATACTGTACTTGAATTTTAAGAAACTAGAGGCCGGGCACACGAAATTCATGCACGGGTATGGTCCCTAGGCCTGGCCTGTGATCAGGGCCATCTTCCCAGGCTGCCCACAGCCGGCCCTGCCCCCCCGCCCCCAACCGCCACCCATCCCTGATTCCCTGTTTTTCAGAGATCAGATGAGATTGGGCGCGTTCAGGGTGGTATGGCCGTAGACGGTTCCCTGTTTTTCCATCAGGTGACGGGAGCCTGCCAGCCAGGGAAAGGGACTGAGAGGTGGTCAGTGTGCCTCATAGTGACTGGTTGAGCAGTCATTCTGCCATTAGGGTCAGTTTGCATATTTCCCTTTTATTATATAGGATAAGGAGACTTGTTATATTACTTTTTAAACCCTATTTCATGCCTCAAAGTTTTAATGAAAACCATTCATATATATAAGATGTATACAAAAAGTGCAGTCTAGCCTGGCTGGTGTTGCTCAGTGGTTGAGCTTGACCCATGAACCAGGAAGGAGGTCATGGTTCAATTTAAGGTCAAGGTACATGGCCAGGTTGTGGGCTCAATCCCCAGTAGGGGACATGCAGAAGGCAGCCCATTGATGATTCTTTTTCACCATTTATGTTTTTATCTCTTTCTCCTGCTCCCTTCCTCTCTTTGAATCAATGAAAACATGTATTATTAAAAAAAGTGCAGTCTATATCAAGTTGTTGAGCACAAGGGGACAAAAACCACTGTAGTTTACAAACCAAATATCCCTTTTACAAGAATAAAACTCTAGGTCTACCAAAACATTTTTAGACTTTTCCTAACAAAATCTCCAAATAGAGCTCCAAATAGTTTAATTTACATTAAACTTTAAAGAGAAGTGATTCTTGTTTTCCCACTTTATATTTTGGAGAGTTAGTCATTCGAATTCCCTGATTTCAGCCAAGAAACATTTACTTTTGCCTATTTCGATTCTATCTACATTACCACCACCACTTAATTTATCCAGATCTGTTTGCTAGTATTTGCATTCATTTGGAATTTTTTCATCCACAGAGACATTTAAATGTGAAAATATCTACACTAATAAAAGAGAAAAATGGTAATTGGAGTACGGCGCTACCCTTTTCATTGGCTAATCAGGGCTATATGCAAATTAACTGCCAACTAAGATTGGCAGTTAACTGCCAACTAAGATTGGCAGTTAACTGCCAACTAAGTTTGGCAGTTAACTGCCAACTAAGATCGACAGTTAAGTGCCAACAAGATGGTGGTTAATTTGCATATGTAGGCACAATGCAGGGAGGCGAAAGGGAAAGCAGGAAGAAGCCCCCTGCCACTGACAGTGATCGGAAACCCAGGGGGGAGCTAAGAGCTGGGGGGCAGGGCAAAGGCGGCCCTGGGGCCGCCTTTGCCCTGCCCCCCAGCCATGATCAGAGAATCAGGCGCCTTTTCCGCCCTGGCCAGTGATAGCAGGAAGTAGGGGTGGAGCCAGCGATGGGAGCTGGGCACTGTCGAAGCTGGCAGTCCCAGGAGTTAGGGGTCCCTTGCCTGGGCCTAAAGCGAAGCCCATGATCGCGGGGCTGCTGCCACTGCAGGTCCCCGCTGCCCGGGCCGAACGCCTAGGCCAGAGGCGTTAGGCCTGGGCAGGGGCGGAGCCTGCAACCGCGGGGAGCTGGGGATCCCCTGCCCAGGCCTGACACCTCTGCCGGAGGCCTCAGGCCTGGTCAAGGGGCCGATCCGGTGATTGGTGATCAGAGGGTGATGAGGGTCAACTCCTCTGGCCCAGGCCTGATGCCTGGGCCAGAGGCATCAGGCCTGGGTGGGGGGCGGAGCCGGGGATTGGGGGGATATGATGGTCCCCTTGCCCAGGCCTGAAGCCTGGGTCAGAGGCATTAGGCTTGGGCGGGGGGTGGAGCAAGCGATCAGAGGGAGATGGGGGTCCCCTGCCCAGGCATGATTCCTGGGCCAGAGGCCTCAGGCCTGGGCGAGGGCCAGAGCCAGTGATCAGGGGGAGATGGGGGTCCCCTGTCCAAGCCTGACACCTCTGGCGGAGGCGTCAGGCCTGGGCAAGGGGCCGATCAGGCAATCGGAGGGTGATGGGGGTCTACGCCTCTGGCCGAGGCATCAGGCCTGGGCAAGGGGCAGAGCCAGCAATCGGAGGGGTCTGGGGTCCTCTGCCCAGGCCTGACGCCTGGGCCAGAGGCATCAGGCCTGGGCTGGGGGCAGAACCAGTGATGGGGGGACATGAGGGTCCCCTGCCCAGGCCTGACGCCTCTGTCAGAGGCGTCAGGCCTGGGCAAGGGGCCGATCCTGCGATTGGAGGGTGATGGGGGTCAACACCTGAGGGCTCCCAGTATGTGAGAGGGGGCAGGCTGGGCTGAGGGACACTCCCCCCCCCCCCCCCCACACACACCCAGTGCATGAATTTCGTGCACCGGGCCCCTAGTATACAAATAAACTCGAATGTCCCCAATGGATATATTTGATAAGATAGAAAAGGCTGACTCCTTTTTGATGTTTGATATTACAATATCATATGCAGACTTTCATCTGGTGTAATTGCATTTGTTCAATAACAAGGTGCTAAAATTTTGTATTTGGATCCAAATGAAAAGTAATGTAGACTTCATTCAGACTTAAATCTATGCAAGAGGCTAGATCCTGAGTAGAATGTATATTTATTTACATTGACCTTCCTTTGTTTACCAGAACATAGACTTATCAGGAAACAGATCTTCAAAAACCAAGTATCTTGAATAGCAAATGAAGAATACATAGTTTGGGACAAAAACAAATTATTCAGGTGGTAAAAGAAAGAAGCTAATGAAAGTTGTATTCATGCTTTTGGTTTTATAAGATGGGAATTTAGTCAATATACTTGTATAATGAGCCACACACAATAAGAGATGTGCATATAAAAACTCCCAAGATATTTTGTATTAATGTATATTTAAGATGGGGAATAAACATCCTGTAGTGTCCTATGAAATGTTTTATGTTATTAACACATGAAAAAGTATCTCATGACATAAAGACTGTGATGGGTGTCTGTGCTTAGGTAATAAAGGTTGCCTCTGGGTGCAGAAATCCTCTCACTAGGAAATCCCATGCCATCACTACAATTAAGCTGTAAAGATTCTCTGTGCTTCTAGGATAGAGGCGTATCTGGGTTCAGAATGAGACCCACTAGGGAGGCTCTGTTGCCAGGCCTCACTCATCCCAGTTTTAGTAATTGAGTTATCTCCCAGAGAACTAACTCTTTCATTTTATAAGCTCTAATCTCTGAAAATTATGAACTCTCTGGGTCACTTGATACAAATTGCCCTTAAATATATGTTTTGAACATTTCAATTTAGGGAAGTGTTGCTAAATACCCTTCAGGCATATAATGACTTTAAAAATATATTGATAACTTGAGAGTTTCACCCCAAAAGACATTGAGTTCCACATATATTATATATTTTACAGTGTATAATATGTTGAAAACAGAAGAAATAAAAACTGAGTATTATTTTAACTGAGATATGTTAAAAAAATATTTATTGAAATCATGCTAGTTATTTGACAATGTTCCAATTGCTATTCTGTATCTTATGAAAGGAACAAAGAATAGCTAAACAAAACTAACATAGCCAAATAGAAAAAGAGAGTATTTTTAGAGCTTGGTAATTATAAAGACAATTTAACTATAGAATGAGACATAATATCAAAGCAAATAATTCATTTTTAAGAAGTCAAGTACCATTGGGCATTGATAGTTTTTAAAAATAAATTCCTATAATATTAATGTGAGGATATTATTGCTGCCTTTGTTTAAATATATTGAATTACATGTACCTTAAGTTCAAAAGAAGTTGGATTAATTCTCCCCAAATCCAGAAGAGGAATCCACACTGTAGTTAAGCTACATTTAGCAGGACTTAAGTATTATAGAAATGGTAAAATATAGACTCCCAGTGAAAAATAAAGGAAAGATAAAAGCAATATTTTTGAAAAACATTTACATAATTTGTCACTCAGTTAATATTTAGAAATTCTGATTTAAAGGGGCATGGCTGGGATAAGATCACATTCAGATGGTGAAGGTGTGGGTGGGGAGACTCAGAAGTGAAGGGCTGGAAATAAATCCCTTTTCCTTATCTGTGACTGCAAGAGGGTGTTTGCTAAGGAGTGAGGGCAAGCACATCTTTATAAATTTGATGAGACAGGCTAAAATGAGGACATTTCTGCAGACCCAGCAAACTTAGAAATATAGTGACAATGGAACTTTTAAGTCCCTAAAACCTTCAACTGTGTTACTTAAAGATCAGGTTTGAGGAGTGAATAGACTTCAAGGTAATAAGCAATGTTAATAGAAAAGTCATTATTTTTTGAAATTAGAAAATTAATCTCAGATTTATTTATTTCGCCTTTATTGTTAAACTCAATGCATGGGAAACTATCTGATATAAAGCACTATTTCATTACTTAAAACAAATTTTTAAAATGCTCTGTCTTTTTAATTTTTTAATAGTTAAATATTCTTCCATTTATGCCTTTAATAGAAAATACCAGTTTGTACAAATGTCATTCATTACAGTAAATATTTACATTGTTATCAGGTATTTCCGTTTCTAGTAGCTTGTGCAGCAAGACTAAGAGCTCATCAATGCACTATTTAATAATATGATCAGCTCTGAGGCAGTAATCCACCTCATTTATGCATTCATGATTTCGCTGATGACTGAAATAGCACAGGATAAAATCCACATGGAAATGAAAGTCAGTGTGTTCAAATAAGGTGTATAATGATGTAAAAACACCTAAACAGCAAGGCTGTCATTGTCAAGTAACAGACTTTCTTTAAATACCTCCATGCTTATGCTTAACAAGGATGCCCTGAACATGATCATGTAAGTTTCATAATGGGACAAAACAAGGCAAAAGTTGAATTCCAATGTAATCTCCCCCCGTGGCCTCATTCTCTTTGCAGTTGGTTATAACTGTGACATTTTTAAAGCGCAGAGTACAGGTCAGCGCCTGAGGCAGTGGAGTGGAGCTGATAGATGTACCATTTCTGTGTTCCTATGAGAAAACATTTTGACAAGCACAAAAATACCCTTCACATCCTGTTTCCTCCACCTGTTAGACAAATGGCTTCTTTAAACCAGGTCATCCTCTACGGGAAAGGCAGGAGAAACAGGGAAGGAAACGAATGAGATTTTTATCAGAGCCCAAATTTATGCATTCCTGAAAGTGTGCCGTGAAGGAAAATCATATCCTTGTCCCATTAGCCTCAGACAGTTCTGCAACAATAAATACCTTCACTTATAAAACTCTTTCAATTTAAAAACTGCAGTTGGGTGGGAGAGGAAGGTCACGGGGTTTGGTGCGTGCACAGCTTGTATGAAAGGCTGTGCAGCCTGGGGACCAACTAGCATTATTCCTTTATTTCTTATCAATATACTCTGTTATCTACCTCACCAGGTTGTAGAACTTGAGCAGCTTCTTAAAGCTTTATAAAAATCAGAAATAAACACGTTCAGTGTGCTTGTTGGCAAAGATCTTTACAGTGAGTTATTTTTGAAATGTTTTCAAGGGATCAACGTGATGTTTCTTTCTCCCTTGTCACTCAAAACAGAATGATGAATTTGCAAATATTTGCTTTATTTACATAAATATCAGCCATAATTTTCCCAGTAAAATGCAAGGTATAGCACAAACTTGTATTCTGTTTTGATAAATATAGATAATGGTTTCTAGGCAAAGTTACTAAATTTTACCTACCTACTTTGGGTGGAAGCAGTTATAAACTTACAGAGATTGTGCTAAAATATGTTCCCATTATTAAACTTTATAGACTGGAATATACTCAGTAATTAGACAATTGTTAATAATATTTATTGTCATGAATATTATTTATAATTTTAGAAATATCCACTACTACTTTTTAATTAACTTATACATTTTATATTATCTCTACTAGCAACATTCCACATTGTTGACAAGGATGTTACTCAGTGTGTGGTGTCTTTTTTAAACAATACCCAGAGAAGGGTTTGACTGAGTTTTTGAGTGATTTGTTTTGATTTAGTATTAATGTAAATATCTGTAATATATCAGGATATAATCAAATGATTTTTATTTATTTTATTTTATTTTTAAAAATATATTTTTATTGATTTTAGAGAGGAAGGGAGAGGGAGAGATAGAAACATCAATAATGAGAGAGAATCATCAATTGGCTGCCTCCAGCACACCCCTATTGGGGACCCAGACCACAACTCAGGCATGTGCCCTGACTTGGAATCAAACCATGACCTCCTGGGTCATAGGTCAATGCTCAACCTTTGGGGAACATTGGCTGGGCATAATCAAATCATTTTTTAAAAGAAAAATAGCCCTAGCCAGTTTGGCTCAGTGGATAGAGCATCGGCCTGAAGACTGAAGGGTCCCAGGTTCATTTCCTGTCTAGGGCACATACCTCCATTGCAGGCGCCCAGCCCATTCAGGAGGCAATCAATCAATGTGTCTCTCTCACATTGGTGTTTCTCTCTGTCTCTCCCGCTCCCTTCCACTCGCTGTAAAAATCAATGGAAAAAAATATCCTTTGGTGAGGATTAAAAAAATGAAATAAAATAAATAAATAAAAAGAGAAATAGCTTACTGAATTCAGGTACATGAAAGTTACGCCTTTCTTAAGGAGTAGAACATTTTGTTGTATTTAATTCCCAAGTTGAATGAGAAAACAAAAATATATGCATTAAAAATGAAAGTGTAATCTCTCAACAACTGTATATAAGCATGACACTTTCTTTAAAGGGCTTTCATTTTTCCACAAAAGCTTAAGAAATAAGTCAAATATATTTTGTCTTCTTTAAGCAATTGAAAGTAAAACAACATTCCTTCATTATTATGTAGTTACATACTTTAGTTCTGAAGTCACAAAATGAACATTGAACTCTGATCAGACATTACCAATCCTGTATCTCTAGATTTAAGTAGAACCAGAGTAAAAGAGGTTCACTGATAAAAAAAAAAGAAAAAAAAATCATCCTCATGAAGCAAGCAACTACAAAAACAAAAACAACAAATATACCTACCATCCTAATGACAAGCCAAAGGGGTCATATTCATATGTAAATGCAATTATTTCACTTTGAACAACTTTATCTGCAAAAGCAGAGGAATTAGTACAAATAAAATTCCATACAACATCTCACAGAGATGTCCAAACTTAATAGTTTTTGCTACCCTTATCTGAAATTGTCACTACAAAAGAGATGATAGAATAATGTGCCTCATGTAGGGAAGATAATCTGAAATTAAGGTTTTGGGTTTCAAATGCAGAAAGTTAAATGTATTATTTAAAAAACAAAAACATAAACAAAACACACAAAACAATAACAACACTCTTGCTTTCATTTTTATGCTCTTAGCCCCCAAGCACGCACACATAAATACAAACTTGCCAGATGCAGTATCATGGCATGATCAGCCCTGGAATCTTCGAGATAGATTATGTTATAAAGTTGTTGTAATTACCTTTTTGTTGTTACTCTTGCTTAGAGAGGGTCCCTCTTGCAATGCAAATAAATCAATTAGTTTTTGAAAGTTAAAATGGTTATAGAATCCACATGGAAGTATTAGCATTAAACATGGCAGTTACCACTGCGTTTGCAAAACCTACAGTGGCTAGAGCCCATAATATCCTTGTTGGCAAGATTGCCTGGATTTAAAAATGATGAACATTTCATTGTTAGTTGTTCCCCTGAACTTACTCGGAAGAATTCTTTTGTTGACCCTGAATCCAGTGTTCCGTAGGCAATTTCTGTTTGTTTGGCCAGATCTTCCGCACTTTCTATGGGGGAGACCATGCGCTCCACCGTCAGGAAAGCAGCGAGGTTAGCAGTGTAAGATGATATAATGATGAGTGTAAAGAACCACCAAACACCTCCAACAATTCGACCTGAGAGGGATCTAAACACGGATAAGATAATGCACATTTTCCTTTCTCCAACCAACAGAGAGAAAGAAAAGAAATACCATCAATTTCCCATGTGGCTTAAAAATAACAGCTGCAATATCATTTTATTTTCTGATAATCTACTCAAGAATGATTCTAGTATTTCTGTATGCTTCGATGTTGCCTATGCTATATGAAATGTATCAATGCCCCTGAGAATATGGGAACTTTTTTCTTTTTATTGTTATTAGGCAGAACTATGGAACTTAATGCCTTTCCTTTAAGTACAAAAGAGAAATACTTACTAATTCATTGATTACCCCCCCTTAATATTTAGCATGTTTGATATTAGATGCAACCTACATTATACTGAGATAAAAACAGAATCATGGCTTAATTGGCAGCATTGTTTTTCTTTTGGTGGCACATAAAGTAGCAATACCTATTAAAAGTGGGTGAGGTCTTAGATTTAAGTTGGTAGAAGACCTTCTGAGAGAACTGGTTTTCACCTTAAGTCAGAGCTTTGGCAGGAAGAATGAGATATATGCCAAGATTGGGTGGACCAGATGAAGATCTAGGATTGGTCTCAAACTGATTACATTTCAGGATTTGTTGCTAGCTCAGTTCTTATCAGAGTGAATGAGTTATGTCCTAAAGCATCTTTACATACTGGCATAAAAATATTCGCTCTGTCCCTGCCAACATGAGACCAAAGTGGGTGCTTTGTTAGTGTGTAGCAACAACATTAAAAACTGGTGCTAAATCTAAAAAAAAAGTTTCCTCCTCACCCTTTCTCTGGCTATCGGGGATATGTGGGTGAGTGTGAGTGCAGAGGAAAAGTGAGAATAGAATCAACAAACAATGAAGGCCATATTTATAATTGATCTCACTCATTGGGACCGTCCAACTATTTTAAATTCCTGTAACAAATTGTATTTAAACATTTTTTTTTAAAATGTGAGGACACATTTCATGTTTTCCATGGTATTTCTAGCTTTAAAATGCTCTCTTCTTAACCATTATCAGATAAATGGCACCTGTTGATTTTAACTTAGTATTTGCTTAAGACTAGTTTTGAAACCATTACTCCATTTACTTTGATTTCTTTTCATTTCGTTGATTGAGAGTTAAGGATTTATATTGCCATGTTAGAATTTAAGTACATTTACAGTTTCCCTGGGCCTTTTTTTTTTTTTAAAAAATTCTTCATTGTTGAAAGTATTATATATGTCTCCTTTTTTCGCTATTGACCTCTCCCTGGCAGCTCCCCCCACCCCACTTGCTCTCGCCCCCCTACTGTCTGTGTCCATTGGTTATGCTTACATGTGTGTATACAAGTCCTTTGGTTCATCTCTTACCTCTCTCCTCCCTTCCCCTGCCTTCCCTCTGAGGTGTGACAGTCTGTTCTATGCTTCTCTGTCTCTGGATCTATTTTTGTTCATCAGTTTATGTTGTTCATTATATTCCACAAATGAGTGAGATCATGTGATATTTATCTTTCTCTGACTGGCTTATTTCACGTAGCAGAATGCTCTCCAGGTCCATTTCCTTGGGTCTTAAGGAACACAAACTGTTCTGTGGCTAAATTGTCTCTTTTTGAGAATGCATACATTTCTTTAAAAAAAAAATCCATGTACTTGTAACACTGATATAAGTCACTATTTAAATTTAATTTTCAGTTTTTTCCTGCCTTCAGCTACTTTTTCTAAGGGCAAAATTGGTACTTGTTTATGCACAGGAGATTGGCTGCATTTTTGGCAAACAAAAATGAAAAACATCTCAGTGGCATCCAAAAAAAGTGAGCTATGACTCCACAGATAGTGAAAAACATCTCTATTAAGCTACCATAGTATTTGCATTGCTGACTCTGCCTACTGCTTAGCTTGTCATATGTTGTCACACAGAACAATGCATATCTAGTACCTATTATATTATCTCAGGATTTAGGAAATGCTATGACAGAAATCTCCCTTTAGATACATGGGATGTAAATAAAATTCAAAATTAATTTTTAAAAATTAAGACCAGCAACAGTAACAAAAACATTTTATTTTGAAAAGGAGACAAAAAGAACATAAATCCCATTTTTACAATTTAGATTTTAGTTTCTGTCTGTCAAACCATTGAAGGAAATATTAATACTAAGTTATTTTTTGAGAATTCTGGTGAGTTGCATATGTAAAATTTCCATTGGGATGTATCCATATATTATGCTATTTTGGAAAATTTGGCTATGACTATGTTCAAATTAATTTGGAAATTGCAAGGTTTTTTTCTGTGTTTCAAGTAATGCTCTGCCTTCAGGGGAAAAACATGTAGAGAGATGATTTGCACAACACTTAGCAATACTGGGGAATTGGTGAAAAACTGTTGAGACTAACCTGGGTGAAATGTCACATCCTTGCTGCATAAAAGCACCCAGGGAGAACCAGAGGCTGTTAAAGATGCCAAACTCATTGGGAGGTTGGTCGCTGGGTCCTTCCTTTCCATCCTCTGGCTCTTCTGTGTGCCATTCATATGGACTAAACCTACTAACTAGGAACAAGACCACGCTGACACCAATGTAGGCAAAGACTATGCACATCCAGATCTCATAGGCCAGAGGATCCAAGAAGGAAAACACTCCTGGTTTAGATTTCTGAGGCTTTTTGATCATGATAGATATGCCCAAACTCATGAAGGGCTTAGAGAAGTCAATGACCTCCTCTCGGACCAAAGTGATTGTCAGAGGGGCAATAGCAATCTCTGCTTTCTATAAGAGAAAAGACACATGAAAACACATAGGTTAATGCTCTTTGTGAAGCAATTAGCACTGGATTGATCCACTCACAGCTAGCCAGTTACACATTAGCTATACAATTTCTTTTCCCAATGCCAACAATGACAAATGCAAAGGTGAACAGTTGACTTGTTTTCTTTCATAAGGTAACTAGAGGCCCGGTACATGAATTTGTGCGCAGGTGGGGACCCTCAGCCTGGCTGGTGATTGGGGCCAAGAGGGGCCAGCCAGGGGGAGAGACTGCGGAAGGTTGGCTGGCCATGGGAGGTTGGCTGTGGGAGCGCCCTGACCACCAGAGGGCAGCTCCTGATTGAGTGTCAGCCCCCTGATGGTCAGTGCATGCCATAGCTACCGGCCGGTCGTCCAGTAGTCCGGTCGTTCGGTTATAACGGTCGCTTAGGTTTTTATATATATAGATGTGTCACTTAAATTGCACAAACTACTATTTTTATTGGTGCTAGTAATTAGGTAAGAGAAAGAAATGGAGAAATAGTAGACATAAGCAAAAATAACTTCTACTCAGATAATTGTATTAGTCTTTAAGGATCTCGGACAGCAAGAGGAGGAGACAGTCTTTCCATGTGGCTGAATTTCTGAATTTCTTGGCCAGGCATGCTATCTTGCAATCTTTTCTGTTTCATTTGAAATGTTGCCACTGATTCATTACTTGGCCACCCCTTAATATTATGCAATGCAACTTTTAAATAGTCCTTTCTTTTTTATTCCTTCCAATTATGAGAAAACCTATAAGATCTGTGTCTGTAAGACAGAAGAAACCCATTGACTGTATTTTCCAATTAAACACACACACAAAAATCTGGAAATTGGCATTTGTTTCTTCATATTTACATACTTTGATTTTTCACCTTCGGGTTCTAAAAAAAGATATTGGAAAACAGTGGATTCAATTCTCAGATATTATGATCATAAGACACCAGCTTACATATTTATTCATTGATTTTAGCTATATTTGGGGATCTTTTCCCAATATCTCTAAAAATTGGAAACAAGATTCCCCATTTTCTCCTTTTATCTCATTGTGTTACTGTGATTGTTTATTTAAAAAACCTTAATAAAATAACAGTGAGCGTTTATTGAGGGAGCATGTGTCTGATATGAAACTAAATATTTTAAATGGCTGCCCATTTCACCCTCATATCAAGCTTATGTTTATCACTGTTTTATAGATGCTGAAACTGAGACTCAGGTGAGCTTTACACATCACAGCCACTCTGCGATTTGACCTGTGCTTCTTCCATTAAGTCATGTCATCTCTAACATCACATGAAATAGAGTGTGATGAAAATACTGTAAATTGTTACATGATCTACAAATGAAAAAAATTTATTATTATTTTAAAAGGAGAGTATTTGGCATTGAAATGGAATCTGAGACATACCAGCACATACATGTTTTTCATAGAGGTGGCCACTCTGACATTCACCCCTGCAATGGCCAGCAGCTGGACAGAGGGCTCCTGGAGAGCTGGTCTGGGGAGTGTACTCTGGCCATCCTGCTACCCGCCGGGTGGCTGAGGATTCACTGCACATGCCTTCAAGTAGGAATGAACCTAGTTCACACCATACACACCCGGATATGTAAGAGCCAGAGTCATTGCTGGGAGGTTATTGTTTTATCAAGTTATTTTACACAAGTGATAGAGGAACTAGCTATAGAAACAGTATATAAAACAAAACCAGAAAATGAAGAAAATATATCTCCATTCCCTTCATCTACTCTTATTTTTTCTTTATATATGCCCTGTTAGACATTGTTTTATTTTATTTTAATATATTTTATTGATTTTTTACAGAGAGGAAAGTAGAGGGACAGAGAGTTAGAAACATCGATGAGAGAGAAACATCGATCAGCTGCCTCCTGCACACCCCCTACTGGGGATGTGCCCGCAACCAAGGTACATGCCCTTGACCGGAATAGAACCTGGGGCCCTTCAGTCCGCAGGCCAACGCTCTATTCACTGAGCCAAACCGGTTAGGGCTAGACATTGTTTTAGAAATAATATCTTCCTTATTTTAAAATGGGATAATGCAGAAAACCATATTGTATAATTAATTTTCTCTTCTCAAAAGAATATGAACTCATTATCATTTCAAAATATACATTAAAATAAGTTTTAATGATTGCAAATATTTCATTATGTGAAAATATCACAATTTGCTCAATTTATTATTTTGGGGGATATTTGCATTGTTTTCAGTTTTATACAATTTATAATAAAAATGATGTGAACATCCTTGAAGACAAATCCTTGCACATATCTTAATTATTTAAGATAAACTTCTAAAAATGTAATTGCTAGTCTAAATGGGTACAATCTTTTAATACTCATAATATGCTTGCCCAACTTTTCTCACAAAAGGTTATGCAAAATTTCTACTTTCCCCAGCACTGTGCAAATGCACCTGCAGCTTTAAATCGTGGACAACCCTTGTGTATCTTAATTCTATTTATCTTCACTAATTTGCTAGCTGGCAAATTAGATCACATTGTGTTAATTTGAATTTGCTTTTATTAAATAAATAGTCACTTGTCCGTCTTAATCTGTCCATATTTTCCATATGGGGTATTCATTTTTTTACTTACTAATTGTAAGTGCTTTTAAATCTATTCAAAATATTCTTTTATTTTCTCTGTGTTGCAAATATTTTCCCTATTCATGAATTGTTTCATTTCCATAAATGATTTCCAACCTTTTTTTAATCTCATGGCACACATAAACTAATTACTAAAAGTCTGTGTCACACCAAAAATATATTATATTTTTGCTGATCTGACAAACAAAAATAGATATAATCTTAATTGATTTACACTGGATAGCTATTGTGTTGGTTGCTGTCATTTTTTTATTTGACAATCTAAGGGAAAAGAGGTCAGTGCCCCTGACTAAATAGTCAGGTACAGTATTGTATGCTTTACAAATTCTTGTAGCACACTGGTTGAAAATCGCTGACTTAGTTCATGGTATTTTGTTGCAATACACACATTTTAAATTTTGTTGAAGTCATATAAAATTACCTTTTTTGTGTTTTCAGCCTTTGATTTCATACTTGGAATAAGCCTCACATCATATGATCAATCTCAATTACATATTATTTATTTATTTTAATTCTTTATTGTTGAAAGTTTTACATATGTCTCCTTTCCCCTCCATTGACCTCTCCTTGCCCTATTTTTAATTTTTTAACCATACATATTTTAATCTAGCATCTATAAGGATAATCTCTCTAAAACTTATTTGGTATACTACATGATGATGTGTTACAAAATTGTTAATTTTCCAAGTAATTGTTCAGCTATCAAGGATAAATGAATAATGCACCCTCTCATTGATTGGAAACACCACCTTTCACGTACTACATTGTTCTGTGTAGTATCTTTTGGAAAATTTTTATTTACATGTTGCCACTAATGAGGGAAAAACCTTAAAAGGGAAGAAATATGGAGAGAAATAAAAGAGTCTCCAGCTTAGAAAAGTAGATACAAAAGAAGACCAACATTGGATTAAGGTGGTGACAGTGATGTTCAATGAGGACACGTTCAAAGTCTGAAATTGGTGTTTTGAAAGAGGCCAGTGAACAGAGAAGATACACTGGGGCTTTCTCTACTATCATTGGATGTGCTGTGTGTGCCTGGTTCCATTACCTCTCAGCGATTCTGAAAATTAAGTGTAAACTATCTCCTGCAAGAGCTTGGTAGTATTTGAATTCGGGAGGACCTCTGGAGTGAGAGTCATGAACCAGCATTTTAACACATGGTAGGCTATGGAACATACTTTGAGAAATATCCCCTTGGATGAAAATACACACAAGTATGGCAGGGACCAGAAGGTCCTGAGCAGCCCACCGCAGGTCATAGGATGGACGTGAGCAGGTGTGATGGGCAGGAAGGACCTTAAAGTGTAAGGGAGGTTCTGAGCCTCTGAGTCACTGCGGAGATCACAGGTGTTTCACACGTAATCTATTCTAACAATTACAGTTACAAAATTAGCAAAGAATAAAGAAATAATAATAATAATAATAATAATAATAATAATAATAATAATGGATTCAAAGATAAGCATGTTGCTGTCTAACAGCCTGTGTTAGGTAGAAGAGAATGGATGGAGTTTTACCTAAAACCCTGGGAACTGAACTGGGCATTCATGTATTAGTAAGTGGAGAGAGAGAGAGAGAGAGAGAGAGAGAGAGAGAGAGAGAGAGAGAGAGGTACAGACTTAGCAGACACCAGAATGGAAAATACCAAATCTGTAGAAAGTGTAAGAGGCATGGAAGAAGATTTCTTTTGAGAAAAAAGTGGATAACTGAAGTGGCAGAAATGGGGATATTTAAATCCTCTCAGATTGGCTGATGAATGAATGACTACAATGAGTATTAATCACTGTTAAAATCTTTCTCTCTGAGAATGGCCTGACTTCAGACCTTTGATTATTGTGACATGTGTACTACTGATTTTGTTTTTAATTGTGCTACTCTCTTCATATAATTTATTTTCATTATTTAAACAATATCCCCCTAATAAAATGTGGTCAGAACCCTTGCAAGAGGTGAGCTTGGACTGCCCAATTGGTAGGGACTCCGGAGGATATATATAAAACTCCTTAGAAAGTAACTCATCCATAACTAATTGGTAACCTAATTTTTTTGAAGAGAAATACTCAATACTGTTTTCTGAAGGAAATAAAGTACAGTAGAGAATTATAATAACCTGGATAATGTTCACATTTAAAATTGGCTTATTGTATCTAAAGTCTAAAATATTACCAAGAAGCACAAGTGTTAGGACCCCCTTTCCTGTGGAATTTAAAGCTCAATATCAAATTGATCACGAGCCTTGGGATAAAATACTTTTTGATTTTTTACAACTTCATTCCCTGCCCTTAGTCCGAAGCCCCCTGTTTAAGTCACCTAGTCAGCAGTTCTTGCAAATAAATATAAAATAACTGATTACTTTTTAATGCCAAACAGTTTCCTCTTGCTGCTGAGATTATAGCTACTAGACTGAACTGTGTGGAGAATGTTCATCGCTTCATGGTTTGAAAAACAAGATGCAGAATCATGAAACTTGGATGGCAGTTCTGGCTTGGAAAGTCAGCCCTGGTGTAGGACATCATTTATGTTTTAAATTATTCTGACTTTATTCTTTTCTGGGGAAGGAAGACTTTCATAAAATCCTTCATTTCAAAGGGGCCTTGAGAGGATTAATCAGACAGACTGTGACTTGAAGGTGACATTTGTGATCTATGAATTGGCTTATAGGAAATTTCAGAATAAATTGCAAGTGATGTGACTTTTATTCACTATTAGGTGAATAAAATGTACTATTCAAGGCTGGGTTTCTGGACTTTGGAAATATCATACCATCACTAGCATTTGATAACTGCTTGTTTGATTTAGATACTTTGCAGTGGTAGCTGAAGAGAGCGATCTTGTTCTGATTCAGGCAGGAATGTGCACACTGAATTCGCCCTTGGCTATGAATGTGTATGCGCGATACCTGGGGAACACAAAAGAAAGGGCATGACATGCTTTCATGTGAGGCCTGCTGTGGGAGAAATTCTAGCTTTTGTGCTTTGCTAGGTGCGAAAAAATTGTGGCATTGCATAAAGTTTAAATTTACTGTGTTCAGCAGAATTGTAAGAATCTCACATTATTGATGAATATTTTATAGATGTTAAAATAATGTAGTGATCACTTCACCAATTACTTAAAAAACATTTACCAGAATTACAACCAATAGGGATATAAATAAACTAGCTAAAACGAGGTTCAACTTTATGCTATTGAAGGAAATCTGTTGTTACAATTACTAATGGATTTGTTTTGTACTTCTCAAAACAACATGTCTATGGGATAGAAGAATCAAACATGAGAGAATAATCATCACAGATACTGAAGTTAGTGTTGTTTTTTAAAAATAGGACATCATATTCTGAATTTTTATCTCTTTTTCCTTATTTTGAAGTTATCAAGCGTTAGTTTCTCTCATTGTTTGGGAATTGCATTATTAATGAAATAGAGAAATAGTTGAACACCATATATGTCTCTTTGAATGTAACTGCAAATTAAAAAAAAACAGTAATAGACATTTAAAAATTGATATGTGCTCATGTAAAAAAAAGTTTCAGGTTTATGTAAACAATTGATTTGCTTACCCCATAAACAAGTTCTCCTACCATCCCATTCCAGATTTTTGTGTCTGCATCCCTTGCTCCATATTTTCCATCAGGGACAATGGCAATTTTATACTTGATACCAATGTGTTTTGCAATTTCAGATGCCAAGTCTACACAGTATCCTTCATACTTGTCATTTCCTTCAAACATTTCATGATTTTTCTTGAACATAACATATGGGGATTCCTATAATGAGAGAAGTAGAACTGTAAAGGAGAAATTATAAACATTGAAAAATCTCTATGTAACTCTCCAGTTTCAGAATTGGACAAAAGTATTATATTTAGTATTGTATACACACTGGTTTTGTGTGGCTAGATATCAGTAGTAAAATAAATATACAAAAATAAATATGCTTAGAAGTACATTAAATAGCTTTACACTAGATACTGAATGTGAAGTCTATAAAATAATTTTCTATTGAGTAATCATTACATACCTAGCACTATAACTCTGATGGGAAAAATGTCCATTAATAATCATCTAGAGAAGCAAAGTTATCAGCTTTGGCAATGAAATTATTAGTTTCAAATTATTACATGAAGTTAAAGACTATCTAGTAGTCCGCCTCATGTAGTAAAAGACTAATTTAAAGTCACCTGTCTCCATATTCCGCATCTTGTGTAGACACAGTCAACTGTGCCCTCCTTTGGGAAAAGAGCTAGATCGTTTCCCATGGCTCTCTAGCATGTAGCAGTATGCCTTTCTCAGAGCAGGCACTCGCAAGTTAAAATAAAAATGAAGAATTAATAGTTTAAAAAACTGTATATACTTATTTGCATCAAATTAGCTTCCTTAAAATTGTCCAATATTTTGGATTTAATTGGAATTTTGTTCCATGAATTTTTATTCTATTCTATTACATGTCTCCAATGGGAGCCAACAATTTTTCTCCAGTTGTGACTATCAATTTGAAGCAAATAAGACAGAAAATACGATGAAGAATTATTGTAAAAATTCATATACAATGAAAAATTTTATATGATAAACTGCAGTTTTCAGTTAAAGCACATGTGTGCACACGCACGCACACACACGCACACACACACACCAAATTCAAACTCGTTAAAGGCCGTGAAGTTAAAGACATGTTAGCAGAATGCATTGATTTTATAAATGGAAACTAAAGCCACCAACTAAAAGATAGCCCTGGCAAACGTGCAATCCACAGTGAACTCCTGGCCACACCTCAGAAATTTCAGTTATTTGCAGACAAGCAATGACCACTCTTGGCCACAACATCATTGAGATCGTGTATTTATATTTTATAAAATCGCATGGTAACATCCATTTGGTAATTCTGATACAAATCTTTTGTTTCAGCAAATTTGTAAATGTGGAAGTTTAACTTGCTCTTGGAACTGTGACTTAGAGTGTAATTTACTTTGCGCAACACGGCAGTTCTACGCTAATTGCTTTCCTAAGTGCTTTGTAAGTGTAGAAACTACTTTTAAAAACTTGATTAAGAATGTAAATGAAATGCTCTTTGAGTTCCTCACAGAGATGCCCTGAAGAACACTACTGTGTGCCACTGTCAGGATCTGTGCTTGTATTACTTTCTTAAATTCTGCCGTAGGTTGACATGACTAAGTGACCCGGAAGTCTCTTACGTTTTCTTTGATTTGATAAATGTTTTAACACTTGAAAGTTTATCCATCTTTATTTTTTTAAAATATAGTTTTATTGAGTTCAGAGGGGAAGGGAGAGGGAGAGAGAGAGAAACATCAATGATGAGAGAGAACCATCCCCTTCACTGGGGATTGAGCCAGTAACCCGGGCATGTGCCCTGGACCAAAATTGAACCTGGGACCCTTCAGTCTGCAGGTTGATGCTCTATCCACTAAGCAAAGCTGGCCAGGTCAAGCTTATCCATCTGTAGTTGCTTTATAAAATTAAGGCAGCTAATTGCCTTTTCTTTCTATAGATAAAAATTATTAGTTTATGGAAAACATCTCTAAATATAATGTTTTAAAGAAAGTTTATCGGTCTATAAAATTAAGGCAACTAATTGTCTGTTCTTTAGGTAGCTGGAAATTATTAGTTTATAGAAAACATTCTCTAAATATAAAGTTTTACAAATTATAAATGTGGTTGTGAAAATTTGGGATTTGTTGCAAAGCACTATTAATTTCTAAGATATGCTATAAAATAGTAGTTAAAATGAACTAATCTTTTCATTTTTATTTTTTTATTATAATAGCTAATTAAAATATGGAAGAATGTGTAGAAAAAAGCAAGATTCACACATTGTAAAATATTTAACATTCTAATGGAAATGGGTATACAGCTATCACCTATAGCTATTAGTACAACAAACCTAATACCTTTTCAAATAAGGTGTAGATAATGCTCACCTTTGGTACTAAGGTTGAAAATCTATTCTAAAGTGTCTGGAATATTTGAACACATGAATTTTAGCATATATATATGTGTATGTATATATGTATATGTATATGTATATGTATATGTATATGTATATGTATATGTGTATATATATATATGTATATATATATATATAAAATTTTAACAGTTTCTCTAGCTAGTATTACCATCTAATTTGCTAAATTCCTCCTACATTATTTTGTGAATTGTTGCTTCATTAAAAGCTGTACTTTTATTATTTACTCAAACATTTATTAAGCACCCACTGTATGCCAGGCAGTTTGCTGGGAACTAAGGGTACAAAAATAAATAAAACATGCCCCTTGTCCTCTTGCGATTAATTAATGTTAAGTTCTTTAAAATAAGGGTAAAGGAGAGTGGTGAGGGACAATAATAAGAGTACTGGAAAAAATAATAGCTCTTACTTATTTAGTGCTTACTTTGTGTTAGGTACAATGCTAACTTCTTTAATTGCGCCCTTTCATTTACTTTTCACACTGACATTCTGAGGCAGGCGTTTTCCATTTTGCAGATGGAACAATTAAGGCTCAAGGAGGTTAAGCAAACTGTTCAATTTCACAACTAGCAGAAGTGGGAGTTGAACCTATAATTTGAACTATCTGAAAGTATTTGAAGGTATTATTGCATCTGTCAAAATATATTCAACTCTTTGAGATTCCATATGCTTTAACAAGAAAAAAAAGGATGAGATTAAAGAAGTGAATTTCTGTATTTTTAGAGAATGAAATTCTTTATATGAAACTTGAGTAAACAATGCTCTCCATATTGCCTCATCGTGTATGGTGTATATAAGGCACTCAATAAATATAAAGATTTTCTGGTCTATCTGGGCTTCTTAAAAAGGAAAGCAAGTGCTAACAAGTGGTAGGGCATCTCTCCTGAAACAGGTGTATGTACATATAACTTTAAAAATTAATAGTGTCTTCTTTCAATCCCCTCCCTCCATTTTCTTTAGACAATAGGGGTCCATCATGTCTTTGTTTCTTGTCAAATAAACCAACAAAGGCTACAAAAGCGTTCAGTTTGCTGAAGATGCTGATTAGGAATTTTGCTAGGCTTTTGCACATCCAGGCTGTGCACAGTTGTTGAGATTCAGGGGAGTGACACATGCAGCACCAGACAGATAAAAGGAACTTATTCAGAGAGGTGGGAGAACAAAGGAGGGAAAGGCTAGGCTTTCCTTAAACAAAAGCTCTCAGCTCTACCCAATTCCTTTGAGTGGTTCTTATTTTTCCTTTTAAAAATGAATAGGAATTCTCAACACTCTCTCAACGTGCTCTTGCCCCAGCCTCAATCTGAAAATTTGTCCACAGGTAAGCCCTTCAAACACTGCATACTTGGGGAGATTTAATACAAAGTTTTGGGGCTGCTAATACCAAATCTTTTCAATATAATAAAAAATGAGTTCAACCGAATCATTAAGGGTATTTGTGGGGAATCTTTGATAAGCAGCCTTATGGAGTTTCAGATGTTCAATTGCGAATAAAAATGGAATGATTAGAGAAGTGGAATATAACCTCTTTCTTTTAAGAGTATAGCCTTCCATCTTTATTATCGACTACTGTGCCCTGTGGGACAATAGTGCCGTAGAAGTTACTTTAAAAGCATTACTTCTTAGTAATTATGAGTTTATTACTACAATTTCCATAACGGATAGTAAAATTTCCATTTTACACCTGCTCTGCCATTTCAGGAAAGAGACCAATCTCTGTCTAAAGGTGTTACCTTAGGGCTTGGTTAAGAAAATGTTGGTGTAAATGAATTGAGATGATTTTCAATCAATGAAGTATCATTTTCCTACGGAGAAAAATTTTTTGGATTATTTGTCTTTAGCAAAAGTGAAACTATTGAAATAGAAGCCTATTAGAAAAGCTTTAAATTTTCTAAACATCACAAATATAATCATTAGAATTACAATGGAAAACAGTTAATAAAACCAGGAGTGTCAACCAATGCTACCAGTATTTGCTATGTGGATATTTGCTTTTCTCCAAAGAATTTTAATAGATGTAGATAATTTCCTCCATGGGTAACATTTTAAAAGTGGAAATTAAAATGTTATTCAATTCAGAAAAAAATAAGCACATTTAATGGCTGCACAATTTAAAGTTTATTTAAAATACTTTATTTAAAAATGAATTGACATAATCCCTTTGGAGGCAGGTGTGTATAGGGGATATTAATATTTGGTACAGAGAAGAAAATAAATATATCTGTATTTCCTTTACATGTGGGGTGGAAAAAAGTAGGTTTACAGTTGTTCATATGCAAAGTTATACAATAATTAATAAATAATAGTACAAGAATAAACTTTTGCATACTCACCACTGTAAACCCACTTTTGCCACCACCTGCATAGTGTAGATTGTTGTACTATGTCCACATGTGTCTATTTAGAGTGCATCCACAGAATTGCACCCAGAGAAGATAGAGTCTAAAACATCTAAGAAATATAAAATTTAACCTCGAGCAAGATCAAGTGTGATAAGTAAAATAGCTTTTAGGTTTGTAACATAATTCTGACACTGTGGGAAATGCATTTGGATCCATGGGAATGTTTCCTACAGGGTTGGTATGTTTATAAGATGATAAGAAATACTTTCTTACTTGAATAATGCAGCATAAGCATCATTTAACTTCACTAGTAAAGACTGTGGGAAAATTGGGTTTGGCTGAAATATCCCTGCGCCATTTCCCCTTTTCCAGAGAGTTCAGCATCCAGGGAAAGAAGAGGGGCTGCAGGGAAACAGCCTCTCCTTCCCAGAGTCCCCTGCAAGCTGCCTTCCCTCGGTCCTGCACTCGTCCGAGCCACATGGCACATACTGCTTCCTTAGGTGGTTTGCAGAAATTATTATTTTAAATGTAAAAAGTTAATTCTGTATGGTGAGATGCTGATAAGTTTTACAGATTTTATAAAATTTTTAGTCACCAAGACTGAAGATAAAAAATGATGAACATCTGAATCCAAAACCTTAGACCTTTCAACTTTGTAGTCATGATTTTCATTTGACGATATTGACAGTTTTACTTTTTTGTTCAAATGTAGCTAAGTTAAATTCAGTAAGACTCTATTCAGGTAGAATAAATTAGACATTAAAATGAACATCCCATTATAGATCTACAACACAAAAAATAAAGTTCAACGGTGCAACTCACTAAAGCTACATTTTATTTAAGAATGCTGTGTAACATTTATTATGTCTCTTGTCTGATTTCTCTCACTGGAATATATTTTCTGAATGCAGGATTTGGTCTATTTTGTTCTCTTACAGATTTCCAGACTTCTAACTGTGCCTAATACAGAGTAGACGCTTAATAAATATTTATGAAGGAATGAATAAATGAATTGATCAATCAATTTTATTTAACAATAGCATATATCATTACATTGTAGCAACCAATAAATAACAACATACACAAAGGAAAGGCAAATGGGAGAACAGCAATGCCATAGCAATTCAATCAGAATGAAGATCTCCAGTGCCACACACCCTCAGCCTTCTTCTGTGTCTAGGTATCTGTCTTGCATACATTACAATGTCTAACCAATTCCTTCTATATTGGAAGTTTTCAATTGAATTTGGGGGATTATTACATGCAGATGCCAATATCTCGTTCATCTACAATGAACCATACTTTTTTTTTTTTCAAAAGGAATGAGGTGGTAGAGATGTCACAGGTCCCCGGTTACCATTTTTAACAAAAGCAAATACAAGGAACACTTTCAGGGAAAGGATTCTGCTATTAGCTTTTTTTTTTTTTTTTTTAAATTACTGAACAATTATGTAGTTGCAAAGACCAGAGGTATTATGTATATGAAGATAACATTTTTATACAAAAGACAGATACTAGTGTTGCACTATTTTGATAGCAAAATATTGATAATATCACTGTCAAACAACAGATAATTTTACAGAATATTCTTTATGTATATAGGAAACAGTTGGATTTTTCAATCAATTTTCCTTACTTTTTTCTATAGCATGCTTCCAGAAAAACTAGCCATGCTTGCAAAATCAGTTCAATATTTTGGTTTTAAGAATTAAATCTCCAGTCCCTTTATTAACAGGGATAGAAAGAAGATGCTCCAGATTACTATACCTATAATGCACACGAAAACACTTTATTTTACACAGAACAGGCAAAATTTCAAAAAATCTTTAAAGAAAACATTGCATATTCAGAAAATAAGCAGACAAATTCATAGATATTTACTTTTAGAAAATCTACTTGGAATTAGGAGCGATATAATTCAATTATTTACGTACAATGACCTCATTTCAAGGTATTGGAACTGATATGTCAGAATAGCTAAGTGATTCTTTTTTCAACATCTATTTATTTTCTTGAGAAAGATGAGGAGTAAGTCTTCTCTTGTTCTTGTTTCCCAGAAAAGTCACAGAACTTAAAAAAAATTTTTCTGGTAGTCCAGAGTTGGTCATCCAGGAAGAATCCCATATGAAAATTTACATTAAATTTACTACACAGGAGAACAAGACTTGAGCCTTGTTAGGAATAGTCGAACACCGTGGAACTCAATTCTTTCTCGATCAATTTCTTAAAATAGGATTCTTCATCAGAGGCTGAAAAGAGGAGGACTGTACTGAAGTATGAATTTCCATTACTGTGTCTTTTTTAGGAAAAGAAATATATATGCATTGCTTTCCAAGTCCCATGCAAATATTACACAATTAAGTGAGAAGGTATATACTTTGCACTCTTACATAAAGATTGTGGTTGATTGGTTTCATTCTAAAATCATAAACTTCTGATCAAGACTTGGCAGATCAACATTAAATTGCTGGCTGGTGATGCACCACAGATAAAGCTAATTGCACATATGAAAGCTTCTCTCTGCATTTTTATGCTTTGACCTCAATGTCAACATTTTGGAAATAACTCAGCATTACTAAAACCTCAAATTAAAATTACATGAGCTAAAAACTAAATTACATAAAATACTTCCACTTTATTTAGAGTAAGGGCTCCATAAATAATTAAAAATATGCTCTGCCTAACAAGACAGTAAGCTGAGGATGTGTAAATTTAAATTAGATAGAAAAGGTCACCGATTGTTGATCTCCTTTGACTAGCATTGACTCTAAAGGGCATATTTGACTTTAGAAGAGAAAAATATATAAGAATTTCTATTATTTAAAAGGTAGCTTCATGAAAATCTCTTTGAAAAAGTAGCCTTAAAATTCAGAGTATTTTTGTATTTTATAAGGTGAATGAATGAAGCAGTCATATTTTTCTTAATTCCTGGAAGTCCTATACATTATATTGTTATTTGTCACTAGTCAATGAGAAAAATAATCGGTGCAAAAATTTGTTTGCATTAAAAATAAATATAAAACAAATTTATTTCTAAAGCATTCAATTGTAAACATGCTCATTAAAATCTTCACATTCATTCCTACACCATACAAACAGACAATGTGAATCATTGCCCAATGATTAAACTCCCTGGAAATAATAATTTTAAACACCATTAACTATTATCACATTGATATTTAAAAATATAATAACAATAATAATATGGTGTTTACTACCAGATATTTTAGGTTATTGGTAACTGATCTTTTTCATGTTCATTCTTTTGTCCTTTGGAATGTTAGCATTTCACACATTTCCAACTAGGGCATGACAGTTTCAATTTTTGACATTTGAGCATTTTTCTAAGAACAACAATGCCACAGAAGATAATACAAATAAAAGTACTGAATGTACTCAAAGCTCAGGACAAACCTACTCAAAGTCTCATCAGACTTTTGTGGATCGGAGCACCCATGTCACCACTGCTTCCACCCTCCCTGTTCACCACAGCTGGGAATTAAAGTTGCCTGTGGACAAAACGGAACAGCAGAAAGCATAGACCGAAACTTACCATAATAGTGGTTACAACCACTGTTCTGTTCTCAATAGCTGCTGTGTCATTGCCAAGAGTTGGTACATCTTGAATCAAGACTAATTTATCCATGTCATTCCAGTAACCAACCTGCCAAATAGAGAAAATTCTTGAAAACACATTTTAGAATATTCTTATGGGAACAATGAGTGATATTAATAAGAACACAAAACAAATTAAAAAACACAGGTAAAAAAGAGTTTGGAAGTTATTTTTAATTGATGATCAGCCAGCTTTCCTGACGTTAACGATACTGCCTGATGATGGATTGGGCAACTTTACAGTTTAGAATTATGGAGTAGCCGAGGCATTGGGAAGGAGTGGTTCAAAAGGAACATGGATATAGGTGAGACACCATTTTATGTTGAGCCTCTCTTCTAGTGGGATGGACTGGTACTCTCTAATATTGCATGATTTTATCAGTAACGGTACAGGTCTCACAGTAAAGGGAAGAGCCATTTACAAAGAGACATTTGTAAATATGGCTAGTTTCCAGCAAAAACAATTTGATATTTTCCAGCAAAACCAACTTGTGGTGTTTTTTTTTAAAGCAACATAGAAACAGTTTTTGGTTTGACATAACCTAGTCCTTCGGTAACAGTTTTTTCATCTCTAAAATGCCCAATACATCAGAGATTAATAAAAAATATTTTCATTTTCAAAATCACTTTTTCATTTTTAAATGAAATCTTTATCTTAATTTGTAATTTAGATTTGATGCAAACTTATTTTCATATGATAAATTAAGTAATTAGTTAAGTGTTTTATACAGTAGTAAACTATAATGGGCCTTTTTTTTCTTTTAGAGAGAGGAAGGGGGAGAGAGAGAGAGAGAGAGAGAGAGAGAGAGAGAGAGAGAGAGAGAGAGAATAGTGAGAGAAAGGAGAGAAAGGATAGAGAGAAGAGTGAGGAACATCAATGTGAGAGAGAAACAAGGGTTAGCTGCCCCTGTAGGCACCCCGACAGGGCACCAAATCCAAAACTTTTGTATGTGCCCTGACCAGGAATTGAACCCTTGACCTTTCTGTATATGGGACGATGCTCCAACCAACTGAACCACACCTGCCTGGGCCACAATAGGGTCTTAAAGGAAGGTTAGGGGCCTTTGTATCATGCAGAACATTATGGTTACCGCTATTGACTGCTTGCTTTGCAACAGACACTGTACTCAGTGTTTTTGTAAATACACATCTTAAAGTTTATAAACAAAGCAAATGCAGAAATAGATGTTGTTATTATCTATGGTTTAGATTTGAAAACCCATATTAGAATATTAAATACATTTCACAAGGTTATACTCCAGTAGGGCCAGAATTCAAAACGCAGGTCTGTAGGACACCAAATCCATATGCGTTTGTTATTATGCTCCAGCGCCTCCCCAAATGGGTGCTTATTTAATGCTTTCCACACTTTTCTCCTTGAATTTCTGGATGCAGTTCCTAAAGCTCATGTGTCCAATAAAATGTATGCAATAGCTCACTGGTCTGCTCACTACTTGTTCTAATATGTGTAGGAAGTCTCTCTTGCTTCCTTCAAGTTTCTAAACTGTGTTAACATTTGTGCACATATTAAAATAAAATAAGCATTAACATGTCAGAAAGAAGCACAATATTATTCATAAATAGTTTATACATAACTCAATAACAGAATAGTTGGAGAAAAATTTTCATTAATATGGCTTGCCGTACTTAGTGTGATCTGAAATTATGAGTGTGTAGGAATTCAACAAACATTTCCAATTGTTCATATGAATTCATTTGTAGCTGGTATTTATTTAATAACCCAATGATCAATTTAATTTAAAAACAAGTATGCCATTGAGTCCTACCATTTCTCAAGTCCTACATGTACTTAAAAACAACAACATATTAGTTGTTTCCTATTAATTCTCCTTTCTACCAGACAAATGACATGGAAACAGGTTTTAGAGTTTAGCCCTTCATTAGCTGCAGCCACCCTGCAGATCTCAGCAGCCTATTCTCTGGGAAAGACCATTTTTCTTTATTCCCACAACCGAAACACCACGGAGCTGGGGCACATTCTGGAGAGTCCTCACATGTTGGCCAGACCTTGACATTTTTCATTTAAAAACAACCTTTGATACCTCCAAAAGATAAATGATTTAGAAGTGCTGACAAATTAAAATAACAAGCAAAAATTTACCCAGCTGTACCTATTCGCCTTATATATATTTACAATTCTGGTGAAAATAAAAAGCCATAGTTTCGAATATGGGAACAATTAATGCTGGATCTCATATGGGCCATGGGCTTATTGGAAAGTAAGATTATATGGAGTGGACAGTGATGCAGGGGTCTCTTCCTAAAGAAAGGAATCTGGAAGTTTGGACTTGGAACCTCATATGACATGGAGGAGTTTCTCTCTAGTTCTTCACAACATTTCACAATTTGCTAGGAACTTTTCCCAAGCCTAATCTCATTTAATCAGATAGGGAACTAGGTATTTTCCTAGAGAGAGAAATGGGTTGAAAAATAGTTTTGTAATGCTAGAGCAAAAATATGGAAGCATTCAAATCACTAAACTGGCAAGTGGTGTCAGAAAAGTATTTGTTTTTTTTGGACTTGTTAAGATGAATTGTGTACAAACCTAATCTATATATGTAAAAGGCTAAGCAACTGACTATGCTAGGTGCTTTACTTTTAATCCTCACAACCATGCTCTAAGGGAGGTATGTATTGTCATCATTTACATATTTTAAAAACTGGAGATTAGAGAGGGTAAATAGTTTGCCAATAGGTATGATGCACACTGACCACCAGGGGGCAGACAGCAACTTTGCAGAGTGCCCTCTGGCACTCCGGGACCCCTTGGTGCAGTGGTCTGCAAACTGCCCCTCAGCAAACTGCGGCTCGCGAGTCACATGCAGCTCTTTGGCCCCTTCAGTGTGGCTCTTCCACAAAATACCAACTTCTGTGCATGGGCCACGAAGTTTCAAACGCACTGTACGTGCATGTCCGCACGTGGTATTTTGTGGAAGACCCATACTGAAGGGGCCAAAAAGCCACATGTGGCTTGCGAGCCGCGGTTTGCCGACCACAGCCTTGGGGGATGTGGGACTGCCGGTTTCGGCCGATCCCCGCAGGCCAGGACGACAGACCCCACCTGCTGGAACAGGGGTGGGCAAACTTTTTGACTCAAGGGCCACAATGGGTTCTTAAACTGGACCGGAGGGCCGGAACAAAAGCATGGATGGAGTGTTTGTGTGAACTAATATAAATTCAAAGTAAACATCATTACATAAAAGGGTACGGTCTTTTTTTCAATAGTTTTATTCATTTCAAACGGGCCGGATCCGGCCTGCGGGCCGTAGTTTTCCCATGGCTGTGCTGGAGGGACCCCGCTCACAGACGCCCTTCAAGCCCCAGCACCGCCTCAGGTGTGGCTGGCCAGGGAGGGACACGGGAGGCTGGCTCCAGGGCATGTCCCAGCCATCTCACCCAGTCCCACCCTGCTGGCCACCTTCTAATTAATTTCCTTTCAATGTGCATGAATCTGTGCACCAGGCCTCTAGTCATAAGATAATGTAAGAGTAAAATCTCTGTATTTACAGTGGACTTTGCCTACCAGAAAGGGGTTGCGTAGGGACTGAGGGTTTGTGAGGAGCCCCTGTTCCACTCCTCATTGGCTCCTTCAAGAGCTGATTTGCTCACACTTGTCAATTCCAGCTCTAAAGAGCCTTAGTGGACCCTGGGACTCAGATCTCAGCAGCGAGGAGCTGAGCCCTGGGGCTGGATAAGGCTTGGTCTCCACTGCCGCTCCATCCCTTTCCAGCTGAACATCCTGGGCAGGTAACTTAGCTTCTCTGAGCCTGACTTTCTCTTCTAAAAAATGAGAAAAATAAATCCTACTTTCTGGTTGTTGGGAGGATGACATATAAAAATGCACATCAATTTTCCATTACTGTGTCTTTCAATAAATATAATCTCTCTGATTATGAAGTCCTGACATCGTGCAAGTCTGGCCCTGGAGCATTTTCTGGGGCAGTGGGGGGTCACCAGCTGACAGGAAGAGTCCACCATACTTAGGACCTGGACGTCAGAAAGAGCATTGTGGCTCCCCTGTTGCAGAAGTCAGACAAACGGGTGGGCAAGCTCTTGATCTGTTTCCCAAGGCGGTAGGTGTCCCATCCACAAGGACAACTGCTCGCTTCCCAGACGTCCTGCTGGGTCCCGGCAGCACCGGCTCCTCACGCAGCAACTTTTTCAGTTGAATGTTCCTGGCAGAATGCCCAAGTGGATCGTTGCCACAGCAAAACATAGCCGAGGCCACACCATTTTACACTTCATATTTCATGGAAGCGTCTTAGACAAATGCCAGCTGAGTGTTCCTCACTCTCCCACCTTACTCTTTAAGCTTTCTCCTCAAAAAACTTCATTTTGTTACCACTGTGGCCCACGAGGCCATGAAAAGATCCGGTTCTATCACACAGTCCACCGGATATTGCCACTGGTCACTGTCAGCTTCTTCTTCCCCATTGTTCTTTCTTTCATGGAGAGATCATTTCACTTTTGCACTTCATGTCTTGTGGAAGGCGGAGCTGTCTTGCATGTTAGAAAGCTCCTGCTCTGGGCTCATCTGTAAGACCCGGTGGTGGCCGGGAGGTGTGCCTGTGCCTGTGTCTGTCCCCTGTGAGCCGGTGTTTCTAGGGGCCCGAAGAGGGTGCTGTCTGCTCCCCGGCTCGCCGAGGGCCTTTGCTTACCAGGGGCCTCTTTCTCGGTGGTTGTTGGCTGTGTGCTGACAGAGGTCAAGTCGGGGTTCACATGGAGCCCCTAAATGTCTCATTAAGAATGCATCTCCGTCCCTTGCTGTGGCAGGTCCTTAGAGGAGCCCGCCATGCGCTGGCTTCCCAGCTGTTGTCCATCTCCTGCCCGCCTGACCTGGAGCAGGTAGGCGCCGGCATGCTCTGGATTAGCTGTCAGCCTGCGCTCTAGGAGACGCCACAAGAGGCTGAAACGCTAGATGGCGATGGTTCTACGCAGCTCCAAATCTCTCCTCACAAGTATGCAGAGCACACGCTATGAAGAACTGCAGCAAAACACAACTCAGAAAACCTTTGCCATTTCCAGCTGTTAATTGTCCTTCCTGCCACTTGTCTGCAGGTTCTTGCCTCTTCCACTTCAAACTCTAACTTCATGGCTACGCTTCACCCCACCTCCTCCACGCAGCCTTCCTTGCTTGACTTGCTTTTCTCCAGCTGGAAGTGACCTTTTCCTCCTTGGAACTGCCACATGCCTACTCTTTAACTGTCATATGGAACTTATTGTATTCTATCCTTCTAGAAAATACATTCCCTTACAGCAGGGTCTACTCAGGTGAGCTAATGGTATAGAAAGTTTCTGGAGTCAGACATATCTGAATTAAAGTCTTTGTTTTCTTAATAACAGGCCTTGAACAAGTAACCATGCCCTATTGGACCAAAGATTTTTCTCATTGGAAAAAGGGAGATAGTACTAATGTTTAGTTTGCTGTTAGGATTAAGTTGCACCAAGTCCCATGCTTGGAACACAGCAGGCTTTTCATAACGTGTAGCTATAATTATTCTAGTAAAGCAGGAGAGCATATTTGGGAAAGGTTGTTTCTTAAACAGCCAAGCGAAGAAACAAACGAAGTTTTTAGATAAATAACTTGAACGTTCTCTTTCTTTGAGCACCCTAGCTGATCCTAGAGAAACAAAATGTTAAAAATCATCTACACTAATAAAAGAGAAAAATGGTAATTGGTGTACGACGATACCCTTTTCATTGGCTAATCAGGGCTATATGCAAATTAACTGCCAACTATGATTGGCAGTTAACTGCCAACTAAGATTGGCAGTTAACTGCCAACAAGATGGCAGTTAATTTGCATATGTAGGCACAATGCAGGGAGGCGAAAGGGAAAGCAGGAAGAAGCCCCTGCCACTGACAGTGATCTGAAACCCAGGGGGGAGCTAAGAGCTGGGGGGCAGGGCAAAGGTGGCCCTGGGGCCGCCTTTGCCCTGCCACCCAGCCATGATCGGAGAATCAGGCGCCTTTGCCACCCTGGCCAGTGATAGCAGGAAGTAGGGGTGGAGCCAGCGATGGGAGCTGGGCAAGGTCGAAGCTGGCAGTCCCAGGAGCTAGGGGTCCCTTGCCTGGGCCTAAAGCGGAGCCCACGATCGCGGGGCCGCTGCAGCTGCGGGTCCCCACTGCCCGGGCCGGACGCCTCAGCCAGAGGTGTTAGGCCTGGGCAGGGGCGGAGCCTGCAACCTCTGCGGAGGCCTCAGGCCTGGTCAAGGGGCCGATCCGGTGATTGGTGATCGGAGGGTGATGAGGGTCAACTCCTCTGGCCGAGGCATCAGGCCTGGGCGGGGGGCTGAGCCGGGGATTGGGGGGATATGATGGTCCCCTTGCCCAGGCCTGAAGCCTGGGTAAGAGGCGTCAGGCTTGGGCGGGGGGTGGAGCAAGCGATCAGAGGGAGATGGGGGTCCCCTGCCCAAGCCTGATTCCTGGGCCAGAGACCTCAGGCCTGGGCGGGGGCCAGAGCCAGTGATTGGAGGGAGATGGGGGTCCCCTGTCCAAGCCTGACACCTCTGGCAGAGGCGTCAGGCCTGGGCAAGGGGCCGATCAGGTGATCAGAGGGTGATGGGGATCTACGCCTCTGGCTGATGCATCAGGCCTGGGCAAGGGGCAGAGCCAGCAATCAGAGGGTCTGGGGGTCCCCTCCCAGGCCTGATGCCTGGGCCAGAGGCATCAGGCCTGGGCTGGGGGCAGAACCAGTGATGGGGGGAAATGAGGGTCCCCTGCCCAGGCCTGACGCCTCTGTCAGAGGCGTCAGGCTTGGGCAAGGGGCCGATCCTGTGATTGGAGGGTGATGGGGGTCAACGCCTGAGGGCTCCCAGTATGTGAGAGGGGGCAGGCTGGGCTGAGGGACACTCCCCCCCACACACACCCAGTGCACGAATTTCGTGCACCGGGCCCCTAGTTTAATTATAAGTGAATAAAATGTACGTAGCCAATTACTGTGGTGGGACGGTATTGCTTCACTGTATATTTTCCAGATGCTGGGGAGACTGCCCACATGCCCCGTCACATTACACCCCCAGAGTTACCTTCTGAAATCCCAGGATCTGCCACCCACAGCTCCTGAACTACCTCCCTGGCCCCTCAGTGGGAGTTTCTTAGGTATTTCCCTCCCTCCTCAGCCTGACACTGATCTTATCTATCTTATCTTCCATCTGCTCTCTCCTTTGCTCACTTGAATGTGTTAACTTCAAGAACATCAGCCTATTCAAAATGTGCCCACCCACTGGAAACAGTTTTCTCCGTTGTCTCTATAAATGATTACATGTGGGTATCTTACTTGCATTGTGTGCTTTTCAGCAGCATGAATTTGGTTGTGTGGGATTCTTTTTGCTAAGCTTTAAAAAATATATTGCTTTGCTTCCATTTTGGATGAAGGATGTAAAGGTGTATAGATTAGTTTGTTTCAGCTTTGGCACATGACTAAATAGCAGCTATATTTCAGCGCAGATTATCAATACAGTGTTATTTGTAAGTACACATATTTAAAAATGCAGAATATCCAGTTCCCTTTCACCTATAAGCCTTTGAAAATATCAAATGCAAAGTCAGACAACAGTTTGAGCATGGCTCACCTTTCTCGGCCCTGTGCTCTTTAACTCAAACACATCCATTGTGTAATTGACCCTGCGTCCATAGTGGTCAAACTGCACATTCCCTGTCAGCCCTTGAATTCGAACCTATAAATGAAAAATAAAACAACAAAAACAAACCCAAACATGTGTTTATTTGCCATTTCACCTATAGAAATCTCAACTTCATCTGTTAGGCTTAGAGCAGATATAGGTGTGGGACGACACAAGGAACTCATTAGCACACCATGGGAAAGAGAAATACCAAAGGAACAAATAAACAATTCTACTGTATAGCTGGAAGATGAATATGTGTAATTTGTTTTTTATATTATGAAGTTTCCATTGTAACTGACAGAATACTCCTTAGAATTGAAGTATTGTTTATAGGAACAGAAATATGGTTTGTTTATATTTAATTTTCAGTTTTTTCTATAGATGCACATAATAAACAGCCCTGATAACCATATCGGATCATATTTTTCCTTGCTAACATTAAAATTAAGATGTAAAAAATTAAAAATATACATATATTTTGAAAATATTCCAAATTTCCTTCCTATTCATTTTTTTTTTTTTTTACAGAGAGGAAGGGAGAGGGATAGAGAGTTAGAAACATCGATGAGAGAGAAACATCTACCAGCTGCCTCCTGCACACTCCCTACTGGGGATGTGCCTGCAACCAAGGTACATGCCCTTGACCGGAATTGAACCTGGGACCTTTCAGTCCGCAGGCCGACGCTCTATCCACTGAGCCAAACCGGTTAGGGCCCTATTCATTTTTTATGTAACATGTTCTGAACGCATGGCATTTCAGAACACTTAAAATGTAATATTAAAAATATAAACATAGTACATTAAACATTTGAAAAATAGTGTTAGTATAACTATAAAAGACTAAAATCAATAGTTTAATCCAAGGTTACAAGGCAATTTCAAGATCTACTGAGGTTGTCATTAGTGTTTTCCAAATATTTCTGGGTCTTCCCCATTCTTGGCTCAAGGTAAGCTCATACTTCCTGAATCCCTGGTGGTGAGTGAGGCCTATGTGACCCTCTTCTGACAAATGAGTTGTAAACAAATGTGATGAGGGTCACTGCTGGGCCAGAGTTTAATTGTCAAATTGAAACCTTGCCTCAACTTTATTTCTCTTTGTAACATTCAAGATGGTAGTTGTCTGTCGGCCTGGGTTGCTGAGTGATTACAATAAACAGAGTGTCCCTGCTACCTTAGTGTGTTTGTGAGTGAGAAACACTCTTCTATGGTTGTAAACCACGGGAACTTGGGGTTGTTTGTTAGTACAGCATAACCTAGCTTATCCTGACTAAACATCTACACAGGATATAAACACAGTATTCTATTTAGAAATGTCTCAAAAATGGTAACAGTCCAATATATTAAAATGACTTTTACATATATTTACTTTCAAATACATTATTCTGTTTATGTGAATACTCTACTCGAACAGCAGTGTTAAATAAATTGAGCTCAAATAAAATGGCGAGTTACCTGTTTGAGTGTCCTCTCCATGTCCATTCCCTGGCCCCATGGAGCAGCAGGATTTGCCAGACAGTCCCCAGCATTCCCTCTCCTTGAAATATCAATTTTCTGCCTTCGAAGACTTCGGAAAGTTTCGGCCATCACCAGGACTCCATCGTAAGTCAGAGCGGATGTGTACTAATAAAACGAAAGTAATTATAAGGGTAAATGTTAAAATCTTATCAACCAACAGGAATAGTCTGGCAGCACTGTGGGTTTATAACATAAAACCTCATCCTGTCTGAAGCACAGTTAAATTATTGATAATTGCTTCCAGCATCGAGATTTTTTATTATTGCTGGATTACAAAGACCATATACCGAATCTTATGACTCTAATTGAAAAAGGAGAAAACACTGACTGAAGAGCAGAAATTCTAATGTCCAGTTGTCTAACAATGGGAAGAAGGAAGAAGCAAAACCTTTAGGTGAGATCTTTTCATTAAGTCTTAGCAGAAACACTAACGTAATCTAAGAGCAGTGTTGCCACCACCTGCCTTGTAGCCTGCTGCTGTGGTGGAGACCCAGGAGCGCTGGGGTGGCTCACTCTTTTTCTCTTCCAAAATGCCTGGCTGGGAGCCTTGAGATTTAATATATGTCTATAGATCTGAAGTGTGTATCTTTGTTCAGTTCCTCAGAAGAATGAATGTTTATTGTTACTCGGATATTGGATGCCAGAAATAGCATCTACTTATTTAACAGATGTGTTTGCACCAGTCACTGTGCTAAGTAACAGTGAGTATTATTATGTCCATGTCTGTTGAGTGTGCTCAGGAAGGCTAAACCATTTCTCCAGTTTTCCATCATAACCTTGGATCACAGTGGAGAAGTGAAGTAGAGACTATCTGTTTTTTGATAATCGCCCAATGCTTCTCTTTGAGAAAAGACAGAGCCCTCATAGAAGGGTTATTAAGGTTAGGGGAGAAAGTGAGTAAAAACAGGTAAAAATCAAAATAAGACAGGGAATTCTTGTAGAGTTTGATAAGAAAATTCCCAATCATGAGGAATATGGCACTATTTTTTTTTTTTTTTTAAAAATATATTTTATTGATTTTTTACAGAGAGGAAGGAAGAGAGATAGAGAGTTAGAAACATCGATGAGAGAGAAACACCGATCAGCTGCCTCCTGCACATCTCCCACTGGGGACATGCCCGCAACCCAGGTACATGCCCTTGACCGGAATCGAACCTGGGACCCTTCAGTCCACAGGCCGACGCTCTATCCACTGAGCCAAACCGGTTTCGGCGGCACTATTTTTTTTGAAGCATGGCAGAACATCAGCTGCCAATCATGACAAAAAGCTACATTATCTCTTTCAGGAACTCCACGTGGTCAATTCTATATGTTTAAATTTTTTATTGATTTTTAAAGAGAGAGAGAGAGAGAGAGAAACATCAATTTGTTATTCATCTTATTTATGCATTTACTGGTTGATTCTTATGTGTGCCTTGCTGACTGGGGACTGAACCTACAACCCTGGTGCATGAGGACAGAACTCCAACCAATTTAGCTACACAGCCAGGGCCTCAATTCCATATGATTAACACATTCTAATCTTAAACTAGGTGTAGTTTTGTGCTGTGGAATACGGAAGATGATCTCCCTGATTTGCTGCTTATAGACAAAGAAAAATTATTTGAAATTCTAACTGTAGAAAGTAAACTTATGCAATATGTCTACTAGGCATAGAAGCCAGCATTCCAGGAATAACATAGAAATGTTAAAGGATATAAATTAACAAAGAATCTCTGAACGGTGGTACGGCACCTCATTAAAAAGCTTCATTAGAAAGATATGTGTGAGGAGTGTAAATTAAGAGCCTTGCTACATATTCTTCAAGGATGTGACAAAATAGGCTTAAGGACAGGCATAGGCACTCACACAGGTTGGAGTGGCTCAAGGAAATGTAAGTGTTAAAGCAAGGTGACAAATCAAAGATGAGTATATACCTTCTCACCTAGAACAAGAAGTCTCTCTCTCTCTCTCTCTCTTTCTCTCCCCTCCTGCCTAGGCCAACATCTCTTTGAGTACAGAAATCCTTCAAATCATCTTTTGGTAAGGCAAGAAAATAAAAACAAAAAATAAAGTAGGACTTTTAAAAACAAAAAATAAGGAATAATTTAATGTTAGTATTTTAGGAAGAGAGAGAGAGAGAGAGAGAGAGAGAGAGAGAGAGAGAGAATTGTTGCTTTTTTTTAATAGGGAGAAAAAAGCTGAGAAGAGATGGCACCAAAGAGCAAATACATTTGCTGTGTTTTACAAAGCCCATCCCTTCTTATGAAACAAGTGAAGTGTAAAAAAGGACAGATGTCATACAGAGAGGAGCAGAGCAAAGCAGACATTCAGCCATAGCATTAGGCCTTTGGCAGGTCATTGTGCTGATGGATGGAAAGTAGCAGCAGTTTAAATCAGCTTTACCTTTGCGAAGGATTTAATTCTTTCCCACATGTCTTATTGTGCTAATGTTAAAAAAATCATATGTATGGGCACACACAGTGGTAGATGGCATCCAGGAAATTCTTATTAATTAAACACTTCAGTTTACTAAAGTGGTTAGATTGGTGATGAGTACTGTTTACCCAGGTTTGCAGATAACAAAACAGTTTGGCAGAATCATACGGCAGTGGAAGGGTCTGGGCTTTGAGAAGAAAGAACTAGATGAATTCTTGTTCTGCTACGCTCAATCTTATGGGAATGTGGAGTACATTTTCCAGCTATGAAACACAAAACAGAGCAAAACAAACAAACAAACACCCAAAACAAACCTGTGGTCATTGTGAGAATAAAATTTTACATCATATCTGAGAGCTCTTGAAAAATGTGCTCGACCTTGGCTGGCAATGGTGAGGACTACAAAGACACATAGTAGGTGGTTTCTGCCCAAAGGTGTATATAGATGAGACACAAGTAGACTAGTAACTTTGGTAAGATCTTGGTGAGAAGTGTACACTCAAAGATTATGGCCATTACAAAGGAGAAAGGATCATATGTACTGGAGGACTAAGAAAAGTCTTTACAGAGAAAATGAACTTGAGTTTAAGGCTGGGACGGTGGAAATGAAGGTGGAGCGCAGCTGAGGCGCAGCAAGAGCAGGGGACTGAGAAGGAGTGGGAACAGTTAGGACTGTTTAATTTTCCTGGCCACAAAGGGAGCAGAGGGACAAAATTGGAAAGACTTGTTAGGTCTGTATTGTGGAAAACCTTTATTCCAGAAGATATTTTTATTTTTTAAATGTTTTTAAATATTTTTAACTATATATTTTTATTTTATTAATTTCAGGAGAGAGAGAGGAAGGGAGAGGGCTAGAGAGATAGAAACATTAATGAGAGAGTAACACCATTGATCAGCTGCCTCCTGTACAGCCCCACTGGGGATCGAACCCACAACCCAAGTATGTGACCAGAATCAAACCTATGATCCCTTTAATCTGCAGGCAGACACTCTAGCCACTGAGCCAAACTGGCTAGGGCCAGAATATTTTTTTCTGAAGGCAGAGTGAGACAAGATCAGAAATCATGCTTTAAATCTTGGTTAAAACACTACCCACAAAAAAAATCAAGTATAATTTAATTAATGTAATCCTCATTATTCATGGATTCCATATTTGAAAATTTGCCTTCTTGGTCAAATTTGTGATCCCCAAATCAATCATCAGGGCAGTTATTTGCATATGTGTGTGGCATGGTGCTAACCTCAGTTCCCTAAGGCACAGGTTCCCAGCTGCAGCCACAAGGCCGCGCTCTGCCTTCCTGTTTCAGCTCTCAGGCTGTAGACAAGTGTCCCCATGTGATCTGTTTAGTGCCAGGTTTCTCACGGTTTTGTGCTTTTTGCTGATAATTTCACTGTTTAAAAGGGCTCAAAAGTGTAGATCTGCTTAGTGTTCCTCAGTGCAAGAAGGCTGTGGTGTGCTTTATGGAGAAAATACATGAGGTAGGCTTTGTTTAGGCATGAGTCATAATGCTGTTGGCCATGACTTCACTGTTCATGAATCAACAATCCTATCTAATAAAGACAGAATATGCAAATTAACCATCACTTCACGACAAAGATGGCAGAGCCCACAGCCAGTAAGGAGGGAATATGCAAATTGATGCTACAAAGATGGCAGCAGCTGGGCCGGGACACTTGCATCATAACCATGGTGATGATGCAGGCATTCCACCCACCCCGGCCGCTCTGGGCCTCTGGGCAATGCACACATGCAGGCGCGGAGCTGCCGGGGCAGGGAGGGACGCCTGCTAAGCGGGGGGTACGGGGGGGGGGGGTGGAGGGAGCTATAGGAGGATGGCAGGGCTGGAGCGAAGGTGGAAGGTGGCAGCCAGAGTGAAGGCCCGGGTCCCTGGGTGCCAGAGCGAAACCAGTGCTGGCAGCCAGGGGAAAGAAGGCCTATTCTTGCACTAATCTTCATGCATTGGGCCTCTAGTCCTATTTAATTAAAGCCTAATATGCTAAGTGTCCAACCATTCATTAGACCAGTCGCTATGATATGCACTGACCACCAGGGGGAAGACCCTCTGACCGGTAGGTTAGGTTGCTGCTGGGGTCCAGCGGATAGGGACTTAGCGAGATGGGCCAGACACTCCCTGGAGCCCTCCTGTGGTCCCTCCCTGGCCCCGATCATGCACCACTGGGGTCCCTTGGCCTGGCCTGTGCCCTCTTGCAATCCGGACCCCTCAGGGTATGTCGAAGAGCCAGTTTCTGCCTGATCCCACAGGCCAGACTGAGGGTTCACAGGTGCACAAATCCGTTCTCCGGGCCTCTAGTGCAGTGATGGGGAACCTTTTGAGCTCAGTGTGTCAGCATTTTGAAAAACCCTAACTTAACTCTGGTGCCGTGTCACATATAGAATTTTTTTTTTTTCTGCAGATTTGCTTAATTTCTTTACTGGGGAGAAAGGAAAGTTTGACTTTTATATTAAGATTCAGAATATAATTTCATAAATGTATCTCACATTTGGGATTAGAAATTTTTTGATATTTGCAACCATAGTAAAACAAAGATTTATATTTTTGATATTTATATTATATATTTAAGTGCCATTTAACAAAGAAAAATAAACCAAAAAAATGAGTTTTCATGTCACCTCTGACACGCATGTCATCGGTTCGCCATCACTGCTCTAGTGTATTGTATACACTGTCTGTAAACAGAAACATGTGTGCTATGTGTTGATCACTGGACAAAAATCTGTGACCAGAGGCTTGCAGGAACCTAATCTTGTATTTCCCCTGGGAGCTAGTGTCCAGTGTTCACATTCAGTGTTCACAGCAACTTTACAGAATGTAACTACTGTGAATAATGAGAATCACCTGTATATATGGGGGTTGGCAAAAGTAGGTTTACAGTTGTTAGTCTATGAAACACTTTATTATTGTATTATTACTTATTAATTGTTGTATTTTTCCTATGTATAACTGTGAGCCTACTTTTGCCTATCTCTGTATTTATTAAATGGCCACCGAGTGCCTAGCATCATGCTAAGAGCTGTGAAAGATGAGAAAATTATATGTATTTACATATAAAAATACATATGACACTATGTGCATTTTATATGCCAAAGCTGTAGCATAGATAAGCCCAGTTACAGGTTAGCAAATAGAAGACATTAAGATGGGATAAAGGCAGGGAAGGGCTAAGGACACCAGTGGTCCAGGTGGGGGGAACCACAGTGGATGTTTTGACCACATGTTAATACTATCACTGAAATGAAAAATAGTCCCAAGAAGCTACAAAATGCTGACAGGAAGCTTGAAGCTCATTCTAGCTACTAAAACTCAAAGGGCAACAAAAACTTGAACAGATGGTTTGCAGAAGAAATGCGAACGCAATTAATGGTCTCACAACACAAGGTGTGAGGAAGGAAGAGATAAGGTTGTCTCCTGAGGAAGAGTGTCTCTGCAGACACTGAGGGCAGAATGAGGGGAACTGCTGCCTAGCAAACAGTCTAGATTAGAAATGCGCTCAGAAGGAAGCTTGTCACTCTTCGCTGTGTGTATGAATACTTGATATGAGTGAGCTTTTGGCATGATTCATCTCTGAACCTACTAAAGGCAATAGAAATAATAAAAGGATTCGCAAGTTTTCTTTTTTAAAATATATTTTTTTTAATTGATTTCAGAGAGGAAGGGAGAGAGAGATAGAAACATCAATGATGAGAGAGAATCATTGATTGGCTGCCTGAAGACTGAAGGGTCCCGGGTTCCATTCCAGTCAAGGGCATATACCTGGGTTGTGGGCTCAGTCCCCAGTAGGTAACATACAGGAGGCAGACAACCAATGATTCTCTCCCATCATTGATGTTTCTATCTCTCTCTCCTTCTCCTTTTCTCTCTAAAATTATATATAAATTCTCTGTTCTCTTTTGGAAAAAATGTGCTATAATCAGAAATTTACCAGCTTCCTTTGCAGATACGAATAACACTTCTGCAACGTCTATAGGGAAAAATTAAACAACCAAGGCCTTTTACTATTTATTTGAAAGAAAATAATTTTAGAAGCTTGCATATTTTACATCCTACAAACTTCCAAATTTATATACTAATTTAAATCACTTTGAAAACATAGATTTTTTTTTTCCTGGGTGGATAGTTAGCAATGTTGTTCAAATTTGAAATATTTAGTTAACAAATTTGTTTGGAGCATACAATTCCCCTGGCTGGTGTACTCAGTGATTAGAGCATCATCTGGTGCACTGATGGGTTGTGGGTTCAAGTCCCAGTCAGGGCACATACCCAGGTTGCAGTTTGATCCCTGGTCAGGACATGTGTGTGAGGCAACCAATTGATGTTTCTCTCTCACATCAATGTTTCTCTTTCTCTGTCCCTCACTCCCTTCCTCCTTTTCTAGAATCAATGAAAAGCGTATCCTTGGGTGAGGATTAAAATAAAAAAGCATTCCTTATCTTCAATGGAAATTTATAAAGTAATAACAATAACGGGAAACTGCTTGAGCTAATACCTACCATTTCTACTCTTAAATATAGATATTTAGAAATTATTAAGGGCTTGTGCAGCACAGTGAGACTGGCTAAATGCTTCTGCCCATCACACTATGTCTGACGACACAGTACCAGAAAAACTGCATCATGAACTTTCTATGTTAACTTTGAAAAATACTAAACATACATAAGATAAAAACAAACAAATACCTTTGGAGGAGTCTCAGATCCTGGATACTCTCTCTGGTCTAGCTTCTTCCAGCGATCCATTAGCTTGGTTACCATCGGCGTATTAAAATCCACCAACTGGAAGCCTGTAACATTGGCTCCACCATGTATAAACCTCTCGAGAGAAATATCCTTGAATCCCTATAAAAATCAACATGACAATTTGTTCAATTCATCATTATACATCTCAGCTCTTCAATGCTAGATAAATTCATAATCTCTCTCTAGATAACTGGATTTCTAATAAAGCAATGACTGGAACAGGTGCAAGATCCAATTATGTCGATTTAGCTGTTAAATTCTGTCACTCAAAGTCTAATACCTGAGAAAAGGGCATACGTGTTTTCAGTTCAGTTCAGCTCAATTTAACGAGTATTTCTTACAAGTACCGCGCGCTAACCGGTTGTGCCACTGGAGCTCCCAAGTATTTCTTAAATGCCTTTGAATGCCTTTTATGATGCGTAGCTGGTGGATATAAGAGGTGAATATGGTATCATCAACAAGTCCCTTGTTGAAGACATAACTGCCCTCTGGGATTGATGAGCAGAAATGTCTTATGTGACGATAATATCAAGATATCATGGTACTATGAGTATGCGATGGGTTATACCTTTTTAGTGGTTCAGTTTAATTACAAAGTGCTCTAAAAGCAGACAGAGCTGCTAATTCGAGCCAGGAAGGGTAAAAGCTTTGATTACATCAGTCTCTACAATCTTTATAGTCCTGGGAAATGGTAGGGAAGAGAAGAGAGCAAGATAGGCCATTCATGGCCTCCTGTATGATAAGAAGAAAGATTGTGTCCAACCAGTGGAGTAAGGATGCTGGGAGGGGGAAGGTGTCATCTTTTTGGTCCAGAGGTAGTCAATTGAGTTTCAATAATGTTGAAAGGTTATTTCTTTCTATCTATCTATCTATCTATCTATCTATCTATCTATCTATCTATCCATCTATCATCTATCATCTATCTATCTATTATCTATCTATCTATCATCTATCTATCTTTCTATCTATCTATCTATCTATCTATCTATCTATCTATCATCTATCATCATCTATCTTGTTTTATACCTGATCCCTTTTGTCCCTAATAAGTATTTAAAATGCCTTACAAAAATACATACGCAATGCAAAGTGTAAAACAAATAAAAATTGCAAGAAGAGGGCACAGAGCATATTAGGGAAGTGAGTTAATAAACCCAAAGATATTAGCTCAGAGAAAAGTTAACAAAACACACACACACACACACACACACACACACACACACACACACACATACACACGCTTGTACATCTGTATTTGAACTATTTTTTGTTTCCTCTTAGATTTAGTAAAGTTCCTTTTAAAAATATGAATTTGACTCAATTGTTGTGGGAACTAAGAGAAAGTGTTTTGTCTTTTTTTTTTTTTTTTTTTGGTGGAAGTAACATATGCAGCAGTGGCCTTGCAGGTACACAAGGAGTCGGAGCAGGAATCGGGGAGGAGGGGAAGACCTGGGGTTGCCTCGCCAACTGACTGCCTCTCAGCCATGTTTTTGGAAATGTCTGTGTGTTTTTTTAAATAACAAAGGAGGTTGCCTTGCTGTTGGCTACCCAAAACGAAACAAACCAGTCTATTGGCAACTCAGCAAAGTTGCTATGGAAAGCCCCAGGAGTGTGAACTAATAGCTAATATTAATGTTGGGCTTGTTATGTATCAGGCACTTTACTAGACACATCACCTGGATTATCTAGTATAGCTCTCATAACAAGGTTATGAGGTAGATCTTATTATGAGTCATATTTTATAAATAAGGAAAACTGAGGCCCAGTGGGTTACAGCAAGACTATTTAAGCTCACCCAGCAAATACGTATTGAAGCCAAGATGACTCTTGAGTTTGCTTTTTTAATTCCATGCTCTTGTTTATTCTTCTACAAATATGTGTGTTTTTAATTTTGGTATTTACCATAATGTCCCTAGGAGAAGGGGGGGGCGGTAATAATACTGTAGAACACAGCCCCAACTCTAAATCCCACTGTGGTAACTTCCCCACATGTACAATGAGAATGAGAAAGCTAACATAGCTGGTTTGGATTTAGTAAATAATGGCTATTCTTAATTCATTCATTCAACAAATATTTACTTCATGCCTATTATGTGCCAGCTAATTTGACAGCTCATCAGTAACATTCTCATTTCACGGGGAAAGAAACCAAGCACCAGAAAGCAAATCTATGTTTTTGAAATGGGGGCGAACACTGCCCATCAATCTCTAGCTAGTAAAATGTCAGTTAAACATTTGTTTGTTTCTACGAGAATATTGAGCAGACCCACAGTCCAGCAAATAATTTTAGTTTTCTAAAAGCCACAGTGATTCAACTATTGCATTAGCTGCTAATGATGACATTTTTATTTTCTTCCCACAGTGGCTACAATAGACGCTTTCTTTCACAGCATAATCCCACAGCTGCACGACGCGCAGGCAAAGCTGCAGCCTTCAGCAAAGTCATCTGATGTCAAGTCTGATGAACAGTAACCCACATTTCTCTGGGTCCGTCCTGCTGCTATGCTGCCGATAAAGAACAAAATATTGCCACATCTGATTGTAAACTCCTCCCAGATGTGATCCAAATGAATGGTGGCTGGCTAAGTTCATTTTAACGATGTCTGTTTGAGTACAGGCAATGCTTTTCATTTTGTATATTTTAAAATAATTTTCTATAGGAAAAATGATAAGATCTAGAGACAGTTTTGTTGGGAACAGTCATTTTGGTGGTCATTTAGATTTCAGTTTTTACCCAGAAAATATTGTGGAACTGAAAGTTCTGGGTAGCGTTGTAATAAGATTGTAATTCTGCATGGGGGGGGGGGGGCGCGCTTAGGTAACTAAGTAAACAATTTCCCCTACGGCGGTGGGAGGACCCGGGAGAGGCTTCCTATTATTTTGTTGAAATGGGTTGTTCAACAAAGCCTCATGTCACAATGGTTGGTGACCTCCTATGGAAAGATCGTCTTTCAACTTGGTTTTGCTTTTAATTTCCACTTACAGTCCATACATCCTCTGAGGGAAAAGGGGGGCGGGGGGGCAAGAGGAAATTAATAAATTATAGACCTTCAGATAACCTGATGACTATTGATATAGGTACTTAAACACTCATCCTTCCAGATTTCTCTAATTCAGAAGACATGTGTGCTGTTTTGCATTTCAGGCTCACTGGTTTTCTAAATCATTGAGACGCTATGGTACAGTGAGCAGAAGGAATGTCAAGTCGAAAGAGATTCCCTCTTAACATTGTTTAAAATTCAGGTTGTTAAGAAATTGATTAAAGTATGTATTTTTGATGGTCAAAGTAGACAGGTGGTGCATTTGGGCATGCTCAATGAAGGAAAGTTGAACAAATATAAGAAATATAATGAAAAAAACTAAAATAATGTCTCCAAGTTCATGGATCTTAAGTGGGATCATTGCATTTAAGAAAAATGTTAGTCTGCATATTTTGGGAACTGAGTTCTAGTCCTTATCCTGACACTAACAATTTGTTTAAATATTTCTTAAACCATTCACCAGGGGCATCTGGCCTTACAAGGTTATCTATCCTTTGTTGAAAATTGGGTATTGGAGTTTCCTACTATTATTGTATTGCTGTCTTTCTGATTTCAGATCTGTTAATATTTGCTTTATATATTTAGATGCTCTGATATCAGGTATATATCTACAAATGTTATATTCTATTGATGAATCGACCCCTTTATTGTTATATGACCTTTGTGTCTTGTTAGTTCTGGCTTAAAGCCAATTTTGTCTAATACAAGTATAGATTCTCCTTCTTTCCTTGTTTCTATTTGCATGGACTATCTTTTATCCTCTCCTTCACTTTCAGTCTATGTGTGCCCTTAAATCTGATGGAGTCTTTTGTATGCAGCATATAGTTGGGTCTTTATTTGACCTATTAGGAACTCTGTCTTTTAATTGGAGGATGTGATCCATTTACATATAATGTTATTGGTAGGATGGACTTGCTATTAGCATTTTTTAAAAATAATTTTTATTTCTTGAAGTATTACAAAGAGTATTACATATGTCTCCTTCCCCCCCCCCCTTGACACTCCCCCAGCCCCTACCCCCCAGTGTCCTGTGTCCATTGGTTATTCTTATATGCATGCATATAAGTCCTTCGGTTGATCTCTTTAATCCCCGCCCCCTACAAACCCTCCCCAGGCTTACCACTGTAGTTTGACATTCTGTTCAATGCTGCTCTGCCTCTGCATCTACCCCTGTTCATCAGTCTATACTGGTCCCCATTATCTGTCCCAGCCTCACTGGAGCTGTCCCAACCTTACTGGGGCTGTCTCGGCCTCACCGGGGCTGTTTCAACCTCACCGGCGCTGTCCTGACCTCATTGGGGCCATCACGACCTCACCGGGCCGTCTCAACCTCCCTGGGGCCATTCGACTTCACCGGGCTGTCCCAGCCTCACTGGGGCCGTCCCAACCTCACCAGGGCCGTTTCAACCTCCTTCGGTGAGGTAGAGACAGCCCGGTGAGGTTGAAATGCCCCCGATGAGGTCAGGACAGCCCAGGTGAGGTTGCTATTAGCATTTTAAATTTTTCCAGCTGAAAAGGTCCTTTGTTCCTTTCTTCCTCTCTTGTTCTCCTCTTTTGTGATTTGATGATTTGCTATACTGATGTTTTGATCCCTTTCACTTCATCTTTTCTGTTTCTAGTCTAGGTTTTTGCTTTGTGGTTACCGTGAGGCTTACCTAGAGCATCTTATAGTTATAACAGTTTAACTTAAGCTTATAACAACTAAACTTTGAACACATACAAATTATCTGAAATTTAAAACATTCCATCCTACATTTTATGTTTTTGGTATTATAATTTGCATATTTTTATATTGTGTATCCATTTATAAACTATTGTAGTTATAATTCTTTTTAATGCTTTTGTCTTTTGACCTTTATATTAGAATTAGAAGTGATTTACCCACCACCATTACTACAGGGTGTTCTGTATACTGGAGTATTTTGAATTTGTCTGTATATTTACCTTAACCAGTGGATTTTACACTTTCATATTAGTAATTTGTGTCCTTTAATTTCAGCTTGAAATGTTAACATTTCTTGTAAGGCCACTCATGGAGATCAACTCTTTCAGATTTTGTTAGTCTGGTGCCGGGAGCCGGTCCATCCTTGCTGTTTCAAGGGACCTGGCATATATGGCATACGGTTCTTAATATGTTTGCTCACCTTCTTGGCGCTGTGTTTTAACCAAGGTCACCTCTCCGAGAAAGGTTGAATCCCCAGGTAGGGATTTTCCCCTGAAGTTAGGGAGGGAATAAAACCCCTCAACTAAGTGCCAGGCGGGTAATTAATCCCTTTAACTACGAACAATCATCTTAAACTACATAATCTTTTCTCCCTGGAATGGAGATAAGAAACGCCCTAACCTTTGTAATAGAGATTGATAGGATTGAATCAACTGGTATAAATACAGTTGTAACAAGACAGAAACACTCAGAACTCAGAACTCAGAACTCAGAACACAGAACTAAGGACATAGGGCTTGGAAGACAGGACCAAGAGAGACAGAGCCTAGGCACAGAACCTACATAGAACGTTCTCTAGAGACAGAAGAACTTCGCTGGAGAGAGCATGCCGGAGGATCCTGGAGAGGGACTGTCCTCGGAGCCTAGAGACAGAGCCTAGCGGGAGAACATGGCAAGGGATCCTGGACTGAACCTGACTACAGAGATTGGCAGGAGAACCTGACTGGAACCTGGACACTGGACCTGCCTGGAGAACCTGGACAGAACCTGGCTGGAGATCCTAAGCAGAACCTCTCTGGAGATCCAGACCAGAACCTGGCTGGAGATCCGGGCTAGAGATCCTGGCTAGGCTGCTGATCAACTGAACGCTGTCTCCGTGTCCTTCCTTCTTCGCCGACTCCGTCTATGCCTTTGGGGACCCCTGGACCCGCTGGGGTTGGACCCCGGCAGTCTGGAAAACTATCTCTCCAATTCTGAATGACATCTTTGTCAGGTAAAGCATTCTTGGTTGGCAGTTTTTCCTCTATCAGCCCTTTGAATATATCATCTCACTTTCTTCTTGCTTGTAAGATTTTGCTGAAAAATACACTTACAGTCTTGTGGTGGTTCCCTTGTACATAACAAGTTGCTTTACTCTTGCTCATTTTAAGATTCTCTCTTTGTTTTTATTTAATTTAATTATAATGCATCTCAGTGTGTGTCTCTTTAGATTCAGTTTTTGGTATTTTTTGGTCTTGTTGGATCTGGATGCATGTTTTTTTCCCTGGCTTAGGAACATTTTCAACTATAATTTCTTTGAACAGGCTTTCTGCCCCTTTATCTCTTTCTTTTCCTTCTGGAACCTCTATAATGTGTATATTAATCAATTTGACCATGTATCGTAAGTCCCTTAACTATCTTCAGTCTTTTTCAGTCTGTTTTCTTTTTGTTTATCTGATTGAATTCCACTGTTCTGACTTCAAGTTAGTTGCTCTTTTCTTCCCCTTAATCTAGTCTGATATTAAACCCTATACTGAACTTTGAAGTTCAGTTATTGTATTCTTCAGCTTTGTGATTTCTGTATGGTACCTTTTTATATTTTCTATTCCTTTGTTGAAATTCTCATTTTGTTTTTGTGTGGCTTTCCTAACCTCACGAAGCATCTTTACAACTGTTTTTTGAACTCCCTTTTGGACAAACCAGGGCAGTCTAAGCTCTCAAACCTGCCTGATTGCTCCAGCTGCCTTCTCTGAGCACCTAAATGTAGGTGATTATAAGCCTGACCCTTAGGCAGCAGCTTGAAAGTATGCAGTCAAACCCATTTGAGGAAAGATTGGGAACTGGGCATTTTGCTTGTTTCCTCGACACTGAGCCCTGGGGGGATAGCTGTGGCAATTTCTCTCATGCACTACCAGTTAAGAACTGCTTCACTGTTTGCTACGGTCCTGTGGGGCTTGTGAATGCAAGCTCAGTTGGCTATCAGATTCAGTTGTCCCTTGGGCAGCATAAGCAGAAGATGGGGTGCCGGGCATGTGCACAATCTCCTTCTAGAGACAGGTTGGCAACCTGGTGTACAGTTAGAGGAAGCTGGAGGAAAGAAAGTGGCATACATGCTTACCAGCTCCCCTGGTGCCATGGAGGATGACAGCCAGGCCCCTACATGTGTGTAGCTAGACCCTTGAAGACGGACTCTCAGGTTGCAAAGTATAGAGTCAATCCTCTTCCAGGAAAATACTGGGGGATGGGCATTTTTGCTTTCTCCCTCTGTGGTGAGGCCCGTGGGACAGTCACATGGAGTGCTTATGCACCCGTTTAGAACGGCTTCTATTTTCTATGGTCCTGTGGATCTTGTGGATACATGTGCCATTGGCTTTCAGAGGTAGACATTTTTTTTAGGCGGGGTTCTGTCTCTTGAGTGGCAGGGGTGCTAAATTTTTAGTCCAACTCTTTGTTCATCATGGAGGAGCTGAGAATTGGGGATTTCCTTAAAATTGTATGACACTGTACCAGGGATAGTGTTTATGGAGAGAATGTGTCTCAGCCTTCCCTACCCATTTTGATGTGGGTATTTTCTTAGTTGCCTGAAATATAAGAGTCACACAGCTACTTTCTGCATTTCTTTCAGAGGACTTCCTCCGTGTGTGCATCTGTGGGATGAAGGACATTCAGGAGCTTTCTCTGTTTCCATCTTGATCCCTCCAACTAAGTCAATCTTGATGAGTTGGTTAGGTAGCAACCCCATTAATTGAATATTATAATTGTAATTTAGAAATATAATTTTTTTCTTAAGTTTACTTTTAGAATGTTTGTTGCTACTGTATAGAAATACAGAGATATTTGTATATTGACTTATATTTTGCAACCCTGCTAAACCCATTTATTAGTTTTCAGTTTTTTGAAATTAGATTTCTTAGGACTTTCTATATATAAAACCATCTTTCTCAATCTGGATGCCTTTTATTTATTTTTCTTGCCTAACATCCCTTGCTTGAACCTTTAGTACAATGTTCAATAAAAATTATGAGAGGGACATCCTTGTCTTGTTAATAATCTTAGGAGAAAATCACTCAGTCTTTCAATATTAAGTATAATATTAATAGTCTTTCTTTTGGTACTTAATTGATTTCACATTTGGGAATCCTATGGGCATAGTTCTCAAGAAATAGCTGCTGATTGGCCCAATGAAACAAAAATCATTCGGCTTTTGAAAGTCAGTTTCTTAAGGATAAATGAATAAGTCAATAGAATTCATATTAAGAATCTATATTATGATGTAGCTATGTACAAATTACTGGCCTAGTCATGTGTTACAATGATACCAATTACATATGGTAAAGCTTGGTTATTTTTAGTCAGAGTGATGATTATATTACCCAATACAAGCAAAATATTTTTCTACTCCATATACTGTTAATTAGTCATTATACAGATAACTTGCATATGCTACATCTATTAGGGCTGTTTAAGACAGTCTGTGATACCCATTAGGATGTTATAGTTATTAATTCTTCCCATTTTGTATTGGTTTGTGAACGTCAGAAATTTATTTCTGGCATGACAATGTATAATGTGTCAATTTTCTTTTTCTGAATTCCATTGTTTGAAAAGAATAGATGTCAATATCTGCTTTTTGCCAGAATCTCCTTATATAATGTCATTGTGAATTCAGACATTTCATAAGCATGAGATTTTTTTTGTCTTACAGTGATTAATATGAGACTATACTAGTTTTAAGATTTACATATATTTGAATTTTTATAAATATATTAGAATATTCAGACTCTGGGCCTTCTAAAAATAATGAAAAGCATTAGTCAAAGTTTCTCAGTAGCTTCATGATAATCCCTTAAGTAGCATAATTATACTTTATTCAAGAAACACAATACAGTAACTGTTTAGAGTCTATTGCTGCATTTTAATATCTCAAATCCATAATGAAACTGAGGTCACTAACCACAGAAAATTCCTGTCTCAATATGTGATAAAGATAGTGGATACATTGCGATCTCTTTGCAGCCATTGTTTCTTTTCCTTCTTCAAGGACAATATCCTTACCAAAGAAATTGGTGGGAAAAGTGAAAAAGAAGAAAACATTCTGAACTTCTCTAAGATATACCACTTTTGAGACCAAGCCCTGGGGGCAGATGGTACTCCAATAAAGGAGAATATCCCTCCGCATGGCTAGTTCATTCCCTACACGGCAGAGTTAACAAGAAATACCAAGTGAGACTTGCCAAGAATTTAAAAAGACTTGCCTTAGGTCATTAAAGATTTTATACTAATGCATATATCTGATTCAATAACCAACTACATTTAATATGAGAAAAACTGACATAATTTTTAAACAATTTGAGTTACAATACAAAACTTTCTCAAACAGCCATTTCAATCTTGTTTTTCTTAAAATTAGAGGACATGGTTTGCCAGTTCCCATCATTCTTGTAATACCTCTAAGTATTGGCAATCTCTTTTTATTCACTTTTTATTATCATTTCATAAATGATAACAACTTGTATTTATAATTCAAGTCCCAAACAAAATCCTGGGAGAAAAACCTAGTGTGTTATTTTTAGAATGGTCATTTTAGACTATCCTTTATTTATTAATTTTTATTTTAAAAAATTCTTTATTGTTGAAAGTATTACATGTGTTTCCTTTTCTCCCGATTGTCCTCTCCCAGCCTGCCTCTGCCTCCCAGCCTTGGCCTTCACCCCTCCCCGCCATTGTCTGTGTCCAGTGGTTATGCTTATATGCATTCAAGTTTTTAGGTTGATCTCTTACCCCCTCTCACCCACCCTCCCTCCCTTGCCTTCCCTCTGAGGTTTGATGGTCTGTGATAATTCTCTGTCTCTGGATCTATTTTTGTTTATCAGTTTATGTTGTTCATTATATTCCACAAATGAGTAAGATCATGTGATACTTATCTTTCTCTGACTGGCTTATTTCACTTAGCATAATGCTCTCCAGGTCCATCCATGCTGTTGCAAATGGTAAGAGTCTTTCTTTTTTACAGCAGCATAGTATTCCATTGTGTAGATGTACCACTGTTTTTTAATCCACCCATCTGCTGATGGGCATTTAGGCTGTTTCCAAATCTTAGCAATTATAAATTGGGCTGCTATGAACACAGGGATGCACAAGCTCTTTCTGATTGGTGTTTCTGACTTTTTGGGATATATTCCTAGGAGTGGGATTACTGGGTCAAATGGGAGTTCCATTTTTAATTTTTTGAGGAAACTTGTACTGTTTTCCACTGTGGCTGAACCAGTCTGCATTCCCACCAGCAGTTCCCTTTTCTCCACATCCCATCAGCACTTGTCATTTGTTGATTTGTTAATGATAGCCATTCTGACAGGTGTGAGATGATACCTCATTGTCATTTTATTTGCATCTCTCAGATGATTAGTGTTTAAACATTTTTTCATATGTCTCTTGGCCTTCTGTATATCCTTTTTCAAAAAGTGTCTATTTAGGTCCTTTGCCCATTTTTTTTTTTATTGGATTGTTTATCTTCCTTTTGTTAAGTTGTATGAGTTCCCCATAAATTTTGGAGGTTTAACCCTTATTGGATGTCACATTGGCAAATATGTTCTCCCATGCAGGAGGTTTTCTTTTTGTTTTGTTGATGGTTTCTTTGGTTGAGCAGAAGCCTTTTATTTTGATGTAGTCCCATTTGTTTATTTTCTCCTTCCTTTCTATTGTCCTAGGAAATGTGTCAGTAAACAATTCTATGAGCTATATCTAAGACTTTGCTGCCTGTGGAATCTTCTAAGATTTTTATGGTTTTCCATCTTCTGTTTAAGTCTTCTATAAATTTTGACTTTATTTTTGTGTATGGTGTAAGTTGGTGGTCAGGCTTCATTTTTTTTGCATGTATCTGTCCAATTTTCCCAACATCATTTATTGTTGAGACTGTCTTGAATTCATTGTATGCTCTTGCCTCCTTTGTCAAATATTAATTGAGCATAATGTCTTGGGTCGATATCTGGGCTCTCTGTTCTGTTCCATGTGTCTGTTCTTGTGACAGTACCATGCCGTTTTGAGAACAGTGGCTTTATAATATAACTTGATATCTGGTATTGTGGTCCCTCCAACTTTGTTCTTCTTTCTCAAGATTGTTGTGGCTATTTGGGGTCTTTTTTTTTTTTATTCCAGATGAATTTTTGGAGAGTTTGTTCCAAGAGTGTGAAATATACTGTTGCTATTTTAATGGGGATTGCTTTGAATCTATAGATTTCTTTGGGTAGTATGGACATTTTAATGATGTTGATTCTACCAATCCGTGAACACGGTATGTCCTTCCATTTGTTTATGTCTTCCTCTATCTCTTTTATTTTCAATGTCCTGTAGTTTTCCAAGTACAGGTCTTTTACTTCCTTAGTTAAGTTTATTCCTAGGTATCTTAATTTTTTGGTGTAATGTAAAATGGAATTGTTTTTTAGTTTCTCTTTCTATGAGTTCATTATTGATGTATAAAAAAGCCACAGATTTCTGGGTATTAATTTAGTATCCTGCTACATTGACAAATTCATTTATTAGGTCTAGTAGCTTTTTGATGGAGTCTTTGGGGTTTTCTATGTACAATATCATGTCATCTGCAAATAATGACAGTTTTACCTCTTCTTTTCCAATTTGGATGCCTTTTACTTCTTCTTGTTTGATCACTATGGCTAGCAATTCCAGTACTATGTCAAACGGGAGTGGTGAAAGTGAACATCCCTGTCTTGTTCCTGTTCTTAGGGGAAACGAGTTTAGTTTTTGCCCATTGAGTATGATGTTGGCTGTAGGTTTGTCATATAAGGCTTTTATTATCTTGAGGTATGAGCCCTCTAATCTCACTTTGCTGAGAGCTTTTATCAAGGGTGTTGGAATTTGTCAAATGCTTTTTTTGCATCAATTGATATGATTATGTGATTTTTATTTCTCAATGTGTTTATGTGATGTATCACATTTATTGATTTGTGGATATTTCACCATCCTTGCATCCCTGGAATAAACCCCACTTTGTCAGTGTATAGTCTTTCTAATGTAATGTTGGATCTGATTTTCTAGAATTTTGTTGAGGATTTTAGCACCTATGTTCATCAGGGATATTGGCTGTAATTCTCTTTCTTTGTAGTGTCTTTATCTGGTTTTGGGGTTAGGGTAATGCTGGCTTCATAGAAAGAGCTTGGAAGTGTTCCTTCCTCTTGAATTTTTTGGAATAGTCTGAGGAGGATAGGTTTTAGTTCTTCTTTGAATGTTTGGTAAAACTCCCCTGTGAAGCCATCTGGACCAGGTTTTTTGTTTGCTGGAAGTTTTTTGATTACTGCTTCAATTTCATCAGTTGTTATTGGCCTATTCAGGTTTTCTGATTTTTCCTGATTGAGTATTGGAAGTATTTTTCTAGGAATATCCATCTCATCTAGGTTGTCCAGTTTGTTGGAATAGAGTTGTTTGTAGTATTTTTTTTTTTTTTTACAACCCTTTGTATTTCTGTGGGTTTGGTTGTTACTTGCGTCTTTCATTTCTAATTTGGTTTTTTTTGGTCCTTACTCTTTGCATCATGGTGAGCCAGGCTAAAGGTTCATCAATCTTGTTTATCCTTTCAAAGAACCAGCTCTTGGTTTTATTGATCTTTTGTATTTTTTTTTTTTGTCTCTATGTCATTTATTTTCACTCTGATCTTTATTATTTCCTCCCTTTTGCTTACTCTGGGCTTTTCTTGTTGCCTTCTTTCTAATTCTTTAAGTTGTAGGATTAGATAATTTATTACCAGTTGTTTTTCGTTGTTGTTGTTTTGTTTTTGAGGTGGACTTGTAGAGCTATGAACTTCCTTCTCAGGACTGCTTTCACTGTGTCCCATAGGATTTGGATTGTTGTGTTTTCATTGTCATTTGTTTCCAGGATGTTTTTTATTTCTTCTTTGATGTCTTTGGTAACCTATTGTTTAATAGCATGCTATTTAGCTTCCAAGTGCTTGATTTTTTGAAATTGTTTTTTTAGTTGATTTCTAATTTTATGCCACTGTGCTCTTAGAAGATGCTTGATATGATTTCAATCTTCTTGAATTTGAAGAGGATTTGCCTGTGTCCCAATATGTCACCTATTTTTTTAAATGTCCCATGTGCACTTGAGAAGAATGTACATTCTGTAGCTTTAGGGTGAAATGTTCTGAAGATGTCAATTAGTTCCATCTCATCTAGTGAGTTAATGATTGCTGTCTCTTTGCTGATATTTTTTGTCTAGAGAATTTATCTCTTGATGTCAATGGGGTATTAAAGTCCCCTACTATGATTGTATTGCTGTCGATCTCTCCCTTGATACCCTCCAGAAGCTTTTTTATGTATTTGGGTGCTCCTGTATTGGGTGCATATTGCTAGAGTTATATCCTCTGGTTTTATTGATCCCTTTAGTATTATGAAGTAGCCTTCCTAATCTCTTTTTATGGCCTTCACCTTGAGGTCTATTTTGTCAGATATAAGTATCGGTACCCCATCTTTTCTTTCATTTCTTTCTACCTGAAATTTTTTTTTCCATCCCTTCACTGTCAGTCTGTATGGTCCCTTGTTCTGAGGTGGGTCTCTTGTAGACAGCATACTAGTATATATGGGTCATGTTTTCTTATCCATTCAGCCACCCTATGTCTTTTGATTGGAGCATTTAAACCATTTACGTTTAAGGTTATTACTGATAAGTACTTATTTGTAGCCATTTTTATTCTTTATGCCTGTTCCTTCTATTTCTTCTTTATACAACAGTCCCCTTTGCATGTCGGCATTGCTGACTTGCTTGTAATAAACTTCTTTAGCCTTTTTTTTTTTTGTCTGTGAAGCTCCTGATTTCCTCTTCAATTTAGAATGATAGCCTTGCTGGATAGAGTATTCTTGGATTCAGTCTCTTTCTTTGTATCACTTTGTATACTTCATTCCATTCCCTTCTGGCCTGATGTGTTTCTGTGGAGAAATAATTTGATAGTCTAAGGGAGATCCCTTGTAGGTAATTATCTGTCTCTCTCTTTCAGCCCTTAAGATTCTCTCTCTGTCTTTAACATTTGCCATTATAATTATGATGTTTTTTGGTGTGGGTCTTTTTGGGTTCATCTTGCTTGGGACCCTCTGTGCTTGTGTGACCTTTTTCTTTCACAAATTAGGGAAGTTTTCTGTCATTATTTCTTCAAACAGGTTTTCTAATCCTTGCTCCTCTTCTTGTCCTTCTGGCACCTCTATTATACGGCTGTTACTTCATTTCATGTTGTCCCAAAGCTCCCTTAAACTCTCCTTCCTTCTAATTTTTTTGTCCAATTGCTGTTCAGATTGGGTGTTATTTTTCTATCCTGTCTTTTAACTCACTGATTCGGTTCTCTGCTTCTTCTACTCTACTATTGAAACCTTCCAATGTGTTCTTTATTGCAGCTATGTCATTCTTCATCTTCTCTTGTTTCTTACACATGGTGAATTTCTCATCCAGACTTTTGAGCATTCATATAACCATTACTCTGAATTCTTTCTTTGACAAATAGCTTGCCTCAATTTCATTTCATTCCTTTTCTGGCAATTCCTCATTTCCTTTTCTTTGTTGATTGTTTCTTTTTCTCCCCATTTTTGCTGTCTCTTTCTGGCTCTGGGAACTCTGTTTGTGGTCCGAGAGGTTAAAGCTCCTAGTGGTCCAATGATTCAGGACTTGCTAGCCGAGAGGCAGGGTCTGTCTTGAGTTTCATACATTTTTGTCTCTGCTCTGAATTATAACCCACTCTCCCATGGCTCTGGTCCCTCAGTTTCTGCTTCAAATACTTGGGGTTGGCAGGGGCACCTGCACAGTTCCTGTGGTGTGTGACTCCCTGTGAGGGCCCAGAGCCCTCTGGCATGCAAGTCACTGTGTGGCCCCAACACCCAAGGCCTGATGGCACCCTAGATTCCTCTTCCATTGCACCTTTAGCGTGGTCCTGTGACCTGTGGCTGGGTGCTTCGGTCGTACCGGCAGCTCTGTCCTGGGCCTCGGGGTGAGCATGCACCAACTGAGGGCTCTCTCCTGGGCCAGGGTGGAGGGTGTGCTGGACTGCAGCTCTGTACTGGGACTGGGAATGGGGCAGGGCAGGGGTTCAGCTGGAGACCTAAAGTGCGGGATCCTGGGATGCTGGGTCTGGGCTCCAGTGAGGAGGCGCAGCTGGGGAGGTCTCTCTGGTGTGCACTCACTGTAGATATCTGGAAGCCTACGGTGTGGGTACCATGCTACTCCCTACAAAGGTATGGTGGTGGTCCCACATGGGTTATGGCTAGCAAGCAACTCTCCTGCACTGGTTCATGGCAGTGTCGGAGGTCAGTCCGGGGATTGATGTTGCTGTGATCCTGGCCTCTGCTACCCCCACTTCAAGATGGTGTGGGTTCTGTGCCAAAGCTGTGCGGGCCTAGGAGTGCCTGTGGTGGCAGCAGGGCCTCCCCATCTAGGAGAGCTAGATCCTCCAGTCCCCGGGACTCCTGTGTTATCTAACTGTCCCTCACTCCTCCACACTCACACCACACATGTCCACACACGCTCCTCTCACTCCTTTCCTCCGTCACACGTTCTCTCTTCCTGCTGTCCTGTTGCCAGCCCTGTTGATCTCTGGCAATCTTTATTCATAGAGAGGCATTTATCATTGATACAGAGAAAAGGCCATTATTTAATGTGGAGTGATAGCATAGTAAAGCAATCATTGTAATTATCTTTAAAGGTCATTTTGGCAGATAGCAAGCTAATCAGCATCAAATATATTGAATTCTACATTAGAAATATAATGATCTTTGAAGTAAAAATAGAATCCTGTGTAATAAAAACTTAGTAATATAGTAACAATTATTCAACTAATTAGTAAGTAATATATTGTAATCATTTATTGGAACATTATTTTGAGGCATAGTTAAAATAATCTTGAATGCTTGAGAAATTCTTATGAAAAATAGAAAATAAAGAGTTCTTACCAAGTTTGCGATGATATAATGGTAGCCTTTAACATGCTTTCCAACACTCACAATCTGTGAAGATATAAGGAAATAAGAGAAACCAATTATATTTTACTGAATGATTATATTTTTAACAGTTGAATTTTAACCTTTTTAGCATAATTCCTTATAGAAGCTGATGAGAAAATGACACCATTTTCCTTAGGAGAGTGAATTATCCAAATGAATAGTTTACATATTTATATTTATAAAAGGTTAAGTTACCGTCCATCTGTCTGACCATCCATCCATCCAACCAACCGACCGACTGTTCGGTACCTATGACGTACACTGGCAATTTAAAAATAAACGTTGACTCGCGCATGTGTGACACATATAAAGCTCTCGCCGGCACCAATCACACGCGTGTGTTTTGACCTGTCATTATTGATCATGAATTTTGTTGTTATTGTTGACATTGTGAAGCTGAAAGAAAGCGGAAATTTTCACACCTATTTGAGGGATCATTCCATTGATTCAACGGATGATGCCAAAAAGTAAAGTTTTCCCATAGAATTTCTTAATAGTATTACCCCTTCAGGAATGCCTTGTCATAAATTAAAAGTGAAAGTACGTGCAATCATCATGCTACTGAGAAATATTAATAGTAAATGGGGTCTTTGTAATGGTACTAGATTTATTATCACAAGATTGTGAACTAACATAATCGAAGCTGAAGTATTAACAGGATCTGTGAAGGAGAGGTTGTTCTGATTCCAAGAATTGATTTGTCCCCATTTGACACTGGCCTCCCATTTAAATTAATTTGAAGACAGTTTCCCATGATGCCAGCATTTGCGATGACTATTAATAAATCACAAGGACAAACTCTAGACAGAGTAGGAATATTCCTACCTGAACTCGTTTTTGGACATGGTCAGTTATATGTTGCTTTCTCTTGAGTTCAAAGAGCATGTGTCTTTAAAGTTGTAAATACTTCATCACAAGGGAAATTAGTTAAGCACTCAAAGTGTTTTTACTCTTAATGAGGCATACAGGGAGATATCAGATAAGTTTAATCAATTTATCAGTCATTGTTTTTATCAATGTTGTTTTTATATCATATTTTTGTTGTTTTTATATCATGTTTTCGTTGTTCTCATATCATGTTTTTGTATCATGTCTTTGTTGTTGTTATACCATGTTGTTATTGTTTATTTATTAATCAATTTATATATTATTTTCATATACATTTTACTAATTTTCTTTCATCTCTGACACTTCTGTTATAGAGAAAGGGCGAATAGCGATATTAAAATATTTCTCCTAAGTAATTTCTTTTCAATGTTCATGAATCTGTGCACCAGGCCACTAGTATTTCTATAAAATATATACTTACATAAGAAGCTTAAAATGATTTTGTTCCAAAAAATTTAGATGCACTTAATTTACTGATAATTTATACAAATGCACAATAAATTGTTAGATGTCTTCAACTGGTAAGAATCATTTTCTGAGTAGATTGGATTATTGTTGTGAGGAGCAAACAATATATTTCTGAGGTCAATTTCTGTTTTCAGATACCTCTAATACCACAAAAGTTAATTCTCACTTGCATATGGGTATAGCAGTATTTTATTACAATAAAGAAAATAAGGAGAAGACATCATCACGGTACTTTCTCTCTCCTAGATTCATTTTTTTAACCTAAGAATGTTTTTTAGGAAGTTTTAGGAAATTAGAGACACAGACATTTTTAAGAAAAATAAATAATAGGATTATTTAAAAAGTACAACTGAATTTCTGCACTAGAAATTAAAACTCTTATTTTAAAACTGAAAAATTCCTTCCAAAGAAAATTTAATGACAGTTAATAGTGGGCAGCTTTGTAACCTCATTGGTCAAATGTAACAAAGTAATGTAAGATTTTCATGTACTTTCATAATTAAAAAAGTAAGTTGTTTTTAGCATTTTATTATCCTCTAAAAATTAGTGACTTGTGTATAAAATACAGGAAAACCCTATTTAAATGTTCTTAGCATTTTAATATCCTCTAAAAACATTTCTTTGTAAATTAGTGACTTGTGTATGAAATCCGGAAAACCCTATTTAAATCCTAGGAATTGTGCTGGGAAACTGTTTTGTGCACATGGCTATCAGTGAAATGGAATCACTGCTTATTTCATCTTTTCTTTTGGCTACACCTCACATCTCCTCTTTGTCTTTAAGTTTCTGTATTTTCACTACAATGAGTTTAAATGTTTACTTTTTGTTTACATTGTTCAGGATTTGTTGTGCTTCCTGACTATGAGGATTGCCCTTCAACAATTCAGGGAAATTCTTAACCAATATCCCTTAAAATTCCTTCAAATATTTTTTTGTGTGTGTTTGCTTCTAACAGATACTGCAATGTTGGTATTTGTTACCAACTAGGCCACTTCTTAAAAAATATATGTTTTTATTGATTTTAGAGAGAGAGAGAAAGGAAGGGGGATGGAGATAGAAAGAAACATCGATGTGAGAGAGAAGCATCAACTGGCTGCCTCCTGCATGCCCCCTGACCAAGGATGGAGCCTGAAACCTGGGCATGTGCTCTGACTGGGAATGGAACTGGTGGCCTTTCAGTGCATGGGACGATGTTCAACCAACTGAACCATACTAGTCAGGGAAGTAGGGCCACTTTTATAATAATTTATCCATTTCTATTTGTGTGTATAAATTCTAAATACAAGCTGTCTGAAGAAGACTGTGATGTCAAATTCTCATAGAATATATCTCCCTCACCACACTAAGCCCAGGCTAAGACAGAAAACACTTAGTTGACTCCTGGTATAGATAATAGATTTTCTTCTATTCTGTTATTAGGGTGTTACCCTTCAATAGTCTGGCTAGCTATGAGATCTTAGATATAATTTATTGCCTTGACTGAGTCCACAGGTCCTGTTCTTGGGTGAGCATTAAATTCCCAGTCAGGCTACCCAAGCTGGCAACTTCCTTTGGTGCAGTCATCTGTTATTCTTGGCCCCTGAAGGTTTGGTTTTCTTTACTTTCTTGGAAGCTCAGCTGTGCATTTGAAATGCTTTACACAGCATTTTTACATGTTCTGTATGTCAGATTTATCTTGTCCACAATTTACCTAAAACAAATTTCCCTTGACAATCTCACCATAAAGATGCAATAAAAAGATGAGATTATAAATAAAGTTCAGTAAAGAAACAGCTTAATTAGTCATTATAATGGGTCGCCCAAAACTGAGTGATTTATCATGGGCAGAGTAGCCCGAAGCTCTCTTATTGTGGGGCCATCTCAGATACAGCTTATGCAAAAGACAATTATCAAGACACATGATGGTTGGTACTCACCTGGGAAACTGCATTCCACTCTGTTTACTAGAAATTCCTACTATTTGGCATGAGCAGGGATTATTGCCACTTGGCCATCCATAATTTATCTCTTACTGATTCATCATAACTTTCTCTGTTGTGGCTATTTAAGCCTTTTTGCACTCTCTAAGCTCCCAGGCAAATCCTGTCTCTTCTTTCTCAACACCCTTAGCTTATGATTTCTGTGTGGCCTCAAGTCAATATATTATCTCTGCTTTTGTTTAAATTCACTTTAAAGTGTAATACTTATAAATGTGAAACCAGTGGAAATTCTGCACTGGGTATCTGTAAAGAAATCATTATCAGTTCTAAATTGCCTGGCAAAGAACTATAATAAATTAAAAGTTATGTAATACATTTTCAAAGGATGAGGACTTAGAGAAACCACAAAGAACCAAAAGTGACATGAATCCTGGCAGCAAAGGCCTTGTAGAGCTTGATATGCATCCGCATTCTGGGAACTGAGGGCCCCAGGGAGCAGTGATCTGCAGATTTATTAACCTGGCCGGTGATGCTAGAAAGAATACCATTTCTGCTGATCCAGCTCCAGGCTGGGAAAAAAACAAATGTGCTGCATACATTGTTGCAAAGACCTCATTGCTTGAACACTCACCACCCTTACCTGGGGTGGTCATAGTTTAATGCAAGATCATGGTCCTTCTGCCAACTATCCAACACTTGATGAAAGTTTCTTTGTGAGAAAAAAAAAACCACACCAATTTATACTCCATAGTAAAGAACCCTATACCTAGAATGTCAATTATTTAAGTAAAAATATGATTGGGTAAAGTTGACAGTGTCATTAGTGTTGTTTTACATCTTTCATGATCTCAACCAAAGTTAAGACTATTTTATGTAAAAAAAAAAAAAAATCAAATCTGAGTGACTTGAATTTGGATGTAGTCCAAACCTGTGTCTCTGATGTTATTCTTTATGAAGAGGGGAAAGAAACAGCTTGAGGTGAATGACATGAATATAAAACAGCACTACCTTCATTCAAGTGTTTTGGTTGAGTTGTCAAGGGAAAACAATGCTTAGGGTGACGACTGGCTGCAAAAATTAATTATGGCCGTTTATAAAGACAGAGAAACGTAGGAGTAAAAAATCTGCACTTTTATTATTTATCTTCTTAAAAGAAACAGTTTGAAACTAGACAAAGAATAATGATTGAGTGCCTGGAGTAGAGTTTTAAATTAGGATGGGTTAAGAAGGACATACAGGTTATTCTGATCATATGCTTTCAAAAGAACCCATCTTTATAAGAATAAAACACTTAGGAAAAGTGATTAATTGATTCCTTCACTTACTGTTTCTTGTTTATTTTTAGGAAATAGCCATAGTGTTGGACAGATTTAGTTCTAAAATCAGGCTTATGTACGTCAATAAGGTAAATGCCAGATGGCATCACTGCAATTGTTTTATTAACAAATTATGGCATAATCTATTTTTATGAATGGGACTGGGACTTTTAAACCTTTATTTACTTATTAAAATTAGAGAAAAATAAACCCACGACCTTTACATAAAAGTAGGTCAGTAAATGTCTTTTATGTATATGTTTACAGTTAGAAAATTTAAGGATTATAAAGATAAGTAAGTCAGTGCTGCTGTTACAAGGATGCTTATTATAACTGCAATAGAAGGCAAAGTAAAGGAAGTGGTGTGGGTTTTAAGGAACGATGGTAATATTTGATTGGGAGAACAAGGACTTTTTAAAGAGAGAATAGATCCTATTAAATATTGAGCAGATGAATAAAGAAGCTAATGAGAATATAAATGTCATAAACACTAGTACATTATGATCAATTTGAGACTTGAAAATGAATAAAGTTTGGTCTTCAATCCACAATCAGATTTCATATTAATCCTTTATGTATCAATGGTTCATACAGTATTCAGATTTCTTTTGAGAATAGAGCTGATATGTATTACCTGAAACTATTATTATGAAGCTGTGATTGTTATATTGAGCACTGCCGTCAAGCTGAAGGCCTGCAATGGCACACGATTACAATATGAATAATTTTGGTCTCCCTCCCTTTTTTTTTTCTTTTTTTTAAAAATATATTTTATTGATTTTTTACAGAGAGGAAGGGAGAGAGATGAGAGTTAGAAACATCGATGAGAGAGAAACATCGATCAGCTGCCTCCTGCACATCTCCTACTGGGGATATGCCCGCAACCCAGGTACATGCCCTTGACAGGAATCGAACCTGGGACCTTTCAATCTGCAGGCCGACGCTCTATCCACTGAGCCAAACCGGTTTCGGCTCCCTCCCTTTTTAAAAATATGTTTTTATTGATTTGACAGCGAGAGAGAGAGAGAGAGAGAGAGAGAGAGAGAGAGAGAGATCAACAGGAGAGAAACATTGATCACCTGCCTCCTGCACGGTCCTTACTAGGGATGGAACCAGCAACCCAGGCATGTGCCCTGCCTGGGAACACAACCAGCAACCTCTCCATGCATGGGATGATGCTCAACCAACTGAGCCACACCAGCCAGGGCTGGGTCTCCCTTTTTAACTAGATTTCATGTCAGCTGGAAATTCCTCTCCCAGTTATCATGTTACCGAGAATTCAGTGACATGGAGAAAACAGTATTACCTATTTGGTGTTAAATGTTGGACATTTATTGTAATGAGGGCAGTCACTCTCACTAATCCTTTTCTTCTCCAGAAATGTCAAACTCCCAAATGTCCCCCGAATGATGATTTTAAAGATGCTTCAAAATATTTTATTATATACAAACAACAAAACATTAGTTTGTTTAGTTAGTTTTCTTATAAAAAGAAAAACATAAGGCACAGGGCTCTTGCAAACAAGCTGTGGACTTAAACTACAATCTTATAACAGAAGGACCTTTAATTTGGAGCATGTGATGCACAGATAGGGAAAGGAAAGTAAAGAGCCAAGACCAAACAGAACTAAGGCTGCTTTTTAGTGTGAGAAGAGATTTGAGAAGATAGAAAATAAGAGCTCTCATCAAATATTTTAAGAGAAAGAAGTACACATATGCACAAACACATGTGTATATATGTATATATGTACTTTTTATTCTCTTCTATACTTGGAGATGTTAGAAATTATAAAAGCTTCTAATTAGGACAAACTCTTTTCTAAGGGAAAGAGAAGAGAAGAGAATTGCCCATAAAGGTAGTGGTTACTTCTCAAAGTAGCAATCTTTCTCTCACCAGAACTTCCCAGCAGGAGCTGGCTCATGGCCACTAAAAGATGTTGAGGTAGAGTTCTCTGGGCTCTAAAATCATATACAGACTTAAAAATGCTATGACTGTTGTCAGTCACTGTAAATAGACACTACCCATGCTTTTCCTCTTACCATATCCAAAGCGTACTTGCTCGACTTCTAACTGTCAGCACCTGAATTTCCTTAGCTCAGGGTCTTCTCTGATTTCTAGAACCCCCTTTGCCTTTGGGGGTGGGGTGGTGGTGGGGAGATCAGGTCAGAGAGCCAGGGGATTAGTCCCTTTCCCCTCAGCAGCCTCATACAGTAACTGACGAGCTGGTGCAGAGATACCTGCTCCACCAGTGAAATGATTCTGGCATCTGGTTCTGCACCAGCTCCAGTAATTAGTTTACACTAATTTCACATGAGATTAAGCCCCTTTCACCCATAGTAATTTGCTAGATAAATGCACATTTTATTGGCTGCATTTCTCCACTCTGCCTCAAATGTGTTTTTCACTTAACAAATCAATTAATTACACAGAAACCCTTGTCTGAAGGCCTGCTTCTGGGGGAAACCAAATCAAGACAGTTTCCAATGTAAAATAAGTTACCAGTGTGGTCGTGTAATCTACAACATAAAGCACACTTTTGTTGCCTGTCCCAAGCTTTTCATCTGTTATATTCTGGGTCCCTAATCTCTATGTATAATCAGGAACTCAAGTTGTGCAATTTATTTTTATTTGAATGTCTAACTTTGGTTTAAAATGTTTATTGTCTTATATAGAGAAATAGGAATGAATCAGTATCTTTATTTAATAAATTATTTATATTCCTGAAACATGATGTCCCCCTTCACACGTTCTTATATTCTTTAAAGATACCCATTTTTAGTACTGGTTTGCTATTGTTTCTTTATTCAGCTTTAATACAAATAGTAAAAATAATTCTTGGAATTGAACATGGTGGCCAGCAGGACAGCAGTGAGGGAGAGCGTGTGAGTAAAGGAGTGAGAGAGGCGTGTGTGTACATGTGTGTGTTGTGTGTGGGTGAGTGAGGGACATTAGATCTCACAGGAGTCTCAGGGGCTGGCGGAAAGGGCTCTCCTGGACGCGGATGCCTTGCTATTGCAGCGGGCACTCCCAGGCTGGGGAGGTTGAGCCAGGAGCCCATGCCACCTTGAAGGGAGTGCAACAGAGGCCAGAAGTGCAGCAACACCAACACCCACACTGTCCCCTGCCACCACCAAGCACCTGCGCAGTGAGCTGCTTGCCTGCCACCCCTGCAGTGAGGGGCCCCTACCTCGCTGCTGGCTCCCAGTAGTGATTGCAGGTCAGAGAGACTTCCCATGTTTCACCTCCCCACCATCAGGACCCCGTGCACCCAGTTGCCATACACAGGACCTGGCGCTTCAGGAACCCCCATGTGACAGCACCCGATCGCTGTGCCAGCACCCCGTGTGCCAGGACCCAGCATGACAGGACACTGTGGCCACAGACACTGTGTTCCAGGTCCTTGTACCCAGAACTGGAGCTTCAGAGACCCTGCATACCAGGACCAAGCACACCCAGTCACAGTGTCTAGAATCGATGCTTCCGGGACCCCTGCACACCCAGTCCCCATGTGGCTGGACACAATGCTTCAGGACCCCACATACCAGGACCCCAAGTGCCTGATCCTGTGTACCAGGACCCTGCTGGAATCACACACCAGAAGAAATATGCACATGTCCCCACCCACCCGAGCACCTGCAGTGGAAAACAGAGGAGCTGGATCCATAGGGGAAAGGAATACAACTCAGAGCAGAAACAAAGGCATGAGACTTAAGTCAGACCTGGATTCTGGGCTAAGAAATCACAGAACATTGGACTGCTAGGGGCTTCAACTTCTCAGACCTCAAGCAGGTTGCCCAGGGCCAAAATGGGATCGCAACTCACATATCATAGAAACTAATACAAAAGAGACAGTAAAAATGGGGAAACAAAGAAACAATACCCAAAGGGAAAGAATGAGGAATCACCAGAAAAGGAATGAAATGAAATGGAGGCAAGCTATTTGCCAGAGAAAGAATTCAGAGTAACGATTATAAGGGTGTTCAAAAGGCTGGATGAGAAATTTGCCATGTGTAAGAATCAAGAGGAAATAAAGAATGACATAGCTGCAATAACACAATGGAAGGTTTCAACAGTAGGGTAGAAGAAGCAGTGGATGGAATCAGTGAGTTAAAAGACAGGATAGAAAAATAATACCCAATCTGAACAGCAATTGGAGAAAAAAATTAGGAAGAAGGAGGAGAGTTTAAGTAAACTTTGGGACAACATGAAATGAAGCAAAATCTGTATAATAAGGGTGCCAGAAGGACAAGAAGAGGAGCAAGGATTAGAAAACATGTTTGAAGAAATGAAAACTTCCCTAACTTGGGGGGGAAAAAAAAGGTCACACAAGCACAGAGAGACCCAAACAAGATGAACTCAAAAAGTCCTATTCTATGACATGCCATAATTATAATGGCAAATGTTAAAGACAAAGAGAGAATCTTAAGGGCTGTAAGAAAGAGATGGAAAGTTACCGACAAGGGATCTCCCATTAGACTATCAAATGATTTCTCCACAGAAGCACATCAGGCCAGAAGGGGATGGAGTGAAGTATACAAAGTGATGCAAAGAAAGGGACTGAATCCAAGAATACTCTATCCAGCAAGGCTATTATTCCAAATTGAAGAGGAAATCAGGAGCTTCACAGACAAAAATAGGCTGAGGGAGTTGATTACCATCAAGCCAGCAATACAGACATGCAAAAGGGACTGTTGTAAAAAGAAGAAATAGAAAGGGAAGAAGGAACACAGACATAAAGAATAAAAATGGCTACAAATAAGTACTTATCAAAAATAACCGTAAGCATAAATGGATTAAGTGCTCCAATCAAAAGACATAGGGTGGCTGAATGGATCAGAAAATGTGACCCATACATTTGCTGTCTACAAGACTCACCTCAGAACAATGGATCACACAGACTGAAAGTGAAGGGATGGAAAACATTTTTCAGGCAAATGAACATGAAGAAAAACAGCTGGGGTAGCAATACTTATATCTGATAAAATAGACCTCAATGTTAATGCCATCACAATCGATAAGGAAGGCTACTTCATAATACTAAAGGGAGCAATTCAACAAGAGGATATAACTCTGGTAAACATATATGCACCCAATACAGGAGCACTCAAATATGTAAAAAAACTTCTGGAAGGTATCAAGGGAGATATTGACAGCAATACAATCAGAGTAGGGGACTTTAATACCCCATTGACATCACTGGATAAATCCTCTAGGCAAAAAATCAGCAAAGAAATATAAATCCTATATGACTCACTAGATCAAATGAAATTATTTGACATCTTTAAAACATTTCACCCCAAAGCTACAGAATATACATTCCTCTCAAGTGAACACAGGACATTTTCAAAGATAGGTAATAAATTGGGACATAGGCAAAGTATCTTCAAATTCAAGAAGATAGAAATTGTAGTTGATTTCTAATTTTATGCCATTGCGATCTGAGAAGATGCTTGATACGAATTCAAGAAGCATGCTCTTCTTTAATTGTAAAGACATCTTGCAAGAAGCAATATAAAAATCATCCTAATGCGATATAGGTGAAGAGGTTAATCCTCTGCTTTCATTAACAAACATATTAAATAAAAATAAGCATTAAGTGATAAAGCTGGGACTCTAGCCCAGGTCTTTTGAGTACAATTTTTTTTATGTTTTATATTGTACCCTATTGCCTTCCTTAGGCCATAGCAATAAAAAAGACATGTTTCTGACCAATATTAATTTATCTCTCATAAGAGTAAAATGAATAAAACAGATCTATGTGAGAGTGACCTCTTTATCACATTAGTATTTGATGATGTCCAACTTGTTTATGAGAATAACTAGATTTCTCATAATGAAATAAGATACAGTTCCTTCTCTTCAAATAAACTCCTGTCTGAACAGGGAGGTAAATAGCAGCTTATATGCAAGGTACTGTTAATTCCAATTTGCAGTAGAATGGGTCAGGGGCACACAGATGGAGAATTAGGAGGTAAAATGTAACTCATCCACATCTAGGTTTGAAAATTCTTTATATATACATATCAAAGCTAATTAGCATAAAGGCTTAAATGATTTGAATTCAGTTTTGTACAGCTTGTATTTTAGTAGGTGTATATTTAAAATGATAGTTCAAGTACATATCCTAAATTTAATGCCAATCCAACTCAATAAAAGAAATAATTTTATTTATGTGACAAGCTCAAAGTGATCAATTAAAAGTTCAACTATGGCCCTGACTGGTTTGGCTCAGTGGATAGAGCGTCGGCCTGCGGACTGAAGGGTCCCAGGTTCGATTCCCGTGAAGGGCATGTACCTTGGTTGCGGGCACATCCCCAGTAGGGGGCGTGCAGGAGGCAGTCAATCGATGTTTCTCTCTCATCGATGATTCTAACTCTCTATCCCTCTCCCTTCTTTTCTGTAAAATCAATAAAATATATTTTAAAAAAATAAGAAAAAAAAGTTCAACTATGTATAGTATAATTCAGTGTTCAATACATTTTATGATGTTCTCTTTGAAAATGGGAACTCTGTAAACGGTAGGACATAGAGTTAACTTTCTATCAATCCGAATATCACATTTCTTGAGATATTCCTGATTGGGTATGTCATTGCTGGCTTATACAGAAAAATAACTTGGCTTATACAGAAAATTTGAGGGGGCATATTTCTAAGCAAATAAATTGTTAAGAGGTGATTGTAAAATGTCCTGTGATCACATTTGCAGTTAACACTGGGTTAAATAAGATTTAAGAATTTTTTTGCTATAAAAGTTTTTAGAGATTTTAACATACTAAAGTACACTAACTCCCAACAGCCAGATAGAGTGTGCAGTTCTGTACAACAGTTTTTTAAGGTTGGTTAAGGTCATCCTTCCTATAGCATTATCTTCACTCACATCTTTCCTTAGCTTTAACGTACATTTCAAGCATTAGTCGTTTTAATGGCATGTTCTTATTTCTCCTCAGTGTTGATCATTTGTACCCACAGAAAAGACACAATCTAAACCCTGAAGCATATTTAAGATAAATTCTGTCCATAATTTTTGTGGTAGCACCTCACTATTTTGCAACTTCAGCTAGTAACTTTTTAGGTCATGAGTTTCTAAATTTGCATGTTTGTAGTTATATTCAACAGTTGAAATTGTGATTAAGTAAATACATAAGACATTTGGATGCAGAGTTATTTCTCTTTTATTGCAGTAGTGTGTTTTCTTTGCATTTAAATGTATGTGTTCTGTCCTACTTCAGACAATTTGGTATGAGAGGCCAGCTTCCTATGAAGTGGCTTCAGAGAGAGGAAGTAGATATAAGCAGATATCCTGTCTCAATAAAGGAGTAAAAGCTTTTCTGAGTAAACGCTTCACATTTGTTCAAATGATTAACTCCAAAATAACTTTAAAAAACAAACAAATGAAAGGTCAGAACTGACTGAGAAAAGGCAGAAAAAAATATACCTCTCCCTAATAAATGGGATTCTCCTATTGGGTGTTGGTATGTAATATTAGCATAGCAACTTCACTGGGTAGGTCTTTTGCTCATATTATCACATAAGACAGTAGAAATTTAAAGACTATTATTCATAATGACTGACAATACTGTTAACTGTATAAAAATAGATTGTGTTGTTTTTTTTAAACCCCAGTCAGATCAAACTTCACAAAACCGTAATAAAAATAATAGAGACTATGAATGCCCAAGTAAAGTATATATAATGATGTTTGGCAAAGTATCCATTTAATAAATGCATTTAGTAAACAATTTCTCATTATTACTACTTGGATATCCTATAGAATAAAAGCCTAATATGCTAAGTGTCTGGTTGTCTGATGGGCCATTCAACCAATCCTATCTAATAATAGACAAACATGGTAATTAACCATAACTTCGCTACCCTTCCCATTGGCTAATCAGGGCAATATGCAAATTAACTACTAACTAGGATGGCGGTTAACCACCAACAAAGATGGCGGCTAATTTGCATATGTAGGTGCAATGCTGGGAGGCGAAAGGGGAAGGATGGAAGAAGCCGCCTGCCGCTGCCAGTGATCAGAAGCCGAGGAGGCAGCCAAGAGCCAGGGGGCAGGGCAGGCCTTTGCCCTGCCCCGTGATTGGAGAACCCGGTGCCTTTGCCCGCCCCCGGCCAGTGATCATGGGAAGCAGGGGCGGAGCCAGCAATGGGAGTTGGGGGTCCCCTGCCCAGGCCTAACGCCTAGGTCAGAGGCATTAGGCCTAGGCAGGGGCAGAGCGGGAGATCCCAGGGGGCTGGGTGTCCCCTGCCCAGGCCTAATGCCTTGGCCAGAGGTGTTAGGCCGGGACAGGGGCGGAGTTGGCGATCATAGGGAGCTGGGGGTCCCCTGCCCAGGCCTAACACCTTGGCCAGAGGCGTTAGGCCTAGGCAGGGGCAGAGCGGGAGATTGCAGGGGGCTGGGGGCCCCCTGCCCAGGCCTAATGCCTTGGCCAGAGGTGTTAGGCCGGGGCAGGGGCGGAGCCAGCCATTGCGAGCAGGGGCAGAGTCAGTGATCATAGGGAGCTGGGGTTCCCCTGCCCAGGCCTAACCCCTTGGCCAGAGATATTAGGTCTGGGTAGGGGCGGAGGCGATGGTGGGAGCTGGGGGTCCTCTGCCCACGCCTGCCTTGGTCAGAGGCGTTAGTCCGGGGCAGGGGTGGAGCCAGCCATCACTGGGAGAAGGGGCAGAGTCAGCAATGGTGGGGAGCTGTGGGTCCCCTGTCCATGCCTAATGCTTCTGCCAGAGGCATTAGGCCTAGGCAGGGGCAGAGAAGGAGATCGTGGGGAGCTGGGGGTCCCTTGCCCAGTCCTAACACCTCAGTCAGAGGGTTAGGCCTAGGCATGGACAGAGCCAGCTATTGCGAGCAGGGGTGGAGTTGGTGATCAAAGAGAGTTGAGGGTCCCCTGCCCAGGCTAAGGCCTCGGTGAGAGGCCTTAGGCCTGGGCAGGGGTGGAACCAGCCATCACAGGGAGCAGGGGTGGAGTCAGTGATCGTGGGCAGCTGGGGGTGCCCTGCCCAGGCCTAATGCCTCGGTCAGAGGCATTAGGCCTAGGCAGGGGCTGAGCAGGAGATCGCGGGGGGCTGGGGGGTCCACTTCCCAGGCCTAATGTCTTGGCCAGAGGCGTTAGGCCAGGGCATGGGCGGAGCCAGTGATCATGAGCAGGGGCAGTGTTGGCGATCATAGGGAGCTGGGAGTCCCCTGCCCAGGCCTTACTCCTTGGCCAGAGGTGTTAGCTCTGGGCAGGGGCAGTGCCAGCGATCACGAGTAGCGGGGGGGGGGGGGGAGCCGGCCAAGGTGGGAGCTGGGGGTCCCCTGCCCAGGCTTAAGGCCTTAGCCAGAGGCATTAGGCCTGTGCCGGGGTGGAGCCAGCGATTGCGGGGAGCAGGGAGGGAGCTGGTGATGGCGGGGAGAGGGGCAGAGCCAGCGATCATGGGGAGCAGGGGCTGAGCCAACAATTGAGGGAGCTGGAGGTCCCCTGCCCAGGTCTAATGACTCGGCCAGAGGCATTAGGCCTGGGCAGGGGCCAAGCCGGCAATTGGTGTGAACTACAGAGGAAACACCTTTTCTGGCCGCTCATTGGCTTAGCTCCCTGTATGCCACTGGTAATATTCTTAGTAACTTGGGTAATAAGAATCCAAATAGGTGATCTAGGGTTTTTTACCACACTCCTGGAGAAAAAAAGGAAGGTCCACTGCCGGAGAGTTAAGAAATGTCATATTCTGTCCTAGCTGGTTTTGCTCAGTGGATAATGCCTCGCCTGCCCACTGCTGGGTCTGGGTTCAATTCTGACTAAGGGCATGTACCTAGGTTGCAGGCTCCTCCCTGGCCTGGGCCCAGGTCAGGGCTCATGCAGGAGGCAACCAATCAAAGTGTTTCTCTCACTTTGATGTTTCTCTCTGTCTTTCACTTTCTCTTCCACATTCTCTAAAAATCAATGGAAACATATCCTCAGGTGAGGATAAAAAATATAATAAAGAAATGTCATATCCTATGAAAGACACATCTTGAAAATGCCTAAAGGAAGTTGTCATTTTTTTCATGGTGAAGGGACTGGAATCCGTGTTGATGAAAACACCTTGGTGGCTGTGGTGACTGGCAGTGGCTCCAGCAGCGGGGTGATGGGGTTGGTGCCTTCCCCTGATCAGCCCGGTTGCCTCCCAGAAAGGGAGGCCAGACCTTGAGGCTTAGGCCCGCTCCCCAAGGGGAGCAGGGAGCAGGAAGTAGGACATCCCCTGAGGACTCCCAGTATGTGATAGGGGGCAAAGTGGGCTGAGGGACCCCCCCCTCCAGTGCACAAATTTTTGTGCACCGGGCCTCTAGTCAAAGTATAATATGCTAATGATATGCTAAGGCTGCTAAACCACTCGCTATGATGTGAACTGACCAGCAGGGGGCAGTCGGCTGGTCAACCAGTTGCTACGATGTACACTGACCACCAGGGGGCAGATGCTCCAACCTGTAAGTTAGCTTGCTGCTGGGGACCCGCCGATTGGGACTGGAGTCCCTTCCCAGCTGGCCAACCTCCTGCATCCCTCCCTGGCCCTGATTGTGCACCGGTGGGGTCCCTCAGCCTGGCCTGCACCCTCTCGAAATCCGGGACCCCTCAGGGGATGTCAGAGAACTGGTTTCAGTCTGATCCCATAAGCCAGGTCAAGGGACCCCACTGGTGCACAAATTTGTGCACTGGGCCTCTAGTATATATATAATTTGTTTTATTGTGTGGCCCCCCTCACTAAAATACAAGCTCCATGAGGCAGAGAATTTGCTGAGCTTACAGCAGTGTCTGGTCCATAATAAGCACTGAATAAATATTTGTTGCATAGACATCAAATACATAAAGTTACATGCTGTTATCTATGACACATAAATATAAAGTATAAAGATTAAGAACATATGCTCATTTAGTACACTTAGTCACAGGGATGTCCCCCTTCCAGTCCATTGTCTATGTTGTCAACGGAATTATCTTTTTAAAATACAAATTCCATCCTATGTAAAACCTCCAATGACATGTAAATATTATGATGAATGTAAAACTCCCAGGTAAAGCCTATGAGCCCTTCATAACCTGTCTGCCATCTGCCTTCTCCTCCCCCGGCACTGGAGGTTCCAGCCCTGCACAGGAGGCTTCCTCCCGGAGCTCTTCTCTGAACACGCCTGGAGGGCGCTCTCCCAGCTTTTCTTCCTGGGAATGCTGACTCGTCTTTCGATAATTTGCTTTCATCTTTAGTACACCTCACCACATGGTGCTGTATTATTTGTTTGTGTTCCTCTGTTCTCCTTTACAATTGAAATTCCCTCAAGGGATACATTGAAATCAATGTAACTTTATATATGGTGCTTGAAAATTAGTAGATAGTGAATAAATGTTTGTTGAGTAAATGAGCAAATGGGTAAGTGTTGTGCATACTTGTAAGAAAGGAAAATGAATGGTGGGGTGGGCAGAGACAAGAGAATTTGTTTCTCTTGTGTTACTTGCAAAATTTTTGCATTATTATATCATTCTATTATACTAGAATATTTGACTTTAAAGTTTATATGATAACAATCAGAAAAAATCAGCACAAAACTGATTGTAAAAATAAAATTCATATATATATATATATATATATATATATATATATATATATATCCCAATATGTATTTCCAATATATGCTCTGTTGTCTTAAAGGAAGGACACAGGGCAAGTACAGAGACAATTTCAGCCTGGACTTTGGAAGACTATAACAATCATGTGTTAAATATGACTCTTCAAATAGAAAGTAAACTTCCTATGTACAAACTATGTAAAACTTATCCCCCCCCCCTTTTTTTGTAAAAATGACACCGCTTTAATTTCCTTCAATCTGATCTTAAACTTGGCAACAGTTTTATATGAGCTCAGAGAAAATCTAGACAATTGGCAGAGAAGTCCTGCACGTTGATGTGGTTAATCTCAAGGAGAGGATTAGGAATGAATTTGTTCCATTCTCTCTCTAAATGCATCACTTCATTTACTAACAGGTAGTACACTCAATTACTAAACTGTTAAATATAAATTCCCTAGAATTTATAAGGTGTAGTTATATTTATAATGCTTACAAGACTCAGAAAATATCCTCAAAGGCACTGTTGGATGTTTGGCTTCCATTTTGTTAATCTCACTGCCTTTTAAACTTTTAAAAAGCAGCTGCAAAATTCGACTGAAATAAATTATGAAGTTATCTTCTTTATTTCTATTTAACGAGGACTATTATTCACCTATCCCTAAACCATGGTACATAAGTATGTGCAGCTGATTTTTATTTAAGGCTAGAAAAACTAATTTATTTTATATATCTAAAATTACCAAGCAGATTTTCCTTTATCTTTTTAAAAGAAGCTGAGCTTTTGAATGTTCGAGTCAACAACAAAATGACAACTATTCTAATAAGTGTTCTTGTAGCATCGACTAAAACAAATTTAGTTGAACACAATTAAATCCTATAATTCACAATTCTAAGATAAAAGTACTTGCATTTAACAACCATATTTTTCTTCTTTTTAAAAAAATATATTTTATTGATTTTTTTACAAAGAGGAAGGGAGAGGGATAGAGAGTTAGAAACATCGATGAGAGAAAAACATAGATCAGCTGCCTTCTGCACACTCCCTACTGGGGATGTGCCCGCAACCAAGGTACATGCCCTTGACCGGAATCGAACCCGGGTCCCTTCAGTCTGCAGGCCGACGCTCTATCCACTGAGCCAAACCAGCTAGGGCCATATTTTTCTTCTTAAAAAATTTATGTTTTGCTTTCTTTACTTTTCTTTTTATTTTAGCATTTTTACTCTATAAGAAAATGAGGAATAGCTGTAACCATGGTAATCGTTGCTAAGAGACCACCAGGGAAGCCTTTATAACGCCCACTAATTCCCATTTGCACCAGCCTGACCGAAGTCTGTAAAGGTGTTTCTGTTTTCTGTGAAAACAACAAACCCGGTGCATAATGGGATTTGCACCTTTAAATCAGTTCAACTAAAAAAGGAAGATTAAAGACGTAAAATCCCCCTTTTTAAACAACCTCCTGCCTTTTAAGTTTCTCCTTACTTTGTTGCCGCTCCTGCCCTAGCCAAGCTCCTATGCAGAAGTTGCTTTATGGTGATGCAATAGCAGCAAGCGCTGCCAGCACTGCAGTGCGGGAAATTGCTCAGATGATTTCTTTGCTGTAGTAATTTATCTGAGTGCCCGGTTTGTTCCCGTTGTATCTCACTCATTGTTGCTTTAATATATGGAAATAAAACTCCTGTGCTTTTTGCAGCCTATACAACGAACTCTAGAAAACCTGAATTTCCAATCACCTCCGGAGAGTGAGAGTCTGGATAGGAAAGCTTCACCGACGATGGAGGGCTTACCCCCAGAAACTTCAAGTGCTGCTGGGTGCTCTTCCCTTAAGTCCTGGCTGCGTCTTCATGGGAAGCTCATTCAGACTTTCATTTATTCCACAATTATTTTTTGATCCCCTTTCATCACTGGGAATATATTGGTAAATGATAAACATAGACCCTGCTTTGATGGGGAGAAGATTTCAACAGCAAAGGCAGAGCACGAAACGAATGCAATACAATCAATCCTTCCTGCTACTTCCAATCTTCACAGCTTCACCTTGGCCCTCCACCCAATTCTTATCCCACAGAACTCATCTCCTGGACTTCCTCAGGCTACCTGGACTTTGCAGTTTCTGTCTAGAACACTCCTACCTTTTTTTCATTCCTGGGAAAATACAGTGCATTTTCCATTTTTTAACTCCCACCCCCCCCTCCCCAGGATGCATTTCTGACTGTTGTGATTATACTTATCACTGCATCTTCTGGATTTCTGATACATTTGGTACTGATTCTATTTCTGAACCCAACACATAGTAATTATTTATATTTGTGAGTTCCCGGTATAGGGACCATGTTTTGCTCATCTTGTTACAGCCTGCAGTGCCTGGAATGATGTCTGGTACATAGATAGATGTTGAATGAATAAATAAGGAGTCAAGTACAGAGTTGTCCCATCTCCTGCTGTTGGCTCATTCCTACTATTAGGATGTATGTTGCTCAATCCTGCTCTAATTGATACAAATAATTGAAGCTATTATCTCCGATGGTCATGTCTCTTCTATAAGGACTACTTAAACTGAAGCTAGCATTTCTCTTGGTGTTCCTTTTTGTCACTTACCTCTTTTTGCTTTTTGAAAGTTTTTTAAAAATATATATTTTATTGATTCTTTTTATAGAGAGGAAGGGAGAGGGATAGAGAGTTAGAAACATCAATCAGCTGCCTCCTGCAAACCTCCTACTGGGGATGTGCCCGCAACCAAGGTACATGCCCTTGAACGAAACCGAACCTGGGACCTTTCAGTCCGCAGGCCAACACTCTATCCACTGAGCCAAACCTATCAGGGCTAAAGTTTTTTTTTAAAAAAAATTATTTCAGAGAGAGGAAGGGGGAGGGAGAGAGATATAGAAATATCAATGATGAGAGAGAATAATTGATCAGCTGCCTCCTGCACGCCCCCTACTGAGGATTGAGCCTGAAACCCGGGCATGTGCCCTGACAGGGAATCAAACCATGATTCACAGGTTGAAGCTCAACCACTAAGCCATACTGGCCAGGCTTTCTCCATTCTTTTGATAAACAGCTATTTCATGCTCTAAGGTCACTTCTTGCCATCTTCACCTCATGTCTGCTTTGTTTATTCAGTTACATTCCTTAGAAACATCTATGCTATGTCCCAGGGACAATATAACTCCAGTTCTCTATCTACTACCTTTAATGTCATCATCTATCCAACAAGAACTGGCACTCAGAGCAAAATCCCTGCAGCAATATGAAATTGTTGATAACTTTCTATACACTGTATTTCCAAAGGAGAGGATACATTTATTTTAGTAGTATTTTAGCAAATGCTCTCTGCTTAACCCACAGTTAACTAGATACCAAAATCCTCAACCAAATCTTAGCAAATCGGATCCAACAGTACATCAGAAAGATCATACACCATGACCAAGTAGGATTTATCCCAGGGATGCAAGGATGGTACAATATTCGCAAATCAATAAACATGATACATCACATAAACAAATTGAAAGAAAAAAACCACATGGTCATATCAATTGATGCAGAAAAAGCATTTGACAAAATTCAACACCCATTTTTGATAAAAACTCTCAGCAAGATGGGAGTAGAAGGATCATACCTCAACATAATAAAAGCCATATATGACAGGCCCACAGCCAACATCACAATGGACAAAAACTAACACCATTTCCCCTAAGAACAGGAACAAGACAGGGATGCCCACTCTCACCACTCCTGTTCAACATAGTACTAGAAGTATTAGCCATTGCAATTAGACAAGAAGAAGAAATAAAAGGCATCCAAATTGGAAAAGAGGAAGTAAAACTGTCCTTATTTGCAGACAACATGATATTATACATACAAAACACTAGAGACTCCATCAAAAAGCTACTAGACTTAATACATGAATTTGGCAATGTAGCAGGATACAAAATTAACCCCAAGAAATCTGAGGCATTTCTATACACCAATAGTGAACTTTCAGAAAGAGAGATTATAAAAACAATCCCATTTACCATCGCACCAAAAAAATTAAGCTACCTAGGAATAAACTTAACTAAAGAGGTAAAAGACCTCTACTCAGAAAACTACAGGACTTTGAAAAAAAAGATAGAGGAAGACATAAACAAATGGAAGAACATACCGTGTTCATGGATTGGTAGAATCAACATCATTAAAATGTTCATACTACCCAAAGCAATCTATAAATTCAACGCACTTCCCATTAAAATACCAACGGCATACTTCACAGATCTAGAACGAACTCTCCAAAAATTCATCTGGAATAAAAAAAGACCCTGAATAGCTGCAACAATCCTGAGAAAGAACAAAGTAGGTGGGATCTCAATACCAGATATCAAGATGTATTACAAAGCCACTGTTCTCAAAATTGCCTGGTACTGGCACAAGAACAGGCATATAGATCAATGGAATAGAATAGAGAGCCCAGAAATCGGCCCGAACCAATATGCTCAATTAATATTTGACAAAGGAGGCAAGAACATACAATGGAGCCAAGGTTGTCTCTTCAATAAATGGTGTTGGGAAAATTGGACAGATATATGCAAGAAAATGAAACTAGATCACCAACTTACACCATACACAAAAATAAACTCAAAATGGATAAAGGACTTAAATGTACGACAGGAAACCATAAAAATTCTAGAAGAATCCAAAGGCAACAAAATTTCAGAGATATGCCGAAGCAATTTCTTCACTGATACAGCTCCTAGGGCACTTGAAACTATAGAGAAAATGAACAAATGGGACTACATCAAAATAAAAAGCTTCTGCACAGCAAAAGAAACCATCAACAAAATAACGAGAAAACCCACTGCGTGGGAAAACATATTTGCCAATGTAATATCTGATAAGGGCCTAATCTCCAAAATTTATAGGGAACTCATACAATTTAGCAAAAGGAAGATAAACAATCCAATAAAAAAATGGGCAAAGGACCTAAATAAACACCTTTCAAAAGAGGACATTCAGAAAGCCAAGAGACATATGAAAACATGCTCAAAGTCACTAATCATCTCAGAGTTGCAAATCAAAACAACAATGAGGTACCATCTCACACCTATCAGACTGGCTATCATCAACAAATCAATAAATGACAAGTGCTGGAGAGGATGTGGAGAAAAAGGAACACTTGTGCACTGCTGGTGGGAATGCAGACCAGTGCAGCCACTATGGAAGACAGTATGGAGTTTCCTCAAAAAACTAAAAATGGAACTCCCATTTGACCCTGTGATCCCACTTCTAGGAATATATCCCAAGAAACCAGAAACACCAGTCAGAAAGGATATATGCACCCATATGTTCATAGCAGCACAATTCACCATAGCTAAGATCTGGAAACAGCCTAAGTGCCCATCAATAGATGAATGGATTAGAAAACCGTGGTACATCTACACGATGGAATACTATGCTGCTGTAAAAAAGAAGGAACTCTAACCATTTGCAATGGCATGGATGGAACTGGAGAGTATTATGCTAAGTGAAATAAGTCAGTCAATGATGGAAAAATACCACATGATCTCACTCATTCATGGATAATAGAGACCATTATAAACTTTTGAACAATAATAGATACAGAGGCAGAGCTGCCTCAAACAGATTGTCAAACTGCAGCGGGAAGGCCGGGGAGGGTTGGGGGGCAGGAGGTAGGGGGGTAAGAGATCAACCGAAGGACTTTTACGCATGTATATAAGCATAACCAATGGACATAAGACACTGGGGGGTAGGGGAGGCCAGGGGATTGTCAAGGGCGGGGGGAAAAAAAGGACACATATGTAATACCCTTTGTAATACTTTAAGCAATAAAAAAAAAAGAGTTACTAAGTAGAACAGAAAATGTATCCGTGTTGCTCATCCTTTTATCTTCAGCAGAGCACCACAGTGCCTGACACAAAGTGAGAACTCAGTAAGTATTTGTAGAATGAATGAATATACATAAAATGCCACTTGACTGGGGTTTTATTTTTGCTCCTCTTCGGTGCAATACCCCATGGGTAAAATTATAAATTGCTTTAGGATCACACACAATCATTAGGAAGTCTTCATTGCAAATAACATTATTAACTTTTAGAGTGAGCAAGACTTTTCAAGATCACCTCAGTCCAATGCTCCTTATTTAAACTAAGAAAGGAGATGAGCCATGGATGGGTGGCTCAGTTGGTTGAGCATTGTCCCATGGACCAAAAGGTTGCCGGTTTGATTTCTGGTCAGGGCACATGCCCAGGTTGTGGGCTTCATTCCCACTAAGAGTGTGCAGGAGGCAGCTGCGCGATGCTTCTCTCTCACATAGATATTTCTCGCCCTCCCCCTTCATCTCTATCTCTCTAAAGTCAATAAAAACATAAAAGTCTACTATAAAAAAAAAGAAGGAAGAATCCTGTGTTAACTGATTCACTTACTTTATTTTTTTATTTATTTTATTTAAAAATATATATTTTATTGATTTTTTACAGAGAGGAAGGGAGAGGGATAGAGAGTTAGAAACATCGATGAGAGCGAAACATCAATCAGCTGCCTCCTGCTCACTCCCTACTGGGGATGTGTCCACAACCAAGGTACATGCCCTCGACCACAATCGAACCTGGGATCCTTCAGTCTGCAGGCCGACGCTCTATCCACTGAGCCATACCGGTTAGGGTGATTCACTTACTTTAAAAATAAACAATTAAAGGTTTCTTATTCATCTCTGAACAAGTGAGAACACTTATCTTTTTTTGAAAAATCATAATTTTAAGGCTACAAGTGAATTGATCAAAGAATGAATTAGAAGAGTACAAGCCAGACCATTGCCCATTGTGACAACTGCATGTTTCAGAGGTTGAGTTGAATGTTCATGAGAGAAACAGTTCCTTGACAAACAGGAACATAGAAATCTAGTTGTAGGGCCTTAGGTTTTTCTCATGATGGAGTAAATTTGTGAGCAACCATTAATTTTAAGTGCTATTTTGTTCAAGTAATGTTTGATGCCAGATGCCAGAAAGATAAGGATCAAGTTTTTGTTGCTTTTTTGCTATTGGATTAAACTTATAAATCAAAATCTGCTTCTTCAGTGTTCAATTGATAAGGTATTAGAGTACGAAGGGACTCTTTTCAAGTAGTCGGGTTCAAGATTAAAAATTAATAGGTATCTGTAAAAATAAAATAATGTTTGAAAGGCTCCAGCTATAAGTCATTTATTTTGATATGAAAACAATTCATTTGCTTCCAGTTAAATTTAGCTATTATGAGCTAGTCTATAAAATAATTGACATATTGTTAGAGCAAGAAAATGGGGTGAAATGAATAATGCCATTGTCCAACTGATTATATTAATTTAAGTAAAATTTGAGATTCTTTCTATCAATAATTGATAAAAAATTCAACAAATACTAAAAAATATTTTTAGCTATAAGTTTTCAATGTTGTTTTTCTGCAGAGGAGTGGACCAAATTGCTCATTAGATTTTGAGAGCCAAAAATGAAATTTGTTTTATTGAAGACTGATGCAAACAAAATGACAAAACTATAACATAGTTTTGTTATGTTTCTATTGTTTTAAATAACTCAGTGAGGGATATTTATATAATTTTTCCATTTTTTTTTCCTATGGTGTAATTTAAGGTAGAGAAATCAATATTCGTTAAGCTATAATTTCAAATAATTGTTTTGAAGCTCATGTTTTGAAATGTTTGAACGAGAATATAGTTAACTGCTATTTTAAAAAGCAACCCTACGTAATAAAAGCGTAATATGCAAATTGACTGAATGGCGAAACAACCAGTTGGTGGGGGGCCAGGATCGACAAGCAGGCGGTGCCAGGCCAGCCAAGGCACATGCCAGTGGGCAGAGGGAGGGGATGGCAATGAAGAGGGCAGCAGCGACCAGCGGTGGTGGAGGGGCGATCGGGGGTGGGGGGGGGGGAGGGTGGGGCTGGCCACTCGCTGGCCGGCGCCGTCTCCTGATTGGCCCACCTGGTCACCTGCTGCAGAGGGAGGCCACCAGTGGCGGGGTGATGGGGGGCGGGGCCTGTCACTCACCCGCCCTGTCCCTTGATTGGCCTGCCTGTCACCTCCCGCAGAGGGAGGCCAGACTGTGGCTTAGGCCTGCCCTCTGCGCCATCAATCGGACATCCCCTGAGGGCTCCCAGACTGCAAGAGGGGGAAGGCCGGGCTGAGGGACCTGCCCCCCCCCACCCCCGGAGTGTAAGAATTTTTGTGCACCAGGCCTCTAGTACATTTATAAAAATGCATTAGTTCATGGCATAAAAATGATTTGGAAAACATACAGAAGATGAAATGTTTCTCTAACTACCTTTGTTCATTAACATATTTTGAGAGGAAATTGTGTGAGCTATTTACATTATGGTTTTTAAAATTGATACAAATTGAATTGTCCAAAAAGTAACTATTGACAGTATGCTACTGTGATATGAAGCATGCCCATCTTTCTAGAAACTTACTGACATATCTCCTTATCTTCATAGTATTAATTTCACCATCTCCTGAGAGAGGGCTACTTCTTTTAAAATACTTTTCTGATCAATATTACTTAGCATTTTACTTAAAAAAATGCTTTGATTTATTGTCTAAAGTTGTTTTCTATGTTATCTCTATTTATTCAAGGTGTTGAACCACAGAGCTATGGAAATGTATGTACAAATTCCTGACAATATCTGGATTAGCTCTTGTGTTTAGATGAGTCAGGGGTACAACTAGAAACATTAAAAGTTATTTTGCTTAGTGGTACAGTGAATATATATATAGTAAAAATCATTTGCAGAACCAGAAATAAGCTTTTCTTACAGAGAAACTTTATATGACAATTAAGAGTACATTATATTCTCACAATATCCTAGACTTTGCTATAATTGATGAGGGTTATACCTAAGAGGCATTTTAAAGGGACAAATGTCTATTACTAGCCTCGTTATCACTATGCTATCATGATAGAACAGAAACCTTTTAGCATTCAGCAAGAAAAATAGAAATAGAAAAGGTAGACATTCAAGGTTTCTAAGTTCTGGGGTTGTAATGTACAGCATGGTGACTATTATTAACAACACTGTATTATATCCTTGAAAGTTGCTGAGAAAATGGATCGTAAATGTCCTCAGCCACCCAAAGAAATGATAATTATGTGAAGTAATGGATTTTTAACTAATCCTACTGTGGTAATCATTTCACAATATATTATTAGGGTATCTTATTATCATGTTGTACATCTTAAACTGACACAATGTTATACATAATTCATATCTCAATGAGGTTGGGTAAAAGAAAATAAATAATTTCTTTGAAATGACAAGAAAAATTAAGATGTCCAGTTCCCTTAGCAAGAGCTTAGTTAAGGCTTATTCAAAGAGTTAATCCAAATCACTCGGGTGTGCCTATTTTCTTCCGAGAAACCAGCTACGCCTCTGAAATGGGTCAGTGTGCGTTAGCCACTCAGCTGCCTTCTCCAGACACAGTCTTGGAAGCATAGGTGCTATGTGGAGGGTCTTTCTGAGCGTCTCTCAAGCTCGGACAGGAACTTGGCAACCAGCAGGTCTTAGAATGGACTGCTCTCTGGGCTTCATGAGGAGCTATTTACAAAGCCTCAGTTGTTCAGGTCAAACAATCCACACCCTCAATCCGGACGGGAGTGGGAGAGAGGAAGTATGGAACTTTGAGCTGAAGTAAGAAAGAATGTTTTTCCTTGGTTTCCATAAATATACAGTAAAAATTTCATGTACCCTGAATAATGACAATCTTAATAATTTTGGGCTATTTTAGGAATAAACCTGGATAATGGACAGGTTTGTAATGAATTATTTCCCAATATAATATGAACATATTTCTTCAATCAAGGGTTTTTCTTCCTTCTATAAAGGATGACAGAAGGTGAATACACTGTCATTTCCTCTACAGTATGCTCTGGCTTTACTAGACCGTTAAAAGAAATACTATATTTTTAAAAATTTTTAACTTTTACAAGCTCTAATATAGTTGAGGAAGGAAATATAAGGCAGCTGGTTTAATGCCCTCTTACAATGAGGAATCTCCAAAACACATGCTGGTTTTGAATAGTTGCATATTTAAGTTATTATTAGAAATAAACCTTTTAGTTGGTAAATTTACTACCACAAATCAAATCATGTAATTATGTAGATAAAATATATATAGCAAACTAATAAAAAAAATCATGCTGCAATATTGTCTAGCCAACTCATTATTGTAGATGAATATAGGCAAACATTTCTGAGACCACTAGATGGCATTCATTCACTGCAATTTTGGCCAAATAAGGCTTTTCGAAGCTTCATCATGATATGCAGGTTAGGGGGAACACAAATACTATCCATTATTTGGCAATATTTTCCTATCATTTAACACAATGACAAAGCTCTATTTTATAGTTTCCTTCAAATCAAATCAACAAATATTTATTGAAAGTGAAACAGGAATTTTAGGGGTAAAATAGGACAGGTTTAGGAAATTTTAGAAATTAAGGAGACCATGGAGGAAGCAAGCACAGGGCTTCAGAGCAGCAGAAGGTATATTTTCATAGAATAGGGAAGCTGACAAGCTGCAACAGGTACATTTCCATAGAATGAGGGAGCTGGGAACAGAAAAAGGTCTATATTTACAAAATAAAGGGAAGGAAGCCCTTCATCCAGGAGAAGAAGAAAGCCCAAAGGGAATAGGAAAGCAATAAGGGAGGAGGGTGGTACTGTATTTGGTTTTTGGTTCTACCTTTGAGCCCAGGAGTTACTATAGTAACCAGTCTAAGGGAATAGTGACCAATCAGAGGGGATATCAAGGCACCAGGATCTGTAGCCTTTATAAGCCATAGGAAAAGGAACTCAGTGGGACCCTTTCCCTCTCCCCACGTGTGAGTCTGTACTTGTTCTTTAATAAACTCCACCTTTGCTATACCACTTTCTGTCCGTGGATTCATTCTTTGATTCTGGCAGACAAAGAATCCGGTCCAAAAATTACATTTCAAAAGCTTTATTCAAGGATTCTTCCTTCATGCGGAGAGTTGAAAACCACCTTTCTTATGGCGATAATGTATTTATTTAACACATCTTGAAGAAATTACGCTGTGCACCCTATGCCACTTAATTTTGCTTTGTTTCATTGCTTTACTAATTCATGTTGTTATTTCTCATGTAACTATTCCTCTAAAGGTTAGAAAAAGCACACCATCACAAATATTACAATATTCAAATATTTTAGATGGAATGGCATTAATCTTCAAAATTAGGTGAGTGGGTGGGGAGAGATTAACCAAAGAATTTATATGCAGGTACACATAACCCATGGCCACAGATAATAGTGTGGTGAATGGCTGGTGGGGGCGCGGGGGAGAGTGCAAGTTGGAGGGGTTAATGGGGGGAAAAGGGGACATCTGTATTACTTTCAACCATAAAGATAAATTAAAAAAAATATATAGATATAGAAGAAAAAAATTGATGTTTATGAAAATAGGAGGTCAAGAAATCTTGATGGTTCACAAAGGGCTCTGTCTACTGTATAGCTTAAAAATGTCTGAAAAATAGTGCTCCTTCCTGCTTTGAGATCTAAACCAAAATGGCCTTTGCAATAGCAGATTATTATTTAATCTTGGAGATAAACCATAGAATGAAAACTTCCTAACTCCACATTTCAAATTAATGGTTGGAAGAAGATATTGATGGGGACAAGTAAACCAAAGGTCAGCTTTTTTAGTATAAGAACTAGGCTAATAATCGTATAAAATCCAGGACTTACCTGTTCTAATATGTTTTGAAGCCTCTCTATCTCACAGTCTATGACAAATTTCTTCTCTTGTCTTCTATCCAGTTCTTCTAGAAGTTGTCTATAGCTGACATCATTAAAATTTTCCACACATATCGCGCTGACATGCCAACCATTTTGTCCTGCTTTTTCCATAATAGCTTGAAGTATTGAATATCCTAGTGGGGAAAAAATACAGGTGGTTACTAAGAGCATCCTTTACTTCCCTTTAATTATGTAGGCAGTCACTGATTCTATACCTACATTTTTATGTTCCAAAATATACAGTGGATGCTTATAAATTTAAAAATTAAAGTGGCTATTTTCAAATCATTTTTTTGGCCTGGGACAATAAGATCCTTTAAAATAGTTCTTGAATAAAACAGGAAGTAGCAACATCCTTCTTTGATGAATAAGCTCTCAAAGTTTCTCTACTGAAGAATATTACATTGCTCTAGACACATTTTTAATAAGATAAACCAAAAACCAAATACAGTACCACCTGTAATCAATAATAATTTCATAGATGCTTTTTGGTAATTTTACACAATAGATAGAATTAATTTTGAACATATGTTTTGACTCCCCCTTTGAACAAGGTAGCAACAACATTTTTTGGTTCAACTACACAAGAGAAGATGTTAAAGGAACAATGTTACCATCAACAGTAAGATGAAGTGTCTGGGAGGCTCCCCCATTGGCCCAATGGCCACAGGGGTAGGTTCTTACACCAAGTGTGCAAACAGATAGGAAGATGAATGGACAGGGTCCCAGCACAGGAAAGCTAGCAAGATAATTGCGTAGATAAAAAGCCCTCCCTCCTTATCTCTATAAGAACAGTGGGCTTGAACAGGAAGGGGGAATGATCTTTGAAGTGAAAGTCCACTGTTCTCCAGGTTGCTATGCTTGAATAAACATCTTTCTTTTTGGACCAGCACCTGTTTGATGAGTTTGGCTTTCCTTGTGGCAGGCAGCCAAACCTGCGATTTTGGTTATGACAATGCAAAAATATTTATGGAGGACCCATTATTGCAAACTAGGGGCCTGGTGTACAAAATTCGTGCAGGGGAGGGTGTCCCTCAGCCCAGCCTGCACCCTCTCCAATCTGGGACCCTTTGGGGGATGTCCGACTGCCAGTTCAGGCCCGATCCCTGCCTAAACCGGCAGTCAGACATCCCTCTCACAATCCGGGACTGCTGGCTCCTAACAGCTCACCTGCCTGCCAGCCTGATCGCCCCCTAACTGCTCTCCTGCTGGACTGATTGATGCCTAACTGCTCCCCTGCAGGCCTGATCTCCCCCAACTGCCCTCCCCTGCTGGCCCGATCACCCCCAATAGTCCTCTCCTGCAGGCCTGGTCACCCCCAACTGCCCTCCCCTGCAGGCCATCTTGTGGTAGCCATCTTGTGATGATGTCGCACGTGACACCACCTAGGCTTTTATTATATAGGGAAGGCATTATTTAGCTCTTGTTGTAGCATGGGAATAATGTTGAATGGGGGTGAATTGAATGACCCATTACAAGAGACTTCACTGTGTGCTCAAATTCATAGTCTAGTAGAGGAGATAGGCATTCAAACTCACAAATGTAAATTAGTTTAAAAACCATAATGATAATTGCCCTCAAGATAAAAGTTTGGCCCAAGGGAGAGTTTGGTTAAATCTGTCTGGATGGGACAAGGACAAATACCATGAAATAGAAACAACTTGAGTTGGGCCTTGGAGGTTGAGAAGTACATCCAAGATTGCTGAGGAAGGAGGGGTATTTGCTAGCTGGAGACAGGCTTCCAGAGAGGACTGGATAGCCTCTACCCTGTACGTGGTCCAGATTTTCTGCATGTAGAAGGGATTTCACGGATCTTAGTATCTGGGTTAAGGATAAAGTGGCAAATTTATGAATCCAGCACTTAGAGGACTTCTTCATGCCAACATGACCTTTCGCTTTTTACAGCTTTCAGTTATAAAATGAAATGTGAGAGAAAGGGAAAAGATACTTTGGATCTATGAATAGCCCTTAAACAAGGATTGGTTAGGATCAGAACCCCTTAACGAATTATTTCCCTCCCCGTGACTTAGCATAAAAAAATATGCTAGTCCTCTTTAAGAAGGTGCCCTGGTCGGTTGCTCAATGGTTAGAGTCTCAGCCCCTGCACCGAAGGGTCGTGGGTTCAATTCCTGGTCAAGGGCACCTACCAGAGTTTTGGGTTCAATACCCGAGCCAGCGCATGTGCAGGAAGCAACCAATCTGTATGTCTCTTTCACATTGATGTTTCTTTCCCCTCTCTCTCCTCCACCCTCCCTTCCACTCTCTCTAAATATATCTTCGGAAGATTAGCAAAAAAAAGGTTTAACACTTATTTGAGCTCATTCTCTGGCATCTGCCTATTGTTTCTCCCTGCTCTGGTCCCTGTAGTTAGAATGGAGAGCTGGTAGATGAAAAGTGAAGACTTAAAATGAGTATACAACATATGCAAGATAAGAGCACACTTATCAGTTTTCATTGGTATGTGTGTCTCAGATTCAAAGATTTTGATTTTTAGGTATGTGTTCTACCAGTCAGAGTTTCAAGCATTATGAATGTTCACTTAGTATCAACAGATGGAACTGATGATGAGATCATATTTGAAATATAAATTACCTGATATCCTGCCAAATGAAATATTGTGGCAGTCAGGATTCATTTTCATCTAAATGAAAAAAAAAAATTCCCCAAAGAGGACATGTTAATTACTATATCTTGCTCTATTTAGTCTTTCCTTTTGTGCTGTATGCCTGTAATTATTTTTTCAAATCTTACCTAGATTGTCCCCACCTCCTCTCCCCAAACCCAGTACTCTCTCCCTTGTTTCCTATTGGATGCACAGGTAACATGATGATCAGAGTCCTATCTTAATGTACATGCTCATGCCTCATTTATTCTGTTACTGGGACTTCTTCCCTGATAATAAGTGAGGCAATGTTCCTTTTATTCATTTTTGATGACCTATGAACATGTGTTTTTTGTACAATACTAATTGACATCTTACTATTTTTTCTCTCTTTACTTATTGTCATACCAAAATTATTTAAAGACTTTTTGTTAGTTTGATAATTTTTGCATGTTGTAAAAATGATAAACATTGGCCACACATGTCAAAGTAGCCTTCCTGCTCCCTGGGATCTTGGTAGTTTTTTAGTTAGTGCTTCTTTTTTTCTTTTTTTTCATCATGTGATTATCAGGCTTCATGTCAGTATTAGGCATCCAGGTTGTTATTTTCCTGCCTACAGGACTTTTACACGAATAAAACAAAAATAAATTCAACATTTTGTTATCTGATTTTTCAGACTTTTAAATAACACTAGATCTGAAATAAGACAAAACCTCAGGATCTTTGTTAAATGGCAAAGAAAGTTGGCTGTCTAAAAAGAACCATTAATCTTAAATCAGAAATAAATGGCATCTTTTCAATATAGTGCATCTTTTCAATATAGTGCAAAGACCAATAATTATAGTTTCAGAGCCTGGTTGAAAACTTGAAATCTTTAGTAAGCTGTGTTTGATTTTAATGTTTTATTTTTCATTGCTGCTCAGATATGTGTCTTATTTATTTGCTAAGATAGTTGGGAATACATTGTAAATTGCAGCAAATACTGTTATTGAATCTATGATTATATAACCTACCTGTTATATAAACTGGAAAATCACAAGTCAAGTCGTACTAATTCTACATCTGACTATGATTTGTATTCTTCTAGTTACTAGACAATCTGTTATGCAATATTGTTGGCCAGAAAAGGAATACTGTAGCTTTGGGTGAATATCATTACAGTAATGGGAAATTCACTACTGTAAAGGATCTTTTAAGTCTTCTTCTTAAAAAAGAAAAGCTGTCTAACATTTTAATCAATCTAATTTATTGAAAACCTACTACATCCAAGATTCATTAAGATATGTCCAGACGTGATTTTGATTCTACAAGGAATCAACTGTCTAGTAAAACTGATACTTAGGTAACTATTATACAAATTATATAGTATTATATGAATAACATCAAAACCAAAATAATTTGAATATAATAGTAGTGAGGGCATACTGTGCACAAATAACATTACTAGACTAGTAATTCAGGGCTTTTTCATAGTTATTGAAGAACACTATCAATTGCACCTACAAATATTTTTAAATGTTATCTCATGTAGTTATATTATCAATTATGTTAAATAGAATCAGAGTGATATAAGCAATCTTGAGCGACTGCAGCCTTACACATCAACACGTTTATATCATCTATGGATAATGACCTATTCTGGATGAGTAATATTATCCAGAGATGTGGCTGCTAGCAACACAAGCTGAGCTTGTTTGTTTGATGTTCTCTTTTGCAAGTTATTTGATTCAACTATCTGTACACAGAGGGGCAGGAAGAGAATCAGGAGACATTTATGTCAGGGTTAATTTTAAAAAGTAGGAAGTTAACCATCTGATATAAAGAAATTTCATTGAGCTAATAACAGAAAAGTGTTCATAAGGCTTTTTAATTAGGTCATTGGTGCACTCAATAGGAGCAGCGTCAATGGAATGCTAGGTATTTCAGTCATATTTCATGAGAGTGAGAGATTGAGGAGAAAATGAGAAGTGAGAAGGTAGAAATTATCAAGAAAAATCATCAGGGTAATGTAATAATGAGATGAGGGGTATGCTATTGTCATGAATATGGGATAGAGCAACATCTAGGTCATGGATGATGGTTTGGGAATGAGAGAACTGGGTAAGTCCCATGAGGAGTTGCAAAGCTTAAAAAGAAGTAACAAAGGGAGGTAGCAACAGCGTGTACTTCCTCAAATTAAAGCCTCTCTCATTAATCTTGTAAATTGCTATGCGGGTCCCCATTACTACACCATTGATTTCTCTGGTCTGGCACAATTACCAGCATTTGAAAAGAAAGGTGTGTGTGTCTGGAAGTTTATTTCATGTTGTGCATAGCCTCAGTCACAGAGGAATAGGGAGGCGTCTGCAATCCTCAGGGCCCTGAATGCCACCGTCCTGGAGCTGCAGAGCAGCTTTGGTAACCTTTTAGTTTGTTTCTAAAGCACTTGGGCCCTGAAACATGTCCAAGGTGCAGCCCGGACCCAGAGGTCTCGGCACGCAGACAGAGTGACTGACATTGCACCTTGGTTACAATTATCTGCAGCGGCGACTCTAGCATTTCTTTATGCCATAGTTCAAGAAGGGCACCGTGAAAGTGAACAAAGATCTTCCAACGTATACTGCCTGAAGCCATACATTTAAACCTAAGATAAGATGGAACGTCTTTAGTGTTCTCTTTTCTACAAATAACTAAGAGTAAAAATAGAAAATCCATCTTCAAAGGTGGTCCTTCTGGGTCCTAAGGCCTTTTACATTTTCTGACAATAACACTTGTGTCACCTGATTCCTACGTTGTAGTGTGCATATGCAATTCACCTGGCATCATCTAGGGGAATTTGATACTTTAAATCTTGCAACCTTCCTGTAAGTTGCAATGCAATCTAACCCTTATTACTACAGGCATATAGCAAGTAATTTCAACTATTTGCCACAGGTTCAAGGCCCCTGAACGGCGCCTCTCAGGGATGCCCTAATGCTGTTTTTACTTATTTCTCTTGGGCTTTTCTAGAACTGGGCCACTGGAGAATTTTATTTCAGTACAAAGAATAGATGAGCCCATTAAGTCATATATTCACTTGTTCACATAGCAACTAACTTGATGTTTTTAGACAGAAACTCCGTGGCACTTCCTTGCATGAAGGCTTCAATGTTTTCTTACTATTTTATGATACATACTCAAACATGGTCACACTTGTCCCCTACCTCTTTCCAGACTCATTTTCTATACTATCCTACTCACCTTCCTAACATCCAGCAAAAATGGCCTTCTCAGATGTTCTAGAAGGTACCATGTAGCTCCACCTCAGTGCCTTTGCACGTGATACTGCTCCCTTTAAAAGACTGTTTCCCTTCACTTGTGCTTTTCTTTCAGATTTTATCTCAGACATCACTTACCTTCTGACTATATCACTTCTCTGTCAGGTAAGCTCTTACAGCTTTCTGCATATTTCTTTCTTAGATTTGACCACAGTTTCTAAATACACATTTGAATGATGATGTTATTAGTGTCTTGCAGCCGCCACACTGTTCCATGAAGGTAGGTTCTATTTCTGTGCTCAGAACTTAAACCAGTGGGTGCTCAGTAGATGTTAAATAGAGTTGTTTGAATGAATGAATGAATAGGAAATTTGCAGAGAGGAATCAGGGTGTTAAAAAGTTTAGAAATAAGAAGAGGCATAGCAGGACATATTCAGGAACCTGAAACACTGCAGTTTATCCTGTGTGTTTGACAAACAAGGAGGGTATGTGGAGAACTGGTGTGGTCTATGAAAAGAGCTTTAAAGGCTGCAGAGATGAGCAGGAATGGGGCATACCACAGCGCCTTCTCTACCAGGCGACATCATTTTGTTCTTTACCCCTTAAGGACTTTAAGAAGAGAGTGACAAGACTGAATGTGTTTTAGAGCGATCATTTAGCTGATTGTGAACAATACAGTGGCTGACTTTAACACAAGAACTAGAAAAACCAGTTAGGAGACCATATTTAAGTAATCCAAATGGGCATAGAGTCTAGATTAAAGGGTGGAATGAATTAATTTGGTGACTGATGAAACATAGGGATAAGGAGGAGGAGGATTTGAGCGTGACCAACATCTCTTCTACTGGTGGTCATTTTGCTTTTATTTCAGAAGGAAGAAACTCTTAGGTCTTTTTTTGATCTCTTGAAGAAACACATCTTTTTCTATTTGGATTTCAGGTGTCAATGGACTCCTGATGATACACTCCTTGCAGTTACCTTCTTCATCTCAAAGCAATATATTAAATTATGACAGGTTTGAGACACCATTTTTCTTTCTTGCTCTAGACTTTGATTTTTTCTAGAAATCATCTCTATAGATTTTGAATATTCCGTAAGAATAAACTGAATTTCTTTTCAAGTTTTCCCCTAACATTTTTTATCTCTTCAGTACTATGAGTATCTTTTTTTTACTATAGGCAACTTCTTTATGCAATAAAGGCATTCTTTAAAAACTTGCATAATTTTAAAACCAAATCCTAAAGACTAAGTTCCTAATTAGAACAAACATTTCTATATAGATATTGTTTTGCTCATAGAGATTTTCTATTTTTTATATTACCCCATATAAAATTCACGATTCTGCTTTTATTTATTTTTCATATCATACTATATAGAGTTTACAATTCAGAAGCACAAAATGCAACCATTGTATGCTCTTAGGGGGGGTTAAAATATAATTAGTGAATTAACAGACACGCAAACAATATTTGTCTCTCATATTAAGCATTTAAAGTGTTTGAGATTTGATTTTGAATGTTAAACTTACTCAATATGCCAACATTTTGGGAAAGCAAAGTGTTGAGTTAGAAAGAGGGGTAGCGAGAGGGATTTTACTGCAGGGAGAATGACCTGGGATGTGATGCGGTCCTTAGAGGATGGGAGTGTTTCACAGATGAGCTACTGCAGCATAACGCAAAGGCAGAGAGGCAGGAAGATTGGGAAATACTTAATGCAGGCCTGATAATTAATAGACCAGTTAGCTGGAGTACTGGATTCATAAACTATATTATGCTTTATTATCACTTTACAATATGATTGGACCTCATAAGAGCCCTGTAAGTAACTATTAATATCCTCATCTATAGGTAAAGAAACAGAGCTAGCTTATGTGATTTATATCAAATCCTAATCCTAAAAAGTGACAGCGCTACAGTCTGAATTCAGTCCTTCCATGCTTAATTAAGTCTAGGGACTTTTCCACTACCCTTTAGCCAATAGCAGGAGATGAAATAGGAAAGGAAGGTCAAAGCTGTGTCAGGAAGGCCTTTAAATAACAGTTATCGTCAATTCTTCTCTTTCTCTCACAACACATCTCATATTTTAACATTTCCTGTCAGTTATCTTAAAAATATATCAAGAATATGACAATTCCTTCCTGTCTCCACTGTCACCACCCAGGTCCAAACCATCATAGTCTCTTGTCTGGATCATTGCAAGGTGTCCTTGCTCTGCCTTTGCCCCCTTCAGACTATGAATAGCATAGTTGCAAGCAAGCCAGCTCATGTCGCTCATAGCTCAAAATCCTCTCATCGCTTCTTTAAGATGGCCTGGACAGCCCCACACCTCTGACCTCATCTACTGCTCATCAACTCTCAAACATCACCAGCTAACTGGCCTCTTTGCAGTTGTGACAACCTGCCAGGCATGCACCCATCTCAGGCTTTTGTCCTGGGTGCTCTCTCCAAGGTGGGTCTTTGAGGCTCACCCTTTCACTTCCTTTAGTCTTTACCCAAATGCCCGCTCTTCAGTGAGGCCATCCGAGGCTACCTCCTCTAAAATGTCAACGCTCTGTCCCGAGGTTCCCTATGTCCCTTCTGTGTTTTATTTTCACCCCAATACCACCATCTAATATACTGCGTATTTTTTTCTGTTTTCTTTTTTAGTCTATTTCTCTCCTAGAATGTAAGCTCACAAAGGCAGATTTTGTTTTGTTCAATGTGCTAAAAGAGTGTCTGGCAACTAAATGGCTCTCAATAAATACTTTTGAGCAATTAGATACTGAAAGTTCAATTTTACTCCATTGACAAAAGGCAAACACTGGAGGCTTTGGAACAGAAAAGAGACAGATGTATAAAATTGCTTTTATAGTAGTAGTGGAAATGACAGATTCACATAGAAAGAGAAGGAAGAAATGGAATAATCCAAATAGGAGCTACTAAAGTTATCTCAGGTATAATGCTATGACTCCCCTAGTCTAGATTGAGTCTCAAAAAAATGGGGGGAAAGGAGAATGTTAATACTCTAAATTCTATACTTGTCCCCTCATTTTTCATTATACCAGGTGGAACCATGTGAGATTGCCATTTGTGTTAGTCTAAAATATTCAAATTTCAACCATGTGTTATGTTCCAGCATAGAGATATATCTTTTGCACTGATGATAAGGAATATTAAGTGGAATCACAGTGACTTGAGAACTACTTATTTTATACATTTTGACCCCCAAAGAATATGGTAGATACAATTCTAAACCGGGGCAGAAGGAGGTCATGATTTGTAGGAACCAAGAGTCTGGCACGCCTCAGCAAGTCCTTAGAGTTTCCCTGAAAATTGATCTAGAGTTTCCATTATCAGTCTTCAGAGCAACCACCTTGAGTCATTAATAAAGACTAAAGTAAGCCTTAAAAAAAAAATCCAAACGTTAAAGGAATTGTGAAATCTATTCTAAATGATAAAAACAGAAATGCTTTTGGTTCATAAAAACAAATCCTCAGCTAACATGGAAAAGTTGGTTCACTGGTTGAGGGTGCAAGATAGCCAATGACATAGAATTCTGGTTCTTAAAAGGTGAATTAATTTATTCTATCCTATGTTGAAGTTTGAATCCAATAGAGAGCTCATTAATTAATCATGAAAGCAACCACTAGCAACAAAACACACAGAAGTGTTACACAACACATTAAATATCAGTTGTTATATTCACATGCCAAACTGTAAATAGTATTAATTTGGGCCTGGCTTTTATGCACAAAGCCAAAACCATTCATTTTGCTTGATTTGAAAGTGATATTTTAAAGTGCTACTTTTGTCTTTTCTCCAGAAAAGGAGTAGCTGTACATAATTTTCTTGTGATGATTCTAGTAACAGGATTTTTGTATACAATTACAGGGACAATTTCTGTTCCTAACAGGAACAAATACAGGATGAAGTAAGTAGTCACCATATGATTAGCCTAATTTTTATATCCCACTGAGAATAGCTCAGTTCCAAGAAGTAATTGCCAACTCATGCCAGTGACTGTGAGAGTGAATACATTTGATTATTCACTATTAAATTTCTTTCGTGGGGAAATGACTCTGGTGGTGTTCACCTAAATAAAGAGTGATTTCTTGAACAGCATGCTGGATGACAAATGATGAGTTCTGGGGTAGACTCGCTGACTTTCAACTGCAAAAATTGTGTTTCTCATTTCAACTATACGGCTCTGAGGCAGGTTATTGAAAGCCCTTAAAACATTTAATTTTGACTTCTATGCAAAGAAGATGATTAATGTAGGATTTTGCTGATTATAGTAATCTGCTTTTAATAAAAATTAGCTTCATTTCCCATGGTAGACTGAATGCAGAATGCTGTTGTCCACTTGCGGGAAATTCTTGGTAGGTAAGGAAATTCCTCCCTACAACTTTGAGGAAATCATAATGCTTTTATTGATTTCAGAGAGAGAAAGGGAGAGGAAGAGAGAAACATCAATATGAGAGAGAATCATCCATCAGCTGGCTCCTGCATGCCTCCCTACTGGTGATGGGGCCTGCAACCTGGGCATGTGCCTTGACCAAGAATCGATCCATGACCTCCTGGTTCATGGGCTGATTCTCAACCACTGAGCAACACTGGCTGGGTGGGGGAATCATAATGTATAACAACACCCCACATCCTCTCAAAAGCACAAACAAAAATTTAACTCGTAGTCTTGAATTTCATATGCAGTTATTAGCCATTCCCTCAGTCACTTCAGTCAGAAACTCAGGAGATACTCTCAGACTTGTCACTGTTCTCCACCCTCAGGCTAAGTCATCTTGATATTTCTTCCTAAATATTATATTTAAAATATTTCATAAGCAACTCCCTCCTTAGTCATTCTGTCAATTTTCATTCAATGAATATGTATTTTTAAAATATATTTTATTGATTTTTTACAGAGAGGAAGGGAGAGGGACAGAGAGTTAGAAACATCGATGAGAGAGAAGCATCGATCAGCTGCCTCCTGCACACCCTCTATTGGGAGTGTGCCTGCAACCAAGGTATATGCCCTTGACCGGGATCGAACCTGGGACCCTTCAGTCCGCAGGCTGACGCTCTATCCACTGAGCCAAACCAGTCAGGGCACATTCAATGAATATTTATTGAGTGTGGATTGTCTGACAGGCCATTGCTCTAGGACTTCAAACATAGAAATAATAAAAACAGTACTATGTGTCTGCCTTCGTGAAGCTTACAGTCCAGTGGCTGAGGCAGACAATAGACAAATACACAAATACATTGCTAGTATAACAAGAAGAAGTTACATGTGCTATCAAGAAAAATAAGGGAAGAATGGGACAGAATGACTGACGAGGTGAAGGTGGGAGGGGTGCTTTATCATCCCACACCAATCTCTTACTGTCTCTCTTAGGTATGCATTACTTAAGTTTGCTGAATAAACCCAGTTCTCTCTTCTTCTTTTTTTTTTTTTCTTTTCTTCCAGGTACTTTTTAAAAAAATTTTGTTTTATTGCTTAAAGTATTACAAAGAGTATTACATATGTTCTCTCTTCTTAATGCATTGCAATGACTACTCCTTATGCTAAGAAAGTTTGTATTCTTTATCCTCACTTGCAACTTGCAATCTTACTCTACACCTCAGTTTTAGTGGTAGGGCATTTTAGAAGACTTTTCTGACCTTATATTGAAGTTTTATTTCCTTAATATTTCCCTAGCTATTTGTTTATACAGTAATTATAGCTCATGTCTCACCAATTTAATTAAATTATTTATCAAGTAAGTACTATGTGGTACTTTTGAAAGTACAAAGTATACAGTGAATCAGTTACTGATCTCAAGAATGTTGAATTATAATAATGTTAATTGTTAGTTTACTTGTCTAATCTTCTTAAAGTGTTAGATGAGTTCTTCGTCATTTTTGTTTCTCCAGTTATTTTTTTCACACAAAGAAAAGAATAAATTCAATAAGAGTTAGGTTGAATTGGATGGCAACAGTAAAAATCCTGTCTTTCAATATTACCCCCTATTTGATCAATCCTAATGATAGTAAAGATAATAATAAAAATAACTGGGTCAAATGGGAGTTCATTTTTAATTTTTTGAGGAAACTCCATACTGTTCTCTACAGTGGCTGCACCAGTCTGCATTCCCACCAGCAGTGCAGGAGAGTTCCTTTCTCTCCACCAGCACTTGTCATTTGCCGATTTGTTGATGATAGCCATTCTGACAGGTCTGAGATGGTATCTCATTGTCATTTTGATTTGCATCTCTCAGATGACTAGTGATTTTGAGCATGTTTTCATATGTCTTGTGGCCTTCTGAATGTCCACTTTCAAAAAGTGTCTATTTAAATCCTTTGCCCATTTTTTGATTGGATTGTTTATTTTCCTTTTGTTTAGATGAATTAGTTCCCTATAAATTTTGGAGATTAGGTCCTTCTCGGGTGTAACATTGGCAAATATGTTTTCTCATGCAGTGGGCTTTCTTGTTGTTTTGTTGATGGTTTTTTTTGTTTTTGTTTTTGTTTTTTTGCTTTGCATTAGCTTTTTATTTTGATGTAATCCCATTTGTTTATTTTTTACTTTCCCACTTCTAGAAATATATCTCAAGAAATCAGAAACAATAATCAGAAAGGACAGACATATGCACCCCATTGTTCACAGCAGCACAATTTACAATAGCCAAGATTTGGAAACAACCTAAGTGTCCATCAGCAGATGAACAGATTAAAAAATTGTGGCACATCCTCATAATAGAATACTATGCTGCTATAAAAAAGAAAGAATTCTTACCATTTGCAACAGCATGGATGGAACTGGAGAGCATTATGCTAAGTAAAATAAGCCAGTCGGAGAAAGAAAAATATCACATTATCTCACTCATTTGTGTGGAATATAATGAACAACATAAACTGAAGAACAAAAATAGATCCAGAGAAATAGAAACATCAAGCAGGCCATCAATCTTCAGAGGGAAGGCGAGGGTGGGGAATAAGAGATCAACCAAAGGACTTGTATGCATGCATATAAGCATAACCAATGGACACAGACACTAGCGGGGTAGAGGCATGTGCTGGGGGTGGCCAATGGGGGAAAAAAGGAGACATATGTAATGCTATATCTAATACTTTAAATAATAAAGAATTAAAAAAATAAAAATAACTAATGATTATTAAAGACTTACATAATCCAAAGAATTAAGTGCTGTATTTAGTGCTTTATGGGCATGGTGTAACCTGTATTGTCTTCATTTTATATAAAGGAACTGATGATAGAGAAGTTAAGTTGTTGACAAGGTTACTTGGCTATTAATTGATAGAGCTTTGCTCTGACATTAAAGTCTGCTTTTTATACTCTTATATAATATAGTCTATAATACAATGAACACTTAATTCCATTCTGTTTGGGTTACTTTCATTCCCCTATTAAGAGCTCATTTTTGACCCAGAATGCCTCTGGCAGTGAAGCACCTCTGGGTACTGGGGTATTTCTGGGGAGTGCTGCAGCTTCTGCTATTCTTGTTAGGGATACACTTGCTGCTTTAACTGCACCTTCACAGAGAAGTGAAGCCCCTTTCCCTCCCCACCTGCTCCCCAATAGTCTTTTGTAGATCTGGTCCAACTGTCACAACCATTGAAAACCTTACAATAATGAACAAAAGTTCTTCCTCACAGTAGTCTGTAAATGCTGCCCTGTGGTCACTTTGAGTTAATGTCTCCCTGGCACATACAATGCTCAGGACATACAAGCAACTGCCTTTTCTGAAGGATATCAAACATTAAATCAAAGAATTAGGTCAACTCTAGCGACAAAGCTTTTGAATGACTACTTAAATCTATCTATTTGCTTGCCCAAGTTCTTCCCATCTAGAAAGGGCCCCAAAACCCTACAGGACTATTTCAAAGATTATATTTGAATCACAGTATGGAATGGCTTTTGCTGATACCAGGATTAATGTAGGGGAGTTTTCTGAATAGGAACTAGCATTGAAAAATCAAAGGTTACTTATATTTTTAATTAAAATAAGTTTCCCTGAAAATGATATGGATATAAAAACATTTGTCTATGATCTGATGATTGTATCATATTTGAGTCAAGTTTGTATTATCAGGATAGAAAATCAATTCAAGCTATTTATTTTTCATCAAATATTTACAATATGGCAATAAGTCAGTAAATAAAGTGTCTGCTTTGCTTTCAGAATCAACAATTTATGCTAGGGGACAGAAGATTTGACTTTGGTGGGCACATGGTGCAATATACAGATCTTGTAACACAGAAATCCACACTTTAAACCTACATGTTCATGTTGACCAATGTCACTCCAATAAATTTAATAAAACAATCTATACCAGGAACCACTGACATAAATGAGTATTCACTTGGATGTTCCCCAAACACTGCTGACTTCCTTAAACATGGGCTGCTATTTATATAATGCCCCTTTCCACATTTAATGATTCTAACAGTTTCTGTAGATTGACTGTTCTTAAGCATGATTTCAATGTAATCTCAAAAAAGTTTTTCTTTTAAATCAAACTGAAGAATTCTAGAGTTCAAAGGATTTTTATTTTACCCTGGGACTTGCTTCTTTATAGATGTGGAACGATCTTGTATCCAGAAGAGAGTATAAATTAGGTTTCTGAATTTTTTAGCAGAATGTCAGCTTTGCCATCTGTTCATCTTTTACTTACAGCATATAGAGCTTATGCATTTTTACTCCGCTAGCAAATCTAAGAGCTCATTGACCATTTGCAGCCCAGAGAGACTTTAAGGATCATCTAGCTTATTTTTAACTTGAGGAAATGAATGTCCTGCCCTCCCCAATGACTTACCAAGACATAAATTCTAGGTATGACATAGACTAAAACAGGAGTCTCCTGACTCCTAAGCTAGTTATTTTCCTGCACGTCACTGTCTGTTTCCTATGAAAATTCTAGTTCACCAGTTGTTATTTGAGGAAGGCAATGTAAAGATTATGCTATTCTTCAAGGATCTAATTCTCAGACATAAATCTTATTTATTTATTTAGACCTTAGAGTTAGGTATTTTGCAAAGTAGCAATGCATTCTTAATGCCTTATAGAAGAAAGAACCTCCTGATAAATTCCTTTTATAATACCGAATGAGTAAAAAGTTTGTCTTTGTTAATCAAGATCCTAACCTACATCCTCCTTATTTAGACCCTTTTGCAAGATAATATGAATACAAATCTCACCAGTATGGGAAGATGTAGCAAGTAGCAGAGAAGTGTCTAAAAAATCCTTTCTCATGTTTCTGATAACATTGCACTTGTCCTTGGAGAAGTCTGGACAGGGCTGAGAAGTTGAGTCTTTAAGAGGATATGAGCTCCCATTAGCTTTGAGCAAAATAGACCAAAAGGAGAAAAAGAGTACATGCCTATGGGTTCCCATTAAAATAAATTCTTTTAAAATTCACTTAAGGGTTATCCAAAAGTTTGGTTCTCTTTCTCTTCAGCATTGTATTGGATTGACATTAAGAAATCTTTAATCCTTTAATGCTTGGTTGGTTTCAGATTCACAGGAACTAAAACTACTCTCCATTGTATTTCATTGCTTTTGGTCTTTGTTTTCTTCTTTTAAACGACTAACTGTCACAGCTTTGGAAGAGATAAGAAAGTGTGGACTGAGGATAATTACCCGATGGTCTCATGACCAGCTTCAGTAAAGTTACAGTTAAGCATTTGCTGGTAGAATGATGTAGGAGGTTATTTACCCATACATATCAGGAAAGTATGACCTAATCTTGTTAAATCTTGTATAATTCTACCTTCGAAGTAAATGTGAAAGGTTTTCAATATCTTCACTATAACTGTTGTGGTCCAAATTATCATCATCTCTCACCTCAGTGAGTGCAATAGACTTCAAACAATTGTTCCTGTTTTGGTCCTGGTCTTCTTGCAAGTTTATTCTTATCACAGTGGCCAGACTGATCCTAAAATATGGAAAGTCATATTATGCTACATCTCTGCTCACAATTCTTCAATAGCTTTCTTTCCATGTCATTGGTGGGGGGAGGGGGAGTAGTTTTTCAATGGCACTTTCCTCCCACTCTTACAGTCCTTGGACCTCTTCTCAACAATTTGCTCACTTAGCTCAAGTACACTGACTTCACTGCTGCTCCTTCATAAGGAGTAGCATCCTCTTTCAATAAGGCTTTGCACATGCTCTTCCCTCTTCCCTTTGTGCTTTTCCCCCAGGAAGCAACAGGGCTCCCTCACCTGGTTCAAGTTTCACTCCAATAGTACCTTCTCCATGAGACCTTCCCTAAAAACCCCATTTAAAAATCAAATTTAAAAAATTAAATAAAATAGTAAAACCTACATCCCCAGTGCTTAGTGTATGGTATAGTAGGTATCCAATAAAGATTAGTTCATGAATGAAGGACAGTGGCTGTGCCCCTTTAGCTGAGACAAGTTCACTATGTAGATTTGAGGGCCGCAGACTCAAGAACCAGAGTGAGAGCTTGGTGTGACTTTGAATTCAAGGGCTCTACAGGTTTTGGAACAATAGCAACAACAAAAATGGGAGCGCCTACTTGGATTGGCAAAGTTTTTATTTTAACAACTGAGGATGATTTAAAAAAATATGCAAAAACCTTATAACCAACTTCTATACCTGCTTACTTTTATAGAAAAGAAAACATTTCAATACTAAAAGAGTAAGAAAAATATAGGGTGTGCAAAACATGTATACACACTTTGAATGATTATAAAGTCAGTGTTTATTAGTATACTAGAGGCCCGGTGCACAAAAATTTGTGCACTGGGGGGGAGGGGGGTCCCTCAGCCCGGCCTGTGCCCTCTCACAGTCTGGGACCCCTCGGGAGATAATGACCTGCTGGCTTAGGCCTGCTCCCAGGTGGCAGAGGGCAGGCCCAATCCCTAGGTGCAGCCCCTGGTCGGGCTCAGAGCAGGGCCGATTGGGGAGTTGGGGCGCTGCCCCCTGTCATGCACAGAGCAGGGCAATCGGGAGGTTGTGATGCCACCCTCAGTCACACTCAGGGTAGAGCCGATTGGGGAGTTGAGGCACCGTCCCCTGTCACACTCAAGGCAGGGTCTATGGGGAGGTTGCGGCGCCACCCCCTGTCACACACAGAGCAGGGCCAATCCGGGGGTTGGGGCGCTGCCCCCTGTCACTCACAGAGCAGGGCCCATCAGGGGGTTGGGGCGCTGCCCCCTGTCACACACAGAGCAGGGCCCATCAGGGGGTTGGGGCGCTGCCCCCTGTCACACACAGAGCAGGGCCCATCAGGGAGTTGGGGCGCCACCCTCTATCACCCACAGAGCAGGGCAATCAGGGGGTGGGGGCGCTGCCACTCTCACACTCAGGGCAGGGCCAATGGGGAGGTTATGGCTCTACCCTGTCACACACAGAGCAGGGCCCGTGGGGAGGGGGGGGTTGGGCCACCGCACCCTGTCACACACAGAGCCGCAGGGCAATCAGGGGGTTGGGGAGCTCCCCCCTATCAGGCACAGAGCAGGGCCGATCAGGGGGTTGGGGTGCCATTCCCTGTCATGAACAGAGCAGGGTGGATAGGGAGGTTGTGGCTCCGGCCCCTGTCACACACAGAGCCGCCGGGCGATCAGGGGGTTTGGGCGCTGCCCCCTGTCACGCTGATCCCGGTGCCGGGAGGCCTTGCGGCTCCGCTGATCCCGGTGCTGGGAGGCATATTACCCTTTTACTATAGATAGAGGCCTGGTGCACGGGTGGGGCTGGCTGGTTTGCCCTGAAGGGTGTCCTGGATCAGGGTGGGGGGTCCCCACTGGGGTGCCTGGCCAGCCTGAGTGAGGGGATGATGGCTGTTTGCAACTGGTCACACATCCTTCAGGGTGGGGGTCCCCATTGGGATGCCTGGCCAGCCTGGGTGAGGGGATGATGGCTGTTTGCAGCTGGTAACACACCCTTCAGGGTGGGGGTCCCCACTGGGGTGCCTGGCCAGTCTGGGTGAGGGGCTGAGGGCTGTTTTCAGGCTGGGGGTGACTGAAGCTCCCAACCGCTCCTTTTTTTCTTTCTCTTTTTTTTTTATTCTGGGCCAGCTTTAGCTTTGAGGCTTGGCTCCAGCTCTCAGGCCTCCACTGCTGAAAGTAGGTTTCTGGCCTTTGCTTACAATGTTGCGATCCTGCTGGCTGAAGCCTGGCGGACTAAAGCAGGTTTCTGGGGTTTTGTTTAGCTTCTATATTTGTTACAGTGTTCAAAGTGCAGGCTCAGAGGCCGGCAAGGCAGGCGGGGAACGTTGGAGTCCTCCGTCACTGAAGCAAGGAAGCCTCATGTTAGTTTCAAGCTGCCTGGCTGCCAGCCGCCATCTTGGCTGGCAGTTAATTTGCATATTGCCCTGATTAGCCAATGGGAAGGGTAGCAGTCATACCCCAATTACCATGTTTCTCTTTTATTAGATAGGATAGTTCATTTTTAAAATTTAAAATAATCTACAGAAATGAGTATTTTTTTTTTATTTTGGTCAATGCCTGTTTTCAAACTGATGTCCCTCCTGGTCCAGGCACTGCCGATAACGTAAAGCAATGGAATAGCAAACATCAAGAATCATTTCGTTCGGTATTTGTGTGCCCTCAATTTGTTAACTGCTGCTGGTTTTGTACCGTAAACTTTATCTTTTATGTATCCCCATCAAAAGGTCTAGTGGGTAAATTTTCTTTGTTCAAAGCTTAGTGACCACCCCCACAAATGGATACACACTTTGAATAATTATAAAGGCAGTGTATGTACCTCAACTGCGTTTTCAAATTTCCAGTAGCATTTAGGATGAGTTTCCTTTGTTCAAAGCTTAGTCTGGCTTAAAAGAAAGAAACATCAATTGAGCTGTCAGCTGTTAAACTGTGTAGACATGTTTTGGGGACACCCTGTATAACCTTAGGATACAGAACATTTCTTCAATTGAAAAATGTGCTGTAGAGAAAACTCTCTCTGCTGTCCTTAGTTTTCTCCTCCCAGCGCTGGAAGGTGTGTCCCTAAGAAACCTGCGCTGTGGACTCCAGCTCTGCAGCCCTGCTGTGATGGAACCCTGGCCACCCACAGGCGTAGTCTGCTCAGCTCCGCCTCCCACAGGGCCACAGAGAGAACAATGATGTGCCTTCAATTCATCATCAACAGACAAAAAGAGTTTACGAAAAGGTGCTGGGGTTAAGATCTGTACGTGGAAACAAGAATAAGACTTTACAAGTTTGTAAGGACTTTCCTTGGGAATACCCACTCGGTACCCCCTCTTCAGTGTAAGTGTTCGAATGCTGACTTATTTGAAAAAAATCCTATTGTCAAGAAATGAGGGTAAAAGAAAAACCATTAAAAGATATAGGAAGGAGGCTAATCGTTGAAATTTTGTCATGGACGGACCTAGACTCTTATAGAAGCCCAAACTCAAATGCAAATTTGTGGAGCCACTTAACAAACAGGCAGCCACGTCTACACAGATGGGCTCCTTTGCTTGTTTTAGAGCTTTCCATAAGTTCTGGAGGGCAGCCGTGCAGTTTTTGAGGATTTAGGAAGGTCGATTATGAAAAGGTCCACAAAGGTAAGAAAAGGGCAAACCACTTGGTTAATAATAGATGAAAAGGGACAATTTGTGAAGCCGCAGGCACACAGAAATGGAAGGGCCTCCAGAATTAGGTTTCTCTATGAGATTGGTTTTCTAACAGAAGAACATTTCTCACCATATTTTGAGTAGCTAAGGTGTTTGTATGTTTGATGTCAAAAGTCACACTTACAGCAGACAGACTGAAATTGTTTGAAAGCCCTCTAGAAGCAACTTTGGAGAATCTTATAATGTAACCAGAGGCCCAATGCATGAAATTCATGCAAGAATAGGCCTTCCTTCCCCCAACACCGGGACCGGTTTCCCTCTGGCACTCGGGACCCAGGCTTCCCTCGCAGCCCTGGCTTCGTCTGGAAGGACCTCTGGTCTAATTAGCATATGACGCTTTTATTATTATAGATAAAGAAACTGCATTGTTCAGATCTCGTAGGCACAGGGGAACATGGCCACTTGCCACGAGTATTATACAGCACAGTGAGATGCACGTAAAATGCCATGTGCACGTGCCGCAGGTGTATTGAGAGACTTCTGTAAAAGACAATTTTCTGTTCCCTGATCATCTTCTACTTGTTCCCCATGAGGTACAGGGAACAGTCTTGGTATTTTAAACAGAAATAATGTGCACTGGGAGCATTTATTAGTGGTTATACAGTATAGAAAATGAAATATATTTTAGTACCAATAATATTGCTCACTTTTTTATGAGCAATAATTTGATTATTGAAGATTTCAGAAAGCATCAATGAGGAAAGACTTGTGTCTAAGAGTTTAAAATGGTGGAAACTTTAGTTCAATTTATAAAAAGAAAGATGTATTGTCCTTAAAATGAATAAAAGTTGTCATTTTAATCTACAATTTAAAATAGATAAGAATTGTTTGAAATACAGTAATATTATCTATAAAAACTTGCTAAATAGTCAAATTGTTGTAAGCCATATAATTTTTGTTTTGGCAATAATAACATGAACAATCTAAAAAGACCAACTTAGTGCAGACTAAACTAATGTATTATTTGTAAAATGTTTAGATAAGGCAGGCTAAGGTTTATGTTTCCCTTAGCTATTAGTGAAATTTCATAAAAAGTAATACTAATAAAACAACTTAGAAAAAGTTGATCATAATTAAAAGTATATTTTGGAAATATTTCTTTATAAGATGGTTATGAAAATTATAATATTCTGGTTAAAATACACTAGCGAAACATTTGTTATAAGACAAATGTTAATTATTGTAATTATAAATAATTGTTATATGTACTATAAGAAGACTTCCCAAGGAATTGTATTTGTTCTCAGCTCTTGGTCAACTGCATGCCACTCAATATGCTTGGTATACATAAAATGCTATTTTTGTTAAAGTGTTCTATAATTCTGATTTATCTTTATTTTTATTATTAAAGATTGCATACATAAGAAAGAAGTCCTCTATTATTTTTACTAAACTTTCAATACTTAATCCTTAAAAAATAGTCTTTTAAAAAGAAACTAATAATGTATTAATTTATACCCACCTATTTATCCTTAGAACGCCTCTGAATACAAGGGATGAAGGGAGTTATGATTATTTTCATTTCACAGTAGAGAAGCTGAATATAAGAGTTAAGTATCAATCATTAGTAATGAACTGGAGCTAGGATAGAGCTCTTTATTTTCCATCTTTAATCCATTTATTCTTAGTAATTATTGATTGTGCTTTTATAAGATTTTGACATAGCATCTTCTACAAACATGCGATGCTTTTTCAAGAGTGACATATTTTCCATTTAATGGTCAAATAAAATGAGACAGAGATGAAATGACCCAAAAAAGGTAAAAATGGCATTCATTATCATAATATAAACAGAAGTTGAGAGATTATTGTTTCTCTTCTGCTCATTTTTAAAAATTCATATTTATTGAACACCTTTTTGTATTTAGATATAGTGATTTAGACTTGCAAAGAGAATTAAAACTGGCCCATGCCCATGAGCAGCTCACACTGTATGAGGAGAAGCAGAATGCTACCCTACAATAGGAAAGATGACTGTACATAAATACTTTCCTGATAAGACAGAGAGTAGTAGATATAATTTGAGAGCTCCAGACACACTACTGTGAAAGTTTAATAGCAATAACTTCTCTCATTTTCTAGAGTTACAGAATCTGCCCTATCTACATCTTCATAACATCAGAAAGAGAGGGAACTCAGCCATGGCAGTGGGGCAGGCTAGAGGAGCCCTGTACATGCCTGGGGTAGGATGATGACCCTGTCTGCTTATGTAAGTGGTGAGCACTGGAGACTGAGGAAACAAATGAAATAGCACTGGGAGCAAGGACCAAAGAAGAAGGCAGTACTAGTAAGAGCCTGAATGTCAGCTTCATGGAGCCATCAAGTTTCTGGGGTGTGTCATTAGTCACCATCCTGTCTGTCTCCAGGCGAGAGACAACGACTTCAGTCCAGCAGTTCTCAGAGTTGATGCAGGGTGGGGGCCAGGAAGGATGGGTGTAGGGCTCCTGCCTCAGCAGTCAGATGAGTGTCAGCTCTTCTGTACTTTTTCAGCCAATAATTCTTAGATCATTCTGCAGGGCCAGACCAGAACTCCACTGTCAAGCATTTACTTGGGAGCCTAAGGAGTGTAAGGTATCTCTATATATAAAAGCCTAAGCGACCATTCAACCATTTGACTGGTTGCTATGATGCGCACTGACCACCAGGGGGCAGACGCTCAATGCAGGAGCTGCCCCCTGGTGGTCAGTGCACTCCCACAGTGGGAGCACCGCTCAGCTGACCGATGGGCACCAAACACAGGGCTCATGGCTGGCGAGTGCCGTTGCGGAAGTGAGAGCCTCTCCTGATTGGGACTGGCTGTGAACTAGTAACTGTAAAGGAATGGGCTGGTCTGAGCCCACAGTAGGAGAAAGCCTGTTTCATTACACAGAATGAAACAGACCCATGGTCCTTAGTAGGCTCCTGTGCTGCATGCTGATGTTACTGCTTAATTTGTAGAAATGGAGCCTCCAGGTTTTATCAAAACTTAAAACATTTTAACTCACAGAAAGAGAACCATAATTACTTGATTAGGTGATTTTATCTTTATTGGGAAATAATGCTAGTGTTAAATACGTGTGTGTTTTTTTTTTTACCTTCACCTTTTATTGAATTCTGTAATCAGCTTTTTATCAAACTTTAATTTATTTTAATTATCAAAACCTTAGTGCAAACTTGAAATTTGCCAGAAGTAGGCCAATCCTTTTGAAACCAATCTAAGTAAAGTGTCTTCAGATGAGAGTCGGCTTTATCTCTCTAGTTCATTACGAGTGTTTCGGGAAGATAAGCGATTGTATTAGAAACAGAATTAATCACCCTGCATGTATTCTCACCTAGCACTGCGCATCACAATGATAGTTCTTATTGGGAAATCATAACATTCCAAACACTCCAATTCGCAATATGTTTGACTTAAAAAAGATAGTAAGAATAAATACTATGCTAGAACTTAAAAATCATGCAAAATGTAGGGATTCCTGATTTGAAAAATTTCTCCACACCAGGAGAACCTATTTCATGGTAGCCTGTCAAGAACTCCTTGGTCCCTAGTGGAGTTCTACAGGGTGCTTCTCTTCCCCATTTTGATTTCCAAACGTAGTCTCCCTCTGGCCTTACCTTCAGCAGTTGGCCTGGCTGTTCTGCCTGGCTGAGAAGGTAAAGGACAGCTGGGAAGTTGTATCCCCTTTACCTGGAAGCACTGCCAAACACCTGCATCTACGGCCTTGCTCCTTAACCTTTCTTCAATAATGAAGGGGCCAGGGCACTGCCTTCTCTTTATTGCCAGTGACTCCAACTGAGGTAATGGATCCAGCAGGTGAAGATCCAGTGTGGTCTTAAGGGGCCTGTGGGAACATACTCAATAGTGGAAAGGCACTATTTTTATTTCTTTCATTCTTTTTTGTTAACCTTCACCCAAAGATATTTTTTCCATTGATTTTTAGAGAGAGAGAAACATCGAGGTGAGAGAGACACACTGATTGGTTGCCTCCAGCACTTTCCCTGACCTGGGCTGCTGATCGAACCTGCAACCCAGGTATGTGCCCTTGACTGGGAATCGAACTTGAGACCCTTGGATGTGCAGGCCAATGCTCTAACCACTTAGCAACACCAGTCACAGCTGGAAAATGATAATTATAACCACATTACTGTACTTGAGTCACCCTGCTACTAGTTTGAATATGATGCAAATATTGTTTGCAGTATTTATTTACATATATATGTGTGTGTATATGTATATACACACAATACAGATTAAAAATTATCAGTATTAGAAATAATGATTAGAAATTAATATTAGAAATAATGCACACACATATACATCCTTGTACATTACTTAGGACAGTGGTTCTCAACCTTGGCTGCACATTAGAATCACCTGGGAATCTTTTTAAATTCCTGATTCCTGGGCCTCATCCTCCAGAAATTCTGTTTCTTTGTTATGGGGTGGGGCCACAAAATTAGTAACAAAGAAACAGAATTTCTGGAGGATGAGGTCCAGAAATCAGGATTTTAAAAAGATTCCCAGGAGATTCTAATGTGCAGCCAAGGTTGAGAACCACAGACTTAGGACTATTTTTTTCAGAGTCATTTTCAGATCATCTACATCAGAATCACCTGCTGTGCTTGTTAAAAAGACTGCCCCTGGGCTCTACACCAGACCTACCCAACCAGGATCTCTGTGTTTGGGACTCACTCGCTTTCCATGTGATTCAAATGGGAAATAAGCTTTCAGAGTCATTGATGTCTATGATGGCAGAGACAGTACAAGCTATGAGTGCTCTAAAGTTGGAGTCTAGAGTGAGGACAAGTGTCTCTAACATGAAGGAAGACCTGTCAAGGCAGGGAACCCAGAGTAAATGAAGGGCAGAAGGACTGATGGGGGGAAAAGAACTCCATCTGTCAGCTAGTCTAGTCTATGCTCCTCCTATCACTGTATTGTTTCCAGCTGAGTGACTGAAAGCTTTTTGTCAGACACTTCAAAATGAAACATGTATCTGAACAGCCTTCACATCGCAATTAAGTGAGGTGGTCCCAATATTAGCTCCTCCTGCACTGCCTGCAAGATGAGTCAAATAGAACAAGCCAGCACCCCTGTACTTTCTCCTCCCCTCAACCCTTTAACTCCCTGCTTTTGTGCTCTGGCCTGTTAGAAGAAAGGAGGAGAGAGGGATACAATAAAATTGCCTCTTCCAGAGCCTCATGCTGCTCTACCTATTTAGTTTTCCTATCTAGCAGCCTGGGGCTTAAACTCTTTACTATTGAGAAAAGCTAAGGAAACAATCAGTGAACTGAAATTCTCTTAATTTGTAAAACATTTTCGTTATCACTTTTATTTCACTCTTCTCCATGATATTCATAAGATAGTCCTTTTATAGGCACTTACCTTCTACCCTCAAACATACCGTGACTCTTCCATCATGTTAAACTGTTTTATCCACTTTATTTCTTATCCTATTAGTTATTGTCTTATTTATTTTTTCTTTCTTTTATTACTAAATGTCTCAAATGCCAAACATTTATCTGCTGGTTTCATTTTATTGCATCCCATTTTCTTTATAGGCGCCCCCCTCCCCCGACTTTAATGACACTGCTCTCTTCAAATATTGCCAATGGTCTCTGCTTTTCCAAATTCAATGACTTTCTTTTTTCTTGTCCATTAAAAGCCATAAAAATAATGGAGTTTAATATGTATCACTTGGGAATCTAGCCAGACTGCTAATTAACCAGAGCCATGGATTTGCAGATCTTATTTTCCCTCTCAAATTTTTATTTATTTTAGAGAGAGGAAGGAGGGAAAGAGGGAAACACCGATTTGCTGCTACATCCGTCCATGTACCCATTGGTTGATTCTTGTATGTATGTGCCCTGACCTGACCTGATATCCAACCCGAAACACCAACATATCAGGACAATGCTTCAACCGCTTGAGGCACCTGGTTAGGGCCATGATTTGCAGAAAGTTACTTGGATGTACAGATTGCATTTCATCACCATTTGACTTTACCCACTGTTGCATTCATAGCTGTATTTCTTATTTATTACTAGAGGCCCACTGCATGAAATTCATGCACAGGCAGGGTCCCTAGTGGCTTCTGGCTGCCAGCCAGTGTGCCTCCCTTCCCCTGGCCACCTGCCACTGCCAGTGGCCCCACCCCCTGGTCTAACTCCCAGTCGAGGGGACAATTTGCATATTAGGCTTTTAATATATAGGATAGTAAAGGATGAAAATGGAAAACCACAGTATGGTATAATTAAATAAAAATTACATCACATGCATCTCTTTTTGTGAATTTGGATCTTCATGCAATTTGTAATATAGTGTTCTACAAATACATTAGTAAAGACCATGTCATGCAATGGGTGTATCTGTCATGGGTAAATCAAATTGTATACATCTGACCAAAGGATATTTTTAATGATCAAGAAAATTCTCTACTTAAAAGTTAATGATATGATTAATTTTCTTTTGCTTTGTTTTGCTCAACTTTTAAAATAAGTACATTTAATAATAAAATTAAATAAAATATTAAAATAAATTATTACATATATTATAAAGAACATAAAAGAAAGGTCTTTGAGATTTTCAATTTCACATTTCTACAAACTAAGGGACATTTAAATTTTATAAAAATGTAAATAATTGGAAATTTTAATGATCCTTTGATTTTACACATACATACAGATAGGGCAAAAGTAGGTTTACAGCTGTGAGTATACAAAATACAGTGTTTATTTTGTATTATTATTTATTAATCATTGCATTATTTTCCACATTAAGAATTGTAAACTTACTTCTGCCCCACCCTGTACATTGAGCGGAAACTCTTGAATCAAATGCATTACACTAATGAACGATATTATGAGGGAGATGCTAACATTTATTGAAGACTGTATGTAGTAAGCTGACGTTTACACAATGAGCCTGATAGGTTTTCTCTTTGCTAGTACATCAACTTGCTACAGACACGATATCTGCTTGAACCTACAAGGAACTGAACTTATCAGCCCATGCCACACAGCATGGGAGCTAAAAAAAGGTCTTTATGTAGCAGGACAGTAATACTTACAGCTGAAAGTTTCATTAAATAACTCTTTATGCATATTTCTACACAAAAGCCACATTTTTCATAACTTCTTTGATTCATCTGATTCATGTCTTCTTATCCTAAAATTGCTAGTGTGCTTCCCACAGAGAACACTAGCATTACTCTCTAAAAACACACTCACTGGTGGGGTCAAGTGCCGCAGAGAGCGCCATGTCACTCTCCGTTCAGTGCTGCTGTACTCATACACTGTCCTTGCTGGTCTCAACATGGAATGGTCAGGGATTTGTAATGCATGGGGCCAGGTGAATGGGTGGCTTGTGTGGGATTATTTGGGCTCCAAGCCATCAACTGTCCTTCAATAGTTTCCCATTGATCTAGTATATTTGCACAGATTAATTTACACGGTTAATAACTATTATCTTGAATAATTAAAATGTTACAAAGAGATGGAATAATTGAAATATGGAGTAAGAATATGACTATTATCTATCTATCAATCTATCTATCTATCTATCTATCTATCTATCTATCTATCTATCTTTCTATCTATAGCTGAAATAATGTTCACCAAATATTAACACAAGTTATTTTGGGGTGAAAACCATGTTGTAACCCAAGAATGTTACAGAGTGTCCAACATTTGCTAAGAGTTCAATAAACATTTGTTACATACGTGATGAAAAATGAAAACTGCTTAAAAATACAGAAGAAGTTCTGGTAGAGGATTTCTAAAAGGAGTGGTTGTTTAATGATATGGATAGTTGAAGAAAAAAAGTGTTTTTAAATGGTTAAGAATTTACATTTATACTAGAGGCCCAGTGCACAAAAATTTGTGCACTCAGGGGGTCCCTCAGCCCGGCCTGTGCCCTCTCGCAGTCTGGGACCCCTCAGGAGATAATGACCTGCTGGCTTAGGCCTGCTCCCGGGTGGCAGAGGCCAGGCCCAATCCCTAGGTGCAGCCCCAGGTCGGGCTCAGAGCAGGGCCGATTGGAGAGTTGGGGCGGCACCCCCTGTCATGAACAGAGCAGGGCGGATAGGGAGGTTGCGGCACCACCCCCTGTCACGCACAGAGCAGGGCCGATCAGGGGGTTGAGGAGCTCCCACCTGTCATGCACAGAGCAGGGCCGATCAGGGGGTTGGGGAGCTCCCCCCTGTCACGCACAAAGCAGGGCCGATCAGGGGGTTGAGGAGCTCCCCCCTGTCACTCACAGAGTAGGTCCGATAGGGGAGTTGGGCACCTCCCCCTGTCACACACAGAGCAGGGTGGATCAGGGGGTTGGGGCGCTGCCACTGTCACACTCAGGTCAGGGCAGATGGGGAGGTTATGGCTCTACCCTGTCACACACAGAGCAGGGCCTGTGGGGGGGGGGGGTTGGGTGCCGCACCCTGTCACACACAGAGCCGCAGGGCGATCAGGGGGTTGGGGAGCTCCCCCCTATCAGGCACAGAGCAGGGCTGATCAGGGGGTTGGGGTGCCTTCCCCTGTCACGAACAGAGCAAGGCGGATAAGGAGGTTTTGGCCTCGCCCCCTGTCACACACAGAGCCACAGGGCGATCAGGGGGTTTGGTCGCTGCCCCCTGTCACGCTGATCCCAGTGCCGGGAGGCCTCGCGGCTCTGCTGATCCCGGTGCTGGGAGGCATATTACCCTTTTACTATATAGGATAGAGGCCTGGTGCACGGGTGGGGGCCGGCTGGTTTGCCCTGAAGGGTGTCCTGGATCAGGGTGGGGGTCCCCACTGGGGTGCCTGGCCAGCCTGGATGAAGGGATGATGGCTGTTTGCAGATCATCACACCGCCTTCAGGGTGGGGGTCCCCACTGGGGTGCCTGTCCAGTCTGGGTGAGGGGCTGAGGGCCGTTTTCAGGCTGGTGGCTGACTGAAGCTCCTAACCTGTCCTTTTTTTCTTTTTTCTTTTTTTATATCTGGGCCAGCTTTAGCTCTGAGGCTTGGCTCCAGCTCTGAGGCCTCGGCTGCTGAAAGCAGGTATCTGGTTTGTTTGGTCCTATAATTGTAACACTGTTGCGATCCTGCTCACTCCAGCTCTGAGATCCTGGCTGGCTGAAAGCAGGGATCTGCATTTGTTCTATAATTGAAACAATGTTGCAGTTCTGCTGGCTGAAGCCTGGCTGGCTGAAAGCAGGTTTCTGGAGTTTTGTTTAGCTTCTATATTTTTAACAATGTTTCTTAAACTTCAAGCTCAGAGGCCGGCAAGGCAGGCAGGGAACATTGGCTTCCTCTGTCACTGAAGCAAGCAAGCCTCCTGTTCGCTTCAAGCTGCCTGGCTGTCGGCCGCCATCTTGGTTGGCAGTTAATTTGCATATTGTCCTGATTAGCCAATGGGAAGGGTAGCAGAGGTATGGCTAATTCCCATGTTTCTCTATTATTAGATAGGATAAATTTTCAGTTGAAAAGATGAAATGTTTCTCATATTTGATTCAAAAAAGTATGTTTGAGGTCTTGATTGCAAGCCTTGTTCAAATAAATCTCTAAAGGCAGAGAGAACTAATTAAATTTCCTCATCATGTGGAAAAAAGTAACATCTCTCAAATCCATGCCACAGAAAGAGAGGGAATAGAATGCACAGCCACACAAATGCAGGACAGGTGTCAGTCACCCTGGAGTCCCAGCTCCTGCCACATCTTGCCTGCAACACACATAACGCTGAGACAGAACGCTCCTAATTTAGAGGCATTGGGGGCTGATTGAAAAGCAAGGACTTGATCCTTGATATAATCGAGCAGCTCAGCAGAAACAGAACTGAATTAGGAGTCAGAGGACACAGTTCCATCCACTTTGGAATAATCACTTCTCTTGGCTTCAGTTTGCTCATCTGTAAAAGGAAGATACTAATACCTGCCCTGTGTACTCCAGAGGGCGATGATAGAGAACAAATTAGATAAAGGGAGTGAACATGCCCTGTAAACTGTGAATCACTACTCGAAGCAATCTTATCCGTATTTAAGGTCAGAGGAAAAGCAGCTTTCCTGGGAATTAGTGCCCTGTCTCTGGGAGACCCTCAGACAGCTTGTGTAAAGACTGTGATGGAAAGTTAATTGACCTGTTTTAAGTGGAGTCTTTACGTTTGTCCTAAGAAAAAGGCTCTTACCGATGTAGCTCATTCTAGCAGACATGTGTCACCTTGTGGCATCGTTCAGACTGCTCTTTCTCAGAAAGCTTCACTGGCTCCCATCCTTCCAGGCTTTCATTTCAGGCCCTGTTGTCCTTCAATGATATCATTGACTCCCCTTCCTACTCTGCTCCAAATGAACATTTCCTACGACCCATCCCACAGTTAGATGTGGATATGGGACAGGCACCTCAAACCTAGCATGTCCAAGATGGAATTCATTGTTTTCTCCACTACACTTCATTTATTTTCCTGGGTTTTCTATCTCAGTTACTTCCATCACTATCTACCCAGTCTTTCAATTTGGAAACAATAGAATAAAGGATGCGGTAGATGGCTTTATACTGCACAATTCTAAGCAATGCCATTCACATAGTCCCTTAATGAAGCTCATGTTGAACTGACCATGCAGAACTGACCATGGCAGCACTCCCGACACTGGACCGCTTGCTCTATTAACTCAACAGTCACCAATGGCTTGATTTTATACAATAAAGGGGAGTCTGTGGACAATTCTCAATTCATCAGAGGCCCCCTCTTAAACATTCATGACACTTTATCACATTCTAAATTTAGTTAATAAGTAGAGGACAATATTCTGAGTATGGATTGTTACGTGTGAAAATTATAATGCAGGAAGATTTTTGTTTTAATTTAAACGTAAATATTTTAGTAATATTGTATACAAATGAGTGTGTGTGTTTAGTAGAGTTTCCAAAGATGGCCTTCAAAATTCCCTCTCCCTTTTTGTTCATGCTGCTTCCCACATCGAGAAGTGGAGCTTGTTTCTCCTTCCCTTGGGTCTGGGCTGATCTCATGAGTAGCTTTGGACAATGGGGTCTTACCAAAGAGATGCAACTGAAAAGTTGCTAAGTCTCAAACACAGTGCTTGCACACTGGGACTTATCATTTGGAAACACTCCTTCTTAGAACCAGATGTGGTGTTTTAAGAAATATACAGAAAGGAGAACCAAAGCATGTTGCTTAATAGACAAGCTGAAATCCTAAGTGACAGCTGGCATCAACCTGACAATCATGTGAGTGAGTCACCCTGGACATTCTAGCCCAGTGATGGCGAACCTATGACACACGTGCCAGAGGTGACACGCGAACTCATTTTTTTGGTTGATTTTTCTTTGTTAAATTGCATTTAAATATATAAAATAAATATCCAAAATATAAATTGTTGTTTTACTATGGTTGCAAATATCAACAAATTTCTACATGTGACACAGCACCAGAGTTAAGTTAGGGTTTTTCAAAATGCTGACACGCCAAGCTCAAAAGGCTCGCCATCACTGTTGCCAGTCAAGTCCCCAAATGACTGCGACCCATTCATCATCACAGGGAGTAGAACTGCCCAGCTGAGCAAGTCACGACAAATAGTCATTAGGAATCATGCTTTTACAAGTCATTAAGTTTGGGGTAGTTTGTTACCAATGAAAGATAAGTACAACTGTGTGTGTGTGTGTGTGTGTGTGTGTGTGTAAATGAGTATGTATTCAATTCACCTCTTTAAAGAGCCCAAGGTACAGGCAAAGAAGACCATTAACTAAAAGTGGTATGTAAACTTTGGTTGACATACTTTCCAAGACAATTCTTTGCTATCTAAGCTTCTGGTTATCCTTTTATATGTTATGCCATGTCTAACTGAGTAGATAAAACCTCAATCAAGGAAATAAAACCCAAGCTTAAGAAGCTTCAAACACCTTGAAATCCTGGGTGTAGCGACCCTGTTATCCGGTCACTTGTCTATAAGACCAGACAACCTGCCGGGAGCAGGCAGCTTGTCATTTGCAGGGCTAGTGTCTTCATCACCTTTGGGAGGTAGGTGACTACAAGGAGGAGTGTGCTCTTCTCTTCGCAAGTCCTTATCTCACGTGGATCCTCTCGATTTTCATCCACATAGCCTTCAGACTAAACATTCCGCAGTGGAGGAACCTTGGGTGAATCTTGGTATTTTGAAATTCAAGCCAGGACCATTTCCATTCTCACTTTCATGATTTTAGTTCGTCTGCTTTTCTTCTTTGAGACTAAACCACTACCCTTGTTTCCTAAATAGTCATCCTGTCTATAGTTCCTATTTTCTTCCATTAATAACCCATTCAGTAATGTTTCTTTTTTAAAGGGCAGTTTTTATTTATTTATATTTAAAAACTATTTTAAAAATGTTTACTTACTGATTTTTAGAGAGCGGGAAAGGAAGGGGAGAGAGAGAGAGAGAGAGAGAGAGAGAGAGAGAGAGAGAGAGAGAGAGAGAGAGATTGTTGTTTTACTTATTGATCATTCATTGGTTGATTCTTGTATGTGCCCTATCAGGGATTGAGCCCATGACCTTGTCATATTGGGACAGCCTTCTAATCAACTGAGTTACCCGGCCAGGGCTGTTGTCAGTGGTATTTCAAAAGCACAAATCTGTCACCCCACTGTCCAGTTGGAACACTTTCCACTGAATTTCTCAACACACAGAATGGAGTGATTGTTAATAGCACAGGGATGAGAGATCATGGATGTCAGGCTAAGAGATTGGGTTTTATACATACTTTGTTTATCCTTATCTGCATATTGTCGTATGCTGCAATTCATACTCATAGTCACATGTGTCCCCAACTCAGCCCTCCTTATACTGTACTTAAAGCATATATATATATTTTTTTCTCCCTTCAATTTTTATCATATAAAGAAAGTGGAACAAGTCCCAATAGATCAAATAAAAATTTTCCTTTCCTTCAAACATCTCCCCAAGCAGATATCAGCAACTATGTTAGCACACGTTGACACTGAGTGGGAAATATGTCTCAAAACTGGGCCACTTTAAGTGGTCCTGCAGGCACTAGGACAAACTCTGTGGGTAGTTGATCACATTTCAATTTAAACTGCCTGGCCAAGTCCCTTCAATTTCTACACACACACAGTGCAGGGGCTATTCCCAGAAACCAGCAGTCATTGCTACCTCTGTCACTGGCACACGAGGCTGGAAATTAAAACCTTTTAACAGCCACTCTCTGAAGTCTTCTCAATTTGTGGCAGATTGACTGAAGAAGACCTTAAACATTAGGAGACATTTCACGACTCCCTGTAGCTCCTGCTAAAGAGCTAGTTGCTGCTCTTGCATCATCAGATCTTGGGTGTCAGCTCAGAAGGGACTTGATGTTTTAGACACGTCCTCAGTTTGCGTATCTGTTGACTTTACTAATTAGATGGTCTTCCTTAAGTTGCTGAGCCCCAACGAGATTTATTATTCTAATCTGCAAAAGGGTTATAATTGCACCTACTGAGAATCAGAGATGATCAGTCTGTTTGTGTGTGTGAGTGTGTGTGCACACATGTGTTTGCGTGTGTGTGTGTATGACAATAAATATAGCCATTCGCTGATGCCTTTGCCTATCACAGTTCTGTCTGGGATTACTGGGACTCTATTCCTCCTTCCCATTCTCCAGTCCCCAATTTGTAATATCAGCAAGCTATTCTCTGAGGAAAATCTGAATGTTCTCTCTGAATATTTAGAGGATTGTAAGAAGCTGAATATAAACAATCTCACGTCAAAATTGGCATCTTGTGACACCACATGGAACAAGAGATAATCCTTAAGAACAGTGTACGGCCCTTGGAAAATTTTGTTATAGCATGTATGAAAAATCAGACCATGGGGCACACAAAAATTGAAAATCGGAAAGCCTTATACTCTTTTTATGGAAACACGGGGATTTGTTTCACCAGTCTTTCATCTTCCAGAAAGTTTTCTAACTAGCAAAATGGCATGTTTAAATCTCTCTTTATCTTGAACTGTGACTGGGAAGTACACACTTTCCCAAATACAATTTTAATCCATTTTGGTAGCCTCAGCTGGTACCCTGTATTGGCTGTCTGGGGTAGGAACTGCCAACAGTGCTTAGGCCGCATTTCCAACACATGGAATCATTGGGGTACATACCACATGCGGGGTCGGGGGTGGCTCCTGGGCCAACCACAGTTTCTCATGCATAAGAAATATATGCTTGGCTGTGTCACTTGTCCACCTTTAAAATCCTTCTGGATTCAGCATGAATCCTGTGACTGTTCTATAGAACAAAACAACTTTGGGAGATTTTATTTTTCCTGTACAAATGCCCAGAGGCACTCATTCACGTAAGAAAAAAATTAAATTTGTGAAGGAGAAACAGTAATATGTTTGAAATATCTAGAGTCTTTTCCCTTCACTTGTATTTAAAAATGAGTAATCAGATTTAATTCACATTTGTGATGTCAATTTTCAGGTCAAAATAAAATCCTGTGTACTTTTTTTTTTGCATAACTCACAATAACTATTATTATTTTTTCAAATCCTCACCCAAGGATAATTTTTCTGTTGACTTTTTTTAGAGAGAGATGAAAGAAGTGAGGGAGAGAGAGGAAGAGAGAAAGAAACATTGATGTGAGAGAGACACATTGATTGGTTGTCTCCTGTACACCCCCCCCTCCCCCCCCCCCCCCCCCCGCAACCAGGGTGAGGATGGAACCTGCAACCCAGGTACCTGCCTTTGCCCGGAAATCAAACTTGAGACCCTTTGGTGTGAGGGTCAATGCTCTAACCACTAAGTAGCACTGGCCAGGGCTCTTTTTTTTTTTTTTTTTTTTAATTGAAGTAACATTGGTTACCATCATATAAGTTTCCGGTATACAGCATGATAATTGAATATCTGTATGCTCTATTGTGTGCTCACCACAAAATGTCTAGTTTCCCTCTGTCACCATGTACTAGTATGTGGCCCCTTTATCTATTTCGCTCTCCTCACACACCACCTCCCCTCTCGTAACCACCATTGCGCTGTCTGTATCCAGGAGTCTCTGTCTGTTCTGTTATACTTGTTCCTTTGTTACGTTTTTGTTTTATATTCCACATATGAATGAAATTATATGGTGGACCTATTTTTAATGACTAAAAATAGTGTCACAATAAAAATTCTAATGGAAAAAGCAGCCCTGTTTCACTGATGGTATCTTAACAAAGCAACACAGAACTATACTTAAAAAGCATTGTCTCATGGTCTTTTCATATGTGCACTAAAATTCTTCTTTACATTAGAAACATGCCTATTTTTTTTTAATTCAGAATCTGTGATTCATTATTTAACCCCTCTATATATAATAAAGCAAATTTATTTAATACTCTGCTGATTTAACTAAAAATTGTGGATTAAAATATTTATTTAGCTTAATAAAATGTAAGAAGACTTCATAAATGCATATTTTTCTTTTTGGTATTCCCATTAATTTCTCTTCTTTTCTGAAAAAGCATAAGCCAATCAGCAATAATATCTTATAACTCTATTTCTTCTCTAACTCCGTAGCAATGATGGATGGAAGAAGATTTCAACAAAATTTTCAGCTCTCATTATCTTTTCCTTTTATTAGAGACTAGATCAGTGATGGCAAACCTTTTGAGCTCAGCCTGTCAGCATTTTGAAAAACCCTAACTTAACTCTGGTGCTGTGTCACATATAGAAATTTTTTTGATATTTGCAACCATAATAAAACAAGGACTTATATTTTGGATATTTATCTTATATATTTAAATGCCATTTAACAAAAAAAAAAATCAACCAAAAAACTGAGTTTGCGTGTCACCTCTGACACCCGTGTTATAGGATCGCCATCACTGGACTAGAGGCTGGATGCACAAAATTCGTGCACTTGGGGGGGGGGGGGTTCCCTCAGCCCGGCCTGTGCCCTCTCGCAGTCCGGGAGCCCTTGGAGGACATCCAACTGATGGCTTAGGCCCGCTCCCCCTGGGAGGAGTGGGTCTAAGCCGTCAGTCGGACATGCTTAGCGCTGCTGTGGAGGCAGGAGAGGCTCCCGCCACTGCCTTGTGCTCACCAGCCGTGAGCCTGGCTTCTGGCTGAGTGGTGCTCCCCCTGTGGGAGCACAGTGACCCCCAGGGGGCAGCTCCTGCATTGAGCGTCTGGCCCCTGGTGGTCAGTGCATATCATAGCAACTGGTCGTTCCGCCATTGTGCTGAAACCAGATCTCCAACATCCCTTGAGGGGTCCTGAATTGCAAGAGGGCACAGGCCAAGACGAGGGACCCCACTGATGCATCGGGGCCAGGGAGGGACACAGGAGGTGGCAAGTCAGGGAGGGACTATGGGAGGGCTTCAGGGCATCTCCAGCCTGTCTTGCTCAGTCCTGATCAGCCAGAACCCAGCAGCAAGCTGACCTACCGGTTGGAACATCTGCCCCATGGTGGTCAGTGCCCATCATAGCAACTGGTCAACCAGTCCACTCTCTTCCCCCTGGTGGTCAATGCACATCTTTGCGAAGGTTGAGTGGCCTTAGCATATCATTAGCATATTACGCTTTGATTGGTTGAACGGCTAACCAGAGGACCGGACACTTAGCATATTAGGCTTTTATTATATAGGACAGTGGTTCCATAATAGTTATACCATTCTCTTCTCTATCATTCTCTGACTGTATAATAAAATTACCGAATATTTTAGTAAACCTATGAAAGGAGGAAGGTTGTTTCTAAGATAAGTAGCTTTAATGTGAGAAAATTTTCTGAAATTGAACTTTAGATTATTTCCCCAGTTTATTGGGGTTTTTCCCCCCCCCAAATATATTCTATTTTGTTTAATAGTGATCAATCAGCAATGCAATTTACACAACTGACACTGGGATCTTGGGTTGAAGTAAATTTCTAGGCCCAGGATGGGGTCTAGGTCAGCAAACCAAAACGTATTCCTTATCCTATGAAAGCTTCCTGTTTGTACCCCATATTGTAGTTTTAAGAAGCCTTGTGAATGGAGACTGCTTGCTTCATGACATGGTAAATAAAGTTTGTATGTATCAACTCAATTGTTTTCTTTAATTATTTTTAACACTTGTATATAATAATATATTTTTGGAATCTGCTCAGATTTCAAGTAAATAATTTGGAATTACCCAAGCCTAAAAACCTTTTTCACTTCATGTTTTAAAGTGATATTAGATATTTTGGTAGGCCATTTGAAAATAATTGCTGGGCTTAAAAATTTTATATTTGGCGTCTTTGGAACTTTATAAAGAATGCTGTACAATTAACATAAGAAGCCCCAATTTCACCTGTGAGAATTGAGAGTATTTCCTTATTTTGCTTCTTTCTTTCTCCATAGGTCCTTAAAAGTCTTCATTATTCTGGCTAAATATGTCAGACTGAATATAAATGTATATTTTTGTTTTTTCCTGCAATCCAACTACAACGGCATTGTAAAGGATCAAACTAAGATAAAAAAAAACCACAATAACAAAGAAAACTGGAGAAGATACGAGAACACACTAGAGATGTCAACAAAGTATTGGAAGCTGGAAAGCACATGGACAGGTGGTGACAAACGTGGATAAGCTCAGGAAGAGGAAAGCTGAGTGTCTCTAGGTGGGGAATTAAGAACCAAGACCCATAATGCGGCAGAATATCAGAATGTCTCGGGATTTGGAGGCATCAGGTCCTTCTGAAGGCTGGATAGTTGGTAGGACCACATAACAGAAATAGAACGGGCTAGGCGTCCAGATTCTTTTTTTAATGCTGGCAGGAGACAGGTAGTTCCCTGCCTGGCCAGGACTTCAGCACAAATGCAGTGAGAGAAGGGGTAACGTGAAAGTCTATGTGTTAAAAGATGAGGAACCTCAGCCCCTTTCTCCAGCACGTGTCTGAGAACTTCGGCAGCCAGGATTACATACAACAAGCAAGAGATTGGTGATGCCTCTCTTGGAATATTGATTAGCCCAAGAAGAAAGACGTAGGGAGCCAAAACAGCTGCATTCTTGCCCAATCATTCCATGTTGAGACCAACCAACTTGATAACCTCCAGGCATTCCTACAGAGCTCCGACTCGGTTTTACGTGCCCTCAATCTTAAATAGGCAAGGAATATCATACATTCTAAGAAAACCTCTAATTTATAAATAATAAAATAAAATAAAAACATTAAAAACAACCGAACTTAAAGGAAATGTGGCAATGCGGGAGTGGAAGACTTAGAAAACACAAAGCCATTATAACTGATAAGCTCAGAGAACTGAGAGAAAATACTGTAGCCATGAAACACAAAAAGTAAGCTTTTGAAAAGAACCATTTAAAAAACTTCAAAAGAGGAGAGATTTTTGGAAATTTAAAAAATGACAGCAGAAATTAAAAAGTTTAGTAACTGAGTTGGAAGAGACAGTTGAGAAAATCTGCCATAAAGTAGAACAAGAAGAAAAGGAGGAAAAGCGAAGAAACAAGAAAATTAGAAGATAAATCCAGAAAAATCTTACGATTGATAATAGGAGTGTCAGAAAGGAAAAACAGCAAAGCATCCCAGAAATTAAGGTCTTGAATATTGAAATAATCTATTCAGAAGATTTAATTCAAGAACAAATGTTTATCTAACACTTAATTATTGGTAGGTAATTCTTCATGGTCTCTCACTTTTATGCATGTCTTGTGAGAACTCACTCTTTGTTCCAGGCTATCTGCACCTGGATATTTGTATAGCAAACAGCCTTGGAAAATAGAGGCAGAATCTCCCAGAGGGAAGAGTAGGTTTGTTTACAGCTTTTGAAAATAGTATCTCCTTTCCCTCTGGAACTTAAGGCTAGCAAGCTTCCTGTCTATGATAAAAGATTCAAAACCCCTAAACTGGGAGTTCCTCGCAGTAGATGCAACCTACTCTGCATGCAGTGTCTGTCACCTGACCCTCTCTGTTTCATCTCCAGAAATTTGGGCTTGGAGAACGGAACAGAAATGATGATACTCTAGAATTTATTGCTGTGACTAATATACTGTTGTTTGTCTTTGATGCAGGAGTTTTACACCTTCCACCAGCATCCATGAAACGGTGGCAATATAACTAGTTAGCTTGCAGATGAGTGAAATTACAGACCTAGGGCATTCTTAACAGTTGTGGCATGAGGATGGGGTGCTGGGAGATATGGCTCCCTGAAAATGGAAGGAGTCGCACAGGCTGATTGGCAGGATTTGATGGAAATATATAGGAATCAGTAGCAAAGATGTTGACTACATTATATGGTTAACCAGGCAATAAATGATCCTTCACTTCATTACCTATTAATGAGAAGGAATTGGGGTATTGGTTGACTGAGTAACAGGAAGTAGGCTCAAAGACAGCAGCCCAAATAGCTCCCTAGTTCGAGTTAACTCAATTCGGCCTGGGAACTTCCTGGTCCATCTGGTAATCAGTTTCATATTTGCTCTATTGTGGGAAGATATTATAAATATAACACATATTCTTTCCTTGTGGGAAGAAAGTTTTTTTTTTCCTTTCACATAAAAATTTTAGAGTTGTACATCCTCTGATAGAGAAAGGAGAGAAATTTGTGACTGCTCAGTAGCCAGAAACCAAATGCACTGTTACAATTTTGGCTGGTTTGCTTGAAAGATTGGGTGGAGAGGCATGTAATGCTTGTTAAAAAAGAATGTAAACAGCGAGGCCATCATTGGACTAGCACCTCTTGCAGTCTACCAAACTTAGTTATACTCAGACAGTAAAAGGTCTGAGTTCATTTATTTACTTATTTATTTTTACAGTGGGTGTTAGCAGCTCTAAGGGAGTTTGGTCCATTAAAGTAGAGTTCTCCGATTTAGATGAACTTCAATAAGAAACCATGAATGAGGTCTTGATTAGTTTTGGGGGTCTTACTGCCCTGGATTTGGTTAATAATGCTGATACAGGGGACTCACTGGAGAATGCACAACTGACCCAAAGAACTTCAAAATTCTAGCAGCAACACAACCTGAGAAAAACCCCGAAAGCAATGCCTAGCTTACCTGCAGAGAATTGCTTTCTCCCGCCATGCCCTCTCCCTCCAGTCTACTTCTCCTGCCTTCCACCTTACTCCAAATTCAGGAGCTTTAAGGAGAAAGATGGCTAGGGCTAGGGTTAGGTCCCTGGTCCGTAAGGAGAACTGAAGGCTGTATACACATGTGCATGCACGTTGGGGAGGGAATGGCCTCAGACTTTTATAGCTCTGTTGGATATAGGTGCTTACCATCATACCCTGTCTGGGGGGAGAAAGGGGGAGGGGGGATACCCACAATCCACTGACTATATTTGGATAGAGTTCACAGTGGGAATAAGGGTTGGGGAAGCTAAAATGATCTGTGAATTGGCCTTTGGGGCCAATTCAATGTACTATTTTTGTGGCTTCCATTGCAGAACATATAATGGAGTTTATATGTGCAGGGGGTGGGGAAGGGCTGATTCCAAATAAGAGGAGGTACAGTTGGAAGAGTGCTAGTGCCTTTGTAGCCCCTAACTGGACTTTGAGAGAAATATCGCTGTGACCCATGATTTTTCTAATTGAAACCTCTGGCAAAATGGCAGCTTTTACCCAGAGCCAGCCCTCTGGGGCTTAGAAATCTTTGTTTCCTTTACACGGCTTCCAGGTACCGGCTTTCGTAAAGTGGCTGTTAGTTTGCTGTGTTCTTGTTGAAACCAAATGTCTGATGCTCAGAGTCAGTGTACCACTTACACTGCATCACTGCTCCACGGATGCCTTAACATGACCACACATTCACCATCACAGACCGGGCCTAGGAAAGACCCAAAGTGTTCAAGAAGATGCCTGCAGTAGATCATGTAGCCTTCAGATGACTGCAGAGGTCTCTCCAAAACATTTGGTGTATTGGAAGATTGTCCCAGAGAAATAATTGACTTGTTACTTGTACACAATCCATGAGGCAATTGTTAGCTCCACGAAAAACAAAACATTGTCTAATTGTAATCATGGCGCTCTACAAAACTCAACTATGAATGATATTTAAACAGGCATAGATAGGAAAACACCATGTATTGTGAAGGGTCTGTATCGTGAATGTAGAAATGAAATGTGGGTGTGGATGTGGTTAGTGATAGTGGAATAAGTTTTTGGAGAGCTAAGTCCCCATTTTCCTTAGTAGGAAGTCATTACGGCTTGTCTATGAAAAATGTATAAAGTAATATAAAAAACTTTAAAAATAAGGAGGTACATAGCAGGAAAAACAAGGAAAAGAGCTGAAGTGATGACCTTGGGGAAGGAACATTCAGAGGAGCAGGAGATAGAACAGGAGATCATGGGGGTGCTTTTAAGCCTAACTAAACTGTTTGTCTTTTGAAACTATATGCACGTGATATTAGTTTGCAAGGTGTGTGTCTAGGTGTCGTAAGCAACGGAAACATATTTGTCACAGTTCTGGAGGCTGGAGTCCAAGTTTAAGCTGTCAGGGAGTTTGATCTCTTCTAAGGCTGAGGCTTCATTCCTTGGCTAGTAAATGGCTGCCTTCTCTTTGTGCCTCTTTTCTCTCTGCACCTCTGGTGTGTCACTGTGTGTCCAATTTCCTCTTCTTATAAGGACAACAGTCAGACTGGATTATGGTCCACTCTACTGGCCTTATTTAACATAATCACCTCTTTAAAGGCCTTATCTCCCAATATGGATACTTCTGGGGTGTTTAGGGTTAGGGTTTCAATATAAGAATTTTTTTTTTTCTAAATATACTTTATTGATTTTTTACAGAGAGGAAGGGAGAGAGATAGAGAGAGTTAGAAACATCGATGAGAGAGAAACATCGATCAGCTGCCTCTTGCACATCTCCCACTGGGGATGTGCCCGCAACCCAGGTACATGCCCTTGACCGGAATCGAACCTGGGACCCTTCAGTCCGCAGGCCGATGCTCTATCCACTGAGCCAAACCGGTTTCGGCTCAATATAAGAATTTTGAAGGGACACGATTCAGCCCAGAACTCATGGGTTCATTGAAATGATTAAAAAATCCTATCTCATGCTCTGGCCGGTTTTGCTCAGTGGATAGAGCGTTGGCCTGCGGACTGGGAGGTCCCGGGTTCAATTCTGGCCGGGGGCGCATGCCTGGGTTGTGGGCTCAGTCCCCACTGGAGGGTGTGCAGGAGGCAGCCAATCAATGATTCTCATCATTGATGTTTCTATCTCTCCCTCTCCCTTCCTCTCTGAAATCAATAAAGAAATATATTTGAAAAAAATCCTATCTCCAAAATATCCTTCAGATTTAAACCATGTAGAGCTTACTAGTTACCTGGAGCTTCACACTTCATTGTCAGTTCCAACTGCAATATCCATACGTGTCATTATACTTTGTACAATAAGCAAGGGCTTGAAAAATAACTTTTAATTTTAGATTCATTTACCATGTTTCAATGGTAACCACAGTATCTTGGGAGAATGCCACACCTACTATTTTCATCCGTTGTTTCCACCCATCTTGCAAAATACCCTCTACACCACCTGCTTTCTCAAGTTAATACCAGTAGCTCTTCAAGCTTCTGACCCATGTTGTTTTTTACTTGTCTGTTTTGTCCTCTCCCCTTCCTTTTCTTGACCTCTTCCCCTTTTTGGTTATCTTATTTCCTCTCCACAGGAACCTAACCACAGAATTCTTGCCCGAAGTTGAAGAAGAAACTAGATATCTATGACAAGAAAAAGAAAAAAATGAAATCCACCTCTATGGTCTGTAAGCGCTTACTTCTGTGACTCAAGATGTGTTCTATAAATAAGTGAAAACCCCCTCCGGATAAATCCCTTTGGAGACATACATGAATCTCCCCAAAACCACTGTGATTCCCAATGAAGTTTTATAAGCAGTGATAAGAGTCCTGACTCATCACAATGCATCCGAGAAGATCCTGACAAAAATCCTGAACAACATTAGCGGGGAAATATCAAAAGCGATTGAATTGAGAGTATATTGCCTAGCACCACTGTCACTCTAAAAGAATATTAAACATTGGGAATAGTCTGCAAATAATGAAAAGGTCTGAGTGCTTAGAACATTTTGAAAAGAAGAAATGTTCAGAAAGCGTCATTGTACTAAAGGTAGCAGGAAGGACTTGACCAACAAAAATATATTTGTTCAACATTTACATTGTATCCAGACCATGCAAATAATTCCCAAATATACACACCCATAAAAAAATCCATTTTGATTATATACTTTTGTGACATAGTATCTCCATCTATTTTTAGATAATTTCACTCTTTTTATTGCCATTATACTGTTATTTTATTAAGAAGATATTTAATTAAGACCTATCACAAGACTAATTAAATCCAAATTTATTACACTTTAATTACTCAATTACCAAAACACAACAAAATTCTAATTCTAAAAAGGTTATAAGATCATAGGAAAAGAACTGAGCAAATATGGTAAAAGTAAGATTAGGGTAGAAAAATCAATGCATATCTAGAGCACCCTATTTGCCAACATTATGCTAAATGTTACACATATAAAAGTAGTTAAAACATGTTTCTTTCCTGAGAGTTTGAAATCGACTTGGTGACATCAACTTACATAACCATAAACGCTTAGAGTAAGTTTATAAATTTCCCACACTTACAAATAATTCTCTAAAATCAAACAAAAAGGAAACAGAATGGTCAATAAACTCAGATTATTTTTCTCAAAGATGAATCTGCTATCCTTTAGGGTAACGCTGGGCAGTACTCCTAGCAAAGTCCTTGGCTTGCATTTAAACTTTGTCTTGTTTATTATTACATAGCAGTCATGAAACTATATTTATATTATTTGTCAAGTGCCTTATTACTTTTAAGAATGAAAGATGCTAAGAAGTTAACATAACATTGTCTACAAAGAAATGGCTTGGCTTTAAGCTAAGCATTTCAGCTCCACTTAAGCTTTAGGTATTACCATCTCTTTGTAATGCAAATTGTTCTACAGTACAAAGCATTTTGTAGCTCTGGGAACCTTCACAGCTAGCAAAAGCCAGACCAGCTCATTTGCAATATGAAATAGTTTTGCTGCATTTTGTGGTTACCTCAGACTAGTGGTGAAATCAGACTGACTGCTTAATATGATGTCATGGTTTGTGCCATGTGGTGTGGGTGAGTGTGTGTGTGTGTGTGTGTGTGTGTGTGTGTGTGTGTGTGTGTAGGATTTGTTTTAGCATGCAATTTATGAAGAAACTAGAGGCTTGTACACTGGGGCGGGGGGGGGGGGGGGGGAGAAGGGGCCCTCAGCCTGGCCTGCACCCTCTCACAGTCCAGGGGCCCTTGGGGGATGTCTGACTGCCGCGGGGGTGGTGGGAGAGAATCCTGCCACTGCCACTGCACTCTCCAGCCCTGAGCCAGGCTCAGGGCTTCTGGCTGAGCTGCGGCTCCTCCTGTGGGAGCACACTGACCATCAGGGGGCAGCTCCTGCATTGAGTGTCTCCCTCTGGTGGTCAGTGTGGATCATAGCGACCAATTGTTCTGCCTTTTGGTCTATTTGCATATTAGCCTTTTATTATATAGGATTATGAATAAGAATTACAAATTACTGAGTTAAAATTAGTAAGATCTGCTTACATTTTCTTCAGAAGGAGTAATATTATCAAAATTAAGTTGTTTTCATTCAGTTTTAATTAAATCATTCTGATTTTGATTTTCCCTTTGTTTTCTTAGATTATTTTCTGAAAATATTTTCTAAATTGCAATTCTTTTTAAATCCTCATCCAAAGATATATTTATTAATATTAGAGAGAGAGAGAGAGAGAGAGAGAGAGAGAGAGAGAGAGAGAGACATTGATGTGAAAGAAAAACATCAATCAGTTGCCTCTGGTATTCACCCAACCAGGATCAAACCCAAACCTAGTTATGTGCCTTGACTGGTGATACGGGATTTTTGGACTGGAACATGCAGTATTCCTCTGGGGAGGATGGTTCCCTGAATTCTTTGTTCTTTGGAGTTGAAGAATGAATCCACCGATGGAAGATGGTATAGCAAAGGTGGACATTTATTGAAGAACAAGTACAGACTCCCACGTAGGGAAGGGAAAAGAATCTCACAGCATAGACTCCCACGTGGGAAGGGAGGAGGAAGTCCCACTGAGCTCCTGTTTTCCCAGGTTTATAAAGGCTGCAATTCTTGGTGCCTTGATTTCCCCTCTGATTGGTCAATATTCCCTTAGATTGGTTACTACAGTAACTCCCGAGCTCAAAGGTCAAACTTCACATGGGACATGTGAAGTTTGACCTTTGAGCTCGGGAGTTGCTATAGTGACCAAATCAAAGGGGAATATTGACCAATCAGAGGGGATATCAGGACACAAGGACTGCAGCCTTTATAAACCTGGGAAAACAGGAACTCAGTAGGACTCATTCCCACTCTCCATGTGGGAGTCTGTGCTGTGAAATTCTTTCCCCTTCCCCACGTGGGAGTCTTTATTTGTTCTTCAATAAATTTCCACCTTTGCTGTACCATCTTCCATTGGTGGATTCATTCTTGGACTCCAACGGACAAAGACTCTGGGGAACCATCCTGCCCAGGGGAACACCGTGTGTTCCATTTGAAAAATCCCATATCACAACCTAACCTTTTCGTGTGCACAGGATGCTCAAACCAACTGAGCCACCTGGCCAAGACTAAAATATAACTCTTGAATTTAAGTTTTCATCTAATCATTTTATTGAGTATTCAGATAAAATGAGTTTTCAGTTCTGGATCTTCTAAAAATTCAGTGAAATTTCAAATTTAACAGAAGGCATGTGATTGAGGAAAAGGGATCAAGAGTGGTGTAAATGGAGAACCAATTAAACAACAACAACAAAAACAACCTCATGCAATGTCATGGAAGTCTTCCCTCTCTTCCTAATTGCCTACTGATAAATTTTTCTGGGTTGGAGAATAGAGCGAAGATTACAGATGGCATAAGCATCTGTAGCAGAAGTTACATTTCAAAACTGTGGTGTCTAAATAAATTTTCAGGGCCTCAGTCTATTGTTCCTTAAAGAGCTATTACATTACAATCTTACCTAATAATAGACAAACATGTAAATTGACCGTACCTTCGCTACAGTAACCAGACAAACAGGAGAGTATGCAAATTAACCCAACAAAGATGGAGGTTAATTTGCATACGTAGGCTCCAAGTGGAGCAGCGAAGCCGGACAGCTCCGGGGCCAGCTCTGGCCAGAGCCCGGCCAGAGCGAAGGCCTGGGTTGGGTGCCAGAGGCCAACCGGTGCCAGCACCCAAGGGAAGGGAAGGCCTATTGCAAGAATCTCTTCATGCAACAGGCCTATAGTCTTAACTATAATGTACTTACATTCAGTGAGGTTGACACACACCTACAAACACAACAGAAAGAAATTCTAGCTAAATGAGATCATGAATAATAGGATGTAGAAATAAATAGGAAAAATGAAGTAATTCTGGCGAGGTAGATCAAAAACATAGATTTGGGTGTTTGACTTGGCAGTTGAAAGATATGGATTTTCATAGAGGGAAAATGGAGGAAAACTCACTTCAGGTTGAGGGAACATTGCATATGAAATTTGCCCAGTGTGATGCCTGACATGGAGGAGACAGTCAATCAAAATATTTTCCTACCTCTGAGCAAAGACACCATGTGTCCTTGCTTGCCATGTTTGAGGAAGGGTTAGTTGAGGAGCATGGCTGGAGTGTAAGGTTTCTGAAGGGATAATGGAGACAGACAAGGAGTTGGGCTGGGTCTTGAATCTCAAACATGTGGGTTCTTCTACCTATTAATTTGTGTAATCTTACTCTGTGGGCTTGAATGTTCTTGTTTGTGAAACGGGGATTGTATTCATTTCCCAGAGCTGTGATAACAAAGTACTACAAATTCGGTGGATTAAAATAACAGAAATGTTGTGTGAGTTATGGAGGAGGCCAGGAGTCCCAAATCCACATGTCGGGCAGGGCTACCTCCCTCAGAGGCCCATAGGGAATGTTTTCCTGCTTATTCCTAGCTTCTGGGACTTTCTAACAATCTTTGGTGTTCCTCGGCTTGGAACTGCATACCTGAAATCTCAGTTTGTTGTCACATGGCACTCTCTTTTCATGTCTCCATCATTATATGGTCATTCTTATAAGAATTCCAGTCATATTTGATTAAGGACACCCTACTCCAGTATGACCTCCTCTTAACTAATTACATCTGCAATGACTGTATATCCAAATAAGTTCATGTTCTGAGGTACCGGGCATTGGGATTTCAACCTATCATTTTTTATTTTATTTAATTTATTTAATTTTTATTTTTCAAATATATTTTATTGATTTTTTTACAGAGAGGAAGGGAGAGGGATAGAGAGTTAGAAACATCAATGAGAGAGAAACATCAATCCGCTGCCTCCTGCATACCCCCTACTGGGGATGTGCCAGCAACCAAGGTAAATGCCTGTGACCAGAATTGAACCTGGGGCCCTTCAGCCGGAAGGCCGATGCTCTATCCACCGAGCCAAACCAGTCAAGACTATCATTTTTTTTTAAAGAGAATAACAATTCAACCCATAAGAGGGATAGTAACATTTACTTATTTTATTGTATTGTTGAGAAGTTTACATGTAATGTGTGATAATGTATGCATGTTATAAAACACAAAATTAATTGGGTGCATGCTATGTGCTAAGCACTGCTGTGAGTAAATTATAAAAATTGTCACTGAAATAGGTCCATGATCATTTTCATTTTTGCCGATGGGGAGAGTGAGGTACAGAGATATTAGTGGCCTTGCACAGGGCACATAAACAGTAAGAGAGAGAGCCAGCATATAAAACCAGACAATATCACTTTGGACTGCAGGTTCTAGAATGCTACCCTGTATGTCTCTCCACCAGAGCATGCAGATAAATAAGTAAAGGGAAGAGCTATTTCCTCTTTTCCACCCTTAGCTGCCCTAGTTCTTCCTGAAACCATAAAAGGTTTCATGCCCTGAGGGACAAATTATATACTGAAATAAACTGAAAGTGCCTAGACTTGAATGGCTGCTTTTAAGGTGCTTAATCCAGGTACCTTAGAAATGGAAGGGAAAAAAATTCCTCTATTGTCCCAATTTCCTTGTCTGCAATGCATGGCCATGAAATCTAACCTAATTCACGCAGCTTGACTTTGTTATAGGATCATAAAAATGGATTAAAAACAGAGGAAGAGTTTTGGTACAGAACATATGACTTATAAAATCCTATAACAAACTTGGAGCAATTTTTTGAGGCCGATATTAAATGCCTGTCAGCACCGGGGAGTAAAGGTCACTTATGTATGGCTGTTAGCATAAGCCCTTCTGGGCGGCCTTAACTGCCCTGCTGCTTGCCCTTTAACCACTTGGTTCCCATCCTGCTCTCTCCTGTGCTCACGAAGGGCAGATGTCAGATGTGGCAGCTGCATTAGTCATGAAACGGCTCAGAAGGCCTTTTGTGCTCTAAGGTGACTGAAGCTTCCCTCAGAGGAAGTGTGTGACCATTCTGAGGATGCTGTCTATCTACACCAGGGGTGGGGAACCTTTTTTCTGCCAGGGGCCATTTGGATATTTATAACATCACTAGAGGCCCGGTGCACAAAAATTTGTGCACTCGGGGTTGGGAGAGGAGGTCCCTCAGCCTGGCCTGTGCCCTCTCACAGTCTGGGACCCATCAGGAGATAAGGACCTGCTGGTTTAGGCCTGCTCCCGGGTGGCAGAGGGCAGGCCTAATCCTAGGTGTAACCCCTGGTCGGGCTCAGAGCAGGGCCCATTGGGGAGTTGGGGCCCCGCCTCCTGTCATGCACAGAGCAGGGCGGATTGGGAGGTTGCGATGCCACCCTCAGTCATGCTCAGGGTAGGGCTGATTGGGGGGTTGGGGCACCACCCCCTGTCACACTCAAGGCAGGATCCATAGGGAGGTTGCAGTGCCACTCCTGTCATGCACAGAGCAGGGCCGATCAGAGGGTTGGAGCTCCACACCCTGTCACACTGATCCCGGTGCTGGGAAGCCTCCCTGCTCCGCTGATCCCAGGGCCAGGACGCCTCTCGGCTCCCCTGATCCCTGGCCCGGAGGCCTCTCGGCTCCGCTGATCACCGGGGCGGGAGGCCTCTCTGCTCCGCTGATCGCGGGGCCTCCGACTCCGCTGATCACCGGGGCTGGGAGGCCTCCGACTCCGCTGATCACCGGGGCCAGGAGGCCTCTGGGCTCCGCTGATCCCAGGCCCTGAGGCCTCTCTGCCCTGCTGCTTCAGGGCTGTTTGGCTTCGCTCTGCTTGGAGCCTGAGTATGCAAATTAACCGCCATCTTTTAGCTTCTATAATTGAAACATTGTATCTTTTGGAGTTGTTGCTTCAGGAGCTCAGAGCCCCGCAGCTGCGGGGATCCTTGACTTTCTCCATCGCTGGGGCAACCAAGCCTCCTATTCTCAGCTGCCTGGCTGCCAGCCGCCATCTTGGCTGACAGTTACTTTGCATATCTCACTGATTAGCCAATGAAAAAGGTATCGGTTGTACGCCAATTACCATTTTTCTCTTTTATTAGTATAGGATTCCCGGGCCATACAAAATTATCAACTTTGTGGACGAAAGGGGCCACATGCTGACCTGACAAGCTCAGGGGAGGCCTGCGTGGCAGCCTAGCAAACTCAGAGACCTAAAATAACCACAAAAGATGGTCTGAAAATTAAATATTTAACTACAAACAGGTTATAGTGGGTAGTCATGTCCTAAGCGGATATCTTCACTGACAAGGTCAACCTTTACCTTAACTGAGCCTGTCTTTTTGCATCTACGATAACATATCCTTGAAGTGTCTGGGTAACTTGTAACTCCCCTTTTTGTGGAGTCCCTGGGGCACAACCAAATGTGCTGGGCCCCAGGAGAGAGACCACAGATTCCTTCATTATCATGTTAATTGTCCTGCACCCACCTAAGTATGTGTCCATCATTTTACTTTTCATCCAATCCCAGGGGTTTCCCTGCTTTGCTTTATCCCTCCTCCTTAATCTATCACCAATGAATTTCATGTAACCCACCTATGTTCCTCCTTTGATTGAAATGTATAAGTACAAATGTAACCCCGCCATTCTCCGGAGCATTATCTCAATTCGTTGAGGTTCTGCTTCCCAGCATATGTCGACAGTTTGGCTCAAATAAACTCACAAAAATTCTTTACAGGTTTCAATGGTTTCTTTTACGTTAACAATTTAAAAATAATCCTGCTGTATTTGGTCAAACATTTAATTAATTCACCCCTAATGCCTTGGCAGGGCCAGACCAAATGATTTCTTGGGTCTTATTCAGCCCTCAGGTCTTCTTCCCCACCCCTGAAAAGCAGAGATTACCAACAGGGGTGCCACAAGAATTTTTAAAACATGCAATACATGACTATCTAGCCAGGGGCACTGACCTCTTTTCCCTTAGATTGTCAAATAAAAAAATGGCAACAGCCAACCCAACAATAGCCATCTGGTATGAATGAATCAAAATTATACCCATTTTTTTGGTCAAATAGGCAAAAATACATTTTTGATTGTGCTGCAGAATGTTAGTAATTAGTTTATGTGTGCCATGAGATGAAGAAGGTTGAATATCACTGACCTAGACTGTCTTTGTCACTATTACTATGTGTAATAAAATATTAACTGAATTCCTGGAGAAAATAATCTAACAAGCAAGGAAGATGGAGACCAGCACTTTACCCCTAAGTATGAGTGGTAATAATGCCTAGAATGATCACCAGCAGGACATGCAGGCTGTTGCTGTGGGGAAGGTTGCCCAGGCCACGCTCTGAATGTGAAAAAGATGTGACTGTGCAGTTCCTGAGGGAGAGGCCTGTGCTTCCAGCTCTCGGGGAGGGGAGGGGACTTCCCATATGAGTGGGGCACAGGCATATCCAACTCATTAGGCCAGAAACCAAACATCCCCTTTTCCTAACCAGCTCTTGGGATTCTAATTAATTATGCAAAGGGTTGATCTCCTGGGCCTGTCTTCCATACTGCAACTTGCTATCTAATCTCTGGAAAAACTTTAAGCTGGCCATTTTATTTTGCTCACTTTTGATGATCCATACTATATTTTTAGTAATATCAATTCTTTCTCGTCTTTGTATTTTCATCTGTATTTCTGTTATTTTTTTTCTTACGCTACTTTCTTGAGCTCTATTCTTGAGCATTTGTATCTCTGCTTTGTGCTCTTCATTTTAGGCGTGCATCATTAAATTAAAATGTTTGCCATCATTTTCACTGGATTCAATTAATCTATGATGCATGTTCTTTAGTTGTTTGCACCATTCCTTTCTACCCTCCTCATCTCCCCCTCTCTGTACCTTTTTTGATGATTAACTTTTGAAGGTGATCAGTTTTTCCAGAAGTAGCTATTTGTAGGCAACATATATTGGAAAGGGATGGATACAACTCTTTTCTAGGAAATAGAGATTTTCCATGAGAGCTTGGGTTTTGGCTATCAGTTTGTTTAGTTCTCCCCATCCAGTGGAGAAAGACAGATGCTGCGTTGTTGGCAACATAAAGCCTCTCTTATCCACTAGATCACCCCTCTGCCAGCCTGGCCCACTGACACAGACATGGAATTTAGGTTTTAGACTTGAGGTTGTGTCTCTCAACCTGACGTTACTAGTAAGACCCATCATTTCCCAGTACTTCTGAGATCTGTGGCCTTGATGTCTTTTCTACATTGCCTTCCAACCCAACCCAGCTTAATACTGCTTTGGGCAAAAATTTTTTTAAATAAATGTTTTGTTTTGTTTTAAGGTTCCTGTTGTTTTCCAACTTTACTGATATTGGGCTTTGTCATTGTTTACAATTTTCTTGTTTGTTATTGTGGGAAATTTCCAAGAGGAGAAGCAGCTAATTTTATTTCAACACATTTAAAGATGACAAGAATGTGATAAATCTTTTTTAAGTAAAATCTATAGATATTCTACAAGATTTTGGCTCTCTGAACATCATACTTGTATTGTTCTTTTTGAACATGTTTTCTTTAAAAAATATATATATAATTTACATAAAATTTACTCTTGTAAAGTATACAGCTTAATAACTTTTAGTATATTCACTATATTGCACAACTATAACCACAATTTAATTTCAGGGATTTTCATTACTCCATAAAGAAACCCTGTACCCATTAGTGGCCACTTTTTCTTACCTCTTTTTCACAGTCCCTGGCAACCACCAATCTACTGTTTATCTTTATAGATTTGCATATTCTGAACATTTATAATAAATGGAGTCATACAATATGTGGCCTTTTGTCTCTGGATTCTTTCACTTAGCATGTTTTCAACTTTCATACATATTGTAGCATGTATCAGTACTTTATCCCTTTTTATTGCTGAATAATATTCCATTGTATAGACAGACCATATTTTGTTCATGTATTCATTAGTCTATGGGCATTTGGTTCATTTCCAAGAAAACTAGAACTAAGCAGAAAAAAATATACATAAAACTTACAAGTATGTATTGATCATTTATATGTAAGACACTCTTAGAAATCACACAGGGACTATTTCTAAGTATAAAATACCTTATAAGACGGGTACTATTTTTCTGAATAGGAAACTAGAGCTAATGAAGAGAAGTGAGGTGTCTGGCCCAATGTCATAGATCTAAAATGAGTCAGGGATCCTAGGCACAGGGAATCCAAAGCTATGTGGCCTCTAGCGCCATCATGCTGTCTCACACCCCCAGAGTGATATGCATACTATGGAGGTGGGATCCTGGGCAGTAAGAGGGAGTTGTCTTAATTAAGTCCTGGAAACCTGTAGAAAATTGAATAAGTATATGGGAACATTAGTAAACTCAGTGAACTCTAAAATGACTGAGAGATTTTATAAAAGGCATGACCTTTTCCCATTACAGTTAAATGCTCTTTGAAGCTATCTGACTTCCTGAAATATTTATTAAAAACTTATATATAGCAGAAATTATTTCCAAACTGTCAACTCTGCTTATGCTTTAAAACAAAGAAAGAAGAAATCTGTTAGGACTCATCCAACCCTCTAAAGATATCTGCAAGGTTCCTTCCTCAGCTTTTAGCAGCAACAGCCAGAGCAGCAGCAACAGCAGATGGCCTAGCAACAGACAGAACCCAGAGAGCTCTGGGAGTGGGGTGCCCTGGCATGTGAGGGGGGTCAGGAGTCAGATGAGAGGACAGGTGAAGAGTGGGGAGAACAGCAGGGCGTTGGGAAGTGAAGGGCATTTCCATTCCCTTTCTTTGAGATGAAAGAATCCTAACAGCAACAGTGCTTGTCTTTGCTGATTATGTTCCAAACCGAGTAAAGAATCTGCTTTGGGAAACTAAATGGACGGATGTGCGTCCAGGACTGGCCTTCAATTGCAGTGACCTATTAGACAGGAATCTGATTCCTGACACTGGTTTAAGCAAAAGGGGGGATTTACTGACTCCCGTGACCAGAGATATCCAGTGGAAAGGCCGGTGTTAGGTATTGTTTGATTTAACCTTAAACACTCTCATCAGGACTCTGCCTCTCTATTTCTCAATAAACAGAAAGGACTGCTGGCAGCCCTAGGCTCAACCTGTTCGCTCCAGCGAAAAGTTCTTTCCCGTTGCTGTGGCAGAAAAGTCCCTGATAGGCCAGGCTTGGATCAAATGCCCATATTTAAACCAATCACTGTGGCTGGGGGCGATATTGTAGTTTTGGTAACTCTGGGTCGCATGCTCATCACTGGGGTTAAGGGGGAGCGAGATCTACCCCATCCTTGGCAGGCACTCTCCATGAGTTGGTAGATTCCTCATAGCAGAAGGGGTAAGAGAAAGAGCTGGACAGGAATATGCAACAATAGATGTTCACAGGAACTGCTCTGCATTTACTTCTGTACATATTGCATGTGTTCGCAAGGATCTGAAGCTTACTTTTGTTTTTTCCCTTTGTGTATAAGCTTAACATTATAATAACGAGTAGCATTTGCTCTTTGCCTGTTATCTACCTCTATACCAGGCATTTTATATGTTTTCTCATTTGAATTCTGCAATAGCCTTACCATTATTACCATTTTGCAAATGAAGACACTGAATTTCAGAGAGGTTAATTTGCCCAAGGCTACACAAAACCAACATTTGCTGCAACAGAATTTATCCTATTTGAATGGTAGAGAACAATTTAGTTTCTGTAAATGATCATTTTACATATGGCATTGTCACTAATGTTCAGATTGTACATCTAGAATAATAGCAACAGTAATGATTAACAGAGGTATTACTAAATAAATAATAATCACAAATTAATTACTAACAACTATCGGACACTTACTGTGTAACAGACACTAAAATTCATTTTCTCTATAGCAGCCACAAGATTTTTTTAAACTACAAATCAGAATAAATTGGATTGGTCATCCCCTTTTAAAAAATCTCCTCTGCCTCACTTTGCACTGAAATAAAACTAAACTCTTTTACTGTGGGTTAAAAGGCTCTCCTTTTCTCACCAACTGCTCCCCCCCCCCGCCCCTCTACCCATGCTTCCTTCTCTTACTTATTTTGCAAAACATCAATTTTTTTTCAGCTCAGCACACTCGTACTTGCTGTTTCATCCTCTGGAAATCTTTGGTCCTTTTTTTCTTGCTATTGATTTTTGCAGGGCTGATTCTCTCTTAGCCTTCAGGTCTCTGTTGAAATACAACCTGAAAGAGACCACCTATTCAAAGCACACCCACCGACCCTGCCCTTCACCCTCAGTCACGTCTTCCTGTTTGTTTCCTTCATAGTATTTAGAGCTTGCGAATGTCCAACCTGTGTTCATGTTCCCTCAGCTTTTTGAGCCCAGGTCCAGGTACACACTCGACACTCAGCACTTTCTGAAGCCAGAAGGATTGTGAACAATCCTATGAACTGGTCAGTTACTAGGATCCTGGTTAATAAGGAAATGAGGAGTCAGGTGGGCTTGAGTAAAGTCTCCAAGTGCTGCATAGCTAGTAAGTGGCAGAGCCCACATTCAAAGCCTTCTTACCTGACTCCAGAGCCTGTACACTTTCCGTGTTTGTTGTTTCAGGGTTTTCCTATATCCTGGTTAGAGTTAAAACTAACTGTGTCCCATACCATTCTTCCTCATGGGAAATTTTTGATTGCTTATCTACTGAGTCACTTTATCCTATGTAATAAAAGCCTAATATGCTAAGTGCCTGGTCGACCAGTCAGCTGTTCAACCAATCAAAGCGTAATATGCTAATGATATGCTAAGGGTGCTCAACTGTTCTCTATGACATGCACTGACCACCAGGGGGCAGACGCTCTGACCAGTAGGTTAGCTTGCTGCTGGCGTCCGGCCGATTGGGACTGAGCAAGATGGGCCGGACACGTCCTGGAACCCTCCTGCAGTCCCTCCCCCGCTGGCCAACCTCCCATGTCCTTTCCTGGACCTGATTGTGCACCAGTGGGGTCCCTCGGCCTGGCCTGTGCCCTCTTGCAATCTAGAACCCCTCACGGGATGTCTGAGAGCTGGTTTTGGCCCAATCCCACAGGCCAGGCCAACGGACCCCACTGGTGCACAAATTCATGCACTGGACCTCTAGTAATGTATAAAGCAGAATGCTTCTGCCTTGAACTCCTATAAGTTTTCTTTATTTTTCAGAACTATTCTTGGCACTTTAGTGACTCAGTATCAACAACATGAATTTTATTACAACTGTTCAGTTCCTGAAAAGATTTCAAGCTCTACATAACGTTGCTCAATATGAAACAACTAGAGGCTTGGTGCACAAAATTTGTGCACTCGTGTTGGGCGGGGGGGGGGGGGGCGTCTCTCAGCCCAGGCTGTGCCCTCTTGCAGTCTGGGAACTCTCGGGGGATGTCTGACTGCTGTGGAGGCGGGAGAGGCTCCTGCCACCACTGCTGCACTCACCAGCCATGAGCCCAGCTTCTGGCTGAGAGGCACTCCCCCTGTGGGAGCGCACTGACAACCAGGGAGCAGCTCCTATGTTGAGTGTCTTCCCCCTGATGGTCAGTTCATGTCATAGCGACAGGTTGTTCTGCTGTTTGGTCAATTTGCATATTAGTTTTTATTATATAGGATTCCATAATGGATACACTCCTCCTTATTAAGCATCTCTAATTAACTCACATCTGAATATGAGCAGGCCGGATGTGGGTTCATGATGCTTCCTCCTTTACCCTTCCACCTGACCCTTATAAAAATGGTATGTCTCATTTTTCAGGCTAACTCCGGTATTTATTTCTTAACCTAGATAAAGAGACTAGCTAGTCGTTTCTAATTTCCTAATTTCTTTGTAATCATCTTTTAAAAAAGAACAAAAGTCCGCTTCCCTAGTCCTTTCCCTCCAGATCTATGAATTGCCTCTGTTTATGAGCAGAATGTTTTGCAGAGAAGGTCGGAATGAGAAGCCTGGAGTAATTTGGGCGATAACGTTACGTAGCTGTGACATGTTCCTAAGTAAGGGAGTCGGAGAGGACAGAAAGGATCACTGAGTTTCCACTCTGTATTAGTAATTTGATAGTGATATCTCATTTAAATTTTGCAAAACCGATTAAGTCATTATTATCACTATTTCAAAGAGAAAGAAATAGGCTCATAAAGGCCATGCCAATTTCCTCAAAGGACAAAGGTGACAGTAGGTTACAGAGATGGGATTCAAACAGGTGTGGCCGAGTCCCGAGCCCTGCCAGGCGTGGGCCTTCACATCGCACCAGGAGATAGCACCAGGCAGAGGAAAGCACAGTGAGAACTTGCCTGGGCCCCGCGTTCTCATTGGAGAGTGAGAGGGCTGGAAACGTTTCTAAAGGTTCCATCCCGTCAGACTGGCCAATTATTCACAACACATCCGTGAAGCTTAGTTAATCCACACGTGCTTATCAAATAAATAGGAAAGAACCCCTGTTTGTTACATGGGAAAGGGCAGAGGAAGCCAGGGGTATTGATATGGGGAAAGTAAAGGACTGCAGGCTCCCAATAGAGACTCAAAAGCATTTGTGAGTCGATGAGTAATTCTAACATAATTCTCACATTACAGTGATGGTTCTTGGCAAAAGGGTGAGATGTTCAAAGGTATTTAAAATTTGCTTTGGGTGTTTTCCTTTCTTCTGCTCAACGCCCCTCCCTGTCTAGGTGCTCATTCTGGGTACACTACTGAACCGTCTTTTCTCTAGAATCACAGCCCGCAGGCTCCCTTCCAGAACAGTTAGGGAGGGAGGGAAGGAGGGGTGAGACGAAGGGAGGAGGGGCAGAGAGGAACAAATGGTTTCCACACGGATGGATGCTGACCTTAGTTAATTCTTGCCCTGCGAAAGCACTCAGGGAGAGTGAGTGTAAGCTTTGAATATCATTTACCTGCTTTGTCTAGCCTAGCTTCGCAATGTGGTCTGAGTCTAAGGTTGCCAGATGGAGCAAGTAAAAATGCAGGATGGTCAGTGAAATTTGAATTTCAGATAAAAAATAAATTTTTACCATGTCTTATGCAACATTGGGGACATCCTTTAAAAAAAATGTTGTCCATTGTTTAGTTAAAATTCAAATGTCATGGGGTGTCCTGTATTTTATCAGGCCGCCCAATGTGAGTCTCATTTTCATAAACAATAAAGTGTACTGATACTATCACTCACGGTCTCATTCAGAGGTGGCATTAAGACTCCTTCCTGGACCGAGCACTTCAAGTCAGCCCTTTGTTCACGCCAGCATAGGACTCACACGCCGCCGCCGCCACCAGAGGCTGCCTCTGGAGATGTGACATTTGGGATTTGACACACAAAAGGGACATAAGAGATGGGGCGAGAGGAATGGGAACGGAAGACACGGATTAAAGGCCTCCCTACCTCTGCCTCCCAGATAAGTTGCAGTGAGAATTTCCATTTCTTTCTCTTTTAGAGTCTGAGACTCTTGAAGGAAATCTGAAAGTCACAACGTGTTTTTCATCCACGTCCCTCAGCATTGCCTCGCTGAGTGCTGCTGCCACATTCCCTGCAGCGCTCTCGGCTTGCTTTCTCCTCTCACCGCCAAGGATCCCTGCGTGGATGATGCTCTAATTGGAAGAAGAGGTGATTGCGCTCTAGCAAAAATGCAACTCGTCTCTCCCAACTAACTCATCCCGCTCCCTCCTCGTCTCAGATCCATAGGATCTCATCTTGCATACAATTTGCTCAGAGGTGTAGCCCTGCAATCAGTACTGCAGTGCGGGCCAGGCAGCTTCGGAAACAGCCCTAAAAGAAAGCAAGCAGTAATCAAACCTTTTAAAAATGCTTAAACAGAGTTGCACGCTTTCTCAGAAAAATCGTTTTGAAGAAGGCAGCCTAAAAAAATTGCCTTTTTCCTTACTGTGTTTTATGCAAAAAAAAATCTGCATAGCGCTGCCTTCAGGTGTCAGGGGAAATTCTGAAAGGTGCTGGGGAGACTGTGAGAGAACTGAATAGCCAGGCGAGTTCAAATATGGTTACCTAACCTCCTCTTTAGAGATTCAGCCAGATCTCAGGAAGAAGGTGGGAGATAGGTACATCTTAGAAAAGCACCTCAAAGGATTTTTTTTCCCTCCTCACCCGGATCACGCATCCTCCAGAAACCCTATTTGGTTGTGTGAAGATGTGCAGGGCATTCACCCTTTGAGGACTGGTGCTGCTAAGACGAAATGGAAAGGACTTTTAAAGGTGGGCTCTCACTATGACAGGCTCTCACTAGACTGATTTGTGTGGCAGGTGTCATTGTCTGGGTCATTTATTCACCTTCACAAGGTGGCCAGATGCTGTGAGAGGTGAACAGACCCTGCTCTCAGTCAGGCCACGGTCTGGCTCCCAACTCCTCCCCCAACTCCCAACTCTCAGGAAAGACAGAGGTTAGTGACTGGCAGGCTGTCTGTCTTCCAGACATAAAACTAAGTTATAGAACTACAGCTGCCAGCCCACAGCAGGCTGTTAGGGTTGTGAATTAACTCATTAGCCAACAGTGTGGTAACAAACATAACATTTTCCTTTGTATAGAACAAAAGCGTTGCTCTTGAACCGCCTTGATGTTTTTTTCAATGTGTTAGTGACAATCTTATTCTACTTCACATTGATTATATAGCTATTTTTTTTTTTTTTAGGAATCTAACCCCATCCTAGAATAGTCATGGTTATTATTATTATTAATTCAGATAAAAATAAAAACATATGGGTGTTAGTTGCTTGGGTTCATAGAAGACGATATGTTCAAACATGGAAGCCCCAAGATGAACTCCAGGCTGGGCAGATAAAATGCATGAGTCAAAGCAAAATTAAAGCCTTTCCTCTCCTTACAGGTCAACAGTGACAGATTAGTGGAACAGACTGAGAAATGGGGGAAAGCAATGGGTTGCACTTACTTATAACAAGTAACAAAGCTTAGCCTTAAATATTTGCAATCTTATAAACTATCCTATCTAATAATAGACAAACATGGTAATTAACCGTAACTTCGCTACCCTTCCCATTGGCTAATCACGGCGATATGCAAATTAACTGCCAACAAAGATGGCGGTTAACCGCCAACAAAGATGGAGGCTAATTTGCATACGTAGGCTCAATGATGGGAGGCAAAAGGGGAAGGACGGAAGAACGGTGATCAGAAACCCAGGCGGCAGGCAAGAGCCGGGTGGCAGGGTAAAGTCACTTTGCCCTGCCCCCTGCCCTGGATCCAAGAATCCGGGGAAAGGCCAGCCCCCCAGCTGGTGATCAGAGAAGCCGGGTCCCTCGGCCTGGTCTGATTTCTCTCGCAATCTGGGACCCCTCGGGGGATGTTGGAGAGCCGGTTTCTGCCCAATCCCGCAGGCCAGGCTGAGGGACCTCACTGGTGCATGAATTTGTGCAATGGGCCTCTAGTCTAGTTAGAAATAATGCCAAATTGATCTAGCATAACCTTTATTTGATCATTAACTGAATAAAAATTTTGAAATAGGTGGACTTATTTCATATATTTGTGAAGCTATTTGTTTTCTCTTGGAATTAAGTTCTACATTTGCTGTTATATTATGAATTAGCTACAGATTTCCCCCCATTTGTTATTCATATTTATTTTTATTAGCTATCAGACTTTTAAATTACTAGTTATTCTAAATTTCAGGACATATCAATTGAATCTGTGTTTTACTATGTGTGAGACAGGTTAGATATTGGCATTTATTAATCTTTGGGGAGAAGACAGACTTTATATTTTTATCAAAAATTTCTATCAACTTAGTTTAAATTTGTCTGTGAATCTGCAAAATACCTGGTTTTATCACTTCTGGGGAAATGAGTTCATTATAGGTATGAGCACACCTTACCATTCTTCAATTTATTTATCAAAATTGAAATATTTAAGGTCAAGCAACAACAATGGAAAAAAGATAGAGGTTATTACAAATCCTAAGAAGGTTTAGTGCCATGAATTTATCGCGTGGAAATGAATCTCTACTTGCAGTTTTTCCTAGTTTGCTTTCAAACCCTGGATCCAGAGAGAAGGGACTCTGAGCTGCTAGGCCATATGGGGAAAAAAATAAAAGTTGCCCTCTCTTTACTTATCTTTCCCCACTCTGGTCCTAGACCTGGGTAGGGTTTCAGTGTCGAGTAGGAGTCTAGGGGTGAGTTTTATTTTTATTTAAAAAGTATTTATTTATTAAATTGATGGGGAGACAGTGGTCAGCACGAACATAAAGGTTTCAGGCTTGGGTTTCTATGTTACAAGATCTCTATGCCCACCACCCAAAGTCAAATCTTCTCCTGTCACTATTAGCAAGTTTTAAACTAGCCCTCAAGATGAATTGAAATCCACAGCAAGGCTCACCTGGTGTGGTTCAATGGTTGAGCATCAACCCATGAACCAGGAGGTCACAGTTTAATTCCTGGTTAGGGCACATGCCTGGGTTGCAGGCCCGATCCTCCATAGAAGGCACACAGGAGGCAGCCAAATGATAACTCTCATCATCGATGTTTCTCTCTCCCTCTCCTTCCCTCTTTTTAATGTTTGATAAAAACGTTAAAAAAAAAGAAGTCAACAGCAAGTATCCACAAATGAACTTACGGATGAATAAATGGAAAACAATAATTTTTGGTCATGGAAAACATTTTTAGTACACACATAAAAAGATGGACACCACTGTAAAGATGTAGAGGAGAATATTATCTCCTTAATTAAATTTAATAAATTTCAAATAAATAAATTCTAGAAATAGTTATTCTTAAAAATTGGACAAGACAGAATCAAATGAAAGGACCATGACCTGTACTTTGCAACAGACCAAATGAAATTAACATTGAAAACAGTAAAAATGTAACAGACAGTAGAGATAATTTGAAGTTGTACAGAAGATAATTGTGAAAAATATCTAGAAAATAATTAAAATTCCAATGGCAATTTTCACAGAACTAGAATAAATAATACTAAAATTTATATGGAACCACAAATGACACTGCATAGTCTTAGCAATCTTGAGAAAGAAGAACAAAGTTGGAGTTATCATGCTCCCTGGTATCAAACTATATTACAAGGTTACAGTAATCAAAACACCATGGTACTGACATAAAAATAGACACATATAACAATGGAACAGAATAGACAGAAATAAATACATGCTTATGTGGTTAATTAATCTATCACAAAAAAAGCAAGAATATACACTGGGGTAAAAACAGTCTTCTGATAAATAGTGTTGGGGAAACTGGATAAATAAAATAAAACTGGACCACCTTCTTATGCCATATATAAAAATAAACTCAAACTGGGTTACAGAGTTAAATACAAGACCCCAAACCACAAAACTCCTAGAGGGAAACATAGGCAAAAAACTCTGACATTGCTTTTAGTAATATTTTTTATGAATATATCTACTTGAGCAAGAAAAACAAAAGAAAAATAAACAAATGGGACTATATCAAACTAAAATTTTTTTTCACAGCAAAGAAAACAGTCAACAAAACAAAACAACAACCTACTGAATGGAAGAACATGTTCACCGATGATACATCTGAGAAGTTAACATCCAAAATTTATAAATAACTCACACAACTCAACACCAATAAAACAAACAAATAAAAAAATGGGCAGAGGACTTGAATAGACACTTCTCCAAAGAGGATATATAGCTAATAGACATATGAAAAGATGTTCAACATCATTATTAGAGAAATCCAAATTAAAATCACAATGAGATATCACCTCACACCTGTCTGAAGAGCTATCATCAATAAATCAACAAACAAGTCTTGGCAAAAATGTGGAGAAAAGGGAATCCTTGTGTATTGTTGGAGAAAATGCAGATTGGGGCAGCAGCTATGGAAAATGTAGTATCTTTTTTCATTACTTCAATTGAAGTAATCAATTTTCAATGAAGATACTTAAGTCAGATATTAGAGATGTCATTGAATTATATAAATACCAAATAAGTAGAAATTAACATAAAACACACTTATTTATTAAAATAAATAAAAATTATGCATGTAGCCAATTTAATTAGACAACTAATTCTACAAAGCATAAAAAAAATCTTTCCTCTCTATCCTCAGTTTTCATTCCTCAGAGGTAAGTACTTGAAATTCCTGAAAGTTTTTGACTGTATTCTAGATATTTAAATATATAAGTTCTAAATTTCATACTTATACAGCGATTGTTGTGGCCTTTTTTCAATGTTAAATATTATCTAGTAACTGCTTGTCATGAAAGGTGAAGAGTGAGCTATCTTGACCCTCCTCAATACATGCTCACTTACCTTACTTCCATTCTCTTTCTTCTAATAAAATTGTACTATGAAGCAAGGTCAATGTACAGTGTTATTTTATTTCAAATTATTTATATTAAGTCACTTTATTATCCACTCTGGAAGCTCTTAGCACCTGTTTTTCTTTTTAAAAATATTTTTTAATTGATTTTAGAGAGAGGGGAAGGGAGAAGGATAGAGAGAAACATGGATTGGTTCCTTTCTGCACACCCCCTACTGGGGATTTAGCCCACAAACCGGGCATGTGCCCTGACCAGGAAACGAACTGATGCCCTCTTGGTTCCTGGGTCAATGCTCAACCATTGAGCAACACTTGCTTGGCAGCACCTGTTTTTCATTCTCAATGTTCATAATTAAAAGATTATATGAATAAGGCTGTGTTCCTGACCCCACTCCAATTCATTGTTCTGAACCATCTGTGGATCTGTTCAATTTGGAAATTCTTATTCTTGGAGTCTGTGAAATGTTTAGTTTTCACTGTATTATTTGAAGAATTCCTATTATTTGGACTCTGGGGGTCATGGGCCAATTCTCAAACTTTCTTACTCCTTTAACTCCTCTTTTTATTTTGGTTGTACCTACTAAGAGATTTTTGTCAAAGCCACACTGCAGTGTTTTATTGCTTTTCCATATGTATATAGTTGATATCTTTGTTATCTTATTTATAATTTTCAAGGCTTTTTGTTGTTGTTCTCTGAATATTCCTCTTTAATAGTCTCCTGTTCTTACCTGTTCTTATTCCATTCATACATGGTATTTCATTCTTTGGTTTCCTTCACTGAAATTTATTTTATTTGTTTTGTTTCATTTGAGTGGATAATTTTCCAGTTGGGCTGTTTCTCATATTTTTCATGGAGTGTCTGCTAATATTTACAAGTAAGGCACTCAAAAAGACTAAAAGGGGATTATCATTCAATATCCAGAATTTCATTTCACAGGCTGTTTTCATCATGGCACTTTTCCCCTAAACTCTGCTTCATGTCCCCAAGTCTAAGATATCTTTGCTTTGCTCTCTTAAGAAAGTATACATTCAGATTTACATGGGGTGGGAGATGAGCAAATGGCAGTTACCTGTCTTAGAAAAGAAACGGAGATTTTGAAATTTTTATAAAAAATAGACTTTTAACCAATGTATCTTTTTCCAGCTCTAGGCATTATCTTTTCACTAAAATTGGTGCCTCTATCCTTGAACCTTTAGAATGGGCTCTACGATCTATCTTCTTGTTTCCACCAAGGCACCAGCTTCCTCTGTTCTGACAAGTCAAATCCTTGGAATCTTTCTGATTTATAGCTCCCCAATTTCATTGCCCTTCCAATCTCATTGTTCATGTGGGTTTATGACCACAATCTCACTATTTATTTATCTTCTTTTACTGTCATTTTAGTAGGATATTGGAGAAAATGATGGCGATGAAATAAGTTTAGTCTTCTTATTTGATTAGAAGTTTAAAAACTTTATGTAAAAAAAAAAAAAAAAAAAAAAGAAGAATCCTATCATTATATGCCTAAGGAGGACAAGGAAGAAAAGATAGATTACTTTTATTAGAGTAAAAAATCAGGAAAGCTTTGACTTTGTCTTCTGCAATTACAAATTGCTTTGGTTCTGTACTGTTTTAAGGCCTCTAATCCCTCACTTCTCACCTTTGGTTCTTATATAATGTCAGTTTCCCCCTAAATTTCTTGATTAAATGGACTCTTAGGTCAGACCCTTGGTTTCCAGTGAGGCCACATTTACAAATTACTGAGGAAAGCTCTTTGCCACAAAATAACCTTAACAGAGTCTGACATTCTGTCCTTTAATAATGGAACATCAACTTTGTATCTAGAAGGCTTTTAAAATATCACAAGTCCTTATTAAAATGTAAATGTCTATTCATGGGATAATCTCTGAAGCTATTAGCAATTGCTACGGTCAGAAAACCCAGCCAGGGAGAAGTGCCGCTGGTCACAGACACTGGCCTTTACCATCCTGGATTTTTTTATTTTATTTTTTGGCTTTTATGTGTCTTCTTTTAATTGAACCATTTGTTTTATGATAATGCTTTGATTTTGGCTATTGATTTTTGCTTCTATTATTCTAAAAACTGGTCTCTGGTATGGGTTTTTCTTTTCGTAGCCGCTTTCCTTTGCTTTTGTAATTTCTTCCTATGCACTTAAACTTTACACTCTTTGGGCATTTTGAAGATTTCTATTGATCTGAAAACCATTTTAGACTTAATTGTTAATATTTTCCCTCTTAAACAGCAGTTGCTGGTGAGTGGGCTGTCTTACCAGATCACGGGCTATCTTTTCACTCTATTTTCTCTTCCCTGATCAATCATTTACAGATGAGTCACATTAATTACACAACACAGATTGCTTATGAAACAGTACACTGATTCCTTGTTAGCTCCATTACTCATTCCTAAATAATCAAGTTACAATATCAGCTTTACAGAAATAGAATGAGGAAAGACCAGCTTGAAATAATCAATTCAGCAGTGTTAATTTAAAATATTAGCAACCAAATTTGCAATTCAGTATAAAATTGTTTCTAATTTAAAAATTCTCTGTTTGAAAAGTAAAAGTCCTGAAAACAGCTGCTTTAACTCCGGAGGATGCAGCTAACCTCTAAAGTGCATTTTCCTATTATATAGTCACACTAGTGGCCCAGTGCAGGAAATTCATGCATAGGAAGGGGGGTCCCTCAGCCCGGCCTGTGCCTCTCCAATCTGGGATCCCTCAGGGGATGCCCGACTTCCAGTGACCGGCAGTCAGACATCCCTCTCACAATTCGGGACTGCTGGCTCCTAACTGCTTACCTGCCTGCCTGCTTGATCGCCCCTAAGCACTCTGCCTGCCAGCCTGCTAGCCCCCTACTGCCCCCCCCCCCGCCAGCCTGATCACCCCCAACTGCCGCCCCCCGCACCAGCCAGCTCGCCCCCAATGTCTCCCCTCTGTCAGCCTGCTCGCCTCCAACTGTCCCCCCTGCCAGCCAGCTCACCCCCAACGGCTCCCCCTGCTGGCCTGATCACTCCTAACCACCTCTACCTCCACCCCGCCACCATGGCTTTGTCTGAAAGGACGTATGGAAGGTCTCCCAGTCTAAGTAACATATTACCCTTTTATTAGTGTAGATGTATCAAGCAGGGGTTTTCTTGTTTGTTTGTTTTTTCCCCTTGATACAGTCATGTTTATGTCCTCCTTGGAAGAAGGTAAACTACTGTGTTCCAGTCATTTAACTGAAAATAACTTTGCGATGATCTAAACATCATATAGGAATGGTTTTCAAGTAAAGCATTCTGTCACTCATTCAAAGAGGAGAGGGACAGTGGTTAAAAAAAATGAGGCCATTAACTTACCATGAGCTGCTACCATGCTTTCAGAATTCTAAAGTTGTGTAATCATCCATGTAAAAATTTTTGATAGTTTTCTCCTTTATTTTAGCCAATTATATTTAGCTATGACTTAGTTACCCTCTTGCCATCTTCAACTATCCTTATCATGACCTCCTCATGTCTATTGTCCTTCTTCTGTGCAAGAGAAAACAGCCAGAATTCATTTTATGTCTTTTAAATACAATTCATAGCTTAAAAAATCTGTTAAGAAGGAAATTCTGCCCCTTTTCCTTTAAATTTCCAGAACGTGCCATTTCCTGAAGATGGTCTAGTGTGTATGTGGTATGGTACAGTATGTGTGTGTTTTAATTTAATGGAAGCAAGAATGCTTGATGTTCAGAAAATTGTGATTATTTATTAGGATTATTTATTGTGATTGTTTAGGGAAAACTAAAGATAACTTTAAGAAATAATGACTTTAATACTCAGGCTTATATTTTTAAACATCTAAGTGAGCCCTGGCCGATGTGTCTAAGTGGATAGATTGTCAGCCCACCCACAAAAGGGTCATGGGTTTGATTCTCAGTCAAGGGCACATACTTAGGTTGAAGGTTGATCCCCGGCCCCGGTCAAGGTGCAGGTGGGAGACAACCAATTGATGTACTTCTCTCAGATCAATGTTTCTCTCTCTCTCTCTCTCTCTCTCTCTCTCTCTCTCTCTCTCTCTCTCTCCCTCTTCTCCTCCCCCTGCCTCTTTTCACCTTCTCTAAAAATCAATGGAAAACATATCCTTGGGTGAGGATCAACAACAAAAAGTTTAAATGAAATCATTTTGAGAAAATATATCAGAATTTGTTAATTAAAATGTTTAGTGAACATTTCCTATATGCATTGTAAGAGTGAACCACTAGATTACTAATCTACACCTAAGTACATGTAACATCAAAAATAGGTAGCAGTACATTCTACAATAAAGTTTCTATATACAGCAAACAAATAGGTTTGTTAATTTTCCAAGCTTCAATTCCTCATTCTTCTCTTTTTCAAAGTACCTTTTGTTTTTTTCAAATCTAAGAAGTAACCAAACATACAGGAAAGAGCTCTTCTCAATTGTGTCCTTCAAAATATTAATAAACATGGCTCTTTATTTTATTTTATTTTGTTATTTTTTGGTATAGCACCAATAACATTCACTTATCTATCCAACCTACCAGCTGTATTATAAGCTTTCTTTGAGAGTAGAGTCATGTCTACATTTTTTTAAGCCTCAAACCAAGCTCATATTTTTTTTATGAAAAATATGTAATGTGTTTTGCTTAATTAGTTAAAACAACATTAATGGGAATAGCACCTCAATTTATTTAGCTGTTCATTAACATTGATCTAAAATATTTCTCAGAAAGGCCTATGAATTTAATTAACTCAATTATGACTTAATGCAGTTAAAACAATTAACTTTTGATTGTAATTATTTTCACAATAACATACATAACTTTAGTTACACTTCATGAAGAATAATAATATCATCCATAAGACTCTCAGATATATGAAAAATTGTATGTATACATCTGTAAGTATGTATATTGAAGAAGTATTTATTTACACATCAATGTATCATTAGCCAATAAAAAACTCTATACTTCACAGTAACCTAAAGTCTCAGATCCTCTGTCTTCTTTGTAATATGGAAATAATACCAAATATCTCCCTTGTGTCTTGCAAGAACCTGGTAATCTTCAACAGATATAATGCTATATGTGAGAACAGTCTAAGATATGAGAAATGAAAAAAATCCCATAAAACATATGAAAATTATTTTTATAAGCAATGTACTAGGCTAAACATACATCAAAGCATACAGATATTAATATATTAAAATACAGGTTTCCAACAAGATGGTGACATAGGTAAATGCAGTACATGGAACCTCCCAAAGACACATAAAAAATTACAACCAAGTTACATTAAAACTATCATTCAGAACATCTGAAATCTAGCTGAACAGAAGTCCTATAATTAAGGATATAAAGAATAAGCCTTATTAAAACTGGTAGGAATGGTGAAGACACAAAAGGGGCTGGTCCCACACCCATGTGTCATAGATAAAAATTGGGAGGGACATCTTGGCTGCAGAGGTCCCCACTGAGGACTGAGAGGTCCCAGTCTTATATCAGTCCCCTTTCCCCAGCCCAGGATTCCAGTGCCAGGAAGAGAAATCCCCATAACTTCTGGCTGTAAAAACCAGCAGGGATGCCCTAACCGGTTTGCTCAGTGGATAGAGCATCAGCCTGTGGACTGAAGGGTCCCAGGTTCAATTCTGGTCAAGGGCATGTACCTTGGCTGTGGGCACATCCCCAGTAAGGGATGTGCAGGAGGCAGCTGATCAATGTTTCTCTTTCATCGATGTTTCTAACTCTCTATCCCTCTCCCTTCCTCTCTGTAAAAAATTAATAAAATATATTTTTAAAAAAACAAAAACCCCAGCAGGAATTGTGGCTGAGTGAGACAGAGCTGCTGGAGTCCCAGATGTTCCCCTTAAGGGACCCATATAAGGACTTAATTGGACTCACTGGCTCTGAGCTCCAAAACACCAGGAGCAGCAGCTCAAAAGCCTCCAGGGATGCGTGGGGAGGAACTGAATTGTCCAGCAGTGGCTGGAGGGGCAGCTTTCTCCCAGACATAGTGCTATCAGAGGCCATTGCTCCTTTGCTGAGCCCTCCCCCACAGAGCCCATAGATGGGCACTATATCTAAGTCTCCATCAACCTGGCTAATACTGTTTGTCTGGCTTGGTGATTTCCTGAGACTCCGGCCCACCCAACTTTAAGGCCCACCCAGGCTGTTTCTGGTGGCTTTTCCATACAAAATGCCTGTCTTGGCTCATACTTTGGACTTTCCTAAAATCTCTCAAAAAAGCAGCATTTGGCTTTAGTGAGCCCCATAACTCTTGCTAAGTGTCCCCAGGCCCAGATCTAGAGGCAGTCAGCCCTGGTTTGCATCTTGGCCTTTCATGGGAACCTCTAAGCCCTGCACAAGTAGAAACAATCTGCAGATTGCTTTGTAGCTCATGCCAGGTGTCCCTGGCAGGGCACCCAGTGGACAGCCTCAGGCCACATCATATTAAAACCCAGCCACCTCCACAAGCAATACACTCAAGAGGAAAACTTGGCAGGCAGCAAAGCCTCACCGAAGTGAGTCTCGCTGCATGGGGTTGGCTTCTGTACAGCAGCTCCTATTCTATAGTCACAGCTGGTCCTTGCAGCCAATTGGTCTGCAGGATAGGGCCTCCCAATGACAAACCAAAAGCAATCAAGGCTAACTGTAACTGACAGTGCACACAGTCCACATGGGACACACTTGGAACACCCAGCCCAGGTGACCAGGGAGGCTGCACAGGACACAAACTACATAAGGCCACTCTACCAAGACTGGGATACTCAGAAGCTCTACCTATACATAGAAACAAACACAGGGAAGCAACCAAGATGAGGAGAGAAAGAGCCAGGTACCAAATGAAAGAACAAGAGAAGTCTCCAGAAAAAAACAAAATGAAATGGAGCAAGCAAACTACCAAATATAGAGCTCAAAACAATGGTTATAAAGATGCTCAAGGGACTTAATGAGAATTTCAACAGCATAAAAAAGGACATTGAAACCATAAAAAAGAACCAATCAGAAATGAAGGACATACTAATTGAATGAAAATAGATTACATTTCCACCAACAGTGCAAAAGGTTCCCTTTTCTCCTCATCCTTGAGAACACTTGGTTATTTCTTGTCTTTTTTTTTTTATAGTAGCTATTATAACAGGTATGAGGTGATAGTTCCTTGTGCTTCTGATTTCCATTTCCCTGATGATTAATGACACTAAGTATCTTTTAATGTACCTGTTAGCCATCAATATCTTCTTTTGGAAAAAGATTTAATTTTTAATTGGATCATTAGCTTCACTAATTATTGATTAGAACAGAGAAAATATCTTACCTATGGTAAGAGACTAAGAAATATTAATAATTAGAAATTACCTTTATTTATAGACTTGATTGCATCATGTTTTGCCCAGAGTTCAGTTAGCTGCTACTTTCTACATCTTTATAGCTGAGGCCACTAATGTGGTTAAGTGCTTGGATTTTATTTGTTATTAATGTATGCCTACTCATATTCATTCTGAAAGTATGTAGTTACTTCAGATTTTTCTAAATCTAAGAGCGATTGCCCTGTCTCTTAAATAGGAATGCACAGAAGAAACTCAATTTCAATATCTCCTTGTCTAGCCCTGTCATTCTGGCTTTGCCTTTGGTGTTCTACCTGCAAATGGATTCTTGCTCTTGAACTCTAGCCTCCATTTGGCTGATTTTTGTTCTTATATTCCGTTCTCCACTGCTAGTCTCTGGAACTCAGACACTTTGGGTTTGTAAGTTTGTTTTGGGTCATTGATCAAACTGATGAATCGCCTTGATGTGGAAGCATCTGCCCATCTGGACCTAGACAGACCACCTGCCCTTCTGGGCCTTTGTTAAGTCATTCCCTTTCTCGGATCTCCACTAATTGCTTGTCTTGTTCTGCTTGAATTGGCATTCCAGATGCTGGCCTTTTCTTCAACCTTGCCTTTTCCTTTGTGACTCATACAGAGGTATCACACTAGTATCCTAGATTATTATTTTTAGATCTCATGAAATCTTTCCTTGGACAACCTCCAGTGATCCCAAGCACAATATCAAGCAACTCAATTTTATTTTATTTACATTTATTATTAAAAAATTCTTTCTTATTTTGAGTCAAAATCCACCTTCCTATAGTTTTTTCCCCCCAGTTGGCCTCACTAACAATAAGCACAATGCTTGTGCATTGTTGACAATAAATAATAGTTGCTATTATTTATAACCCAAAGTTTTCAATTAAAAGATGTTTCTCCATGTGGAAAATAATATAGTGGGAATAAAAAGCTGAGGCTCCGACAGTGTAAGTAGCTTGCCAAGAGTTATAGTTAGTAAGCTGTGATTCCAATATTAAAATAGGCTATCTTAGTTTAGTTAGTTCTTTAGTTCCTGTGATCTTGATTTCACCCAATCACACTGTAGCTATGCACTCCCATAGGTGTTGTCTTAACATTGACAGAAACTGTAATCCCTATATAATCTCAACTGCAATTAGTCACCCTCTAAACCAGTGGTCCTCAACCTTCCTATTGCCGTGACCCTTCAACATAGTTACTCATGTTGTGGTGACCCTCAATTTCATTGTTACAAATTGAACATAATTAAAGCATAGTGATTAATCACAATAACAATATGTAATTATATATGTGTTTTCCTATGGTCTTAGGTGACCCCTGTGAAACGGTCATTCTCCCCCCAAAGGGGTCGCAACCCACAGATTGAGAACCGCTGCTCTAAACTTTACCTCCTGTCTCTCCAACTTATGCCCTCTAGAGCCAGACTCCAGAAATCCTTTCTCCCTGTTAGAACCATCAATCCATTGATCCTACTCCTTTTGTTCCATGTGTTTTATTGCCTCCTAAACCAGCTTAAAATTCATCACGGGTCATCATGATTACTCAAATCCATTACTTTTCTTCAGTTTATCATATTCATGTGACAAAGTTCCAACCCAGATTAAATCCAGTTTTTCATCAGTCTGAGACTATATCCATATAGCTGAATGTGGCTGATAAAAATTCACAGCCATAGCAATTCATCTCCCTTTAATGGTGTCTGAAAATCACCCTCTATCCCTAGTCAATTCTTTTTCCTACCATCTTAGATGATTTCTTAATCTTTTATTCTTTCTCCTCAAATGTACCACAACTTTTCCACATTCTCAGTTTCTGGAGATGACTAACTTTTTTTTAATCTTAAAATTGAAGCTTTCAGAAAAGAAACTCCACAAGCTCCTATCACTGTATCTACTCATGAATCTGATTCTGTGTGCAAATATTCTACTTTTTCTTTTGTTACTGTGGGTTAATGACTTGTGCTCCTGGGTAAGGTAAAGTTTTCTATGTGTACACTTCATCCCATCTGCCCCTGCCTACTTAAGAACATTTTCAGCAATTCTCTCCTTTGTTTGCAGCATCACCATTCTCCCCCCACATCCCTAGTGATCATATATTAGCTTATGGATATCCTGTTATTTTTCTAATATCTTTTTAAAAAACATATTCTTATTGATTTCAGAGAGGAAGGGAGGGAGAGGGAGATAAAAATACCAATGATGAGAGAGAACCATTGATCGGCTGCCTTCTGCATGCTCCCTACTGGGGATTGAGACTGCAACCCAGACATGTGTCCTTGACCGGAATTGAACCCAGGACCCTTCAGTTTGCAGGCCAATGCTCTATGCACTGAGCTAAACCAGCTAGGGCTATTTCTCTCATATCTTAATAGCATTTTCCCTCCAGGTACTGCTTCATTTCCATTTTTCTCTTTACAGAAAAACTCCACGAAAGAGTCCTCTCTCTCTCTTGTCTTCAATTTCTCTCCTCCAGTTCCCTTGAACATACTCAAATTAGGTTTTTACCCCCTCCAGTGAAAGTGCTCTTGTAAATGTCACCAATGACCAGCATGTTGTTAAATCCAATGGGAATTTCTCAGACCTAGTCTTACGCAACCTATAAATAACACTTTACCTATTGATCACTCTTCCTTGAAACCATTTGGTACTTGGCAGAGAAGACTACCACACTTACTTATTTTTCCTTCTATCTCTCTAGTCACTCATTTCTCAGTCTCTTTTCTGGTTCCCTTTCATCTCATCATCTCATCCATCTCTATGCATCATGTGCCCCAAGGCAGAATTCCTTACTTGAATTTCTCTTGTTTTTCTAGCCTCTCTGGGTAGATACTGACATTCTCTAGAAATGGCTTTAAATACCATATTAATGCTAATAATTCCCAAATTGTCCTGGTCCATTTCTTTGAATTTCTGACCAACATATATGTCTACTTAACATGTTCACTTAGAGGTTTAACAAGCACTTCAAAATTAACATGGTAAAATCTAAGTTGTCCTCCATTCATCACCAAGGTTCTTCTGTTTGTCTTCATCTCAGTAATGACAATTTACTTTCTGGCTGCTGGAGCCTAAGAGCTTGATGTCATTGTTCATTCCCTCTTTCTCCCCACACTTAATAATAACAAGTCCTATTGGCTCTAAATAAAAATATATCTTGAATTTGACCACTACTGACAGCCATTTCTTGCCTGGCTTATTGCTATAGCCTCCTCAACGGCCTTCATGTTTCTTCACACTCCTGTTCTTAATCAGTAATGAGAGATCCTGTTAAAATGTAAGTCAGGTTATGTCATTTCTCTTTTATTTCAAAATGAAATTCTTACTATGACCTGCAAATTCCCATGTGATATATAATCCATTCTCTCTCCGAGCTAACTTCCTATTTTCTCTTACTTGTTTTCTCTTTCTGGCCACTTTGGTTTGTCACTATCCCTCAAACACTGTAAAAAGGCTGTTTCATCTCTTAAGGGTTTGTAGTGAGTGGCCCTCCTGCCTGAAAACTCTCTCACAGATGTTCTCAAGACTAAATCCCTCACTTCCTTCACCTTCCTTCGAACATTTCATATCTCTATTCCTTGCTTTATTTTTTCTTTGCCAATATGTCACCTAATGTGTCATTTTATTGTTTGCCTCTTCCACTTAAATATAAACTGCATGGGTATAGATAATGGTGTGTGTGTGTGTGTGAGAGAGGTATTTTGTGTGGATGTGCATTGTGATTGCATTTGATTTTAGAGAGAAAAGAAAGAAGAGAGGGAGAAAAAAACATCAGTGTGAAAGAGAAACATAGATTAGTTGCATCCCATATGCGCCCTGATTGGGGATCGAACCAACAACCTAGCTATGTATGTGCCCTGACCAGGAACCAAACCAACAATCTTTTTAGTGTATGGGACGATGCTCCAACCAACCGAGCCATTTGTCTTGGATTTATTGCTAATTCTAGAACAGTTCCTGGCACATAGTGCATGGTCAATAGATATTTGCTAAATAAGTAAATACAGAGTTGGCAGAATTCAAACTTGGAATTATCTTGTTCCAAAAATTTATGTAATTTATGTTGTTTAAATTTTAGTTAGCAATCACCTCAATAAATGCACTGAGCTCTGTGCTGTGCCCTGGAATGCATGCTGATGTGGAGTTTACATTCTTGCTGGAGAGCAGATGAAGCCAATAGTAAATAGCAAAAATCGGCCCAGGATTGCTAAATGGTGTGGTGCATATTATAAATCCTAAGAAGTGAAAAGGAACAAGATATAAATGAATCCAGGATGGTTTCTAAAAGGCAGTGTAATTAAACGGATTTAAGTGAGGTGTGATATTCCACTAGATTATGGGAACAAAGTATGAATTAGATCAGAAGGACATTGGAGACCCGACTGATTACAATAAATAAAGAGTGAAAGTGGGGAATAAATTTTAATATTATAATGGTATTCCTAGGTAAGTACAGGAAAGTTGAAACTTTAGGTGCTGGTAACTTGAGAGTCAGAGTGTAATTGTAGACCCCGAAGCTCACGCTGTAATCAGGTTTCCTGATTGTTCATATTTATAGAACCAAAATACTTTGATTTTTTTTGGTTACATATACACCATAATTATCTTCTAAGAGGTGTATACCACTCTTTAAGCCTTTTTTTTTTTAATATTCTTGCATTGCTCCTGAGCCTTGTTTGTGTACTCTTTTTAATCTAAACACAGATTTTTTAGCATTTTTATATGTTAATGTTTTTGCTGTAATGCCTTCTGTATAGTGTCTGGTTTACTTTTGTCTTCTTTTGTCTCATTACTGGAACGAGATATTAAAGTTTAGATTGTATGAAAGAGAAAAGCAAATGACAAAAATCTTTGTGAGGTCTTTATAAGACAAAAGCATCAGTAGCTATGAAATAATTTATTGCTCAGTATAAGTCTAGTGCAACTATTTTGAAATGTTCAGAGGAGAATAGACTAATTTACTTAAAGGGTTACTTTATTATAAAAAATGTAATTTTTCTTTCATGTTGTTATTTTCTTAGTTTCCCATGTGTTTATACTCTACCAGCGGTTCTCAACCTGTGGGTCACGACCACTTTGGCGGTCGAACGATCGTTTCACAGGGTCGCCTAAGACCATCCTGCGTATCAGATATTTACATACATTATGATTCATAACAGTAGCAACATTACAGTTATGAAGTAGCAAAGAAAATAATTTTATGGTTGGGTCACAACATGAGGAACTGTATTTAAAGGGCCAGAAGATTGAGAACCACTGAAGATAAATACCTACTACCTATTTGTCTTTTTTTAAAAAATATATATTTTATTGATTTTTTACAGAGAGGAAGGGAGAGGGATAGAGAGTTAGAAACATCTATGAGAGAGAAACATCGACCAGCTGCCTCCTGCACACTCCCTACTGGGTATGTGCCCACAACCAAGGTACATGCCCTTGACCGGAATCGAACCTGGGACACTTAAGTCCGCAGGCCAATGCTCTATCCATTGAGCCAAACTGGTTAGGGCTATTTGTCTTTTCTTTACCTCACAGAATGATGGAAGAACAAAACACTGATGAAAATAACCTCATACACAAGAAGGTTGCTTAAAGTAAATGGAGTTAATGATGCCTGTTTATCAGATTTGGAAATGTGTGATGACAATGAGCACTGATATTCATGAGGTTGGTCACAGTGGGAACTAGATACTATAGGATGCCAGCTCACACAGTTTCTATATCTCATCACTCATTGTCTCTAAGATAATAATAAAAATCATATATAGGTGATATATAAAAACATATAAAATAATCTTATCTAAAAAATCAAAGTAATATCATGCTTCACTGGGTTTGGAAAGAGAGAAGAAAAGAATAGGTTCATATTTAATCAACAGAAAGGACCCAAATAAATGAACATATCTTAGAAAGAAAAAAAATGGGACAATTCTGCTAAACAATGTACTGCATTTCATTTTAGGATAATGGATATGTTAGACAGAATCAATCCTGGGGAACAAACAGTAAGGAAAAAAGAGAATTTGGCTAAAAAGAGATAAAATTAAAACAAAAAAATTGATATAAATATCTTTTAAAATTATATATATACTAGAGGCTCGGCGTATGACATTCGTGCGCAGGTACGTCCCTAGGCCTGACCTGCGATCAGGGCCATCTTCCCTGCCCCCTGCCACCACCCACTCTCAGTTCCCCATTCTCCATTGGGCAATCGGAGCCTGCTGGCCGGGGGAGGGACTGAGAGGTCAGCTGTTCCCACCCGCTCGCCGGCCTCGCCCCCACAGCAGGTCACCCTCTATGTGTGGGGTGACTGGCGGGATGGGGGCCTTGGCCTGGCACCGCCCACATCCCTCACCACCCACCCTTGGTTCCCCACTTCCCATTAGGCAAAGCGAGCCTGCCGGCTGGGGAAACAAAATGAGGGGTGGTCAGTGTGCCTCATAGTGACTGGTCGAGCGGTTGTTCTGGTCATTCTGCTGGTAGGGTCAATTTGCACATTTCCCTTTTATTATATAGGATATCTAATCTGGAAATCAGATTAGGGTAGTGATCAGAAACGGATCCCCCAGCAGGTAGTTGTGGCTGGCAGTCTTTCTTGCACGGACTCTCCATTGAAGTGCCAGCTGCCATTTGCTGAAGCTTCTGCCTTCCTTCCTCTAACCCACTTTGAACTAAATTAGCCACTGAAAGAAGTGTAAATGGTTTGTATTAGCTACAGTGAAACAACTTATGCAATGGATAATAAAGTGATTGTAGTAATGCTGATTATGAAAGCATAAAAAGTATTAATACTGATTTTCTTTATTTCTGTATATTTTTAAAAATACCAATGCTGGTCTCATATCATCTTCCTGAATTATTGTGAGTACAGTGTATATGGATTACTCTCCCAGATTAAGCCTTGCCCCTCCCAAAATCAGTTCTCTTCAGAGCAATTCCTTTTTCTTTTCAGTTTTTAAAACTCATCAATAGTTTCCCACTATCCTCAGAATGAAGTGAAAATTCTTTTGAGTCTTATTTTACTGGGTCTGTGCACCTCTTCAGCTTCACTTCTCATCCTCCAAGCACCTGCCTCCTCTACTCACAGGCTCACATTCCAGTTCTTTGCATAACACACTTCCTTCAGTTCTTTGAATGTATTCTACTCTCCTACTAATTTTTCAGGGAGGGCAGAGGCATGACTTCTCTAGAATCCTTATAAGACCACCCCATCCCTCCTATGTATGTACAATGAAAGCATCATATTCTTCCCCTGTCAGAGCACTTGCCATATCATCAAATCATAATTACATGTTTAATTAATTTGGTTTCTCCCTCTAGACTTGGAGTTCTTAACATCTTTGATATAAAGAACCTATTTAACATACTGGTGAGGCCTGTAATTTCCTTCTCAAAACAATGTTTTCATTAAAAAATGGTTTTAAACTATATTTTTATTGATTTCAGAGAGTAAGGGAGAGGGAGAGAGAGAAAAAAACATCAATGATGAGAGAGAATCACTGATCGGCTGCCTCCTGCACACCCCTACTGGGGATCTAGCCCACAACCCAGGCATGTGCCCTTGACTGGAATCAAACCCTGGACCCTTCAGTCTGCAAGCTGATGCTCTATCCACTGAGCCAAACCGGCTAGGGCTCAAAACAATATTTGTGAGTGCATAAGATAAATTACTTAGGGTAACATCAACAACCAAAAAGAGTTATACTGAAATACAATTTCAAAGTACTAAACCTAAATTTACAATATATTAATATACTTGCCTTTTTATTAATGCATTAAGCAATAAAACTTAGTGGCACGTCAGTAGCAAACAACTTAAGTCATGACAAGCAATATGGCATTTTAAGATATCTGCAACACTAAAAAGTGGTAGAAATTATCTGTGGGGTTTTTAAAATTTATTTTTTATTGTTGACAGTATTACAGATGTCATTCATAACCCTCCTCCCAATACCCCCCGACCCCACCTTCACCACACTATTGTCTGTGTCCATGGGATCCTATACAATAAGGAGGTAATATGCAAATTGACTGTCACACCCTCGCGCACAAGATGGCTGCCCCCATGTGGTCAAAGATGGCCACCCCCATGTGGTCACAAGATGGCCACCACAATGGCAGAGGAGGGCAGTTAGGGGTGACTAGGCCTGCAGGGAAGGGCAGTTGGGGGTGACCGAGCCAGCAGGGGAAGGCAGTTGGGGGCGACCAGGCCTGCAGGGGAGGGGAGTTGGGGGCGACAGGATCAGCAGGGGAGGGCAGTTGGGGGTGACCAGGCCGGCAGGGGAGGGCAGCTGGGGGCTATTGTGTCGGCAGGGGAGCAATTAGGTGTTAATCAGGCTGGCAAGGGAGTGGACACAGACATAGTGTGGTGAAGGTGGGGTGGGGGGATATTGGAAGGAGGGTTATGAATGACATCTGTAATATTGTCAACAATAAAAAATAAATTTTAAAAAACCCACAGATAATTTCTACCACTTTTTAGTGTTGCAGATATCTTAAAATGCCATATTGCTTGTCATGACTTAAGTTGTTTGCCAGGCTGGCAGGCAAAAGCGGTTAGGGGCAATCAGGCAGGCAGGCAAGCGGTTGGGAGCCAGCAGTCCTGGATTGTGAGAGGCCTGATCCCTAAACCTGCAGTCGGACATCCCCTGAGGGTTCCCAGATTAGAGACGGTGCAGGCTGAGCTGAGGGACACCAACTCCCAGTGCACAAATTTCGTACACTGGGCCTCTAGTATACATATATGTATAAAACTTCTTTGGTTAAGGGTGACAAAGTCACAGCAACTGCCAGTACTTCTGAGGCTTGTGGCCTATATTCATATTTAAATTTGATGCTAAATTTTAGTTATTGGTTAAGAAAAATAAAGATGTCATTTATTTCCCATACAAATTTCTGACTCCCCTCCTCTTATCCTAGATTAAAATCCCTGTACTAGAGTGTCAACTCCTTAAGGACAGACATCAGATCTGTCTTGTCTGTCACTAAATCCCCCGTCTCTACTATGTAACCATATACCCGTAACTGTATGGGCCAGTTCTTGTTCTAGGTGCTGAAGATAGAACTGTGGATAATAAAACAAATGTGTCCTGAGCTTTTATTCCAATGGGAGGGGGCAGCAGTGCCTAACCAATCAGACACCCACATTGTTTGTTTGTGGGCGTCTATGTTTGCCTTTTGCTTTATCCTCTTTTAAGATCAATAAGTGCCTAGGAACACCTGCAGTAACAGTTTTCTTAAAAATCAGGTACTGAAGTTCTGAATTTAAGTGGCTGACAATAAATAGATCTTTTGAAAATTGGGAGAGATCGCTATTACCCGTGAAAACACACATTTCCATAACTGCCTGCTGTATGTGGGTCTCCTTGATACACGGAATTTAATGCCTACGTCTTCGTGTCCTTACTAGGGCAGCTCTTCCTTCACTGAGATCCCCTTGCTCCTGCCGAGCTCCTAACTTTTCAAGACAGAGATGTCACCCTGAGAAGATATGGCTCTGCTCCCCGCCGCCCCCCCCCCCCCCCCCACTCCGCCCCAGCTTCAGCACGCTGGGTAGGAAAACTGTTGTGTTCAGGCAGCACTTTGGGCATATCTCTGTTTTGGGACAGCTGACGGACAGGAGTGAAGTTATCTGCCTGTGTATTCACGCCCTCGCTTGCCTTTCCCTAAATTAGGTGACCCTCTGTCTGCCAGACACGCTGCTGTCTGAACTGAAACACTGCTCTCCAATTCCCCACGGGTAGGGAAACCTTACAGAGGCTTCCAAGTCTGAACACATTCATTCTTACTTCGTTAAGAATGTTTAAAGGTCAGTTTTAAGAGAGGTAGCAGAGTGTCTGAGTTTTAGGGCTCTCAAAACTCTCCCCAAGCAGCGTTACCCGCCTTTTGAGCTCCCTGCTGCTGTATTCTATGGGAGAAATTCTACACAGGAAGAATTAGCAGGGACTGTGTCTAGAAATGCCGATTCTAATACTTGGCCCGTGTCATCTGCCTTCTTCTATTTACCCTTGAGAAAGTGGTAGACAGGGTGTGTGTGGTGTCCTGGCTACTGTCTATATATTTTAATCTAAGGGAAAGGCATTGGCTTTAGATGTGCATTCAAGAGACTTTCTGGACCATACTCACACCTGCTTTGTCTAACCTAGGGCCCTGTGGAGGAGTAGCCCAGTCTTACTGACTCTCTGGGAGGTAGCTTAGTGTCCAGAGTATGGTAGTTGTCTATTAATGTTTTCTGAACTGAACCAAAGTGATTTTAATGAGATTTATTATCCTGTTGGCACAAGAACCTGTTTTATTTGTGCACCTTTGAGCACTTTTCCTTAAATAAGAGAATGAAGGGGAGCTTTGAGAGTCTGATATGACCTTGGCTGTATTGTTTAAAGTCTTAACACTTTGATTTTTCATACAAACAATAGAGATGATATGCAGCCTATCTTTGCATGTTGGATAAACTGGCACGGACCAGACCACATGTCTGTGAAGAACTTATCAATTTAGTGTCTGTCTCCTGCTCTAGACTATAAACTATATTGAAAGTAGTGTCTTAATCCATTAAATCATATTTGTTGAACAAAACAATTTAGATAAGGATTTTAATTAAAAATTAAAATCAAACTGATAGATCCTAAAAATTATATGTATAGCCATAAGTGCCTCCCTCTTACTGATAACTGTTGGAAGAACTAAAGAAATATTTTCAGGTATGTTAAACCAATGGGTAGTAATTTAAAAAACTTACATTTCAAAATACAGATAATGAAAGCAAAATTAGATTAGGGAGATTAAACATATATCAAACTTATGATTAAGAGCTGTGTTAGTTTTTCTATATGAAAAGGGCATATTTTATTTTTGAAAAGATATCTCTATAATGATTATGATATAAATACCCAAACATTTCAATTATAAGGTACAAGGATTGTGTTTTCATTAATAATGTCATTTTTTCTCTCCTAGGAACTCTGTAAAGAAATTAAACAAAATAAATTACACATTTGACTATGGCCATTCCCTTTGCAAATTACTTTTTACGTCTGAATATATTTAAAATATTTTTAAAATAATTAAACTTCTAGATTTTGATACAGGTTTATTTCTTGTTTACTTTTTTTTTCATATCCCACAGCCTGGTGTTGACTTTCATCCTACAAACCTAATACTATTTTATTTATGCTTTTCATATGAGAAGATCTGAGTATAGTTTTGCTCTTTGGTAATCTATTTTTGTGTGTGTCTTTAACATATGGGATTTATAAATGAAATTTTAAAAGCATTCAGCTACCTAAGGGGAAAGCTGCTGTTGCTTCAGTACTGGGCAGCTAATCTTACTAGGAACAAGTTTTTGTGCAGATACATGATCCAGGCAGCTGAGAAGACTGGACAGGGAAAGATCACGACACTCCAAGGCACATTCACTGATTGTTGAAGGAAAACACCACTAAGAACTTAGGAATGAAATGAAGACACACTCCCTTAACAATGATGATGGCTGCCTCATGTATATATTGAGTCTGTAATATTGTTAACCTTTAAAATATGAATTAGAAAAACAATCTCAGTGTCTTCTACAGAAGCAAAGTGTGTGTGAAATGCACAAGCTTATTTTTTGACATCAAACAACAAAGCAGACTATACTTGAACCTGATATATATATATATATATATATATATATATATATATATATATATGCACATGTCACATATTTTCTCTTTAACACGATAGAAAATACCTTTAATTTGGCCACTGTCATTGATTTGAAAGGCAGCACTATAATTCATAATATAACTATGTTACTATTTTTTGTCGGCTCAGACCAAACTGCCTCAGAAATAGCCTATATTAAATGAGCCAACTTAGGGGAAAAACAAAACAAAGCAGCACACCCCTTAGACATGATCAGCAAGAAGGCCATCTGGCTGGAAGCTCCCTCAGCACTTTCGGGGGTGGAACAGTGGAGCTCATCATCCAGCCAGTGGGCAGGACACTCACAGAGGCCACGGGATCTGCTGACACAGACACTGGGTGACAATGAATAGGGTAGAATGCGGTCAAGGTGAAGAGGGCTTTACAAAAGACCGCCAAGTTTCCTTGGGGTAGGAAGGCATGCAAATGATCAAGCCCCATAAAAAGTGAATGGAAGTCCATGATTCCACATGCAGTGATCATCATGTCAACTTGCCTCTTCCAGGCTTAGGTTTTCTTACCATCTTTGGATCTCAAAAAACCTCTTTGGGTTCATCAAAGCATAAAATTTGAAGCATTAGTGATAATATGATAATTCTACTGCACCTTGAAAACCTGGAGTAAGGCCTGCAGGAACTGCTACATTTTTCAATTTAGAGCACTATATCTAATCCTTTTAGTTTCCTGGCTTGAGACAGAAAGGTGAAAAGTGATGGAAGAACAGTGCACAAGGGCGTTAAGGTTCTATTAGGGATGCTTCATAATTTTTTTTCTAAATTCTTTGTGCCTGACAGGACAATTTAAAACTGGCATAGAGCTATAGAGGTGGCACGTCATTTTTTGCAGAATGGGAGAAAATAACTAAGCTCATAGATCACCTGCTACCTGATGTCTAAAGTTGAGGGTGGATCATACGTGTGCCTCTAGGGGCCGATGAAGCTACGGAGAATTTCCAGACAAAGCTTGGTAAGAAAGATTTGTCCCAGAACCTTGGCACTGAATTACCGAAGCGTGACACACACCGATGGGCATTGGCTTCTATAATGGTAACAGATGTCTCTCTGACAGGTTAGCTAGAGGAAACAGTTTGTATAGTAAAAGGATGCAAAAAGGGAGACAGAATAAAGAAATTTGGAGACGTTCCCACCCAGCCAGTGGTTCTCAGTAATGCAGGTGGAAGGAAAGAATGGTTTATCTTCTCTCAGATTTTGTTGGACAGTTTTGCATTTTGAAAAGCTAACAGCATTTCATAGCTGTGTGAGAATGATAGAAATAAATTCTGCATTTCCCCCTTTCCTTGCAGAAACATAAAGTCCCCTTGTGTGACTCAGGCTGCCGCGATCATCCATCAATGTTGCTGTCCACTCGGTTTTAAATAGGAGTGCTTCCGAAGAAGCGGCCTATTCTTCAAATTGACACTTGGGACTGTTAGGAATACCACAGTGACTTCACTTAGCAATGTGTGTGTGTGTGTGTGTGTGTGTGTGTGTGTGCTGCTTCTTTTGGTTAGTAAAGTCACCCTGAGCAACAATGAAATTAAAGACATTCATTTACAGAACGTGCTTCTGAAAGCTTAAATTTCACTTGATATGCTTAGAATATTAACTTCTGTTTTTAAGTCATGTCAACAGAAATGAGATAGCAGAATTTGATTTGTTGGAGTTGTAATGAGCCAGGGGAATGATTAACTCTAAAAGTTTCCCAGGTGTTTTGTGTGATTGTGTGATTGTGTGTGTGTGTGTGTGTGTGTGTGTGTGTGTTTTGTTTGTTTGTTTGTTTGTTTTTTAATACAAGGCTGGAAGAAATACAACTTCATGGCCACAGGCAAGTTAAATAAGGGCCCTTCGTTCCACCATTCAAGTGAATTATGCTGCAAGAACACGGCAGGTGCTGTAGGACACACACACCCTGTCTCAGAACACTTGGAACGTTTAAGTGTGCATTTTACTTGCCATACATATGGCTGCAATTGGTGTTATGTTAGAGCTGTACTAGATGAGTTCAGAGAAAATAAAAACCATTGGGGGTTTGAGTCGTCATGAAAAAATTCCTCAGAAGTCTGAGATATAATACAAACTTTGAACCGTGGGTAAGATTCTACCCTCAGTGGCCTTTTATAGTTGCAGCTCATCAGACTGGAAGCCTATCACTATTTCTAGATCTATATTTCATCACATGAAGGAATTAACATCTTAATTGTCTTGCATGCCTTTTACACCTCCTTGGTCTTTGTCAATTCCATTTAATGATACTGCAAAGTTTATGTTCTTTTTATACCAAAATGCTTACTTAGTTTTAGTCAGTTTTATCTTTAGAATGAGGGTAGAACATTTTAAATGCTTTCATCTACCTCTGTGTGGCCGGAAATGTTTAATTCCCACATTTCATTGTAGACAAGTCAGTCCTAAACCCAAATTCCCTTTGACTCAAGAATTCAAGCATTCATCATCCAACTTTCTTAGCATAATCTTCATGGCACTGCCTAGACTTCATATGAATATATTGTTGTCAGACTATGAGACTTTTCAAGGTTTTTAATAGATTGTTCTTATTTTAGTACCTGATTTCTAGTTTTTAATCCAACCAGTCCTAGAGATTCTGACAGACAGTGGGAAGCCTTTATTTTTCTACCATTTATTTGCATGGATATTTGCAGCTGCTATGGAAAGTAATAGCAATGTTGCAGAATATCTTAATCTTATTAATTTTAGAACCTTCACATAGAGTTTAATGGGTTGGTTTAGTAGATTTTAATGTCATTTTATTTTTAATTATTTTTTTTATTTAGAGAGAAAGGGAGAGAAGAAGAGAGAAGGAAAGAGAGAGAAAGAAAGAGAGAGAGAGAGAAAGAGAGAGAGAGAGAGAGAGAGAGAGAGAGAGAGAGAGAGAGAGAGACATCAATTGGTTGCCTCCAGCATGCACTCAGACTGGGGGATCGAACTAACAATCTGAGTATGTGACCTGACTGGGAATCGAATCTGCCACCTTTCAGTGTTTGGGACAATGCTCCAACCAACCGAGCCATACCAGCAGGGCCCAATGCCATTTTTAAATCTAACATATTGTAATTTCTAGAATGATAGTTTTGGCAAGTAGTAATTCAATTTCAATTTTTAAATCAAACATTATTTTATTTTAGCAATAGTATTTAGCATTATGTTATTGATCAAACATGGACTAATTCCATGTGTTTTTCTTTCTTTGATTTGGGGGTAGGATTTCCTTTTTGTAATTGAAAATCAGTCTACTCCAATTCATTAAATAGAAAAGGTTATAGTAAAGACGTTCTATTCAGTGCTAATGTAAATAAAACATAATAAAATTAAAAACCCCAAACTAGGGATACTGTCACAAGTCATCTTTTTATTCTACAAATAATACTTAAGCAACATTTAAAAATATTAAACTTGCAATAGTATCAATAATACTTCCATAATTCTCCTAGTGTTCATCAACTTTCCTGTTTCTTATGTACAGAATTCTTCACCTTTTCTAGACTGTCTTATGTTGCTTACCTAATGATTCCCTGGCCTTAGATTTCTCTCTCTGACTACAGGGACAATGTTTCATGCTTTATGTATACATCGGTCTAACACAGTACTACACAAACAATGGGGCTCTATGTACTTTTAATTGGGAGAAAATAATCACCACTGCTCATTTACTATGGTAGCTCAGAGTTCCACTATAAAGCTTTATATAATCATCTATTAATTATTTTGAGTATGAGCTTATCATAGAGGCTCATGCCTTTACACCCAGAAAAGTAGATTCTGAAAAGTTAGGAAATGAACTGAGATCGGTATTCAATTAATCAATTGTCTTTGACTTGTGTTAGAGTCTCTACTCTTCACCAGAGCGGCAGGCATGGGAATCACTGTAATGTTTAAAATGTGCACTGAGGAAAAGAGTGCTTTTCAGCTGTTTTCTGAGAAGCTGGAAGAGTCAGAAACAATGCGGCTGTCTCCGCGGGGGTGAGGGTTGGCTCCGGTAGCTTTCTGGTTACCTCCAAAATGGAGGCGATTTCTCTCTGCGTGAGCGGGTCCATTTCTCTTTTCTGAAACTCCAAGATGCCCCATAGCAGCATGTTTAAGTCCAATTCACAGTGGAATTGCTCGTGGTTCAATTAAAACCACTGTTTTGTAGATTGAAGATTCTAACAGAGCTACTCCTGCAGAGTAATAGCAACATTACTTTTAAGCTTACCTTACAAAAAAAAGCAAATGAACCTCATTTAATAAAAGACCTTGCCTGTGGGCAAGATTTTTGACTCCTACTGAATTAGAAGAGAAAGGCTAGAGTATGCACTTTATCTTATTTATAGTTTGATCCTCAGAATCTAGCCCATGGGACATCAGCACATGACCATATTTGGTTAAATGAATTAATGAATATTATACTGCAGTCTTGGATTCTGTTTAATGTACTATTTTTATTTTTTTACTTAAAAATGTCACATGAAGATAAATTAATCATCCTATCTAATAAAAGAGAAAGATGGTAATTGGCGTACGACTGCTACCCTTCCCATTGGCTAATCAGCGAGATATGCAAATTAACTGGCAAACAAGATGGCGGCCGGCAGCCAGGCAGCTGATGCGAACAGGGAGGCTTGCTTGCTTCAGTGACGGAGGACTCCAACATTCCCCGCCTGATTTACCGGCCTCTCAGCTGCAACTCTAAGCAACTATGTTGCAAATATAGAAGCTAAAAAAACCCCAGAAACCTGCTTTACTCAGCCAGACTTCAGCCAGCCAGACCGCAACATTGTATCAAATACAGACGGTAAACAAAGGCCAGAAACCTGTTTTCAGCAGCCGAGGCCTCAGAGCTAAAGCTGGCCCAGAATAAAAAGAAAAAAAAAAAGAAAAAAAGGAGCGGTTGGGAGCTTCAGTCACCCGTCAACCTGGCCCTCAGCCCCTCAGCCAGACTGGCCAGGCACCCCAGTGGGGACCCCCACCCTGATCCAGGACACCCTTCAGGGCAAACCAGCCAGCCCCCACCCGTGCACCAGGCCTCTATTCTATATAGTAAAAGGGTAATATGCCTCCCGGCACCGGGATCAGCGGAGCCGCGAGGCCTCCCAGCACCGGGCTCAGTGTGACGGGGGGCAGTGCCCAAACCCCCTGATCGCCCTGCGGCTTTGTGTGTGACAGGGTGCAGCGCCCCAACCTCCTAATCCGCCCTGCTCTGTGTGTGACGGGGGGCAGTGCCCCAACCCCCCTGATGGGCCCTGCTCTTTGCGTGACAGGGTGCGGCGCCCCAACTCCCCAATCGGCCCTGCTCTGAGCCCGACCAGGGGCTGCACCTAGGGATTGGGCCTGCCCTCTGCCACCCGGGAGCAGGCCTAAGCCAGCAGGTTGTTATCTCCCGAGGGTTCCCAGACTGCGAGAGGGCACAGGCCGGGCTGAGGGACCCCCTCTCCCCACCGAGTGCACAAATTTTTGTGCACCGGGGCTCTAGTAATAAATATAAATGTTTCACAAATCAATAATATAATGAAAACTAAAATCTACATTGCTCAAACGATTAGACTTTGAAATCTGTTATAAGGAATGAACCTAAAAAGAAACAATTTATTGTCTTACTTCCACCATGACTTGAGATGAAAGATTATAATAAAAAATTCAACCCAATAATGTGTTCTTAAGTGTCATAATGAGGGCATTTATGTTTCAAAGCATTGTCAGAAATTGCTGGTGAATAGCAGCCATTTCATTCCAGGCATGAGCAGCACCTTTATCCCGGTCAACTGAGATCAGTGACAAGAGTTTTCCACTATTGCCTTTACTTTCATTCATCTGATTTAGTACTAGAGTAAAAACAGATAGCTGTTAAGAGAAGTCAGCTATGAGATGTTAAATATAAAACAAATGACTTTTTGTTGTCATATAACCTTAAAGATATGACCATGACTTAAGTTATAATGTAAGTTTCACATGGGAAGTTATATATAATGTGAACAATACCTACAGTGTAAGATATTGCAAGACTAGTTCATGCTTTGGGAATGTCTGATGTTGATTAGTCACAACTTTCCAAAAAGCAAGTTATGTCCCACTGGTATTTAATAAATTAAATCAATCTCAGTTAACGTTCTATTTGCTTATATTTTGAAAATTCTTTCCTTTAACAATATCTTGCTTTTTTCTCCATTTGATATTAGTAACAAGTTTTATTGCCTTTCAGAATGATATGATTGATCTAGTAACAATAATTTATATATATATGCATACTTTATATGTACACACAAAACACTTAAAAACATGTATTGGTGAATTTCACCTCATTTATTTCTCACCCAAATGAATACATTTTGAATTTGAAAATGATAAATCGAATCTTAGAAAGACTAGTTGATTTCCCTGATTACTTGAGCCCCAGTATCTTTTACAATGTAATAGCAAGAACATGGATTTTGGAGGCAAACTTGCCTGGGTTTGAATTCTGGCACATGGCTGTGTTTGGGTATTAAATGTGTTGATTTATATAAAGCATTTAGACAGTAGCTAGAATATTAAGTATGGGATCAATACATGTTAATTTTTATTATTTCTTTAATGTTTCCCAAAATATGGTATCCAGATTCATCTGGGGTGCCTGAGACTGCAGATGTCTGGACCCCATCCTATACCCACTGAATCAGAATCAAAGTCCTTCCAAGAAGTGATGCTGACCTTTTAAAAATTAGTTTTATCTTGCAAAAGAGGTCATATTTTGTTTTAACAAGTCTTTTTTAATAACATAAATCTTATTTATACCAGAAAAATGAGTATGGTTAGACCTTCAATTGCAAGAAAAACTTATACTAGTAAAATTTAAAATTTGCATAACTTACCAACAGACAATTTATATTTTCTGTGCTATGGTAGAGAAGATGACTTGAACAACAACAAAAAAATCATTTCAAGAAGCCTGAGCCAATCCCCATTATTTACTGAAGAGCTCACACTCATTCAGTACATGCTGACTGATGTTCATACATGCCTCATGCTGTGCTACTTACCAGGCTTACAAATACGAGTACGATGAGCAGACTCCTGTACTCGTGCCATGTAAACATGAAATGCTCATATTTAAGCATTAATATTAATATTTAAGCATTAAGAATTAATATTGAATTAAATGTTTTATTAATAAAATTTAATTTATATAGCTATTGATCTAGCCTGTATGTAAATTATAGAAATGTTGCGATTCTAAGAAAATGCTTTAAAACCTCATTTAAATGAATCCTGATTATAAAACCATCAAATTGTCTTGCAATGAATTTTCTTAAACAACATAGAGGTACATTGATATCACTAATACTGACAACTATAGCTTACACTGTGTTTATGATGACTCAGGCACTGTTCTAAGCATTTTTCATAGATGGACTCAATTAATCTTCCAAAACATGAGGAAGGTAGTATTATTGTTTCTATTTGTCATGTGAGGCTGAGGTACAGGCAGAGGGGAAGCCCAAGTTCAGGCAGATATAGAAGCTAAAGTCAGGATGTAATCCAGGGAGACTTGCATTTAAGTCCACTGGGCTCTAATAACTTTGTTACATCTAATCAGCATTTAAATGATTTATCTATTTCAGTGTAGCTAGTGATGCGAAGCTAGATGCTGGTGCATTTTCTTAGATTAATTTTGTCTTTTGACTTTGTACCTTAGAGTTTCAATTATGTAATAGACTGGTAAGCTTTTTAATTCTTCACACAAATACACACACACACACACACACACACACACACACACACAAACAACCAGAAGCTGTGTTATCTCTTCTTACTTCAAGGTCTGGCATATTTTGAATAGCACAATTCAGAAAATATTTTAACACTATGTCAGAACAAAAGGTATACAATATATTTTGAAATTTTGACTATCAGGAAGAAACATATAGATGAAAAAGGAAGCTTTGCAACATTTCTGATGAGCAGCTGTTCTAGTTGGTTGAATCCTTCCTTAGGGTGGCCGTTACTGAGTCTGTGTACTTCTGCACTGGCATTATGCTTCCTCTGAAAGGAATTCAGAATTATCCAAATGAATGGAAAGAGATCTATCTGTGTGCAACTGGATAATTCCCAGTGCAACAGCTGTGTGGGGCTGACTGAAAGTGACTCTGGAAACAAGATTGTGTGACTTTGTGTTCCCTTAATTTTGTATTTAAACTTTTCCAAGTGTTTGGGAACAGCATACATTAAATTGTTCGTATTAGATGAGCTCAAAATGCTTTATAATCCACAACAATATTAAAACTAATCTTACCTAATAATAGACAAACATGTAAATTGACCGTCCCTCTGCTAGACTCACCAGCCAATCAGGAGAGCATGCAAATTAACCCAACAAAGATGGCGGTTAATTTGCATATGTAGGGGCAAAGCAGCAGAGCAAAGACTAAAGGCTCTGGCTGGAGCAGCGACGACTGAGCAAAGACCTGGGTCCCGGGTACCAGAGGAAAACGTGCTGGCAGCCAGGGGAAGGGAAGGCCTATTGCACATATCTTTTCGTGCAACGGGCCTCTATATATATTAGAGGCCCGATGCACGAAATTCGTTTAAGGGGCTGGGCCCTTGCAGCTGTGGTAGCTTGCCCCGGCCCTGGAAGCCCCGGCTTAGTCCAGAAGGACATCCAGTCTAATTAGCATATTATGCTTTATGCCTATATATATATATATATATATATATATATATATATATATATAAATTTTCTTTTTTGGAAAAAAGACTATAAAATACATTTCTCCCTGTAATTTACTCTTCATTTTTTCCCCCAGAGAAGTACAGCATTATAAAGGTAACAGCATAAGATTTAGTGTGAAAAGATCTCAATTTTAAACCAATTTCTAACTAAAGTGAACATAGATTTTATTCAGCAGCCTATGAGCCAGGTATTGAGTTGCATATTGATATTTACATTTATTATTTCACTTAGTCCTCAGCTCTACCTAATGAGCCAGTAAGTACTAAGGTCAGAACTCAAACCTGAGCTAGTTTTGTTTGAACCCTAAGCCCTTTGACCTTTCCATAGCACATTAGCTGTTGCATACGTATATCCCTTTCCATAAATCTGAATTCATCTCAGAGGTGCAGAAGCACATAGACTCAGCAAAGGATTCAACCAACCTGAACAGCTGCTCATCAGAAATGTTGCAAAGCTTCCTTTTTCATCCATATGTTTCTTTCTGGCAAAATTTCAAAATGTATTGGGTGTCTTTTGTTAACAGCCCCGCCAGGCACGCATTAGAGGAGAAGTGGGAGTTCCTTGGTGTGATCTGAGAAAGACACAAAGACCTATCTACACTAGTGCTAAATCCATACCTAGACGGTATGGATTCAGTCTTCAAGTTAAATTATTGTTTCTCAAACTTGAGAAATCACAGATTCAAAAGATTACCTTCTGACCTCCATGACCTTGCATTCTAATGTGAGAAACACCAGTTTTAAACTAAACCTCTATCTTTCTTTATAAAGTCTGACACCGATATAATGGAGAATAAGAATTCACAAGTTGACCAAAACACTGAAATCACTCACTACTTGATTATAAGTTGATATATAGGAAGGCTTTATTAATTTCTGTCATTATTACTGAAATAAAAGAACACATTTTAAAAGTCACAAAAACTTGAGGACTTTTTAGTATAAAGACTTGAGAATATTTTAGTATGTAAACATTCGGATTTGGGATTTTGTTTCTAATAATTATGTTAATATCAATACATATCTTGGCAGATTATATATTGAATCAGAATCATCCATTAAAAAGTTAGCACTGATTAACTTGTGAGATTAATCAGTAAGGATCTAGAATGCTGCTGAGGTAATTAAGTATAGGCCCGATGGATTTCCCTGTGGGGCAGATGTCTAGACTCTGCAGGTCAAGGGTTATGGATATAGGAACTGGTAAGAGAACTCAGACCCAGATACACTTCTTGTTACCTGATTATAACAGGCCTTCAGTTCACCAATGGGGACAGTTTGCAAGCTTTCACCTATCATTTGGAAAACACAATAAATTTCTTACGTATGTTCTGCTTCATATTTGTTTATTTTACAACTAGAGGCCCAGTGCACAAAATTTGTCCCTAGTGCTTGCCAGATGCCGGCTGGGCCCTTCCTTTATTCCATGCTGACCCCTGGTGGTCAGCGAATGTCATAGCAAGCAATTGAACTCTGGGTTGGTCGAACTCCCGAGGGGACACTTTGCATATTAGGCTTTTATATATATAGACTAGAGGCCCGGTGCACAAAAATTTGTGCACTCAGTGGGGTCCCTCAGCCGGGCCTGTGCCCTCTTGCGGTCTGGGACCCCTCGGGGGATGTCTACCTGATGGCTTAGACCCGCTCCCTGGGGGACCGGACATAAGCTGGCAGTCAGACATCCCTCTGGCAGCCTAGGACCTCTCAGGGGATGTTCACTTGCCAACATGGAGCAGGCCTAAGCTGCAGTTGGACACCCTTAATGCTGCTGAGGAGGCGGGAGAGGGTCCCGCCACCACTGCTGTGCTGGCAGCCGTCAGCCTGGCTTATGGTTGAACAGAGCTCCCCCTGTGGGAGAGCACTGACCACCAGGGGGGCAGCTCTTGTATTGAGTGTCTGCCCCCCTGGTGGTCAGTGTGTGTCATAGTGACCAGTCATTCCCAGTCATTCTGCTGTTAGGGTCAATTTGCATATTACCCTTTTATTATATAAGATAGAGACTTGGTGCACGGATGGGGGCTGGCTGGTTTGCCCTTAAGGGTGTCTCAGATCAGAGTGGGGGTCCTGCTAGGGTGCCTTGCCAGCCTGGGTGAGGGGATGAGGGCTGTTTTCAGGCTAGCCACATCCCCTTCAGGGTGGGGTCCCCACTGGGGTGCCTGGCCAGCCTGGGTGAGGGACTGATGGCTGTTTGTAGGCTGGTCAAGCCTCCCAGTGGGGACCCTCACCCCATGGGGGTTGGGCCAGCTTGGGTGAGGGGATGAGGACTGTTTTCAGGCTGGCCACAGCCCCTTCAGGGTGTGTGTGGGGGTCCTGCTGGGGTGCCTTTCCAGCCTGGGTGAGGGGCTGATGGCCATTTTCAGGCTGGCCATGCCCCCTAGTGATCCAAACTCCCAGCCTCTCCTTTTTTTCTTTCTTTCTTTTTTGGAAGCAGGTATCTGGGATTTATTTATTTTCTACAATAGAAACTTTGTAGCCGAAACCAGTTTGGCTCAGTGGATAGAGCGTTGGCCTGCGGACTGAAAGGTCCCAGGTTCGATTCTGGTCAAGGGCATGTACCTGGGTTGCGGGCACATCCCCAGTGGGAGATGTGCAGGAGGCAGCTGATTGATGTTTCTCTCTTATCAATGTTTCTAACTCTCTGTCTCTCTCCCTTCCTCTCTGTGAAAAATTAATAAAATATATTAAAAAAAAAAAAAGAAACTTTGTAGCCTTGAGCGGAGCCCAGGGCGGGCCAGGGCAAGAGGGAAGCTTGGCTTTCTCCATCGTCGGGGGCAACCCAAACCTCCTGCTCGCTCCAGCTCTGTGGCCACCACCATCTTAGTTGGGTTAATTTGCATAATTGCTCCTGACTGGCTAGTGGGCATGGCTTGTGGGCATGGCTTGAGCGTATTGGAGGGATGGTTAATTTGCATGTTTCTCTTTTATTATATAGGATTAACAAGCGTGTACTATCTCCTCTTTAAGCAAAATTCCTTTAAAAGCCCACTATCCTTGTGTTAAGTATAGAATAAACAAATCTGCAGAGAAGAAATGAATGCCTCCTTTTTGTAGGGTAGTGGGATATTCTTTTTATCATTATTCTTTCTAGGTTACCTGGGTAGGCTTTTCCTTTGAGTTCACTAGAACTTTAAAGTAAGCAGGAATTACACTGTGTATTATTGCCCAACTGATTCTTGTGGGGATTATAAGTGATTTTTAAAAGAACAGTGACTGAAGGTGAACGGATTAAGCAAAAAAAAAAAAAAAGACAATCTCATAGACAGACAAAAAGATAAATAAAAGAAATGCGAATTGAATTAAACCTATAAAGGGAAATAATATCAATAAAAAATAGTGTTTTTTTGTCTCTAGGAACTAAAACGAATTCCTTTTATTGTTTTGTTTTTTGTTAATCCTCACCAGAGAATTTTTTCCCCATTGATGTTTAGAGAAAGTGGAAGGGGGTGGAGAGAGAGAGAGAGAGAGATATCAATGTGAAAAAGATACATCAATTGGTTTCCTCCTGCACGTGCCCCAACTAGGGCCATAGACTGAACCTGCAACCCAGGTATGTGCCCTTGACCAAGAATCAAACTTGTGACCCTTTGGTGTGTGGAGCCACACTCTAACCCAGGGGTGGGCAAACTTTTTGACTCGAGGGCCACAATGGGTTCTTAAACTGGACCGGAGGGCCGGAACAAAAGCATGGATGGAGTGAATTAATATAAATTCAAAGTAAACATCATTACATAAAAGGGTACGGTCTTTTTTTATTTCGGTTTTATTCATTTCAAACGGGCTGGATCCGGCCCGCGGGCCGTAGTTTGCCCACGGCTGCCTAACTACTGAAAATGAAAGAAACTATAGTAAGTATGTATGAATAAAGGCTGTAGCAGAACCAGGAGATCGGCAGCTAAGATGTCCTTTTACAGTAAGGGGAGCATTGTGTGATGGCTTCGCAGGTGATAAGACAGTCCCGTGGAAGAGTCCAGGGTAACAACATAATGACGAAAGGGGCCATGGGGTGGGGTTCGGGGGGGAACAGATATCATGTCTGACTAATGTTAACGTTTCCAAAGGGTTTGTGGCAAGCGTTAAATTTCGAAAAAATAAATGCCAATTAAAAAAATTCCTAAAATGTGGCTCCTCTGGCTGGTGGGGGTGGGCTGCTCCTCGGATGGGGGTGGGCTACACAATGGAATACTACACTGCTGTAAAAAGGAAGAACTCCTACCATTTACAACAGCATGGATGGACTTGGAGAGCATTATGCTAAGTGAAATAAGCCAGTCAGAGAAAGATAAATATCACATGATCTCACTCATTTGTGGAATATAATGAACAATATAAACTGATGATCAAAAACAGATCCAGAGACAGAGAAGCACAATCAGACTGTCAAACCTCAGAGGGAAGGTAGGGGGTGGGGTAAGGGGGAGAGACCAACGAAAGGACTTGTGTGCATGCATATAAGCATAACCAATGGACACAGACACCAGGGTGGTGAGAGCATGAGCGGGAGTGTGGAGGGTGGTGGGGGTGGGGTAAGGACACATATGTAATACCTTAATCAATAAAGAAAATAAAAAAAAAATTTCTCAAATGAAATCAGTACAAAGATCAGCAGTTGTTAGCAATTTCAATATTCATTGAACATTAAAACTGATTGAAAAATAAAATAATTTTCTTGTCCTTTATTGTTTTAACTTGAGTCAAACTGAATGGCTATAGATGCCATGAATTAGATAATGTTGACATGAATTAGAGGTTAAACTTTCAGTTGCTATATGTGGTTGTGAAAAATAAAGGTGTGACAAAGCAGTATCCTGTTTTTCTTTGTCATTTTACACTGTTCAAATCTGTAGAAATAGGATGCTCAAATTTTTGGAAGGCATGCAATAAATGCTAGTGTTCTGAGTATACTAAGTTTGTGCAGACTGAAGTGCATACTTTTCCATTATTGAATATGATTATACTTATTTTTCTCTTTATTTCATCTTATAAGACTTTAGTAGAAATTAACACATGTATGTGGAAATAATAACAAAAAAAAGACATTACTCGTAGTGAGGCTTTCAACTTTCAACAATAACAATTTTTGCTTTCAGTTTATATCTACATTAATCTTGAAATATTTATAGTTTTGTCCTTTCTGTGGTATACAATGCCTGAAAATGAAATAAGATTCAAATATCTGTGTGTGACACAATGTAAGTTAAAGTTATTTTACAGTAGAGCGGAGAACCCGTGAATTGGTCTTCATGACTGTAGATCTTATTGACAGAAATAGATACTATAGAGTTCGTGATGTGAAAAATATCCCCACCCTACAAAATAGAAGTTATAAATAACCCATTTATTAGATTTTCAGAGATCCTAGGTTCCTGGAATATTTCATGTTTCTGTTATTCAAATCTATTGCTTTTCTTCAAACAACAGAGTCTCTGTCACACATCAATCATAAAGATATTCCATGACCTTGGGCATTTTTCCCTGTTCCTGGTAGGTAGTAAAGTGCATATTCCCAACAATAAAATTGTGGATAATAAAAGCTGAAAGGCTTTAAAGCAAAGGGGACAACTACACACAAGGAGACCCTGTCACAGGGCAGATGAGAGGCACTCATCTCTTTGAGAACTAGCCAGTGCTCTCAAATGCCATTATCGGAAGACTTTTACTCTTCTAAGCAATTCCTTGAGTCAGTTGATGACCCATTGAAAGCAGACATTCTATAGCTTTCAAAAAAGTGCTATTGAATTGAAGGGCATATCCATAAATGGGAGCTATTCTATATAAATGTGAATATTATTCTTCTATGGAAAGCTTACTATGATCATATAAATGCAGTATGAGCTATAACCTATATACACTGCAACATTGATGGGGTTTTTACGTTTGACTGATATTCTTACATATCTTCCTTTTTCTTAGTGTTTTAAAAGTATTACTGATATCCACTTAATAAAACTGTAAAGACGTCTGTCAAACATTTGCATACCTTTGTCTTTAGGAATTTTGGCATAGCACACAGTGATTTTCTTTCCCAGGAACTTATACTGAAACTAGAGGTCCTGTGCATGAAATTTGTGCACTTGGGTGTGTGTGTGGGGGGGGTCCCTCAACCCAGCCTACACCCTCTAGCAGTCCAGGAGCTCTTGGGGGATGTCCGACTGACGGCTTAGGCCTGCTCCCCACGGACATCCTTAGCACTGCCGCAGAGCCAGGAGAGGCTCCTGCCACTGCCACCTCGCTCACCAGCCATGAGCCTGGCTCAGGGCTTCTGGCTGAGTGGTGCTACCCTCAGAGGAGCGCACTGACCACCAAGGGACAGCTCCTGCATTGAGGGTCTGCTCCCTGGTGGTCAGTGTGCATCATAGCAACCAGTCGTTCCACCATTTGGTCAATTTGTATATTAGCCTTTTACTATATAGGATAATGTTAGGTAGCAAAAAAAAGAAGGCTTTTAAAGCCATGAGTGACAACTACACAAGCAGATTCCCCTGTTTGGACAGGGGAATTCCTTACCGAATATGGGCCCCAATTGAATTCTATTTGCTACACATTTTGAATGAAAACTAAGAGGACCCAACTTATTTCACTCTGCCTTAGTCTCTGGAGCAACTATCTTTCACTTCCCGTTGAAATGGGAGGAACTATGTTTAAAAACATGAATGAAGCAGACGAGCATCCAACCCGGTCTGGTGGATTTCAATTCCTGATCCCTTTCCCTTCCTAAATCCTCTCTGTATTCTGCTCCTTGGGACCTATGAACACCCTTTTATGCTAACTGCAGTAGATTTCTGTTACTTTCAAGGGAAGAGTTAGAAAAACGAAGACTTTTGGAATCATGTACATCCATTTTCCCTTTGATTAAAATGGGTGAAATGAATTGCTGCCACTTTAATATATAGAACGGGCTCTCAAGGCCCTCCCCTCTCATGTCTCCACAAACTTAGGCTTCATCCCAATGGTATTTGAATTATATTTTTTTAAAAATGTATTCTTTGAATAATGTGTTATTTTGGGCTCCATTAAAACATCTTTGAATATTTTTTTGAATAGTCACTGATTAAAGTTTATATCACATAAATATAGCTTTTATTTACATAAAATATGAGAATATAAGGCAAGATATACACATATTAAATAGAATGTTTCACTTTCATGGGGAGAGAAACACTCTAGTCCTGTCATTTGCTTGCAATTATTGGATTATTTCATAGATTATTCCATGTAAGTAAACACTTCCAACTAACTGTACCATATAACTAAGTGGCCATTTAAAAAAGCTTGTATTTTGAAAGAATATTGCGTTAAATTTATTATGTACCACCTCTCTTTCTTTTAAAAATCATTTTTTCTCATAACAAAGGCAATATATACTCACTGAAGAACAATTGTAAAATAAAGATAAATATAAAGAAAAAAATTAAAATCACCTATCATTTTAATTCCAAAAACAAACACCTTTAATGATGTTAAGGACATGGTTTTCATGTATAACATGCTTATGTGTGAGTGAGTGTGTGTGTCTGTGTGTGTTTCCATGCTTAGTGTCGGCTGGCACTAAGGCCTCCAACTGCTCTGCCTGGATGAGACAGGGTGCCATGGGGAGCAGGGCCAAGACAACCCCTTGCTAAACTGTTGGCAGTTGATATGTCCAAAATAAGATTTGAGATTAGAGACACTTTCTAGGAGAAGGGGCGGTAATTATTGTTTTAAACCAGTGGTGCTCCATATTACCTCTCTGCACGACCCCAAGCCTTTAAGTGATGTCTATTCACAAGTATTTCATTAGAATGGAGTTTCACATCTGGCTGTCTACCATGGTGGGGAAAGGATGGCATGTTGAATGCAGGAGCCAGGAAATTCTCAAGGTTCTGGGTTTTTTCTTTTTTTCTTTTTTTTTTAATATATATATATATTTATTTCAGAGAGGAAAGGAGAGGAAGAGAGAGATAGAAACACGAATGATGAGAGTGAATCATTGATTGGCTGCCTCCTGCACGCCCCCTACTGGGGGTTAAGCTTGCAAATCGGGCATGTGCCCTTTGACTGGAATCAAACTCAGGGCCCTTCAATCTGCAGGCTGATGCTCTATCCACTGAGCCAAACCTGCTAGGGCAAGGTTCTGGGTTTCCTAAATAATCATTTAGACTTTTGAAACCAAGGACATTTTATGTAGCCTTCTGGTACCAGAGAGAGTCTAGTTGATATCTGAGGTGTATATGCTGGTGAGTATCACTATGTGCATGGCATTCTGCTAAACAGTTTACATGAATCATCTCACTGAATTTCCATAAAATCCTGAGGTTAATGGTAGAACTCAAATGCAGATATATGCTATCTTGTTTAAAAGTCTCTCTCTTTACCATCGATCAGTTATCTACTCATACACACACACACACACACACACACACACACACACACACACACACACATATCCTATATAATAAAAGCCTAATATGCAAATTGTCTCCATTGGTGCTTGTTCGACCTGGAGTTTGTCCACTTGCTATGATGTGCACTGACCACCAGGGGGTGGAGTGGAACATGGCTGGTGCCAGCAACAGGGTGCTGGCAGAGGGCAGCAGTGGAGGCGCTGCTGGCCCCGATGGGCCCCGACGAGAGCGGGCCTGCGGCGCAGGTGAGAGGGCAGTATCAGGCCAAGGTGGTGAGAGCAGGGCCTGATTGCCCTGCTTATCGGTCCGCAGATGGCGACCAGCAGGGGCAGTTGCGGGGCTGCCACCTCCCTCCCAGACACTGAGAGAGCCGAGTGTTGGACCTGGCCCCGATTAATTGCCCCACAGGTGGGATGGTGGCACAGGTGAGGGGGAGGTGCCAGGCCAAGGCAGGGTGCTAGGCGGGGCTGCAGGGCTGTGAGGTTGGCGGTATGAGCTGGGGCCCGATCCCTGCAGGCCACACCAAGGAACCCCACCCATGCATGAATTTGTGCACTAGGCCTCTAGTGTACATATATACATACATGCATATATATGTACATAAATACATACATATATATACATACTAGTGGCTCAGTGCATGAAATTCGTGCCCAGGGATGGGGGTCCCTCAGCCTGACCTGCACTCTGTCCAATCTGGGATCCTCTAGTAATCCAGAACCACTGGCTCCTAAGCACTCACCTGCCTGCCTGCCTGATGCCCTCAACTGCTCTCCTTCCTGACTGATGCCCCTCACTGCTCTCCCCTCCTCCTCTGATCTCCCCAACTGCCTATGTGCTCTCCCTTTCTTTCCATGCTTTCAGACTCCAGAGCAGGAGTGCTGAGAACTCTCTGCAGAGGCCCTGCCCCTATCCTAACGACCCCACTCAGGGCCAGGCGGCGCCTGGAGCCTGCACGCGCTTCCTCCAGGAGGGCGGCCTCGGCCATCCTGAAGCCTCCTTACAGCACCAAGTCCCAGTGGAGCAAGTCCCGGCCCCTGTCCCTGCCCACCAGCTCCTGTACATGTGCAACTTTGACCGGTCATGACTGAGACACCGTTAGGACCAAGTAGTATATTATTTCTTTATATATGTGGACATACATATAAATATATCACAAGAATATACTGGATTTCCAATTTATTTTTCTTTATTAATGTTGAGACAAGTTTAATAAAAAATTTTTTCCACTTGACATCTTGTACTTATTTTTTATTTGCAAAATTTTTACAAAAAGTATAAAAATAAATATTTTGTGGGGTCTGAGTTTGACAATTCACACCCATAAATATATAAATAGTGGGTGGGAGTCAATAAATTACAAAAAGGGGGGGCATGCATAAATAAAATCCAAGAGGCTGGGACAGGTTGCCGGTGGGTGTCAGGGTCAGGCACACAGGTCTCCAGCGGCCACACATCTCAGGTCACGGGTGAGGAGGCGGAAGAGGTTCAATGTGACAGAGGCTTCAAGGCAGCCCTGGGATTCCTTCTTCCCGGCCTCCCGGAGGCGATGCAGCCATTGGCGGAGGGGGCCCCGGGGCCTGGGGCCTGCTGTGGCCTGAGCTGGGACACAGGCCTGAAGCTTGGAGTGGATGTGGTGCAGCGTGTGCAGGGGCTGGTCCAGGATGTCCCCCAGGGTCAAGTTCTTCAAGGTCCCCAGGACCTTCAGTGTCAGGGCCAGCTCAGCCTCCAAGGCCACAGGGCGCTCCCACACCTGCAGCTGCCTCAGGTCCCGGGTCCTGGGGAGGGGGCGGGAGCCGCAGCTCCAGTTCTTAAGCAGGAGCGACTCTTCCAGGGCGTCCTTGACCCTCTTGAAGGCCTTCATCTCTTGTGGCGACAGAGACTTGAACTGGCCCATGTGGCAGCCCCTTGCACCCAGGTGGGTCCTGGCGGGCGTAGGGGCAGGAGCTGCTCCTGTCCTGGTCAGCACCGAGGCCATCAGCATCAGCACCAGCACCAGTGTGCAACACACAGCCAAGTCGGGCTTCATCCTGGCCTCTGGTCTCTGGTCTCTGTCAGCAGATGGGGATCCAAGTGTCCACTCAGAGGCTGTCACCTGGGTCTCACTCAGCCTTGTTTGGTGTCTCTTCTCAGTCTCCTCTTCTGGGTCTCAGCCTGCTGCTCTGTCTGTATCTCTGAACTTGCAGCACTGCTGAGGTGCAATTCTGCAGAGCTCCATGGTGCAGCTTTTAGCCTGAACAGAGGGGCAATCCCAGCTGATGTAGGAAAAGTGAAAACTCACCTGCCACTAGGGGAGCTCCAGGCTGGGGAAGCCCAGCCCATGCAGGGGTGGACCTTGAACCAGTTGAGCAGCTGAAGCAAAAGGGAAAGTGAAACAGACTCTGATTCACTTACAGAAGGTGAGGTCATAAGAGAAATCTCAGGATAAGGGCAGCCTCAGCCCCACAAAGAGGGGTCACAGTGCTCTGCTGGGAGGGGACATAGAGATGTGCCTTTCTGCAGATACCCCAGAGCAGGGAGAGGAGGAGAAAGACACCTCTAGGGGTGTTGCCACTTAGAACCTGGAACTTCCAAGAGGGAGGCTGTCAGGAGAGGGGAGAAGAGGAAGGGAGAAGGCTGCTGGTCCCTGGGAGAGAGTCAGAAAGGCAAAGCAGCCTGGAATTAAGAGGAGACCAGGTCGTCCCTCCCTTCCCTACTCAGCAATGAGAGAAAAAGACGGGGAGGAGGGCAGTTTGACAAACATCTTTAATTGTCCAGATGCAGCAGGACCCAGGGCTAGGAGGCTCTGCTGGGAAGTGAGGTATGGCCAAGGACTTCAAGGGATCCTGCTCAGTGTGTGACAAATGCTTTCATTCATTCATTCATTCATTCATTCATTCATTCATTCATCAAGTATAACAGCCCCCACTTTGCATTAAGCATTTCTCAAGGTGCCAGGAATGACATTGGAAACAAATCCCATTAAACAAAACTTGTTGGAGCTTTTTCTTTTCTTTTTTTTTTAAATTGATTTCAGAGATGAAGGGAGAGGGAGAGAGAGAAACATCAACGATGAGAAAGAATTATTGATTGGCTGCCTCCTACATGCCCTTACTGGGTATCCAGACTGCAACCTGGGCATGTGTCCTTGAGCAGGATCAAACCTGGGAACCTTCAGTCTGCAGGCCAATGCTCTATCCAATGAGCAAAACGAGCAAGGACAGAACTTTTTAAAATTTTTAAACATTTATTTGAGTTATTTAAAAAATAATCTTTATTTTCACAGTATTACTGATGTCCCCCTTTCCCACCTCTCTGTAACCCCCCCCCCCAGTTCCTGATTAATTTGTGAGATTAATTACTAAATATCTAGAGTACAGTTGATGTAATGAAGCATAGGCCAAATGAATTTCCCTGTGGAACAGAAGTCTAGACTATGTAGGTCAAGGGTTATGGATACAGGAACTGATAAAAGAACTCAGTCCCAGATACACTTCTTGTTACGTGTATATAACAGGTCTTCAGTTCACCAATGGGGACAGTTTGCAAGCTTTCACCTATCATTTGAAAAACACAATGAATTTGCTATGTATCTTCTGCTTCATATTTGTTTATTTTACAACTAGAGGCCCAGTGCACAAAATTCATGCAGGGTAGGGTCCCTAGTGGCTGTCAGCTGCCATCTGGGGGCCCCCTTCCTTGGCTGCTGGCTGCTGGCCGAGGCATTCCTCCATTCCGTGCTGCCCCCTGGTGTTCAGCACAATTCATAGAGAGTGATCGAACTTCTGGTTGGTGGAACTCCTGAGGGGACACTTTGCATATTAGGCTTTTATATATATAAACAAGAGTGTACTGTCTCCTCTTTAAGCAAAATTCCTTTAAAAGCCTACTATCCTTGTGTTAAGGATAGAATAAACAAATCTGCAGGGAAGAGAGAAATGCCCCCTTTTTGTAGGGCAGGGGGACATTCTTTATATCACCATTCTTTCCAGGTTACCTGAGTATGCTTTACTTTTGAGCTCATTAGAGCTTTAAAGTAAGCAGGAGTTACACTGTGTATTATTGCTCATCTGATTCTTTTGGGGATTATGATTTTTACAAGAACATTGAGCCAAACCGGTTTGGCTCAGTGGATAGTCGGCCTGCGGACTGAAAGGGCATGTACGTTGGTTATGGGCACATCCCCAGTGGGAGGTGTGCAGGAGGCAGCTGGTCGATGTTTCCCTCTCATCGATGTTTCTAACTCTCTATCCCTCTCCCTTCCTTTCTGTAAAAAATCAATAAAAAATATTTTTTTTTTAAAAAAAAGAGAGAGAACATTGAGTAAAGGTGATGGATTAAGCAAAAAAAGAAAAGAAAAGAAAAGACAATCTCATATACAGACAAAAAGATAAATAAAAGAAATGTGAGTTGAATTAAACCCAGCTATAAAGGGAAATAATATACATAAAAAATAGTTGTTTTTGTCTCTAGGGACTAAAATAAATTCCTTTTATTGTTTGTTTTTTTGTTACTGCTCACAGGAAGACATTTTCCCCATTGATGTTTAGAGAAAGTGGAAGAGAGGGAAGGGAGGTGAGGAGAGAGAGAGAGAGAGAGAGAGAGAGAGAGAGAGAGAGAGAAAGAGAAAGAGAGAAAGAGAGACATCAATGTGAAAGACATACATCAATTGGTTTCCTCCTGCACATGGGCCAACTAGGGCCATGGATTGAACCTGCAAACCAGGTATGTGCCTTTGACAAAGAATCAAATTTGTGACCCTTTGGTGTGTGGAGCCACACTCTAACCATTGAGTGACACTGGCCAGAACTAAGGACTAAAACTAATTCTACACAGAGGCATTAACTTTTACTTTTCATGTACAAATAAATAATCACCAATATAAAGTGAAATTAACCCAGAAATTTTGGGGGAAAAAGATATGCAATTTGCTTTTCTAGAAAGTTCATTTCTGATAAAAACAAAATGTAGACTGTAACTACTGGAAATGAAAGAAAGTGTAGTAGGTTTGTATGAACAAAGGCTGTAGCAGAACCAGGAGATCGGCAGCTAAGATGTCCGTTTTACAGTAAGGGGAGCATTGTGTGATGGCTTCGCAGGTTGTAATACAGTCCCGTAGAAGCTCCAGGGTAAAAACATAATGATGAAAGGGGTCATGGGGTGGGGTTCGGGGGGGAACAGATATCATGTCTGACTAATGTTAACTTTCCAAAGGGTTTGTGGCAAGTGTTAAATTTAGAAAAGATAAATGCCAATTAAAAGATTCCAAAAATGAAATCCATACAAAGATCAGCAGTTGTTAGCAATTTGAATATTTATTGAACATTGAAACTGATTGAAAAATAAAATCATTTTCTTGCCCTTTATTGTTTTATCTTGAGTCAAACTGAATGGCTACAGATGCCATGAATTAGATAATGTTGACATGAAATAGAGGTTAAACTTTCAGTTGCTATATGTGGTTGTGAAAAATAAAGCTGTGACAAAGCAGTATCCTGTTTTTCTTTTGTCATTTTACACTGTTAAATCTCTAGGAACATGATGCTTAAGTTTTTGGAAGTCATGCAAAAAAAGCTAGTGTTTTGAGTATACTAAGTTCCTGCAGACTAAAGTGTATACGTTTCCATAATTGAATATGATTATACTTATTTTTCTCTTTATTTCATCTTATAAAACTTTAGTGGAAATTACCACATTTACTTAGAAATAATAACAAAAAAGACATTACTCGTAGTGAAGCTTTCAACTTTCATAAATAACAATTTTGCTTTCAGTTTATATCTACATTAATCTTGAAATATTTATAGTTTTGTCCTTTTTGTGGTATACGATGCCTAAAAATGAAATAAGATTCAAATATCTGTGTGTGACACATTGTGAGCTAAGCTTATTATATAGTAGAATGGAGAACCCATGAATTTGTCTTCATGACTGTAGATCTTATTGATAGAAATTGATACTATAGAGTTTGTGATGTGACAATATCCCCACCTCACAAAATAGAAGTTATAAATAACCTATTTATTAGATTATCAGATAAGCTAGGTTTCAGGAATATTTCATGTTTTTACTATTTAAATCTATTGCTCTTCTTCAAACAACAGAGCCTCTGTCACACATCAAGTATAAAGACACTAGAGGCCTGGCGCACGAAATTCATGCATGGGGGGTGAAGGAGGTCCCCTCAGCCTAGCCTGCACCCTCTCCAATCCAGGACCCCTCGGGGGATGTCCCTCTCACAAACCAGGACCATTGGCTCCTAACTGCTCACCTGCTCGCCTGCTTGCCTGTTTGCCCTCAAGTGCACACCCTGTCTAGCTGCTCACCACTAACTGCCCAGCTTGCTAGCCAGATGACCTGCAACTAACCCCCACCCCCGACCTCCCGCCCAACAGCCTGGTTGCTCCCAACTGGCCCACCCCCTGCTGGCCTGGTTGCCCCACACAGCCTTCTGTTCACTCCTTTGGTCATCCCTCACAAACCCGCCTGCCAGCCTTGTTGCCCCACCCAGCCTGCTGTTCCACTGTTACTGTTACTGTGAGGGCATCCTAGACAAACTGCATATTCCCCTATTACTAGTATAGATTCTATGAGTTTGGGCTTTTTTTCCCCTGTTCCTGGTAGGTAGTAAAGTGCATATTCCCAATAATAAAATTGTGGATAATAAAAGCTGAAAGGCTTTTAAAGCAAAGGGGACAACTACACACAAGGAGACCCTGTAAGAGGGCAGATGAGAGGCACCCATCTCTTTGAGGACTAGCCAGTGCTCTCGAATGCCATTATTGGAAGACTTTTACTCTTCTAAGCAATTCCTTGAGTCAGTTGATGACCCATTGAAAGCATACATTCTAAAGCTTTCAAAAATGTGCTGTTGAATTGAAAGGCATAATCCATAAATGGGAGCTATCTACACTAATAAAAGAGAAACACACAAATTGGTGTCTCTCTGCTATGCCCACCAGCCAATCGGATGAGTATGCAAATTAACCAACAAAGATGGCGTTAATTTGCATATGCAGGCGCAGAGCAAAAACTGAAGGCTCCGGCCTGAGCAGCGAAGACTGAAGGCTGAAGCGGCTTCGCTTCTCCATTGCGACCGGAGCCAAGGCCTGGGTCCCGGGTGCCGGAGGAAAACCGGTGCCGGCAGCCAGGGAAAGGAAGGTCTATTGCAGGAATCTCTTTGTGCACTGGGCCTGTAGTTCTATATAAATGTGAATATTATTCTTCTATAGAAAGCTTACTATGATCATATACTGGTTAATAATGTGGATTTTGTGTCAAAGAAAACACGATAATATCAAGAGAAACATCAAAAATGCTTTATTCAAAGTAATGTCCATTGCTAGCTACACATTGCCCCATCTTTCAGGTAGTTTGTGGATACTGTTCCAATAGAACTTTGCTTGTTTTGAGGCAAACCATTCAGAAATCCAATTTTCCATTTCTTCCTATGTTTTGAAGTGCTGTGCAGAAAGTGCGTGTGCCATCAATCAGAGCAAGTGATAACCTGAAGGAGCAAGGTCTGGTGAATACAGTGGGTGGTTAATACTTCCTAGGCAAGATCTTTTAACATGTCTTTGACTGGTTTTGAAATGTGTGATGGTGCGCCATCATGAAGCAAAATTCCTTTGCCGCATCTTCCGTCCCATTCTGGTCGTTTCACAATCAAAGCATAGTTCAAATTGATTATTTGTTGTTGGTAGCGATCAGTATTAACGTTTTTACCTGGTATTGGAAGCTCATAGTACACCACACCTTCCTGATCCCACCAAATGCAGAGCATTGTCTTCTTTCCAAAGCGATTTGGCCTTGCAGTTGATGTTGATGGTTGACCTGGCTCAACCCATGATTTTGCACGATTGGGATTCTCAAAATAAATTCACATTCTAAAGAACATTCGGTTGACCTATACATTCTTTGTCTTTCACATTGAAATAATCACTTTTAAAGCATTTAAACCAGTGTTCACAAGTATCTTGAGATGGAGCATGTTCACCATAAGCTTCTGGAGTATATGATAACTTTCAGCAGCACTTGTTAAGTAATGAAATAAAACTTCCTGTAAATACTCTTTTTTTTTGCACAAAATTTGACATTTTTAAGTGTAATAATATCTATGATGTTAACACCCTCAGAAAATTTGACATATGAAGTTCTGAAGCTTGCTGTCAATACAACAAATTAGCATATATAACAAATCGCATATATATCAACATATGTGTAACTCCATCTTTTGAAAAAAAAATCTGCATTATTAACCGGTACAACTGGTAAATGCAGTATGAGCTGTAATCTATACACACTGCAACACTAATGGGATTTTTACGTTTGATTGATATTCTTACATATCTTCCTTTTTTCTTAGTGTTTTAAAGGTTTTACTGATATTGATAAAACTGTAAAGTCATTTGTCAAACATTTGCATACCTTTGTCTTTAAGAATTTTGGCATAGCACACAGTAATTTTTCCCCCAGGAATTTATGTTGAAATAATGTTACAAAAAACAGAAGGCTTTTAAGGCCATGACTGACAACTACACAAGGAGATCTCTGCCTCTAGCTGTTTGAACAAGGGGAGTTCCTTATCAAATCTGGGCCCAAGTTGAATTCTATTTTCTAGACATTTTAAATGAAAACTAAGAGGACCCAACTTATTTCACTCTGGCTTCGTCTGTGGAGCAACTATCTTTCACTTCCCTTTGAAATGGGAGAAAATATGTTTAAAAACATGAATGAAGCAGATGAGCATCCAACCAGGCCTGGCGGATTTCAGTTCCTGTTCCCTTTCCCTTCCTAAGTCCTCTCTGTATTCCTCTCCTTGGGGCCTATAAACACCCTTTTATGCTAACTGCAGTAGTTTTCTGTTACTTTCAGGTGAAGAGTTAGAGAAACGAAGACTTTTGGAATCATGTACATCCATTTTCCCTTTGATTAAAATGAGTGAAATGAATTGCTGCCACTTTAGTATAGAGAATGGGCTCTCAAGCTGTAAATTTTCTAGGCCCTTCCCTCTCTCATGTCTCCACAAACTTAGGCTTCATACCAATGGTATTTGATTTATAATTTTCTTTTAAAAAATTATTCTTTGAATAATGTGTTATTTTGGGCTCCATTAAAACAACTTTGAATATTTTTTTGAATAGTCACTGATTAAAGTTTATATCACATAAATATAGCTTTCACTTATATAAAATATGAGAATATAAGGCAAGATATACACATATTAAATAGAATGTTTCACCTTCATGAGAAGAGAAACACTCTAGTTCTGTCATTTGTTTGCAATTACTGGGTTATTTCATAAATTATTCCATGTAAGAAAAAAATCCAACTAATTGAAGCATATAACTATGTGGCCATTAAAAAAGGTTGTACTTTGAAAGAATATTGTGTTAAATTATTATGTACCACCTCTCTTTCTTTTAAAAATTATTATTTTCTTAATAAAGGCAGTATATATACTTATTGAAGAACAATATATATTTACAACTAAAGAACAATTGTAAGAAAAGATAAATATAAAGAAAAAATTAAAATCACCTATCATTTTAATTCCTTAAACAAACACCTTTAATGATGTTAGGAACATGGTTTTGATGTATAACACTAGAGGCCTGGTGCATGAAATTCATGCACCAGGGGTGGGGGTGGGGGGGGATCCCTCAACCCAGCCTGCACCCTCTCCAAACCAGGACCCCTCAGGTGATGTCTGACTGCCAATTTAGGACTGGGATTGGGCCTAAACCAGCAGTTGAACAGGCCTCTCAAAATCTGGAACTTCTGGCTCCTAAGCCCTTGCCTGCCTGCCTACCTGATTGACCTTAACCACTCTGCCTGCCAGCCTGATGACCCTAACTGCATCTGTCTGCTGGCCTGATCTCCCCTAACTGACCTCCCCTGTCTGCCTGATTACCCCCTAACTTCCCTTCCCTGCCTGCCTGAATGCCCCCTAACTGCTCTCTCCTGCCTGCCTGATTGCTCCCTAACTGCCCTTCCCTGCCTGCCTGAATGCCCCCTAACTGCTCGCTCCTGGCTGCTTGATTGCTCCCTAACTGCCCTCCCCTGCTGGCCTGATCACCCTCTGCTGCTTTCCCCTGCCGGCTTGATTGCTCCTAACCGCCTTTGCCTTGGCCTGCCACTGTGGCTTTGTCCGGAAGGACGTCCAGAAGATGTCTGATATAATTAGATATTACTCTTTAATTTGTATAAAGGCTGTGTGGTGTGCTTACGTGTGTGTGTCTGTTTGTGTTTCCATGCTTAGTGTTGGCTGGCACTAAGGCCTCCAACTGCTCTGCCTGGATGAGACAGGGTGCCATGGGGAGCAGGGCCAAGACAACACCTTGCTAAACTGTTGGTAGTTGATATGTCCAAAATAAGATTTGAGATTAGAGACACTTTCTAGGAGAAGGGGCGGTAATTATTGTTTTAAACCAGTGGTGCTCCATATTACCTCTCTGCACGACCCCAAGCCTTTAAGTGATGTCTATCCACAAGTATTTCATTAGAATGGAGTTTCACATCTGGCTGTCTACCATGGTGGGGAAAGGATGGCATGTTGAATGCAGAAGCCAGGAAATTCTCAAGGTTCTAGGTTTTTCCTTTTCTCAAAAAAATATATTCTTATTGATTTCAGAGAGGAAAGGAGAGGAAGAGAGACAGAAACACCAAAGATGAGAGATAATTATTGATTGGCTGCCTCCTACACTACCCCTAGTGGGAATTGAGCTCCCAACCCGGGCATGTGCCCTTTGACCAGAATCGAACCCAGGGCCCTTCAATCTGCAGATTGATCTATCCACTGAGCCAAACCAGCTAGGGCAAGGTTCTAGGTTTCTTAAAATGTTACTTAGACTTTCCAAACAAAGGACATTTTATGTAGCTGTCTGGTACCAGAGAGAGTCTTATTGACATCTGAGGTGTATATGTTGGTGAGCATCACTATATGCCTGGCATTCTGCTAAACAGTTTACATGAATCATCTCACTGAATTTCCATAAACACCCCCCGAGGTTAGTGGTAGACCTCAAATTCAGATACATGCGATCTGGTTTAAAAATCTCTCTCTTTACCATCTATCAGTTATGTACACATATACATTTATATACACATATACATACATACATATATACATGTCCTATATACTAAAAGCCTAATATGCAAATTGTCCCCTTGGGTGGTCATTCGACCTGGAGTTCGAATACTTGCTATGATGTGCACCGACCACCAGGGGGGCTGTGTGGAACATGGCGGGCATTGGCAAAAGGGTGCTGGCAGCAGGCAGCAGTGGAGGCACTGCCGGCCCCGATGGGCACCGACGAGACCGGGACTGCTGTGCCTTGGTGGAGCAGGTGAGTGGGCCCCACCAGGTCAAGTTGGCATGCGGAAGGGGGCCTGATTGCCTTGCCTATCGACCCACAGACTGTGACCAATGGCGGTGGGGACGGGGCTTCTGCATGGCTCCCAGGTACTGAGGGAGCTCGGTGGGTGACCTGGCCCCAATTGATCACCCCACAGACAGGATGGTGGAGCAGGTGAGGGGGCGGCGCTTGTCCATGGCAGCGTACCAGCGGGGGTAGTGGGGCTGCGGGGCTGTGAAGCTGGGGGTGTAAACTAGGGCCGGATCCCAGCAGGCCACCCAGAGGGACCCCACCCATGCACGAATTTGCAACGAGCTTCTAGTATACATATATATATAAATATATATATCACAAGAATAAACTGGATTTCCAATTTATTTTTCTTTATTAATTTTGTGACAAATTTGATAAATTCTACTTTTTCTTGTACTCATTTTTTATTTGCAAAATTTTTACAAAAAGTATAAAAATAAATATTTTGTCGGGTCTGAGTTTGACAATTCACACCCATAAATATATAAATAGTGGGTGGGAGTCAATAAATTACAAAAAGGGGGGGCATGCATAAATAAAATCCAAGAGGCTGGGACAGGTTGCCAGTGGGTGTCAGGGTCAGGCACACAGGTCTCCAGCGGCCACACATCTCAGGTCACGGGTGAGGAGGCGGAAGAGGTTCAATGTGACAGAGGCTTCAAGGCAGCCCTGGGATTCCTTCTTCCCGGCCTCCCGGAGGCGATGCAGCCATTGGCGGAGGGGGCCCCGGGGCCTGGGGCCTGCTGTGGCCTGAGCTGGGACACAGGCCTGAAGCTTGGAGTGGATGTGGTGCAGCGTGTGCAGGGGCTGGTCCAGGATGTCCCCCAGGGTCAAGTTCTTCAAGGTCCCCAGGACCTTCAGTGTCAGGGCCAGCTCAGCCTCCAAGGCCACAGGGCGCTCCCACACCTGCAGCTGCCTCAGGTCCCGGGTCCTGGGGAGGGGGCGGGAGCCGCAGCTCCAGTTCTTAAGCAGGAGCGACTCTTCCAGGGCGTCCTTGACCCTCTTGAAGGCCTTCATCTCTTGTGGCGACAGAGACTTGAACTGGCCCATGTGGCAGCCCCTTGCACCCAGGTGGGTCCTGGGGGGCGTAGGGGCAGGAGCTGCTCCTGTCCTGGTCAGCACCGAGGCCATCAGCATCAGCACCAGCACCAGCGTGCAACACACAGCCAAGTCGGGCTTCATCCTGGCCTCTGGTCTCTGGTCTCTGTCAGCAGATGGGGATCCAAGTGTCCACTCAGAGGCTGTCACCTGGGTCTCACTCAGCCTTGTTTGGTGTCTCTTCTCAGTCTCCTCTTCTGGGTCTCAGCCTGCTGCTCTGTCTGTGTCTCTGAACTTGCAGCACTGCTGAGGTGCAATTCTGCAGAGCTCCATGGTGCAGCTTTTAGCCTGAACAGAGGGGCAATCCCAGCTGATGTAGGAAAAGTGAAAACTCACCTGCCACTAGGGGAGCTCCAGGCTGGGGAAGCCCAGCCCATGCAGGGGTGGACCTTGAGCCAGGTGAGCAGCTGAAGGTAAAGGGAAAGTGAAACAGACTCTGATTCACTTACAGAAGGTGAGGTCATAAGAGAAATCTCAGGATAAGGGCAGCCTCAGCCCCACAAAGAGGGGTCACAGTGCTCTGCTGGGAGGGGACATAGAGATGTGCCTTTCTGCAGATACCCCAGAGCAGGGAGAGGAGGAGAAAGGCACCTCTAGGGGTGTTGCCACTTAGAACCTGGAACTTCCAAGAGGGAGGCTGTCAGTAGAGGGGAGAAGAGGAAGGGAGAAGGCTGCTGGGGCTGGGAGAGAGTCAGAAAGGCAAAGCAGCCTGGAGTTAAGAGGAGACCAGGTCCTCCCTCCCTTCCCCACTCAGCACTGAGAGAAAAAGACGGGGAGGAGGGCAGTTTGACAAACATCTTTAATTGTCCAGATGCAGCAGGACCCAGGGATAGGAGGCTCTGCTGGGAAGTGAGGTGTGGCCTAGGACTTCAAGGGATCCTGCTCAGTGTGTGACAAATGCTTTAAATCATTCATTCATTCATTCATTATCAAGTATAACAGCCCCCACTTTGCATTAAGCATTTCTCAAGGTGCCAGAAATGGCATTGAAAACAAATCCCATTAAACAAAACTTGTTGGAGCTTTTTCTTTTCTATTTTTTTTTTTAAATTGATTTCAGAGTGGAAGGGAGAGGGAGAGAGAGAAACATCAATGATGAGAAAGAATTATTGATTGGCTGCCTCCTACATGCCCTTACTGGGTATCCAGACTGTAACCTGGGGATGTGTCCTTGACCAGGATCGAATCTGGGACCCTTCAGTCTGCAGGCCTTTGCTCTATCCAATGAGCAAAACGAGCAAGGACAGAACTTTTTAAAATTTTTAAACATTTATTTGAGTTATTTAAAAAATAATCTTTATTTTCACAGTATTACTGATGTCCCCCTTTCCCACCTCTCTGTAACCCCCGCTCTACCCAGTTCCTGATTAATTTGTGAGATTAATTACTAAATATCTAGAGTACAGTTGATGTAATGAAGCATAGGCCAAATGAATTTCCCTGTGGAACAGAAGTCCAGACTATGTAGGTCAAGGGTTATGGATACAGGAACTGATAAAAGAACTCAATCCCAGATATACTTCTTGATACCTGATTATAACAGGTCTTCAGTTCACCAATGGGGACAGTTTGCAAGCTTTCACCTATCATTTGAAAAACACAATGAATTTGCTATGTATCTTCTGCTTCATATTTGTTTATTTTACAACTAGAGGCCCAGTGCACAAAATTCATGCAGGGTAGGGTCCCTAGTGCCTGTCAGCTGCCATCTGGGGGCCCCCTTCCTTGGCTGCTGCCTGCAGGCTGAGGCCTTCCTTCGTTCCGTGCTGCCCCCTGGTGTTCAGCACAATTCATAGAGAGTGATCGAACTTCTGGTTGGTGGAACTCCTGAGGGGACACTTTGCATATTAGGCTTTTATATATATAAACAAGAGTGTACTGTCTCCTCTTCAAGCAAAATTCCTTTAAAAGCCTACTATCCTGTGTTAAGGATAGAATAAACAAATCTGCAGGGAAGAGAGAAATGCCCCCTTTTTGTAGGGCAGGGGGACATTCTTTATATCACCATTCTTTCCAGGTTACCTGGGTATGCTTTACTTTTGAGCTCACTAGAGCTTTAAAGTAAGCAGGAGTTACACTGTGTATTATTGCTCATCTGATTCTTTTGGGGATTATAAATGATTTTTACAAGAACATTGAGCCAAACCGGTTTGGCTCAGTGGATAGAGCGTCGGCCTGAGGACTGAAAGGTCCCAGGTTCGATTCCGGTCAAGGGCATGTACCTTGGTTGCGGACACATCCCCAGTAGGAGGTGTTCAGTAGGCACCAGTCGATGTTTCTCTCTCATCGATATTTCTAACTCTCTATCCCACTCCCTTCCTCTCTGTAAAATATCAATAAAATATATTTTTTTTAAAAAGAGAGAACATTGAGTAAAGGTGAAGGGATTAAGTAAAAAAAAAACCAAAAAACAAGAAAAGACAATCTCATATACAGACAAAAAATAAATAAAAGAAATGTGAGTTGAATTAGACCCAGCTATAAAGGGAAAAAATATCAATAAAAAATAGTTGCTTTTGTCTCTAGTGACTAAAATAAATTCCTTTTATTGTTTGTTTTTTTGTTACTCCTCACAGGAAGACATTTTCCCCATTGATGTTTAGAGAAAGTGGAAGAGAGGGAAGGGAGGGAAGGAGGGAAGGAGAGAGAGAGAGAGAGAGAGAGAAAGAGAGAGAGAGAGAGAGAGAGAGAGAGACCTCAATGTCCAAGACATACATCAATTGGTTTCCTCCTGCATGTGGGCCAACTAGGGCCAAGGATTGCACCTGCAACCCAGGTATGTGCCTTTGACAAAGAATCAAATTTGTGACCCTTTGGTGTGTGGAGCCACACTCTAACCATTGAGTGACACTGGCCAGGGCTAGGGACTAAAACTAATTCTACACAGAGGCATTAACTTTTACTTTTCATGAATAAATAAATAATCACCAACATAAAATTAAATTAACCCAGAAATTTGGGGGAAAAAAGGTATGCAATTTGCTTTTCTAGAAAGTTCATTTCTGATAAAAACAAAATGTAGACTGTAACTACTGGAAATGAAAGAAAGTGTAGTAGGCTCATATGAATAAAGGCTGTAGCAGAACCAGGAGATCGGCAGCTAAGATGTCCGTTTTACAGTAAGGGGAGCATTGTGTGATGGCTTCGCAGGTTGTAATACAGTCCCGTAGAAGCTCCAGGGTAAAAACATAATGATGAAAGGGGCCATGGGGTGGGGTTCGGGGGGGAACAGATATCATGTCTGACTAATGTTAACTTTCCAAAGGGTTTGTGGCAAGTGTTAAATTTAGAAAAGATAAAAGCCAATTAAAAGATTCCAAAAATGAAATCCATACAAAGATCAGCAGTTGTTAGCAATTTGAATATTTATTGAACTTTGAAAATGATAGCAAAATAAAATAATTTTCTTGCCCTTTATTGTTTAATCTTGAGTCAAACTGAATGACTACAGATGCCATGAATTAGATAATGTTGACATGAAATAGAGGTTAAACTTTCAGTTGCTATATGTGGTTGTGAAAAATAAAGCTGTGACAAAGCAGTATCCTGTTTTTCTTTTGTCATTTTACACTGTTAAATCTCTAGGATCATGATGCTTAAGTTTTTGGAAGTCATGCAAAAAAAGCTAGTGTTTTGAGTATACTAAGTTCCTGCAGATTAAAGTGTATACTTTTCCATTATTGAATATGATTATACTTATTTTTCTCTTTATTTCATCTTATAAAACTTTAGTGGAAATTACCACATTTACTTAGAAATAATAACAAAAAAGACATTACTCGTAGTGAGGCTTTCAACTTTCATAAATAACAATTTTGCCTTCAGTTTATATCTACATTAATCTTGAAATATTTATAGTTTTGTCCTTTTTGTGGTACACAATGCCTAAAAATGAAATAAGATTCAAATATCTGTGTGTGACACATTGTGAGCTAAGCTTATTATATAGTAGAATGGAGAGCCCATGAATTTGTCTTCATGACTGTAGATCTTATTCATAGAAATTGATACTATAGAGTTTGTGATGTGACAATATCCCCACCCTACAAAATAGAAGTTATAAATAACCTATTTATTAGATTATCAGATAAGCTAGGTTTCAGGAATATTTCATGTTTTTACTATTCAAATCTATTGTTCTTCTTCAAACAACAGAGCCTCTGTCACACATCAAGTATAAAGACACTAGAGGCCTGGTGCACGAAATTCATGCATGGGGGGTGAAGGGGGTCCCCTCATCCTAGCCTGCACCCTCTCCAATCCAGGACCCCTCGGGGGATGTCCCTCTCACAAACTGGGACCACTGGCTCCTAATTGCTCACCTGCCCGCCTGCCTGCCTGTTCGCCCCCAAGTGCACACCCTGTCAACCTGCTCACCACTAACTGCCCAGCTTGCTAGCCAGGTCACCTGCAACTATCCCCCCACCCCTCCCTGTCCAACAGCCTGGTTGCTCCCAACTGGCCCACCCCCTGCTGGCCTGGTTGCCCCACACAGCCTTCTGTTCACTCCTTTGGTCATCCCTCACAAACCCGCCTGCAGGCCTTGTCGCCCCACCCAGCCTGCTGTTCCATTGTTACTGTTACTGTGATGGCATCCTAGACAAACTGCATATTCCCCTATTACTAGTATAGATTCTATGAGTTTGGGCTTTTTTCCCCTGTTCCTGGTAGGTAGTAAAATGCATATTCCCAATAATAAAATTGTGGATAATAAAAGCTGAAAGGCTTTTAAAGCAAAGGGGACAACTACACAGAAGGAGACCCTGTAAGAGGGCAGATGAGAGGCACCTATCTCTTTGAGGATTAGCCAGTGCTCTTGAATGCCATTATTGGAAGACTTTTACTCTTCTAAGCAATTCCTTGAGTCAGTTGATGACCCATCGAAAGCATACATTCTAAAGCTTTCAAAAATGTGCTGTTGAATTGAAAGGCATAATCCATAAATGGCAGCTATCTACACTAATAAAAGAGAAACATACAAATTGGTGTCTCTCTGCTATGCCCACCAGCCAATCGGATGCGTATGGAAATTAACCCAACAAAGATGGCGTTAATTTGCATATGCAGGCGCAGAGCAAAGACTGAAGGCTCTGGCCTGAGCAGCGAAGACTGAAGGCTGAAGCGGCTTCGCTTCTCCATTTCGGCCAGAGCGAAGGCCTGGGTCCCGGGTGCCGGAGGAAAACCGGTGCCGGCAGCCAGGGAAAGGAAGGTCTATTGCAGGAATCTCTTCGTGTACCAGACTTGTAGTTCTATATAAATGTGAATATTATTCTTCTATAGAAAGCTTACTATGATCATATACCGGTTAATAATGTGGATTTTGTGTCAAAGAAAACACGATAATATCAAGAGAAACATCAAAAATGCTTTATTCAAAGTAATGTCCATCGCTAGCTACACACTGCCCCATCTTTCAGGTAGTTTGTGGATACTGTCCCAATAGAACTTTGCTTGTTATGAGGCAAACCATTCAGATATCCAATTTTCCATTTCTTCCTATGTTTTGAAGTGCTGTGCAGAAAGTGCGTGTGCCATCAATCAGAGCAAGTGATAACCTGAAGGAGCAAGGTCTGGTGAATACAGTGGGTGGTTAATACTTCCTAGGCAAGATCTTTTAACATGTCTTTGACTGGTTTTGAAATGTGTGATGGTGCGCCATCATGAAGCAAAATTACTTTGCCGCATCTTCCGTCCCATTCTGGTCGTTTCAGAATCAAAGCATGGTTCAAATTGATTATTTGTTGTTGGTAGCGATCAGTATTAACGTTTTTACCTGGTTTTGGAAGCTCATAGTACACCACACCTTCCTGATCCCACCAAATGCAGAGCATTGTCTTCTTTCCAAAGCGATTTGGCCTTGCAGTTGATGTTGATGGTTGACCTGGCTCAACCCATGATTCTGCACGATTGGGATTCTCAAAATAAATTCACGTTCTAAAGAACATTCTGTTGACCTGTACATTCTTTGTCTTTCACATTGAAATCATCACTTTTAAAGCATTTAAACCAGTGTTCACAAGTATCTTGAGATGGAGCATGTTCACCATAAGCTTCTGGAGTATATGATAACTTTCAGCAGCACTTTTTAAGTAATGAATTCAAACTTCCTGCAAATACTCTTTTTTTTTTGCACAAAATTTGACATTTTTAAGTGTAATAATATCTATGATGTTAACACCCTCAGAAAATTGACATATGAAGTTCTGAAGCTTGCTGTCAATACAACAAATTAGCATACATATCAAATCACATATATATCAACATATGTGTAACTCCTTCTATTTAAAAAAAAATGCATTATTAACCGGTACACCTGGTAAATGCAGTATGAGCTGTAATCTATATACACTGCAACATTGATGAGATTTTTATGTTTGATTGACATTCTTACATATCTTCCTCTTTTCTTAGTGTTTTTAAGGTTTTACTGATATTCACTTAATAAAACTGTAAAGTCATTTGTCAAACATTTGCATACCTTTGGTTTTAGGAATTTTGGCATAGTGCACAATGATTTTCTTTCCCAGGAATTTATGTTGAAATAACAGGTAACAAAAAACAGAAGGCTTTTAAAACCAAGAGACAACTACTACACAAGGAGATCTCTACCTCTAGCTGTTTGGACAAGGGGAGTTCCTTACCAAATCTGGGCCCCAGTTGAATTCTATTTTCTAGACATTTTAAATGAAAACTAAGAGGACCCAACTTATTTCACTCTGGCTTCGTCTGTGGAGCAACTATCTTTCACTTCCCTTTGAAATGGGAGAAAATATGTTTAAAATCATGAAGGAAGCAGATGAGCATCCAGCCCTGCCTGGCGGATTTCAGTTCCTGATCCCTTTCCCTTCCTAAGTCCTGTCTGTATTCCTCTCCTTGGGACCTATAAACACCAATTTATGCTAACTGCAGTAGTTTTCTGTTACTTACAGGTGAAGAGTTAGAGAAACGAAGACTTTTGGAATCATGTACATCCATTTTCCCTTTAATTAAAATGAGTGAAATGAATTGCTACCACTTTAATACATAGAATGGGCTCTCAAGTCTTAAATTTTTCAGGCCCTCCCCCCTCTCATGTGCCAACAAACTTAGGCCTTGTCCCAATGGTATTTGAATCATAAAATTTTTTAAAGAATTTATTCTTTGAATATTGTGTTATTTTGGTCTCCATTAAAACAACTTTGGAGACATTTTTGAATAGTCACTGATTAAAATTTATATCACCTAAATATAGCTTTCACTTATATAAAATATGAGAATATAAGGCAAGATATACACATATTAAATGGAATGTTCACCTTCAGGGGGAGAGAAACACTCTAATCCTGTCATTTGCTTGCAATTACTGGGTTATTTCATAGATTATTCCATGTAAGTAAAAACTTCCAACTAATTGAAGCATATAACTAAGTGGCCATTTAAAAAAGCTTGTACTTTGAAAGAATATATTCTTAAATTTATTATGTACCACCTTTCTTTTAAAAATTATTTTTTCTTTTAATAAAGGCAATATATATACTTTTTGAAGGATAATATATGTTTACAACTAAAGAACAATTGTAAAAAAAAGATAAATATAAAGAAAAAAATTAAAATCACCTATCATTTTAATTCCATAAACAAACACCTTTAGTGATGTTAAGAACATGGTTTTTATGTATAACACTAGAGGCCTGGTACACGAAATTCCTGTTTGTGTGTGGCGGGGAGGGTCCTTCAGCCCGGCCTGCACCCTCTCCAATCCAGGACCCCTCAGGGGATGTCCGACTGCCAGTTTAGGCCTGGGATTGGGCGAAAAACAGCAGTTGAGCATGCCTCTCAAAATCTGGAACCTCTGGCTCCTAACCACTTGCCTGCTTGCCCCTAACCACTCTAACTGACAGCCTGACGCCTCTAACTGCCTCTGCCTGCCCACGTGATCTCCCCTAACTGCCTCTGCCTGCTGGCCTGATTGCCCCCTAACTGCCCTCTGCTGCCTGCCTCTTTGCCACCTAACTGCTTTCCCCAGCTGGTGCTATCCCTTGCCAGCTTGATAGCTCCTAACTGCCTTTGCCTTGGCCCCTGCCACCATGGCTTTGTCCAGAAGGACATCTGGAAGATATCTGGTCTAATTAGCATATTACTCTTTTATTAGTATAGATGCTGTGTGGTGTACTTATGTGTGTGTGTGAGTGTGTGTGTGTCTGTTTGTTTTTAGATGCTTAGTGTTCACTGGAACTAAGGCCTCCAACTGTTCTGCCTGGATGAGACAGGGTACCATGGGGAGCAGGGCCAAGACGACCCCTTGCTAAACTGTTGGCAGTTGATATGTCCAAAATAAGATTTGAGATTAGAGACACTTTATAGGAGAAAGGGTAGTAATTATTGTTTTAAACCAGTGGTGCTCCATATTACCTCTCTGCACGACCCCAAGCCTTTAAGTGATGTCTATCCACAAGTATTTCATTAGAATGGAGTTTCACATCTGGCTGTCTACCATGGTGGGGAAAGGATGGCATGTTGAATGCAGGAGCCAGGAAATTCAAAAGGTTCTGGGATTTTTCTTTTTTAAAAAAATTTTTTTTTCATTGATTTCAGAGAGGAAAGGAGAGCAAGAGAGACAGAAACACCAAAGATGAGAGATAATTATTGATTGGCTGCCTCCTACACTACCCCTACTGGGATTGAGCTCGCAACCCGGGCATGTGCCCTTTGACCACAATCAAACTCGGCCCTTCAATCTGCAGGCTGATGCTCTGTTCACTGAGCCAAACCTGCTAGGGCAAGGTTCTAGGTTTCTTAAAAAATCATTTAGACTTTCCAAACCAAGGACATTTTATGTTGCAGTCTGGTACCAGAGAGTCTAGTTGACATATGAGGTGTATACGTTGGTGAGTATCACTATGTGCATGGCATTCTGCTAAACAGTTTACATGAATTATCTCACTGAATTTCCATAAAATCCTTCTGAGATTAGTGGTAGACCTCAAATTCAGATATATGCTATCTTGTTTAATAGTCTCTCTCTTTACCATCTATCAGTTATCTACTCATATACATGTATATACACATATACATATATACATGTCCTATATAATAAAAGCCTAATATGCAAATTGTTCCCTTGGGTGGTCATTCGACCTGGAGTTCGAATACTTGCTATGATGTACACCAACCACCAGGGAGGCAGCGTGGTACATGGCTGGCATCAACAACAGGGTGCTGGCAGCAGGTAGCAGTGGAGGCACTGCCGGCCGCGATGGGCACCGACGAGAGCGGGCCTGTGGCGCGATGGTGGAGGTGAGCGGGCAATGCCAGCCCAAGTTGGTGGCGGAGAGGGGCTTGATTACCCTGTCTATCGCCCCACAGACTGCGACCAGTGGCGGTGGGGACGGGACTTCTACCTGGCTCCCAGGCACTGAGGGAGCTCTGGCCCCAATTGATCATCCCACAGGCGGGATGGTGGAGAAGGTGAGGAGGCGGCACCAGCCCATGGCATACTACCAGCCAGGGTTGTGGGGCTGTGGGGCTCTGAGTATGGGGGGGGGGCTGGGGACGGGTCCCAGCAGGCCACACCGAGGGCCCCCAACAATGAACAAATTTGTGCACCCGGCTTCTAGTATACATATATACATATAAATATATCACAAGAATATATTGGATTTCCAATTTATTTTTCTTTATTAATGTTGAGACAAGTTTAATAAATTCTATTTTTTCTTGTACTCATTTTTTATTTGCAAAGTTTTTACAAAAAGTATAAAAATAAATATTTTGTCGGGTCTGAGTTTGACAATTCACACCCATAAATATATAAATAGTGGTTGGGAGTCAATAAATTACAAAAAGGGGGGGCATGCATAAATAAAATCCAAGAGGCTGGGACAGGTTGCCGGTGGGTGTCAGGGTCAGGCACACAGGTCTCCAGCGGCCACACATCTCAGGTCACGGGTGAGGAGGCGGAAGAGGTTCAATGTGACAGAGGCTTCAAGGCAGCCCTGGGATTCCTTCTTCCCGGCCTCCCGGAGGCGATGCAGCCATTGGCGGAGGGGGCCCCGGGGCCTGGGGCCTGCTGTGGCCTGAGCTGGGACACAGGCCTGAAGCTTGGAGTGGATGTGGTGCAGCGTGTGCAGGGGCTGGTCCAGGATGTCCCCCAGGGTCGAGTTCTTCAAGGTCCCCAGGACCTTCAGTGTCAGGGCCAGCTCAGCCTCCAAGGCCACAGGGCGCTCCCACACCTGCAGCTGCCTCAGGTCCCGGGTCCTGGGGAGGGGGCGGGAGCCGCAGCTCCAGTTCTTAAGCAGGAGCGACTCTTCCAGGGCATCCTTGGCCCTCTTGAAGGCCTTCATCTCTTGTGGTGACAGAGACTTGAACTGGCCCATGTGGCAGCCCCTTGCACCCAGGTGGGTCCTGGGGGGCGTAGGGGCAGGAGCTGCTCCTGTCCTGGTCAGCACCGAGGCCATCAGCATCAGCACCAGCACCAGCGTGCAACACACAGCCAAGTCCCGCTTCATCCTGGCCTCTGGTCTCTGGTCTCTGTCAGCAGATGGGGATCCAAGTGTCCACTCAGAGGCTGTCACCTGGGTCTCACCCAGCCTTGTTTGGTGTCTCTTCTCAGTCTCCTCTTCTGGGTCTCAGCCTGCTGCTCTGTCTGTGTCTCTGAACTTGCAGCACTGCTGAGGTGCAATTCTGCAGAGCTCCATGGTGCAGCTTTTAGCCTGAACAGAGGGGCAATCCCAGCTGATGTAGGAAAAGTGAAAACTCACCTGCCACTAGGGGAGCTCCAGGCTGGGGAAGCCCAGCCCATGCAGGGCTGGACCTTGAACCAGTTGAGCAGCTGAAGCAAAAGGGAAAGTGAAACAGACTCTGATTCACTTACAGAAGGTGAGGTCATAAGAGAAATCTCAGGATAAGGGCAGCCTCAGCCCCACAAAGAGGGGTCACAGTGCTCTGCTGGGAGGGGACATAGAGACTTGCCTTTCTGCAGATACCCCAGAGCAGGGAGAGGAGGAGAAAGGCACCTACCTCTAGGGGTGTTGCCACAAAGAACCTGGAACTTCCAAGAGGGAGGCTGTCAGGGGAGGGGAGAAGAGGAAGGGAGAAGGCTGCTGGGGGTGGGAGAGAGTCAGAAAGGCAAAGCAGCCTGGAGTTAAGAGGAGACCAGGTCCTCCCTCCCTTCCCCACTCAGCACTGAGAGAAAAAGAAGGGGAGGAGGGCAACTTGACAAACATCTTTAATTGTCCAGATGCAGCAGGACCCAGGGCTAGGAGGCTCTGCTGGGAAGTGAGGTGTGGCCAAGGACTTCAAGGGATCCTGCTCAGTGTTCGACAAATGCTTTCATTCATTCATCAAGTATAACTCAGCCCCGACTTTGCATTAGGCACTGCTCCAGGTGCAAGGAATGGCATTGAAAACAAATCCCATTAAACAAATCTTGTTGGAGCTTTTTCTTTTCTTTTTTTAAAAATTGATTTCAGAGAGGAAGGGAGAGGGTGAGAAGGAAATATCAGTATGAGGGAGAATCATTGATTGTCTTCCTCCTGCATGTCCCCTACTAGGGATTGAGCCCACAAACCAGGCATGTGCCCTTGATCAGAATTGAACTTGGGATCCTTCAGTCTGCAGGGTGACCCCCTATCCACTGAGATAAACAGGCTAGGACAGAGCTTTTTAAATTTTATTCATCAGTTCATTTTGTTCATTAGATTTCTTGTTCATTTATTTTGATTTTTAGATTCAATTGTTTTTATATCTATATATATATATATCTATATATAGTCATTTTATTGTTTATATTTTTGCTCTTCTTCTCCTTATTCTTCTCCTCTCCTTTCTCCTTTCTCCTTCTTCTTCTTCGTCTTCTTAAAGAATACCTTTCAACATTTAATGTAATACTACTTTAGTGGTGATGATCTCCTTTAGCTTTTTCTTGTTTGTGAAGCTGTTTATCTGACCTTCAATTCTAAATGATACCTTTGCTGGTTGGAGTAATCTTGTTAGTATGTCCTTCCTATTCATCACCTTGAATATTTCTTGCCACTCTCTTCTGGCCTGCATAGTTTCTGTTGATAAATCAGCTGACAGTTGTATGGGCATTCCCTTGTAGATAAGTGCTTTTCTCTTGCTGCTTTTAAGATTCTCTCTTTGTCTTTAGCACTTAGCTCTTTAATTTGATGTGTCTTGGTGTGGACCTTCGTAGGTTCCTCTTATTTAGGACTCTCTGCACTTCCTGGACTTGTAAGTCTATTTATTTCACCAGGTAGGAGTAATTTTCTGACGTTATTTCTGCAAATAGGTTTTCAATATCTTGCTCTCTCTCTTCACCTTCTGGGACTCCCATAATGTGAATGTTGGTATGCTTGAAGTTGTCCCAGAGGCTCTTTACAGAACCTCATATTTTTGGATTCTTTTTTCTTTTTGCTCAACTGATTGGGTGTTTTTTGCTTCCGCATATTCCAAATCATTGATTTGATTCTTGGGATGCTCTACTCTACTGTTGAATACCTGTAAATTATTCTTTATTTCAGTTAGTGTATACTGAATTTCTGACTGGTCCTATTTCATGTCTTTGAAATTCTCACTAAGATCCTTGAAAGTTTCACTAAGTCCCTTGAAACTCTCATTAAGATCCTTGAGCAACATTATAATCATTGTTTTAATATCCAGGAGTTTTCTTGATTCCATTTCATTCATTTCTGACATGTTTTTTTTGTCTCTGCATTTTGGCTGCTTCCCTGTGTTTGTTTCTATGTATTAGGTAGAACTGCTATGTTTCCTTGTGTAGTAGGTGTCCTGTAGGGCCCAGTGGCTCAGCCTCCCCAGTCACCTGAGCTGGGCATTCTATGCATACCCCTGTCTGAGTTATGTGCACAGTCTTGTAGTTGAGCCTTGATTGCTTTTGGTGTCACCTCCAGGCCAATTGGCTGTAAGAACCAGCTGTGACTACAGTGGAAGAGCTGCTGTGCAGTAGAGACCCTTATGGAGCAGAACTTGCTTCAGTGGGGCTTTGGTGCTCACTGAAGTTGCCCCTTGAGTGTTTCACTTATGGATGTGTAGAGTTGTAATCTATTATGGTTTGAAGTTGTCAACCCAGTGCTCTGGCTCTTGGGCCTTTTGGGAGGTACAAAGTCAGTTACTGCCTGGGGCTGCCTAGCAGGAGCTACAGAGAGATATCTGAAGATGACTGCTATTTATATTGGCCCTGGAACTGCTAAGGCAAGGACCAGCTGTGAGGCAAGGCAGGCTGGTGCTGGTGCTGAGTCTTGGGCTTCTTATTGATAGGTTTGGGGTATGCTGAAGCCAGTTTTACTTGTTTGAGAGACTTTAGAAAAGTATGAAGCCTGAGCCAGGGCAGGCCATTGATATGGAAAAAACACTGCAAACAGCTTGGTCAGGGCTGCAAATAGGATGGTGCAGAGTCTCAGGGAATCACCAGGATAGAGCAAGCAATGTGGGCCAGGCTGATGGAAACTCAGTTATGGCTGCCAGTCAGCTCTGTGATGGGGGAGGTCCCAGCACAAGAACAATGATCCATGTGAGCATCCCCGTCTGGGAGAAAGCCACCACCAAGTTCCTGCCCAGATGCAAGACAATCCAGTTCCTCCCATATGTCCCTGGATATCCCAAAGCCACCACCCGGTGCTAGATCTCAGAGGAAGTGGGACCATATAAATTCCTGCACCAGCCCTTTAAGGGGAACTGTCTGGGATTCCAGCAGCCCCTGTGTCACTCAACCACAATCTCCACTGGTTTTTATAGCCCAGAGTTATGGGGACTTCTCTTCCCAGCTCTGGAACCCTGGGCTAGGAGTCTCGTGTGGGGCTGGGACCCCTTGCTTCTCAGGGGAGGTCTCTGCAGTGGAGATATCCCTCCAGATTAAAAAAGATGCCACACATGGGTGTTGGACCAGTCTGTTCCATGCCTCCACCCGTCCTACCAGCCTTGATGTACTTTCTTCTTCACTTTTCTAGTTATAGGACTTCCATTGAGCCAGATTTTGGGTGGTTCTTTATGATAGTTTTTCTGTATTTATTTTAGTTGTAATTTTGATGTGGTTGTGAGAGGTGTATAGTATCAGTGTTTATTTCTGATACTAGAGGCTTGGTGCACGAAATTCATGCACAGATAGGGTCCCTAGGCCTGGCCAGTGATCGGGGCCGATCAGGGACTTCCAGCTGGGGCCTTTCTTCCCCAGCTGCTGGCTGCCAGCTGGGGACTTCCTCCTTTACATGGCACCCCCTGGTGGTCAGCGCACATCACAACGGGCAATTGAACACCCCAATATCCCAGTCGAATTGTTGAGGGGACACTTTGCATATTAGCCTTTTATATATATTGATAGTCTTAATATATGAGAAATTTCTACATCGCAAATATGTGGATACAGTATGATTTTTTTAAATCCTGGTGTTGCATATCTAAGGGATATGTGTTTTTTTAGCTATTATAATGATGAATATTTTTTCCTCTTTATTTTATTTTATTTTATTTATTTTCCATCACCATTTAACCCCCTTACCCTTCTCCCACTTCTGTCCAACCCTAAAATTACCACACTGTTGTGATTTAATGAGAAGATTTTATTGTCAGACTATATAAGTCTTGGATCCCTGATTCACTCTTCATTAGTCATATGATTTGGGGCAACTTTCTTAGCTTCTATGAAACTGTTTCTTAATTTTTAAAATGAGGAAAAATAATTTTATGATAGAATTGTTAGATACTATTCATAAGATGCTAACTTGATCTCTGCTGATTCAAAAAATAATTCCCATTTTTTCTTATCAAATAATTATAAACGTCTTATTTATATCACATTTTTCTATTAGCCTTCATGCAAATTTTAGATTATTCTGAAATTTAGGAAATTACAACAAGTGGAAGTTCTCAGTGTAGGCTTTGATCTTTATTACCAAAATTTCTAAAATAGTTTTGTACAATAGAACTTATGCAAATTAATATTATCATGAAAAATGGTTAAGAAGGCTCATTTCCTGTTCATTGTAGGTATCATTATTAGAAAAGATCTTATCTAATTTGATATGTATAGTACTTCATTTTATTTGGTTTCCTAAATAGTTGCCAAACCTTTTTTTTTTTTTTTTTTACTATTGTTATTTTTCTTTATCTCTTCTTTCTCACTTTGCTCTACTTTCTTGAGAATGCCCATTTTTCTTTATTTCAAAACTTTACACATGTTTCTCTTCCACTTTCCTCCAACTTTTTCCTTGGGCCTCGTACTCATCACTTAAATGATGGTACTCACATCACTGCCTCAGAAAAAACTATAAGTACCTTCCAAACTAGGGCTATCTTTTTATTTTTTTAAATATATTTTATTGATTTTTTACAGAGAGGAAGGGAGAGGGATAGAGAGTTAGAAACATTGATCAGCTGCCTCTTGCACACTCCCCACTGGGGATGTGCCCGCAACCAACGTATATGCCCTTGACCAGAATCAAACCTGGGACCTTTCAGTCTGCAGGCCGATACTCTATTCTCTGAACCAAACCAGTCAGGGCCAAACTAGGGCATATCTTCCCACTAATGCCTGTACTTTAAAGATGGCACAATTTCAATAGCAAAAACAGAGAAAAGCACATTTAAAGCATAGTCAATTATCCTATCTAATAATAGACAAACATGGTAATTAACTGTACCTCCGACACGCTTCCCATTGGCTAATCAGGGCGATATGCATATTAACTGCCAAACAAGATGGCGGCAGGCAGCCAGGCAGCTGAAGCAAACAGGAGGCTTGCTTGCTCCAGTGATGGAGGAAGCCAAGGTTCCCCGCCTGCTGCTGCTGGCTTCTGAGCTGCACTCTAAGAAAAAATGTTGCAATTATAGAAGCTAAACAAACCCAGAAACCTGCTTTCAGCCAGCTGGGCCTCAGAGATGGAGCTGCAACAGTGTTTCAATTATAGAAGTCAAACATACCTAGATACCTGCTTTCAGCAGCCGAGGTCTCAGAGCTGGAACCGAGCCTCAGAGCTAAAGCCGGCTCTCAGTTCCAGTGACAGCTATAGAAGGTAAACAAATCCCAGAATAAAAAAAAAAGGGAAAAGGAGAGGTTGGGAGCTTCAGTCACCCACCAACCTGAAAACGGCCCTCAGCCCCTCACCTAGACTGGCCAGGCACCCCAGTGGGGACTCCCACCCTGAAGGGGGTGTGACCAGCCTGCAAACACCCATCAGCCCCTCACACAGGCTGGCCAGGCACCCAATTGGGACCCCGACCCTGACCCGGGACACCCTTCAGGGCAAACCAGCCAGCCCCCACCCATGTACCAGGCCTTTGTCCTATATAGTAAAAGGGTAATATGCAAACTGACCCTAATGACTGGGAATGACTGGTCACTATGACACACACTGACCACCAGGGGGCAGACGCTCAATGCAGGAGCTGCCCTCTGGTGGTCAGGGCGCTCTCACATGGGAGGAGCTCTGCTCAGCCACAAGCCAGGCTGATGGCTGCCAGTACAGCGGTGGCGGTGGGAGCCTCTCCTGCCTTGTCAGCAGCGCTAAGGATGCCCGACTGCAGCTTAGGCCTGCTCCCCGCTGGCAAGTGGACAACCCCGAGGGCTGCCAGGCTGCCAGAGGGATGTCTGATTGCCATCTTAGGTCAAATCCCCCAGGGAGTGAGCCTAAGCCAGCAGGTGGTCATTATCCGTGGTGTCCCAGACTGCGAGAGGGCACAGGCCGGGCTGAAAGACCGCCCCCTCTCCCTCAGTGCACAAATTTTTGTGCACCGGGCCTCTAGTTCAACAGTTAAAGGATGAGAGAAACAAATAGTAGAGGGAGATGAAGGAGAGAATGGGCATCTTTTTAGCAATGAATAGGTAGGTGGAAATTCCCTGTAGCTTTATTATTAATCATGTAAATTAATTTCTGCCTTTTTCTCCATTATTTTTTCTGCATGTTTGACTATAATGTTTGTCTGTTTTTTTAAGCTTATTGAGTTGAAAGCTCAGCTTTTTGTATTCTGTTTCTTTGTTTTATAATAAACTAGAAGCCCAGTGCACAAAAATTTGTGCACTCGTGGGGGTGGTCCCTTAGCCTGGCCGGTGTCCTCTCGCAGTCTGGGACCCCTCAGGGGATGTCCACCTGCTGGCGTAGGCCTGCTCCCCAGGGGATCAGGCCTAAGTTGGCAGTCAGACATCCCTCTGGCAGCCCGGGAGCACTTGGGGGATGTCCACTTGCCAGCAGGGAGCAACCCTAAGCTGCAGTTGGACATCCTTAGTGCTGCTGAGGAGGCAGGAGAGGCTCCTGGCTGCCAGCACCACCGTTGTGCTGGCAGCCAGGAGCCTGGCTTGGAGCTAAGCAGAGCTCCCCCTGTGGGAGCACACTGACCACCAGGGGGCATCTCCTGCATTGAGCATCTGCCCCCTGGTGGTCAGTGTGTGTCATAGTGACCAGTCATTCCCAGTCATTCTACTGTTAAGGTCAATTTGCATATTACCTTTTTATTATATAGGATGTCTTCAAAGCTAAGAAATTTCTTTTCAACCCAACTTTAGTTACATTCCACATATTATTATAATTTTTATTTTGAAATAATTTTAACTTCTAGAAATGTTTGGGAATAAAAATAATACAAGAAAGAGCCATACATTCTTTATACAAATTAGTATAACGTTAACATTTTACACATACAAGCACACAATTACATAAATCTATCATCTATCTATCTATCTATCTATCTATCTATCTATATCTAGCATCATCTAAAATACATATTGTATATATACCACAGGCAAGACAGACTTTTTTCTGAAGCACAATGCATAAATAATAACCCTTTACTCCTAATTATTTTATTGCCTATTTCCCAAGAATTACCAAAAAACGTATACAAGTTGGTTTATTTAAAAATGTTAATTATACCTGCTTAGAGGAACTTGTTGAAAAAAAAGTGACTGAAGCTTTAGTATGAGCTCATGTAGAGATAGGGATTTCTGATTCATTCTGTTCAAAATTGTAGTTAGAACAATGGCAAAAATAGCATTGGCTCCCACAAGAATGTTGAGAGAGCAGAGTTGAGTAGAGAGAATACTATATTTAGGAGCAGGTCTATAAGGCAAAGATCATGAAGCATTGATGATCAGGGGAGCACAGTGTTTTAAAAAGGAACACAAAATAGTTTCAGAAACCACAGAGGGATTTAAAAGGGTAAAGAATATGAAGCATTTAAGAGTGTGAAATATCAAGAACATCTTTGGATTTGGAGAGCCAAAGGCTAATTTTTGAAGAGGTTAAATTCTGTAGAGAGTGGGTAGATAGAACCAAAAGTACAGAGGATGAAGGAATAAAGAAAGATACAGGCAGAGCTTTGTAGACTATGTTTCAATGACGATGTGCTGATGAGAGACAGCATAATGGCTCAGGAGAATACAGATTATAAAGGGTGTTTCACTGTTTGCTCATAGTTTGGGAAATTTTCAGTCCTGTGTATAGAAAGAGGGGGAGAAACTGAAGGTCGAAGAGGAAGTGCAGATATTTGAAGAGAAAGATCTTTGAGTACAAAAGAAAACATAGGCTCATTTGGAGGGTTAGCCCTGATTGAACGCAATGATTATTTCCTCAAGCAGAAAGCACACAGGAGGAAATGGATGAGTATTCAGAGCACTTTGATTTGGATAAAAATTGAGGGAGCTCATGTTAAACAGTCTCAGTAAAAGTACCCCTATCTCCAGAAAATTAAGGGATTAGAGAAAGTCCAGCTTTATATTTGGAAAAAAATAAGGTAAAATATTTGGAATAATAGCATTGGGAAAACTAATAGGATTTTACCTAGAGATTAGAAGTGAGGGCCTGGGTCAGTTTGTAATAAAAGAAAAGTATCCTACTTTATGTCTTTCTCCAGGACTACTTGGCAGCCTGGAAACAGAAAAAAGAAATTGGATGATTTGGTTTATTTAAAAAGTTAAATTAGAGGCTATTCTTAAACCATGTATTAAAATATTTAAAGTTTGGGTAATTGGGGAAGGGGCTAATAAATGTGAACAAGTATCCAAACAATGTAACTTCTACAAATATATTTATCTAGACAAACTAAGAGATAAAAAAGATAAAATTTGGCAAAAATATACCATCAAGAGTGGAAAACGATATTGGTCAAAATGTTGTTTCATCTATTAAATAAAGGCCTGGAGAAGGAATTAATTTTTCTTCATAAAATTGCAAAATTTTACAGAACTAAACAACCAAATCATGACATAACATATAAATACTACTTTGGAATGGGTACTAGCAAACTCTGTATAGAACAGTCTAGTTTAATTGTTTCAACTAGAGGTCCAGTGCACAAAAATTTGTGCACTCGGGGGGTGGGGGGTGGTGGTCCCTCAGCCTGGCCTGTGTCATCTCACAGTCTGGTGGGACCCCTCGGGGGATGACCACCTGCTGGCTTAGGCCTGCTCCCTGGGGGATTAGGTCTAAGCTGGCAAACAGACATCCCTCTGGTAGCCCAGGAGCCCTCTGGGGATGTCCACTTGCCAGCGGGGAGCAGGCCTAAGCTGCAGTTGGACATCCTTAGTGCTGCTGAGGAGGTGGGAGAGGCTTCCACCACCACCGCTGTACTGGCAGCTGTTAGCCTGGCTTGTGGCTGAGCAGAGCTTCCCCTGTGGGAGCTCACTGACCACCAGGGGGTAGCTCCTGCATTGAGCATCTGCCCCCTGGTGATCAGTGTGTGTCATAGTGACTAGTCATTCCCAGTCTTTCTGCTGTTAGGGTCAGTTTTCATATTACCCTTTTATGATATAGGATAGAGGCCTGGTGCATGAGTGGGGGCCGACTGGTTTGGCCTGAAGGGTGTCCTGGATCAGGGTGGGGGTCCCGCTTGGGTGCCTTGCCAGCCTGGGTGAGGGGCTGAGTGCTGTTTTCAGGCTGGCCAAGCCCCCTCGGCGATGGAAGCTCCCAGCCTCTCCTTTTTTTCATTTTCTTTTTTTAATTCTGGGATTTATTTACCTTCTATAATTGAAACTTTGTAGCCTTGAGAGGAGCTCAGAGCCTGCTAGGGCAGGCGTGAGGGAAGCTTGGCTTCCTCCATCGCCAGGGAACCCAAGCCTCCTGCTTGCTCCAGCTCCGTGGCTGCCGGCCGCCATCTTGGTTGGGTTAATTTGCATATAGTCGCGCTGATTGGCTGGTGGGTGTGGCTTACGGTGCAACGAAGTTGCAGTCAATTTGCATATTTGTCTTTTATTAGTGTAGATAGCTTTGCACTGTGTAAAACATGTAATGAAGTTTTTGAAACTCTTAGAATTATATACTGAACTAGAAGCCCAGTGCACAAATTCATGCATGGGCCTGGCCGGCGACTGGGGGCTGATCGGAGACAGGCGGCTGGGGGCAGGGACTGAGGAAGGTTGGCCAGCTGTGGGAGGTTGGCTGTGGGAGTGCACTGATCACCAGGAGGCAGCTCCTGCATTGAGCATCTGCCCCTGGTGGTCGGTGTGTGTCACAGATACCAGCTGGTAGTCCGTTCATTAGGTTGTAACAGTTGATTAGGCTTTTATATATATAGATGGTATCTCGGCAAACTGTTTTTAGCACAGAATATAATTATTAAATGAAACTCCAACTATCCATGTAATGGATAGTCCAACAAAGTTCCCCACTAAATGGCATTATAATTGTTCATAGAAGATATTAACATTCCACACGATATGTTACTGATGTATTAATTCAAAGAGTGAATCCAAACAGGTCAATGACATAATGTGTAATCAATTCGTCTGTGTACTCTACTGGCAAACTCTCTCTAGAATAGTCTAGAATACAAGCAAGATGTCATCACATATGAAACTCTTCTTGCATCAGGATGTTCAATGTATTATAAGAGTATAGCAAATTATAGCACTTTGTCATCCATATTCCATATATATATATAAATGTAAATACACCAAATAGGCCCTAACTGGTTTGACTCAATGGATAATGTGTAGGCCTGTGGACTCAAGGGTCCTGGGTTCAATTCTGGTCAAGGGCATGTACCTTGGTTGTGGGCACATACGCAGTAGGGAGTGTGCAGGAGGCAGCTGATTGATGTTTCTAACTCTCTATCCCTCTCCCTTCCTCTCTAAAAAAATCAATAAAATATATTTTAAAAAAATACACCAAATAGTAATAGAAATGCTGTATTATGACACAAATATTTCTATATTGATATTTCTACTAGCATCTTTAATACAAATTGAAATACATAGTAGATGTGAAACCCATGAGTTAAAGTAAACAGTAGTTTATGGTATATCTTGTTTTTGTTACTTTTAAGTTAAAATGGGTGAGGCAGGTGTGGATCTTTAAAATAAGATCTGGCCTCCTCAAATCCCAAATGACAAACTTTGATTAAAGTCAGCCTACTCTGATGATTCATGTACTTGACACCTCCTTAGCATTTATGACATAGGTTTAACTATGCTTATTTTCTCTTGTTTACGTGTCACATTGTAATTTTTTGGCTGCTTTTTTCTTGGCTGCCAAATCTCACCAATCTCACCACCTCAAGTTCATTCTCCATTCCACTTTAGTATATATTTCTGAAGCATAAACTTTTATCATGTCAGTATGCTACTTAAAAATAACTATTGGCATCTTGTTACCTAGGGCACAGAATCCAAATTCTTAGGTGGGGATTACACAATCCAACATTATCTGTCTCATCCATTCTAAACAACCACATCAGCCTACTCTTGGCCAGTCCCATTACCTCTCTCCTTGAGCCATAGTGAGTTACTTACCATTTGCACAACATATAGTCTTGTTTACGCTGTTTCCTTCAAAAAATGCCCTCCTCCCCCTACTTCGTCTCAAAATCTCTTAACCATTTTTTTAAAGACCTACTCAGCACAAATGTTATCCTTTCTGAAACCTCCCCGACTGTCTAAGAAAAATGATCTGCCCTCTGGGTACCTCTGCACAGTCTTTTATGTGCCTCAGAGCTGGGCTTCACTGTATAATGGTTATTAGCATACTAGGTACCATTCTACATTGTGTTTCATCTACATTTACCGACATGTTATTTCGTTTCACCTACCTGCCATTTCATCTCCTCTAATATTAAGTAAACACCTATTATATGTCAGTTACTGCCTGAGGTCTGAGGGGGCAGAATTAGACCTAGTTCTTATCTCCTTGCCCATAGTTTCCTTACTAGATGTAAGCTTCTCAGGTTATGGAGCCTATATTCCAGATAATGTGAACAGCTAGCCATTTATGTTGAGACTTACCTTCCCATCTCTTCCCCTTTACTCATTCAAGCTCCTCTTCCTGGAATGTCTTCCCTCTCCACTTGTTGAAAGCCTCCTCCTTGGGGGGTCCATTCATAGTCCTAAATCTGATATGCGATCTTTTTCCTTTCAATCTCCAAATTTTCTTTGTAATTCTCTTCTGTTACTTACATGGTTTACTTTCTTTACAAGGATTTGTGTTCTGTCTTCTCTTTGCTATCAAAATCTATAGTTCATGAGTATATTCTCTTACTATGCACATGTAACTGATCATCCACAGACACTTATTTAATTTTGTTTAACTCAACACATATAAGGGAGGCTCCATGCACCAAAGCATCACTTGTTATGGTCACTGAAGCAGTTATTCATAGAAAGTACCAGGGGTGGTTTTCTTCTTCTTTTTTTATTTTTTAATATTTTTTTAATTGATTTCAGAGAAAGGAAGGGAGAAGGAAAGAGGGATACAAACATCAATGATTAAAGAATCATCGACCAGCTGTCTCCCCACACAATCTCCACCAGGGATTGAGCCCATAATCCAGGCATGTGTCCTGATCTGAAATCCAATCACCACCACCTGGTTCGTGGGTCGACACTCAACCACTGAGCCATACCAGTTGGGCAGTTCATTTCTTTTGTTTCCTTTTTTTTTTTTTTTTACATTAAAACTTAAGCCACACTGTGACTTCCTAAAATTGAAATATGTAGGTTCTGATGGTTATTTACTTGGTATTCAAGTGGTCATTCCTCAATGTAATTGTCTGATTTCATCATTCTATCATCTCCAGTTTGAAAACCAATTTTCAATGTTTAAAGCCTGCTAATGCTGCTATTTTATGCCAATATCATCCTTTATGCATCCACAGATGATGTTTTTAGAAGACAACTTTGTTTTTCTTCAATAAAAATGCATTTAGAAGAAAATTGGCACATGCATATGTTTGACTTTCAGTATTAAACTTGGCATTACCTCCTGGAGCTGGCAGTCCCCACTAAGCTAGCCTTGTCATCCTCCATTAAGTGCTCTAGTGGTACAGCCAACACCTGTGGCCACACAAAAGACCACACATAGCAGCTGCGGGACTCAGATGCCCTTGCTGAAATAAATTTCTAAAGCTGAAATATTTGGATCTGTGACTGGCTCTTTTATGAGTCTTTCAGGGTGGGTTTTCCCAGTGCTACATAGTAGAAATATATAGTAAATGTACAGCACCTGCTTATTTTGTAATCTTCTTTGGCAATCCCTGATTCACATTAATGGTGTCAAAGTACAGTGGTTAAAAACACAGATTTTGAAGTCAAACTGTCTTGATTTGAAGCCTAGATCTGATAATTATTTGCTGTATGATCTTGTACAAGTTATTTAACTCTGTGGGGCCTCCATTTTCTCATCTGTAAATGGAAGTAATCATCTCACCTACTTCAGAATGCTGTAAGATAAAATAAGTTTGTATATGTAAAAATTTTAGAACCATACCTGCTTATGGTAAGCGCTATATAAGTGCTTGATCTTTTTTTAAAAAATGTATTTTATTGATTTTTTACAGAGAGGAAGGGAGAGGGATAGAGAGTCAGAAACATTGATGAGAGAAGCATCTATCAGCTGCCTCTTGCACACTCCCTACTGGGGATGTGCCCACAACCAAGGTACATGCCCTTGACTAGAATCGAACCTGAGACCCTTGAGTCCTCAGGCCAACGCTCTATCCACTGAGCCAAACCGGTTAGGGCTAAGTGCTTGATCTTATTATCAAATTGAAAAATCTCAGATACAACTTGAAAGCAACTTTTTCATAACATCTATGGATCAGCCACTTTCCTTGTTCATACTAGCATTTTGTGGTACATGCTTCTTGTTTAATAAAAAATACAAACCAACAACAATGCATATGAGTCATCAAAACCATGTTGGATGTATGACTGATCCTAGTAAATTAGAACAGAGCATATTAGAGTTTTTCCTCATTTTAGAATATTTTAAGAACACACTCTAGCACTTATTTATGTAGTAAGAAATTAAGTGCTAAAATTAATTTTTCTTCTAGTTCAAGAATAAATAGCTGGCCTGAACAATTTGGCTCAGTGGATAGAGCGTCGGCCTGCGGACTCAAGGATCCCAGGTTCGATTCCGGTCAAGGGCATGTACCTTGGTTGCGGGCATATCCCCAGTAGGGGGTGTGTAGGAGGCAGCTGATTGATGTTTCTCTCTTATCGATGTTTCTGACTCTCTATCCCTCTTCCTTCCTCTCTGTAAAAAAAAATCAATAAAATATATTAAAAAAATAAAAAGAATAAACAGCTGGATAAATGACAGGGATGCCAGATATTTCATGAATCCCATACATGTCATATGGTAAGCACTCCCAGTCATTTATTCTTGGGCCTCAGGAACTCCAGCCCACCACCCTCTCCTGTGATAACCATTAGATGATTGTGCATGCTCCATTTCTTTATTTCTTTCATCATCATTCATGCCAATTTTTCAATTCATTTATGAAACCTCAGCTGCCACATATGTATGGTGCGTCTTCTCCCTCCCTGCCAGGTACAATTCTAGACTATGGGTAGGGCAGTTAATAACTAAATAAAATGCCCACTGTAATGAAGCCTATGTTAAGTAAGTAAATGTATAGAAAATGTATAGAACGTAAGGCAGTGAAATGTGCTAGAGAGAAAAATAAAACCGGAAAGGAGAACGGGGAATGCTAGGGTGCAGAACGGAGGTTGTCAGAGAGGCTCTCCCTGAAAAGTGACAATAAGCAAAGACAACAATAAGAGAAGGAGTGGAGGGAGTGAGGACGTCTTATATCGGCATAGCGAATGCCAGGCAGGGCGAAGAGCATGATAGAATGTACCTGGCATGCTCTCATAAGGACTTAGATTTTACATTGAGCGAGCAGGAAGCCCCTGGGTAGCTTTTGGGAAGGGGGTGTTTTAGAAGGCTCACCCTGGCTCTTGTGAAGAAAAGATACACACTGGGGTAAAGACAGAAGCAGAGAAATCAGCTAAGAGGCTATGGTGACAATCCCGCTTAAAGATGATGGTGCCTCTGCTTTGGTCTATTTTTTATTTGAGCTAGTAAATATGTATGTCAGCAAACAAAACTAAGCCATATGCGCAAACCCAATTAGGATTTGGAAATAAGTCTAAATTCATCCTAAAATTAAAAGTATTTTTAGATCACAATAGTTCCAAGTTTAATTTACAAAGTCCGTATCTACTTCTTAGTTAACATAAAATATAAGGCAGCATAAAAACAGATTTTTAAAAAAACCCTACAGATGACTTGAGATAAGTGAGAACTCATAATTTGTGAAGTCTTACTTTAACTACCATGTATACATAAAAAGAAACATTTTCTAAATGCTTGCATGCCTTTGGGAAATAGTCCCCCACGCCCCGCCCCCACCCTGCACACACACAATGGACACATTTTTTTGCATAAAGGCAATCAATTGGCGTTAAGCATATTCTCTAGTTTGATACTGTGCATTAGAGACTTTGATCAGGCCTTGATTCCAGGGTATCCTCTTTAATTAGAAAGGCTTGAGTTCTATTTATTATAATTGAAAGGAATGTTTCATTATTATTGTGGGAGGTAGGAAAATAAGAATTTGTTATGTCAGTAATGTGTCAGGTGCAAACACCTATGTTCATGATATTATGGATTTATAATATTATTTCCATGGTACTCATATTCACACTCTCCCATAGATCCTGAAGTGAACTTTACAAATATTTATTGAATTATTTTTATGAATAATTATAAAAAGATATTTGTATTATGAAAAAATTTAGATTACTTAGCAATGAAAGCATACATAGAACAAGCACAAATTTAAGCGTCTTTCTTACATAAGACGATTCAGCTGAAGTAGTCAATTTTCAATGAAAGTTCTAAGTCAGGGTTTGGCAAGCTTCTGTAATGGGTCAGTAAATATTTAAGCTTTTCAGGCCATACAGTCTCCGTGCAACTACTCAACTTTGCCACTGTAGTTCGAAAGTAACCAAAGATGATACATAAATGAGTGCAGTTGTGTCCCCATGAAATTTTATTTGCAACAACAACAACAATAGTAATAATCCTGTATAATAAAAGCATAATATGCAAACCGACCGGATGGCGGAACGACCGGTTGCTATGACATGCACTGACCAACAGGGGGGCAGATGCTCAACGCAGGAGCTGCCCCCTAGTGGTCAATGCGCTCCCACAGGGGGAGTGCTGCTCAGCCAGAAGCCGGGCTCATGGCTGGCGAGCACAGTGGCGGTGGCGAGAGCCTCTCCTGCCTCTACTGCAGGCAGGCGGTAAGGAGCGAGGGGTTCCGCACTGTGAGAGTCCCAGACTGCAAGAGGGATGTCTGACTGCTGGAAGCAGATATCCCCTGAGGGGTCTCAGACTGCGAGAGGGTACAGGCCGGGCTGAGGATAGCCACCCCACCCCCACCCCAGTGCACGAATCTTGTGCACTGGGCCTCTAGTAATAAATAAATAAATAAATAAATAAATAAATAAATAAATAAATAAATAGGCTAGATTTGGTTCACCAGCTGTGGTTTGCTAACTCTTGTTCTAGAGGTTATGAGTGAAAAACTTAGACTTATGAAAATTCATGGTAGCTGGTAAATTCTAGTTATTATGAGTACCTAAAGGCACAATTCTCAGATATGGCCCTGACTATGTTCTTCAGAATCATTGTTCCACATTTATTTTCATCAAGCAGGTCATTTTCTCATCGGTGGCTTCTTTAGCAATGTGCTGGCCCCCAGTGTTTGTTCACACGCATTCTGATTTGCCTAATGTATGTGAATTATCAGTACCGTACTCCTTCTAAGGTGGTTGATTGATGCAATCTTTTTTTTTTTTTTAACTACATGTAACTCTTTTTTATTTCTAAATTACAGTTTTGTACAATAGTATAAAAGTTTCAGGCATACAATCCCATGGTTAGACATTTATGTGACTTACAAAATGATCATACCAATACATCTAGTACCCATATACACCATATACACTGTACAGTTTATTCCCTGTAATATACTCTTCATTTCAATTGGTTCTTTCTCATGGTTTTCATGTCCGTTTTTATGCTGTTGAAGTTCTCACTAAGTTCCCTGAGAATCCTCTTAACCATTGTTTTGAACGCTGTATCTGGAAGCTTTGGTTGCTTTCATTTCATTTCGTTCTTTTTCTGGAGATTTCTCCTGTTCTTCCATTTGGGGCCTGTCTATTTGTCTTCTCATTTTGGTTGCTTCTCGGTGTTTGTCTCTGTATACAGAGAGCTAATGGAAACAGATACGGCGCCCGCCTGAGTCTCCCAGCCTTGGTAGAGTTGCCTTTAGTAGGGCCCAGTGACACAGCTTCCCAGGTCACCTGAGGTGGACACTCCAGGTATGCTCCGTCTCTCTAGTTGTACTGGTTGTACCCTCCTGTTGTGATGAACCTTGATTGCTGTTGGCTTGTCACTGGGATGGACTGACTCCTAGTCCTATGGGCTGTGAGAACCAGCTGCAACCCAGTGGAGGAGCTACTACTGAGGGGCCCACCCTATGGAGCAGTGCTGGATTCAGTAAGGTTTCGGTGCCTGCTGAGTTTGCCCCTTGAGCGCATTGCTCATAGAGGTAGGTGGGTTGTAATACAGCATTGTCTGAAATTGTTTGCCAGGTGCACTGGCTCTAGAGCCTCACAGGAGGTGTAGGCCAAGGTCAGCTGCCACCTGTGTTCTGCCCAGGGCTACTCAGCATGAGCTACAAAGCAATCTACAGAGGGTTGCTGTTTGTGCTGGGCTTGGAGGTGCCCAGGAGAGGCCAAGCTCCCAACCAAAGCTGGCTGCCACTAGTGCCAGGCTTGGGGCCACTTAGCAAGAGGAATGAGATACCAGAATGCCAGATGCTACTTGTTTGGGACATTTTTTTAAAGAAGTATACTGCTTCTTTTTAAAAATCTTTACCTGCAGATATGTTTGTTTGTTTGTTTCTTTCTTTCTTTTTGAAAAAGAGGAAGGGAGGGAGAGAGAGAGAGAGAGAGAGAGGAGAGAAACATGATTGGTTGCCTCCTGTACAAGCTCCAACTAGGCATAGAATCTGCAACCTAGGTGTGTGTCCTGACCCGGAGTCAAACCTGCAATCTTTTGGTGTACATGAAGATGCTCCAACCAACTGAGCCACCGGTGGGGCTGTTTGAGAGATTTGAGGAAAGTTAACAGCATGATCCAAGAGAGGCCCTCTGTACGAAAAACCCACTGGAAAACAGCTTGGGTGAGCCCACAGGTTTCATAGGGCAGGGTCTCACGGAATCACCAGGGCTGGGCCAACAGTGTGAGAGAATTAATGGAAGCTCAGATATGGTGCCCACCTGCCAAGTCTGTGAGGGGAGGGTTCAGCATAGGGACAATGGCTCCTTCCAGCACTTCCGTCTGGGAGAAAACTGCTCCTCGAGCCCTCATCTTGGAGTCAGACAATTTTAGTTCCTCCCCATATGACTCGGTGCCTTTAGAGCTGCTGCCCTAGTGCTGGAGCTTGGAGCCAGTGAGTCTGCGTGAGTCTGTGTGGGCCCTTTAAGAGCAACGCCCGGGTCTTAGGAGCCCTCCGTTTCCCTTAGCCACAATCCACGCTGGTTCTGATAGCCAAAAGTTTTTGGAATTCTCTTCCTGGCACTAGAGCCCTGGGCTGGGGGGCCTGGTGTGGGTCCAGGACCCCTCATTTCCCAGGGGGGACCTCCCCAGCTGAGCTATACCTCCTGATTTTTATCTGCCACAGGCATGCTGGACTAGACAGTTTCAGCCCCTCCTATGGTGTGGGGGTGGCTTCTCTGTATCCTTACTTATAAGACGTCTGTTCGCCCGCTTTCAGGGCCTCAAATGACCCTTTCACAGGGGTCGCCTAAGACCATCCCGCATATCAGATATTTACATTACGATTCATAACAGTAGCAACATGACAGCTATGAAGTAGCAACGACAATAATTTTATGGTTGGGTCACAACATGAGGAACTGTATTTAAAGGGCCAGAAGGTTGAGAACCACTGTTTCAGGCGGTCCTGAATGGTGGTGGTTCTGTAGTTTGGTTGTAATTTTGATGTGATTATGGGAGGATGTGAGTCCTGCATTTAACTCTGCCATCTCCACCAGAAGCCTGTAGGAATTCTATCACTGTAATTTTTTAAACCATTACTTTATGTCTTCTTAATTTAAACATTTATGTACAAAACTACCATGCTCCATAGGAGTATTTCTCTCTGTGGGATCAGAAAAACCTTGACTATTCCATGGCCTGTCCCACTTTGCACCCTGTGTGAATGTGTATGAGGCTAGCTGCACCATGGCCTTTGCTAAGAGGGGATGCTCTTTGAATACCCTCTTCAAGGCTGTGCTTTTATGGTCCTTTCCCTCCGAGGGCAGATTTTAGACTCTTTACAGCCATAGAGGACACCATTGGTTACATACTTCCGGGGGCTGAACGCCTTGGCTATGGGAACGTCTGGCCCAATGGATAAAACTGCTTGTCTGTACTAGTTCTCTTAGATCTTGTAAGGATAAACCTACATTTGTCCCATATTTTTAGACAAGAAACAATTTCCAGTCCAGCTACTGCTAAGAAGTCATTTTAAAGAAAATAAAAATTCCCTTTCTTTGTCTTTCCAGCCCCCTGTTCTTCTTTTGAAAACAACCTGCCTTTTCCTGACTATAATCATGCAAAGGCAACGTCTATGAAGCACACAACTCAATCTCAAAAAAACGTGTCATTCTAGCTAAACAGCCCTTTTGGCTACTTAGAACCAGCTAACTCCTTGCTACACTGTCTATGTAAACCAATGCGGATATTGAAGGGTGGGTGGGGGGAGAAGCTCTTTCTAATATAAATTTATTTTAGAGGGTATTTTTAGGCTTGTAGACATGTGGAGGCTATGATTCTATAGACTATTTCCTCAATATTTGGGTGACAACTTAGATAATGTAATATAGATAATATAAAATTCACAAAATGAAGTACCTGAAATGCTTCAAGTAGGATACATTTCAGGTAAAAATGTACATCATTAAGTTTTATATGAAAAGACAGAAAAAATAATTTTTTCAGGATTTGTCAGTGACAAAATGCAGGTTTTAATTTTACATTCTACTAATTGTCTATTTCTGAATTGGCCCTTTAAGCTTGTATTTGGGCATATTTTAAGATACTTACAAGTAAAATAACTTTTAACCTGAGTCATAGTTTAAATCTTCCCTAAGTTAGAATTGATAGAAGTATATCTCTTAAATATCATTTCCTAAAATTCATATTGAAAAAGCTAAGTGATTCCCAATGAGGGGAGAAGAGAGGAGAGAGAAGAGAGAAGAGAGAAGAGAGAAGAGAGAAGAGAGAGAGAGAGAGAGAGAGAGAGAGAGAGAGAGAGAGATATGCACTCATGTAAATTATCCCATGACATGGAATGTGACATATTCAGGTTTGTGTTTAAGAGGCAAAGTGGCTGAGGACAGAACCCAAAGGGAAGGCCAGCATTTTAAGAGAAGTTAGAGGAAGAAAAGTCTATGAAGGACAAAAAAAGAGTAAGAAATCACACATTTATACTTGTTCATTTCTTCATGAATTTAGCATTTAAACTCAGAAATGTGCATGTATTATGAAAATTTGGTTCTCACTATATAAATATTAACCCCAAACCTTTGACTCATAATTAATAATTTTAAAATGATAAATATTTATTGGAGTTTGAACATAGACTATTATGGTACTAAAGCACAAATAGTGATGATGACCATTAAAGTGATAAAAACAGGATAATAACTGTAATTTACATAGTTTACTATACACCAGGAACTTTAAAAGCACTTTACATATAAATCATCATGACCTGGTAGATTTGACTAGGCAAATACTATTTGTCAGAGTAGAAAACTGAGCTCAAGCAATGTTGGGGAACTTATTCAAGGTCAAACATGTAGTAAGTGGTACAGGTGGGTTTGCATCCAGCCATTTACCCTTGTGACTGTCCTCCACTCACCACATCTGGGACATAGAGCTGAAGGGATGCTGGAACTATTTCTGTTGGGACAAGCAAAAGATTGGCAAGGCTCCCCTAGCCCCAACTGTAAGGAATTTATATCTGAGAACTCTTTCCCCTTACATCAAATAAGTTACTGCTTTTCTTTCCCTAACCCTGATGTCATCTGTGTTGTAGCACGGTGAATCAATTACAAAGCACACCAGTTGAGTAAACTTTACCTCTGTGATGAGTTTTGTATTGTAAAGATTTCAACCTTAATTGTGCATTGTCATTACACATTCATTTGTTCCACTTTTACGATAGAAGGAAAATTCATTGGGACAATCTAAGTCATCTTTAGGCGGTATGTTCATCAGAGCTCTAAAAGAAAGATTTCCCCCCAGATCTTCAGGTAAGCAACACTTGTTTAAATGAGGAAGTTGTCAGGAAATTCCAAGTCATGTCACTTGGAAACTTAGTGCTTTAAAAAGGCGTGGGTCATTGAAAAGATGGAACCAGAGAAAGCTTCTGCCAATTTGTCCTTTGGGGTAAGAAAATTGCTAAAACATAACAGACACACTCCATCTATCTAACCATTCTCAAGGAACATGTACCTTCCACTCCTCGGTCCTCAGACATGGCTGAATAATCCCATTGACAGGTCAGCATATTCTCTGGGCTCTACCAGAAGTATTTCTAATACAAATTTCATATTTCCCCCAAAAGCATTAAAATGGTCACTGTGGTGGGAGTGGGGATCAGAACTCTGTTGGACTCCCTTACACTTATTTTTAACTTGTTTGAATCTCCATGGGGCAAGGCACAGTCACCTTTCCAGTGAGTAGGGCCTCCAAAGGTCTTATCCGGATCTGCTCTTATCTTTTATTCAGAGACTGAACACAGGCAGTGGGGAGGAAATGGGGAAGGGAGAACATCCAGACAGGTAATCTGTCAGTCAGTCAACAATGTGCATCTGGTGCCTGTAAGTGACAAGTGAACTCACCCAGCACAGATATGCATGGAGCACTGCACACTGCTCTTCCCTGCCGCCACTCTCAGGCCTCCAAAACCTCCCAAATGAGGATTGGGAAGGCTGTTGGCACCACAAAAGCAACTGTGGGCTTCTGTACTTCATCTCCAGGATGTCGCCAATTGTCAGCCCACTGCTCACTTGCCTGCTCCTTGTTCTGATGTCTTCTTTGACCCTCATTTTAGCTTCATATCATTATTCTTTGCTAACCCCCTTGATTGGCAGTCCTGTTCTGATTCATTCTCCTTGTGAGATTTCTGCACTCCTTCACAATATGATGATGACTTCCAGCATTTGACCTCAAATCCCTCATTCTGTAACCAGGGGAAGGGGAAGTGGGCGGCAACAGACAGACATGCTCCTTCACCGCACCCCCACCCCCCCACCCCCGCCCCCATCACCCTTAGCCCTATCCACAGTGGGAACCGCCTACGGAACCTAGGTAAGGAGGGCAGGGAGTTAGCATTACAGTGACGCCAATGGAGAGATGATGAAGGAAGCAGGAGCTGCCTTGCCTGCACCTGATTACTGCTACTACCTCAATTACAAGGAAGGATCTCCATAGAAAAGCTCCATTGTCATTTTTATACCTGCATTGTTCTTTGCTCTCCCATGGCCTGGTTCCAGCAGGAAGTCAGCGACACATGCTTGAAAGATATCCTTACGTGTGGTCCTGCTGGTGGAATGGGTTATTGCTCACACTGGCCAGCTGACAAGTAAATATTTGGTGTTGTCAGCCTGCCCAATGAATGTGATAAAAGTCAGGAAGCATATATATTTGAATGAGCTATAAAAAATTAGTCTAAATCCTAATGGGTTCAGTATAAGCACAGAAAATTGCCTGAGGGTCATCATGGGAGGTTTACAGAAAGGAAACTCCTTTTCATCTTGGTGAGGGTTTTAGACTTAAATACTTTTCTCAGGGTTAGGAAATAAGTTGAAAATAGGGCTTAATACTATCAAGAGTTAAAGATAAATTATTCATCCCCCTCTTGTATAATACAGGCTAAAATTTGAAAGATTACTGCTCCAGAATTTGTGTGTCAATTAACTCTGTTTTGCTATTGTGTTTCTAATTTTGTTTTTAATTGTAAAAAATGGGCCAGAAGCATTTTAAGTGGCACAATTAATGGCAGATATGTGTTGGCGGAGTATTAGCACGTGTGGTAATCAGGAACTGGGATGGGGAGAGCGAGGGAAAACATGATGCTTGTAATCATCACTGTAGACACCCAGTGTTCCTCTGAGTGGCTCCAAGTCCGGCTGGCAGGTGTACACCGGATCCTCCTCATCCCACCCCTCCCTGGCAGGGGTTTCAAAGATGAAGCAGAGACCAGCAATTTTACTTTGGTGTGAATTGAAGTCATTATGCTTTATATCCCTTAGAGTTATCTGCCCTGTCATTCTCCATATGTTATTTATGGATTTGAGTTTAAGGGGATCGTAGGGCTCCGTAACTGGTAATGGATGAGAAAAGAATGAAGATTCCCAGTGCACCTGAGATCATTTTGCCTGTCCACTCTAGCTTTTGAGGGAAGAAAGAGAAAGTGGGAAAGAGGAATTGAATGGGACAATATGAGAAGAAAATAGAGAAGAGTCTTGGAGTTGAGAACCGAAAAGAAAGATAGGCGAGTTCTGGAGTGATTTATACAGGCTTACTTATTGGGAGTAAAGGAGAGATTATTTAAAAGTATATCATACATTTTCCTGTTCATTGTTCCTTTTTCTGTTTCTTAGGTCTCGAGTTTTTTTCCCCCCCAAAGGATTTAAGGCAGTTTAAAAATAAAAGGCATGTCTGCAGTAAAATTCAGTAAGTAGAAATAAAATAGCAAGATCCCTTCCTTCCTACCACAAACATACCCTCTTTCCATCCCCCCATCATTTGCACTGATTTCAACATGGAATAGCAGCATATACATAGTGTTCCCTCCACAACTGTTTCCAAGGTTTTTCAAAATATGTTATGCAATGTGTAGGATATGGTTTTGGTAAAAGAAATAAAATAAAATAAAATGAGAAAAAAAAAAACAGATAAAAGGAAACAAGCCAAATAAGGCAGTTTTTTCTCTATTCTTTGCCAAACAAATCTCTCCTAAAATAATGAATATTATGCTATAATACTTAATAAGATATTGGATACAAGGTATTTAGCAACCCATGAAATAACACCACTAGCCTAGAAAGCACTAATTTGAGTAAAATGTTGAGCATTAAACATTAAAGAGAACCAGGATTATATAAAACAAGGTCAGTGTCAGCCGTAACTTACTCTGGATGTGAGATCGAAATTGCTGGCTATCATAACAGTTTTGAAAAAACTGACAGTGGTCGTTTGAATTTTTGAAATGTTACGTTTATATCTCCTCATCTCTTCCTTAATCATAAATTCACCTTGTTACCTGTGGTGTTAGGGATGGCCATAAACATATCATAAATACTTAAAACTCTAGGCAATAGACATAGGTAAAAATACATTTATTTAAAAATATCTGTTTCAAATGGGAAAATAACCACTGCTCATATTATCAATATTTAAATTAACCTCTTTTTCACTAAATAATGACATCACATTAATTAAATTTCAAAAAAAGTTCAAGATTTATGTTACCAAAAATATTATTTTAAAATTTCTTGAATTATGCCTAAAAGAAGAATGTTATTTTTCAACCTGTTTCAGATATTTCCATAATAAGAAAATTGCATTCAATTCAAGTGCCATCTCCATGGGAGAATTTTAAATATTAATTATTCTATAAATGATTTGATCCATTAAAATATGGTACCATAAAGGGTTACTAAAGAACTAAAATTGTTTAATACCAATTGTCAAGGATTTCACTTGATTAATTCATTAGTTCATTCCATACTTAGGTGTAAATGTAAGAAGAAAAAATAGTTACTGAAGAAGAACTTATCTTTCTGGGGAAGAAAGCATATGTAAATATATACAAAATGCAATATAAAAATTACTATAAAAAGGATTAGGCAAAGGGTGTTCTCTAAGTTCTTTTCTTACATAGTAAAATAAGAATCAAGAAGAGATTTGGAAATTTCCCCCAAAGTGAAATATGGTATTTTTAATGAGTTCAGTTATTAGATATTTGGTGTTGTCCAAATACAGTGACCATTGGATAAATGTGGCCACTTAATCAAATAACATGAAATAAAACTTAAAATTAAATTCCTCAGTTGCATAAACCACGTTTCAAACATTTGATAGTCCATACTTATCAACTCAAAAATCTTATGAAAGTTTGTATTTACAGCTCCTAGGGCAATGGAAACAAAGGACAAAATAAATAAATGGAACTACATCAAAATAAAAAGCTTCTGTACAGTAAAAGAAACCATCAACAAAATAACAAGAGAGCCCATTGCATGGGAGAACATATTTGCCAATGTTATCACCCATAAGGGTTTAATCTTATAACTTTTACAGGGAAATCTTACAACTTAACAAAAGGAAGATAAACAATCCAATCAAAAATAGTCAAAGGATCTAAATAGACACTTTGCAAAAGAGGACATAAGGAAGGCCAAGAGACATATAAAAACATGCTCAAAGTCATTAATCATCTGAGAGATGCAAATCAAAATGACAATGAGGTACCATCTCACACCTGTCAGAATGGCTATCATCAACAAATGAACAAATGGCAAGTGCTGGCAAGGATGTGGAGAAAAAGTAACCCTCATGCACTGCTGGTGGGAATGCAGACTGGTGCAGCCACTGTGGAAAACAGTATGGAGTTTCCTCAAAAGACTAAAAATGGAACTCCCATCTGAGCCAGTGATCCCACTTTTAGGAATATATCCCAAGAAAACAGAAACACCAATCAGAAAGAATATATGCACCGCTATGCTCATAGCAGCACAATTTACAATAGCTAAGATTTGGAAACAGCCTAAATGCCCATCATAAGATCAGTGGGTTAAAAAACTGTGGTACATCTACACAAAGGAATTCCTACCATTTGCAACAGCATGGATGGAACTGGAGAGCATTAAGCTAAGTGAAATAAGCCAGTCAAAGTAAGATAAATATCACATGATCTCACTCATTTGTGGAATATAATGAACAACATAAACTGATGAACAAAAACAGAACCAGAGTTATTGAAGCATCAAATAAGACTGTTCAACCTATGAGGGAAGACGGGGGGTGAGGGAGTAAGAGATCAACCAAAGGACTTGTATGCATTCATATGAGCATAACCAACGGACACAGACAGCAGGGGGCGGGTGGTGAAGGAATGTGCTGGGGGGTGGGGGCGGCTGGGGAGAGGTCAATAGGGGGAAAAGGAGACTTATGTAGTACATTAAATAATAAAGAACTTAAAATAAAAATAGAATTGGTACAAACTATTAGAATTTCTTTACTGATAAGAGAAAGCCGCCACAGAAGAATAGTACGCATAAACATGTGACATAATCAGAAGCGCTTCTACTGATAGTCCTATGACAAACCATCTATGCATACAAGTAACTCATTTTTTATGGCAGAGCAGATGATTTTCCTGTCTTCCCTTGCTGGTCACCCTTCTAACCTTTATGCTTAAAAAATGATGGATTTATTTAGAGTCTAAAATGTAAGATAAAAACTATTGATTAAATTTAGTTTTACTTTTAAACCTTCAGTAATTTGCAAACTTTTCTCATCATCGTGCCAATTGTTTTAAATTTTTTCACATATTCTACATTTTAAGCATTTTTTAAAGTATGATAGCATCTGCTGTAACAAATCTATCATAAAACATGTTTAAAAATATGAAGATAAATGGAAATAGCAATAGGCAAGGCAGATTGATAACTATACTGAGAAAATAGAACATGATTATTTTCCTTAGAATGGCATTTGGCCTGGCCTTGCCTGATGGGCAAGGATAGAGGGAGCTAACTAGGTGTATAGTTGCCAGAGTGTCTTAATACAAGGATGACTCTGATTATTGGAATAAGAAAAATCCTCCCCTTTCTTTCCTTTCTTCTTCCTTCCTTCCTTCCTTCCTTCCTTCCTTCCTTCCTTCCTTCCTTCCTTCCTTCCTTCCTTCCTTCCTTCTGATGTGGAGAAAAATATAGGCAGTACCACACAGCTCCACAATAGCAGACCAGGACTAGAACATGGGACTTATAGCATAGAAAATAAAATATCATTATTTTTCTTAATGTAATTCAACATGAAAACAACTTTAATTTATGACAGTGAAGCTCTTGTATCTTAAGAGTTCATTTATATCACTACACTAATTAAGATTTCAGGAATAATTGAGTGGGTCAATGAAATAACTAATTCCAAAGTAAGGATTTATGGTACATCAGAAATGTCATATTTCACTAAAGTCTGTGGAGAAATTCAGGATCATAATTAAGGCAGTTACTTATAATGGGAAAAAATGTTTAGATAAGCAGTTTATGGTAGCAGTAGAGGATTAAAATACCAAAAACGTTCCATATTATCTTATTTTGTTACACTTGGTTTTGTGCATTAATTAGAAAATGTTCTGATCATTAATGATGATGTGTATTCTTTTTTTTTTCATGATGTGAAAATATGGATTGCTTTTAGCCAACTATGTTTATGATAGAAGTTAATCATATGCTCATAACTGAGGTTCATACCTCCCTTGGTGATAGTGATGCATAATTCAGCATAGTATCTAAAGTGGGAATAAATTGGGCCGAGATCCTAAACTTATAAAATGAGCACAACAATTTCCAAAGAGAACAATTACTCTTGCCTTTTGCAAGGACCCAATTAAGCCCCAGAATATTGGGAAGCATGGTGGTAAGAGGGCAGAGTGAGCATCTGAGCTCAAAATATGGCCCTTTTTCTGACATGTTATTTTTCATTCAGACAATTACCGCTTGAAGTAAAGGTGTCTATTTTAAAGTTGGGCTGGGCTACTATAGTACAAAGGACTTGTTATTCATAGTGAAGCAACTATTGGAGAGAACTATGAAATTCTAGAGTGACTTGAATTTAGAAGGTTAGAAGTAAAACAGTAAAATTCTAGGGTGATGACAACAAAAAAGTTGTCATCCTGTGCAGCAAGCCAGTAAGTGGTTAAAGGTTACAAGATGTCCTATTAAAAGAAATAGTGCTTTACATTGATGGTCTTCAGCCTTTGAAGGATGAAATTTTACCAAGAGAAAGAGTCTTTAAATAACCAATAGGTACAGCTACCTGCACTAGAGAGATACTATGGTGAGAGGCAACGGGAGGTGGCTCAAGGCTGAGCACCTCACTTGCTATGCAGGAGTGAGGATCCTGGAAATTATAAACTGGTGCAAAAGCAACACATCACGTTTAATCTCTGTTTGGTGGGGAGTCTGATGCACAAATGCCTACACCCTCTCCTTGCTAGAGATTGGGTGACACAGGGGCAAAGAAAAAAAAAGTGAGGCACAGGTCACTAGCATTGCTATGAGACCTACGAGAGCAAGATGCCCTAAAATAAGGAACTTCTGCCCAAAGTGCGAAACTGAGCTGTGTCATAACGAACCACAGGAAGAAAAATCTCATCCACATCCTCGTACATATTTCTTGACATTAGGATTCAATTTTTTAAAACATTTTAAATTGATTTTATTGAAGTGTATTTTTTTTTTGCATTTGACACTCATATTTTACAATTGATAAGCCTACATTAACACATCATTATCACCCAAAGTCCCTCTTTTACATCAGGGCTCACTCTTGCTGTTGTCCATTCTGTGCTTTTGGACAAATGTATAACAACATGTGTCCCCCATTAGAGTGTCACAGAGGGCAGTTTCACTGCCCTAAAAATCCTCTGTGCTCCTCCTATTCACCCCTGCTTCCTCTTATCCCCTGGAAACCATGGACCCTTACTGTCTCCATAGTTTTGCCTTTCTTAGAATGTCGTATAGTTGAAATCATACAGTATGTAGCCTTTTCTAATTGTCTTCTTTCACTGAATACCATGTGTTTAAGTTTCCTCCATGCCTTTTTATTGCTTGGTAGCTCATTACTTTTTAGCTCTGAATAATAATCTATTGCCTGAACATACCACAGTTTAATTAGCCACTCACCTACGGAAAGAAATCTTGGTTGTTTTAGATGGTTAGTTATTGGAAAATGATGTCATAAAACATAGGTAGATTTCCATATTTCCAATTGTGAATTAGAGTATGCTCTACCCATGCAGAAAATACATTGATAGTATAGCTTTTCTGAGCTTGTCTCAGAAAGGAAAATGTACCATGAATGCCAATATAAGTAATGTGCTAAGAGAAATGTTGATGAGACATCTCATCTGACATACTGTCCCCACCTGATTAAAAATGTGATTTTTTAATGAGAAAGATAAATTCCTTTACTGAGCTTTCATATCTGAAATAGAAAATTATGCTTTGAATCTTTGAAGGTAATTATATCTTCAAGAGGTTTACCTTGCTTGTTTATGGCTTTTATGTTTATTGTTTTACTCATTTCACAGATGGAATTCTATTCAAGGATGTTCTTAAAATGTTGCCTGTTTCAACTTTTATTCTAACTTCTTATCTTCTCATAAATCTTACGCTTTAAGGAAAAAGGACCAATGACAAAACCCCACAGGTGGTCCCCTGATGTTTATTTTGAAATATAACATGTTGCTATGATTCTAGTCACTAAATAAAAAACAGAATTGAAAACAACAACAACTCCTTAAGCTATGTCTCTAACTAAAAAAATTAAAATACTTTGTACAAACATGTATGGATTGTCAATAATTTAATGTTAGTGATCCGCCTTGTTCCTCCAACACATATAATATCATTTACTAACAGTGGCAGCCTGCTAGCTAAAGGCAAAGTGAAAGGTGCCCGCAAGAGAAGCCTTACTTCCAGATCCATTGTCATTGTCATGATCCTCCAATTCCTCATGTAAAGTCTCGCATTTCAAACTCAAAGCCATGGCTCAGTATGATACTATTTTAAGATGTTCCAAAACATTAAGTTATTTGCATTTGAGATAAAAGACTTATTAACTTCATGGTACCTGAAATATGACTTCAGAATTGTTAAAAATAATAATTTCTCTTAATTTCAACTATGTAACCAAGCATGGTTTGCTCACGAGTAACCTTGTGAATTTAAAGCTTATTTAATTAGAGAATTTCCTCCAGAGTCAAGGTAAAAATACTAACAGTATACATTGACCATTTTCTAATTTTAGCCTTATTAGGGATTAAAATATTTTGCTCAATCACACAAGTATACAAGGTCATTTCAGGTTGAAATGAGAGTTCTACTTATGTAGATATGGAATCGTGACTTACCCCTGTCTGTGTCATACAGGAAGACAAAACAGTTCCATTCATAGTGATCCAGCAGACTTAAGAGTGCTCCTCGCAAGGAAGGCCTCAGCTGCAACACAAACTGGCTCTCCCCCTCGGTAGGGAAACTTGGTGTGATGAGGGAGATGTGTAAGGCGCTGCAGAATGAGGTCAAGGTGTGTACTGACCTCTTATCATAGAGTCCAAAAATGGCAAATACTCCTCTAGAATACTGGGAACAGACTGAAACGAAAGAAAAAAAAAAGAATACAAACCATTAGTACACTCTAAAATTGTTAACTTCCACATCTACAGTTGATGAAATGAAAAAGAAATCTCTGAATTATTGGCATGTCAGGAATATAAGAAAAGGTTATAAGTGAAGTGTGCCATCAACTGTACAATCAATTAATGAATTTTTTTAAAATATATTTTATTGATTTTTTACAGAGAGGAAAGGGAGAGAGATAGAGAGTTAGAAACATCGATCAGCCGCCTCCTGCACATCTCCCACTGGGGATGTGCCCACAACCCAGGTACATGCCCTTGACCGGAATCGAACCTAGGACCCTTCAGTCCGCAGGCCGGCGCTCTATCCACTGAGCCAAACCGGTTTCGGCAATTAATGAATTCTTGAACTTGTATTCAAAACCCTGCATTGAGTGAGATAACTTGGAGCTATAAGCTTCCTTTCCCAAGAAGCTGATTTAAATTAAAGGGAAGTTTAACTAAAATGATGTAATCTATGGTATTCCAGGATAAGGCGGCAAATCCTAAGTGAGAGACTCTAAGTGTGAAAAAAATCTAAATTTTTCTCCATATGTTTCTCTTACATGTAAAAATATAATATCATACTTTGAAAATGTTTAAGTATATTTAGAGGAACATTTAAATAACCAGAGTGCCATCCGTTGTAAGCCATATGCTTATCTTGTCTAGTTTGAATTGGACTGCATTTGATACTCAGCCTAAATTATTATTATTTTTTTTGCAGTGGCAGTTTCATTTTTTATCACAACCTTAGAGTTCTCTTGAATCTTGCTTGAAAATAAAAAATTATGCAGTCTGGAAAGTCATTGTTGGGATATGCAAGATGCTTAGCAGAATTGTGGCAACTTGTGCAGCCTGTAGGTAGGCCACATGCAAAGACAGTTAATTCCACACCCAGAAGAACACTGTTCTCCTGAAAGAAGAGAACCCGAGGTAAGCAGGTGCCCAGGCTCACCTTGCCTTTCTTTCCATCCCCCGAGTTGTTGCAAAGACAATGGGGCGAATTTATAAAGAGAAGAAAATTGTCCTCGAGATTCTTGCCCCATCATATTTGATCACCTTATTGACATGACTGATCTCTAGTTCAAACTTGGGTGACTTTTTCTAGTTTATATTATAAAGGATACAAACCTACATTAGGGATACTCTTTCCCCATCTATAATAATAAAAGCATAATATGCTAATTAGACCAACATCCTTCCAGACATCCTTCCTTCCAGACAAAGCCGCAGTGGGTTGGGGCCATGGTGGTGGCAGCGGGCAGGGGCCAGGGCCAAGGTCCTTGCACGAATTTTGTGCATTCGGCCTCTAGTTTATAAATAAATTGAGACTTCTTGAATTTCAAATTCTTCTAGTTTATCACATGGCTAGAGGTCTTATTTCTCCTTGGCTTATTTAGCTAGTTAAAAAAGTTGTTAGCTTTATAAAATCTTTCTGTTTTCTGATTTTGGTTACTGATTGTAATTGCTAAGCTCATTAAGAAACCCAGAGTATGGATAGTCTAGATGTATTTATCTTAGCAGTAGTTCATAGTGATACAAAGAAATTAGATTTTGCTTTGTTAAAGTAATAATAGGCTCTTAGAAAAACTAATTTGCCTACTAACATTTATATCCATATTCCACAATATCTGGGTTTTTGGAAATTATGAAGCATAATTAAATAAGATAAGTTAATAAAACATGGAGGTGTTTCTTTTGTTCTTGTTTATTGTATCTCTTGAATAAGCAATGTAATTGTACATAAGAAGGTAGCCATTACAGCAAGTGAACGCTGTTGGTCTTCTTTAGGTGATGTGCTCTGAGAGATACTGTGTATGTTGTAGGCTCACCCAGGAACTAGGATTTGATCACCTGAATAGATTGACCAACCTGGAAAGTTAGTCCTGGCACAATGACTGACTGTCATTTTCTTGCAAGATATAAAAAACATTATTTTGTAACATTTTGGGTTTCAACTGAATTTACTTTTATACCTTAAATGACCTGATTAAATCAAGCTGCTGGATCAGACCTTAACCTTGTGAATGTTACATCAAGACTTTGGATGTATTTCTGTGAGTGCTGCACATTTAGCATAACCTGGAGGTACTCCTTTGTGTTGTCATATTTTTTTCTGTTCTCTTGATTTTTCATGGAAATTGAGGGTTCGCTTTCAATCTTTACATTGCAAATAATCTACTTCAATTAATTTTTATTTTACTTTACTGAAAAAAAATAAAGTTGAAGAGCTTTAAGAAATCATATCTAAGATGCTGACTTTCTATTTGGTGCTAAAATTACACACAGATTTTATTACATTTTCAAGAAAATGTAAACATGCAGGATTTACAAGTCATATACTTTAAGTTATTCATGCATATAATGAGCAGTTGCATAATCCCTTCTGTTTTGGGACTTACTTTTGTCAAATATTGGTTTCCAAACACTGAGTTTTTAGGAACTCCACAAATTCTCTAGGGGGACTTGCATAGCTTTGCATGAGAACCTTTGGTGAGAAGGGGGTGGGTGGGCAAGCCTGGACCCCTTCCGATTTTATGTATTTCAAATATTGAGCGAACATAAATTTTTATGTCCAAGAAATATTACACTTCAGAAAAAAGGTCAGAAACAATGTATCCTGCACAAAACCCCTCTACTGTTTGTTCCTACTATACTGTTTTCAGACTTCATTATGACTTTCCACTAGTTTGGTGCTCGCTGTACTATTTAACTTATTTTAATTTATTGTGTTTGATACTGACCAAACTTAATGTTTTTGATATTTAAACATCTTCTATCTACTTTCATTCATAAGCATCATCATAAATATGTATCTCTTCTCCTTTTCATAGCCATCTGTTATTTTGCCTTTAATAAACTAATTTTGAAACTGTACTAAATATTAGATTAATAACTTTGCTTCTGGCTGCATTATGTCACTCAACTTTTCTTTTCACTTTGCAAATGTCCAGAAATGTTAATAATATTCTATTCAACTTTTTCTTGGGCTATTTTACCTAGATTATATGCATGGCATATGAGGATTATTGGGTTTCCTATGTGTGTGAATGCATTGTCAGTCAAATGCTCAAAGTTATTATCTCAGTGTGCTATCCTGGAAACTATTTTATTTAGTCCAATAGATTAAATTTTAAAATATAATTATTTCCATATTTAGTATTACCATCTAGCTTTGCAAACACTCAAGTCAAAATTTACTTAGTTATGTCTGATGACATCTATTGATGTTTGTCATACAAATAATTATGCAAACAATGGAACTTAAACTATATATGCATACATCAATTAATTAGAGTAAGCTAAACTGAATATCATTGTGTTCAGAATACATAAAAGGGAACAAACTGAATCTTATATAGATGGCTAAATAAAATAAACAAGGGAACACTGAGTCACTAAATAGTTGCAATCCTATTAGGTAGATACATGTTTTGAGATATAAACACTAACCAAGTTTCATTGCATATTCTGTATTCTGCTTTACTAATGAAATCACTTGGGTCCTGCATTATGTAACTAAACATATACTATAAACACATGGTCATAATCCATTCATCTTTACTTGATGGTGTCAATGAATTAACTATGTCTTCTCATCAAGTAGTCACCCAGTTTCATCCCAGAGTCTACATTCCAGATGCCAAACCAGTGAAATTGTTATGCAGTTTGTGACAGTTTATCACCCCATGTCACATACAAATCGAATGGCAGTGTCTTAGCTCAGCGTCTCAAGTTGTGAGCATTAGAGCAAGGAGCTGAGTCTGACATGGCCACCAAAGCAGGAAAGGAAGGACGCAGGCCACTGCTTCACCCTGTGCCCTTTCCTTTCTCCTGTATCTTCAATTTTCCTCTTGCCTAAATGCATTCCCAAAATGCTTTCAAACAAGCTGAACTCCTTCTTATTTTATGAAACACAGAACTTTCCCGACCCTATGCTGCCTACCTCTTTTTACCCCTTCCCAGTCACTAAAGGAGTTTTTCACTTACACTGTTTCAAATTCATCTGGCTGCTCTACTTCCCAGCCACCAAAACCACTCCATCAATTTTGCTAATGACCAAGTGCAACCTAAATCTTACAGTTTAGCTCCTGTCTTACTGGAATCCTTTGCTGTCTTTGACACTTTGGACACTTCTCTCAGATGCTTCCTTCCCTTGCTTTCTTAACACCAGGCTCTCGTCTTCATTCACTCTCTCTAGATATTTCTTAGTGTCTTTGAATATTCTTTCCCTCTGCTCCTTTAAAAGTGGTAAGCCTTAAAACTTTCCCTCTTTACTTTAAACGCAATTCCACTGAAAATGGCCATCCCTGGGGCTTTAATTACCGCCTATGTAATCATGATCCCCCAAACTGTACCATTTACTTAAATCTTTCTCTTGAACTCCAGATCTATGTATCTAAGTTCATCACTTCCAACCCACTGTGAATTTTAGTATAGCTGTATTTTCTCTCTCTCACACTGTATTCCAGAACTTTGATACTTTCCTATTCAGAGCTGGAGTCTGATCTTCCAACGTGAACCCGGGCTGGCTTCAGTGATTGCCTCAGCGATTAAAGTGTGACAGAAGTGACTCTATGTGACTTCTGAGGCTATGGCTGCCTCTCTGTTGAGACAGATTTTTTTTTTTACCCAGCTACCATGCTGTGAGGAAGACCATGTGACGTGAAGAGGCCCACATAGAAAGGAACCAATATTCCTATCCCTCAGCATCAGCTAAGCTCCAGGTTGACAGTCAAATGAACTAATTATCCTATCTAATAAAAGAGAAAGATGGTAATTGGCGTACGACCGCTACCCTTCCCATTGGCTAATCAGGGAGATATGCAAATTAACTGCCAGCAAAGATGGCGGCTGGCAGCCAGGCAGCTGATGTGAACAGGGAGGCTTGCTTGCTTCAGTGACGGAGGGAGGACTCCAACGTTCCCCCCTGACTTACCAGCCTCTCAGCTGCAACTCTAAGCAACTATGTTGCAAATATAGAAGCAAAAAATCCCCAGAAACCTGCTTTACTCAGCTGGGCTTCAGCCAGCCAGACCGCAACATTGTATCAAATACAGACGGTAAACAAAGGCCAGAAACCTGTTTTCAGCAGCCGAGGCCTCAGAGCTAAAGCTGGCCCAGAATAAAAAGAAAAAAAAAGAAAAAAAAGGAGCGGTTGGGAGCTTCAGTCACCCGTCAGCCTGAAAACGGCCCTCAGCCCCTCAGCCAGACTGGCCAGGCACCCCAGTGGGGACTCCCACCCTGATCCAGGACACCCTTCTGGGCAAACCAGCCGGTCCCCACCCGTGCACCAGGCCTCTACCCTATATAGTAAAAGGGTAATATGCCTCCCGGCACCGGGATCAGCGTGACAGGGTCAGCGCCCAAACCCCCTGATCGCCCTGCGGCTCTGTGTGTGACAGGGTACAGTGCCCTAACCCCCTGATTGGCCCTGCTCTGTGTGTGACAGGGTGCAGCGCCCAAACCCCCTGATCGGCCCTGCTCTGTGGATGATAGAGGGCGGTGCCCCAAGCCCCCACCCCCTATGGGCCCTGCTCTGTGTGTGACGGGGTAGAGCCATAACCTCCCCATAGGCCCTGCCCTGAGTGTGAGAGTGGCGGTGCCCCAACCCCCTGATCGGCCCTGCTCTGTGGGTGATAGAGGGTGGCACCCCAACCCCCTGATCCGCCCTGCTCTGTGCGTGACAGGGGGTGGCGCCACAACTTCCCCATCAACCCTGCCTTGAGTGTGACAGGGGGCGGTGCCCCAGCCCCCCAATCGGCCCTACCCTGAGCGTGACTGAGGGTGGCATCGCAACCTCCAGGTCCACCCTGCTCTGTGCATGTCAGGGGGCGGCGCCCCAACTCCCCAATCAACCCTGCTCTGAGCCCGACCAGGGGCTGCACCTAGGGATTGGGCCTGCCCTCTGCCACCCAGGAGCAGGCCTAAGCCAGCAGGTTGTTATCTCCCGAGGGGTCCCAGACTGCGAGAGGGCACAGGCCGGGCTGAGGGGACCCCCTCCCCCCCGAGTGCACAAATTTTTGTGCACCGGGCCTCTAGTTATATAATAAAAGGCTAATAGGCAAATTGTCCCCTTGACCAGGAGTTCGACAAGGGGGTAGGGCTGGCCTGCCAACCACCCCCGGCTCCTCCTCCTAGCTGGCCCTGTCCCCGACTGCCCCCCCACCCGGATTGGGGTGGGCCGGCCGAACCCCACCATGCACAGACTTGTGCACTGGGCCTCTAGTAGCAATAAATTTTCAGGATGATCTTTGTATCCAGTACTTAGGGGTATGCCTATGCATGGTAAGCTTTCAATAAGTATTTTATAGATACACTTTTAAGGAATGTTGCTTCATTTTTGTGCCACTGTTTATTTTTTAAAAATTCTTAATATTGAATATTTGAATTGTTGTCTTGTTTTTCTTTTTTCTTTTTTTTAAAAATATATTTTATTGATTTTTTACAGAGAGGAAGGGAGAGAGATAGAGAGTTAGAAACATCGATGAGAGAGAAACATCGATCAGCTGCCTCCTGCACATCTCCTACTGGGGATATGCCCGCAACCCAGGTACATGCCCTTGACCAGAATCGAACCAGGGACCTTTCAGTCCGCAGGCCGACACTCTATCCACTGAGCCAAACCGGTTTCGGCAATTCTTTTTTATTTTTTGCTATTATATCTAAAGCTTTCATGACAACCATCTCTGATTATTCATTAAGGTAAGCTGCTAGAAGTGAAATTATAAAGTAAAGTATATGAATCTTTTTTTAAAAATATCTTTTTGAAGGGTTTTGGTAAATATTACTAAATTTATTCCACAATTATGTACTAATTTATATCTCTCAATAATATTTATTGGGCTAAATAAGTTTTTAAAATTCTTCTTTTCTCTACTGTTTTGAAAGTTATATTTATTATGTTGAGTCTTCAATTTATTATCGTTGCCCTTAATTTTTATATATTTATTTGTTATACATTTATAATTTTTCCATATTGATTGAGATACGATTGACCTATAACATTGTGTAAGTTTAAGGTATACAAAATGATGACTTGATGCATATATTGTGAAATGATTCCAACAATAAGGTTAGTTAGTACATTTATCACCTCACATAATTACCATTTTTTGTTGTGGTGATGAGAATATTTAAGATTTACACTCTGAGCAACTTTCAAGTATGTAATATAGTAAGGACTGTTGGGGTTTTCAGCAGTGAAACCTACTGGGGCTCTCTGACAATCAAGCTACTGGAAACCAAGGTCACTCCCATGCATGACTGATACTATAAACCAGTAGTTCCCAACCCTTTTTTTGGCCATGTCTCACCTAAGCATCTCTAAAATCCTGATGCCCCCTCCTCCCCCAGTGACATATAATTCTTATTATTCAAAAAGTGAACTCTTATTCACCTGGAGGAAGCTTAAAAGGCCATTAACTTGGTCTCAACAAGCTTCCAAAGAAAATGGCACCCATGAAATAGAAAAATAAAAGAATGCAAGGATAGTTGAAGTACTGAGGAAGAAATCACCAAGAAATTGTTAAAAAATAGTAATAGTATGAAGTGATATGCAAAAATAGCAAATAAAGTTTCAAAACATATAATAGACAACTGAAATGCATAAATATGCCACTATATACGTATATACTGTATCTGAGGCCCCTACAGCCATAAGAAATGTAAAAAAAAATCACTATTAATAACTCATTCTGGAATTGCCCTCCTTAAAAATCAAATTGCCCCCCTGTGGGGCGTGTACCCCACGTTGGCAACCACCGCTATAGACCCTTTCCTTCTGACTTGTTCCTGGAGGTCTCTAGATGCCTCAGCTTTGCTGGTCTCTGGTGGGGTGAAACTGAAAGGGGCCCTTCAAGTGGTTCCTGACAAGGCTGGGGAAGCTGGTCACTCACCCTGCTCTCCTTTTCCAAGACAAGAGAACTGTGCTGGGCTAAGGGTTCCCTCTTGGCACTGAACAGTGCTGGCCTGGGATATCGGATAATGCAGGCAAAATGGAACTTTCCCTCCTACCCTCTTTGTCGGGTTATTCTCAGTTTGCTGCTTTTTGTTTTTTTCCTCTATGTGTTCCTGAAACTTTGTTAGGAAACTCCTGAGTTCTCCCACAGCTATTTTGTGTGTGAATAACTGTCTAACTGCTGTTCATTGTGGAAGGACATAAGGGTGCATCTCGTATCCCCCATCTTAGTCATAATATTCTAAATTTAATAAATTATCTCCACACTCCATCAGAATAATTCAAGGACATTTAAGCATTTTAACTGCAGAAAATGCCCTCCATACTATTACTGTCCAATATTGTAGTTCATATGGGTTTAGTAATTTTAAAATATAGCCTCTATTGGATATTTTCATTGTCTGAAATCCTTGATAATCTAACACTCCTTTGTGTATGTTGCAATTCTTGCTCAAGGTGGATTATCAACATATTTGTTTTATAATTTTGAATTGTGAGCACATTTTAGCAAAGTCTACCTGTGAGAATTTAGAGAAACCTGTTTTGGAGAAACACTTCTCCAAAGGGATTTTGCATTTATTCTGCCAAGCACCCCAATGAGTTTGTATGTGGGGGGGGGGAGAGAGAGAGAGAGAGAGAGAGAGAGAGAGAGAGAGAGAGAGAGAGAGAGAGGCTCCTAGAAAATGCAGAGTGTATATAGATTTGTACAGAAAAGTCAAAAGAGAGTGGACAATTATGGAATGAGCTACCCTGCACACATCTGTACATCTCATTCAAGGCCAACTTTATATCTGTCCTTTTTTTTTTAATATATTTTATTGATTTTTCACAGAGAGGAAGGGAGAAAGAGAGTCAGAAACATCGATGGGAGAGAAACACCGATCAGCCGCCTCCTGCACATCTCCCACTGGGGATGTGCCCGCAACCCAGGTACATGCCCTTGACCGGAATCGAACCCGGGACCCCTCAGTCCGCAGGCCGACGCTCTATCCAGTGAGCCAAACTGGTTTCGGCAATATATCTGTCCTTGACCCCATTCATTATCTCTTTCTGAGGGGACTTCCTTAGTTAGTATGCCTTCTCTCCCTCTTTACTGGCTACATTCCCTCAACTTGTTAACATACTCAAATTTCTCCAATCCCTTCCCAATTTAATATTATGTCAATAATAAAAACCACATTTTATTGGTATCTAATCTTGTTCCCTGATGTATTTTCAGGCTCTAAAATTGGCATAAGAAAAATGCTCAATTAGCATTCATTCAGTGAATGAAATCATAGTTTCTTGTAAAATAAATTAGAAGAGACTGGGAGAGTGTGGAATGACTGGCTGAAAGCTGCAAAATTCTGCTTTTGGTTGCTGAGTTTACTCTGGCAGTTAAAAGTTTTCATTTCTTCCTAGCGTCTAGGCAATTCCTTTTGGTCTCTACATGTATTCTCCCTCCCCTTTCAACCATGCACAAACTGCCCATTAGCTTTTAATTAACGCCTAGTTTCTGAAAACTGACAGCTATCAGTACATATAAATTTAATGATTCCTTATAAGGAAATAAAATGTAATTATAACTATCTATTAATATGTTAACAATTTAAAATTCAGGTAATGAGACAACTGTCTTCTTTAGAAGTGACAAGAACGTATAATTTCTGTTGTTATCAGGGTGATGTTATATTGTCATTTTTATACATTTAATTTTCACAGAATATGATGAAACTATGAGTTTATCCAGCAGCATAGAGTTTGCAACTACATGTGAAATACTAATTCAGTCTTCCAGCCTTTGCCCAACCTCCCACTGCACAGGCTCTCACTGCACAGCCTTCCACAGCACAGCCTTCCACAGCACATCCTCCCACTGCACAGCCTCCCACAGCACAGCCTCCCACTGCACAGCCTCCCACTGCACAGGCTCTCACTGCACAGCCTTCCACAGCACAGCCTTCCACAGCACATCCTCCCACTGCACAGCCTCCCACAGCACAGCCTCCCACTGCACAGCCTCCCACTGCACAGCCTCCCACTGCACAGCCTTCCACAGCACAGCCTTCCACAGCACATCCTCCCACTGCACAGCCTCCCACTGCACAGCCTCCCACTGCACAGCCTCCCACTGCACAGCCTTCCACAGCACATCCTCCCACTGCACAGCCTTCCACAGCACAGCCTCCCACTGCACAGCCTTCCACAGCACATCCTCCCACTGCACAGCCTTCCACAGCACATCCTCCCACCGCACAGCCTCCCACTGCACAGCCTCCCACCGCACAGCCTCCCACTGCACAGCCTCCCACCGCACAGCCTCCCACTGAACAGCCTTCCACAGCACATCCACCCACTGCACAGGCTTCCACAGCACATCCTCCCACTGCACAGCCTTTCACAGCACAGCCTCCCACAGCACAGCCTTCCACTGCACATCCTCAAACTGCACAGGCTCTCACTGCACAGCCTTCCACAGCACAGCCTTCCACAGCACATCCTCCGACTGCACAGCCTCCCACAGCACAGCCTCCCACTGCACAGCCTCCCACTGCACAGCTTTTCACTGCACAGCCTCCCACCGCACATCCTCCCACTGCACAGCCTTCCACAGCACATCCTCCCATTGCACAGCCTTCCACTGCACAGGCTCTCACTGCGCAGCCTTCCACAGCACAGCCTTCCACAGCACATCCTCCCACTGCACAGCCTCCCACTGCACAGGCTCTCACTCCACAGCCTCCCACTGCACAGGCTCTCACTGCACAGCCTTCCACAGCACAGCCTTCCACAGCACATCCTCCGACTGCACAGCCTCCCACAGCACAGCCTCCCACTGCACAGCCTCCCACTGCACAGCCTTCCACTGCACAGCCTCCCACTGCACAGGCTCTCACTGCACAGCCTTCCACAGCACAGCCTTCCACAGCACATCCTCCGACTGCACAGCCTCCCACAGCACAGCCTCCCACAGCACAGCCTCCCACTGCACAGCCTCCCACTGCATAGCCTTCCACTGCACAGCCTCCCACTGCACAGCCTTCCACAGCACAGCCTTCCACAGCACATCCTCCCACTGCACAGCCTCCCACAGCACAGCCTCCCACTGCACAGCCTCCCACTGCACAGCCTCCCACCACACAGCTTTCCACAGCACATCCTCCCACTGCACAGCCTTCCACAGCACATCCTCCCACTGCACAGCCTCCCACTGCACAGCCTCCCACTGCACAGGCTCTCACTCCACAGCCTCCCACCGCACAGCCTCCCACCGCACAGCCTCCCACTGCACAGCCTCCCACTGCACAGCCTCCCACTGCGCAGCTTTTCACTGCACAGCCTTCCAGAGCACAGCCTTCCACTGCACAGCCTTCCACTGCACAGCCTCCCACTGCACAGCCTTCCACAGCACAGCTTTTCACTGCACAGCCTTCCAGAGCACAGCATAGCACAGCCGCCTACCACACAGCCTCCCACTGCACAGTCTCCCGCCACACAGCCTCCAGCTGCACAACCCCTGGTTCTGTATTTACCTAATTTCTACCTGTTAATTTTCAGAATCTTGCCATATATATTTCTTCTAAAAGAAATATTCTCACCCCTCTGGATTTTAAAATGATTTTTCTGAATACACTAGCAGTTTATTGGAAATCTTTACAAAGTCAGTAAGTATTAGTTTATCATCTTCCTTCTTTCTCTGATTGTTTGATGTTAAAATGATAAGCTCCTCATATTTAGATCTGACAAGGCTCAATCAGATGGTGGATAGATCATGCTGAGTCCGGAATGCATTGATTTATGACCTTAAGGTGTTATCATAGGTTCTTAATATGTAAAAGTTAATTTTCTTAGACTTCTACAGGGTGGTTAGCTATAGTACATAAAGTCCCTGAAGCTAATCACCATAAATGACAAGTTGAAATGCAAATTACGTACAAATATTTCACCTTAGTTATGTCACAAATAAGTACTCTTGCTTTCTCAGCTGTCTTCTCTGAAGAAGCTCTGGACAATGCCCGTGCAGACCACAGGGAGCTATAATTGCGGGCTGCACTTGCACAGCCCTGCACATGCTTCGCTTCTGTTTTATGACATCTCAGCTCGAGAGCACATTGCAATTCTCAATTAAACTAATTGAGAGCTCAGTAAAAAATATACAGGCTTGTTTGCACATTTCTTTCCGGAGTCAGGCCGTCATAATGGAAACACATGGCTCATTTTGCTTCCAAGGCTGAAAAAGGAATAAGCAGAGGGCTATTTTCAATACACAGCACAATGAGCAAAATGCCTTTCAATGTAAAGTTGGCTTCCCTGGCAGGCGTTTGGGGGCTGCAAAGATCGGATCCTTCTTTTATAAAGAATGCTAATCTATAAACATAAGGACTCCAACAAGTGAGCCTTTTACAGTGGCCCCACCCCATAACAGAGAAACAGAATTTCCGGAGGATGAGGCTAAGAAATCAGGATTTTAAAAAGATTCCCAGGTGATTCTAATGTGCAGCCAAGGTTGAGAACCACTGCTTTAGAAGGATGGAAGGTGAGAGGAGAAGAAACCAATTCTAAAGAGCACCTAAATAATAACAAGTGAGTGTTGCTTCTTTACCTGTCAATGCCAATCATGAAGGGCAGCGTAGAGGGAGAGGCACCAAGGGACTACTGTTTAGCACCCAAGGACTGGAATATAGTTTTATCTTTGTGGCCTTAATGGAAACATTCAACTCATCATCTATATTTTATATACTATATAACTGCATTGCATAATTGCAGTAGGATTCTTTTTATGCTAGAGAAACACATTTTCAAGGATCTAAATCTGTTGAAAGCTTTTCTTCATTAAAGTAGACACAGCTGTCTTTCTGAAAAGCACTTAAATACATCGTGAAAGTGGATAACATCAATTAAAAATGGAATGGAATAATATTTGGCAGCTATCTGGGAGAGTTTTAAAACAACGGTTCTCATGAATATTAGGCTTCCTGAATAACTGAAGTGCCATCATTTATTTTGGATCTAGAATCTGTGACATTTGTTTAATGTCTGTCAGTACTACCAGACGTGTCTGAGACAGCAAGGACTCTGATTGCTTTAATCATCAAATTTTTCCAGCATCCAGCATAATGCTTGGCACAGAGTTGATAGTCAATACATATATTTTTTTAAATTTTACATATTGATTTGAGAGAGAGAGAGGAAGAGAGAGAGAGATAGGAAGTTGATTTTTGCTCCACTTGTTTATGCATTCATTGATTGCTTCTTCTATGTGCCCTGACTGGAGATTGAACCTCAAACTGTGGCAAATTAGGAGGATGCCCTAACCAACTGAGCTACCTGGCCAGGGCTCAACAAATATTTTTTAAATGAATAACCGAGTGAATGGAGGCAAAGAGGATGTCATGCATGAAAGGTATTTGAGATTCGTTAAGATATTTGGCCTAACTAATCTTTTGAATAAAATGTGCAGCCATTTGAAGCAAATCTAACATGTAAAATTGTGTTTTTACAAAATACAATAATGCCTCATTATATTTAATATGATACAATTTTACCAAAGTTAATTTACGTGCTACTTGTTTGGAATTCACAATGTACACACTTTTAATGGGATAGTCTGCTCAGTGCTATAGGCTAAGGATTACACATGCTCCAATTAGGCTTCCTGAATAACGGAAGTGCTATTCACATATAACTCAGACAAATATAAGGATAAACACACATATAATCCAGACGAATAAGATTGCAGTATCCAGCGTTTCGTGTGTGTGTGTATAATTGTGTCCTCTAAAACACACTGCACAAAATCCTGACAGAGAATTTACAGATAACCTTGACTAGATGGAAATACTAAACATTTGCATAACTTCTCCACACATAGAAAAAGATACTAGAATATTTTTTCCCCATTCTAAAATATAATATTAGAGCCAGTAGCCAGGATGAGGGAGCCATTATGATGGCCTGACTCTAGGAAAGGGGAAGGGAAGAAAACAACAAGTACTAAATACCTACTATGTGTCAGGCTCTCTAACAGTCATTTTATTTTTATTATCTTGTTCCAACAGCCCTACAAGGTAGGTATTATTCTCCTTTTTCTTTTTCTTTAAAAAGAAAAACAAAATTTGGTGAAGTTATATAACCTCTACAAGTTGATACATTTAAGTGGGGAAAGAGCAATTTTTAACCCAACATGATTCTAAAGGTCATGCTCATTCTATTCTACCACTTGAAAAGAAAGTCACTGGCTGAGCACTTCTAAACCCTGCTCTGTTGAAGGGATATTGGCCATTACACCCTTATTGCTATTGGAGGAGGCACTATAAGAATACTTACACTTCATGGCAACAGAAGTAGTTCTTACAGGATTATGAACTATGGGTTTCTTATTTAAAAAGCCGCTTCTTAAAGCAAACCAAGTTTTAGCTCTCAATTTAGAAAGGATAAACACAGACAAATAAGCCTGCAGTATCTAGCGTTTCAAGTGTGTGTATGTGCATGTGTGTGTGTGTGTGCATGTGTGTGTGTGTAATTGTGTCCTCTAAAACATCCTGCACAAAATCCTGATAGAGAATTTACAGGTAACCATGAATAGATGGAAATATTAAAAATTTGCATAGTTTCTCCATACATACAGATAGTAAAAGATTTTTTCCATTCTAAATTATAATATTAGAACCAGTAGCCAGATGTTACTAAAATAGAGGATTTAATTGTGTGCTGTGTTATATTATTTTCTCTAGATTCAAATTTGAAGAACAATTGTCAAACATCTGGACTGTACACTAGGATGGAAAATACAAAGTAGAAATGATGAGCCACTCTAGTTACTTTGTCAAAGTTATAATTTTAAGGTTTTTGAGTTCTCAGAATCATTACCAGACTTTTACGAGTTAAATAAACTCTGACTTATAAAGCCTTTTACTTTTTTCTCTCAATTATTAGGATATTATAGAACAGAATGATGTCTAATAAAAATGCTATTTCATTCCCTATGATATTAAACCATGATTCATTTTTTCAAAGAATACTATTAATAATTTGCTCTGACTACATCTGTGTGTGCATCTGAGTGTGATGAAAATAGAAAATGCTTTTCAGTTTTGAGAAATTATAATAGAATATGCCTTGGTCTAGTAATCACTATAATCATAATCCTTTAAAAGCATTAAACTTGAAGTATATATTTCCTTGCTTTTACACTAAAATAGCATTTTTCCTAATAACTTTTTTAGAATAGTTAAAAACCCTTAATGACCAAAAAAATCAGACTTTTATATTAAAACATAATCTTTTGAAAAAAATTGAAATTTATGTGTATCTGTTACTTAACAATTAAAATGACATTTATTCATTCTATCCAAAGAAAAAGAAATTATTCAATATAAATTTTCATTGTGTGTGTGTGTATATATATATATATATATATATATATATATAGTAATTTATGTCACATGTTGAAGAGATTAACAGATGTGTATTATACTATATATTATACTGTGAGATTCTAAAATTTTTCTAAATAACTTAATTATTTGGCATGCTTTGAAAAAATAGATTTCAGAAATCATATAGTAACACTGATTCACTTTTTTGAATAATCTGAACATTTCAAATATAACTGTTTTCTAACATATCCAACTTTTTAAAAGAATGGTCTAGAATTAATGAGTCTTCTTTCAATATGACTCTGCAGCCTCCTGACCATTAACTTCCACTAAATGAAACCTGTGAAATCCAGCCATAGAAGGGCTAGGCAGAGTATGTGAATGGGTGACACAGGCCAAGGGAAAGACTGCGATATGGGCAAGGAACTTGAGAGTACTTGCCCACCAAAAAGGGCTAGCCACTCGCATGTCTAGGTGATTGCTCCCAACAGGGAGTAATAATAGCCCAATGGCGTTGGGAATCCTGAATTTTTGAGACTCTTTAAGTATGAATATTTGTGAATATTCTGCTCATTTTTAAATGCTCTGCACCAATTAAAACATGGTTTATTTTAGAATGAGTGAGGACAAATTTTATTTGTAGGCATCATATTGCTTAGAATTGGGAGTTTTCTGAAACTATTGCTGCTGTCTGTTCATTTAGGTTTGATGCTATATTGCCAAATTAAATTTTCAGTCTTCAATTTGAGCTGTTTATTGTCAGTACTGAAAAGTATGTATAAATATTTAAGTGTGCATCTTTTTTGTGCCAAGGAGATAATATCTTTTCTGGATTATGAGTTGTGTGGCTCAAAGAGACCTTAGAGATCATGTAGATGGACCATGTCCTGAACAAAGGAGGACAGTGAATCCCTAAGGTATAAAGTTACTTGCCTAAGGCCATTAGACATGAACAAAGTAAAGCAGACATCCTTAGCTTAGCCAAAAATTAGAGATTACAAAGTCCATTCAAATGAGGGGAACAATAGCAAAATCCAACTTATAAAGTCATATATATGTAAAACTTATAGAGTGTATTATTTGTTACTGGTAGAGCAGGGAGGAGATCTGTGAGCAAGGAAGGTGTACACTATTCTGTGTCCTGGTATTATGTAAATTATATTTCATGAAATTGTTGAGCTCAGAGAGCATAACAAATACTTCTGTAGATTTTCATTATGAATCTAAGCACATTTTAAAAAATCATCACCTGAGGATATCCTTACTGATTTAAGACAGAGAAAGGGAGATGAGAGAGAGAGAAAAAACATCAATGTGAGAGTGAAACATCAATAGTGTGCCTTCCATATGTGCCCTGACAGAGAATTGGCATATGATAGATAGGACACTCCAACCAACTGAGCCACATCGGCCAGGGTGTTCTAAGCACATTTTAATTACTCATATTAAATCAGTATTGCTTTATGCTATATAAAGTGTTCTTCTTCTGCTGCTGCTGAAGACAAATGAGTTGCTTATTTCTTCTATTCACTTATAGGCAGACAGACCTATAAGCCATGCTCTACTATATAGAGTCTTTAGGCAGATTTTTGTTTTTACACTTCTCTTCTCTTCTCTTCTCTTCTCTTCTCTTCTCTTCTCTTCTCTTCTCTTCTCTTCTCTTCTCTTCTTTTCTTTCTCTCTCTCTCTCTCTCTCTCTCTCTCTCTCTCTCTCTCTCTCTCTCTCTACCTCTCTCTCTCTCATCTTAATGCTCACAGATGCCATGGGGTGAAGTTTATAGGATTTCATCTAAAAGCTAATTATTTTAAATAATATTTTGTGTTTAAAATAGCTATATATCAATTCCCCATATAATTTCTGATTTGCATATTATGTTAAGGTTACTCTTTTAGAGACTGAGACAATAAAAATAGGTAAATAAGTTAATATATTCATTAATTTTGATAATATGCAAAACTAGAACTTTAAGAGTATTTAATTTCATTGGGACATTCAAGTAATATTGAGCATCTACTCTGAGTTAGGTCAATGTTCTAGATATTGGGGGACACAAAATTAAGATTTCATATGTGATTCCTACTATTATATTGAAAAAAAATGGCAACAAGTTGTGGGGAGCTGATATAGGGTTAAGCCTCAGACTGACCTGTTGGCAAAGTCACAAACAGGTCTTCCGAGTCTTAAACAACCCAATCATAGAGGTGGCCGCTGATTTACACGCCCTATCATTTAAAAAATAAAAAAGGGGGAATTTGCCAGAAGCGGGTCCATCCTTGCTGCTTGACACAGTCGCTGCAGGGAAGAAACATCTGCACAGCATATGTTTCAAGGGACCTGGGGTATATGGCATACTGTTCTTAATATGTTTGCTTCCCTTCTTAGCACTATGTGTTTTAACCAAGGTCACCTCTCCGAGAAAGGTTGTTTCCCCAGGTGGGGATTTTTTCCTGGAGTTAGGGATTAACAGGACTAAGGAAGGGAATAAAACCCCTTAACTAAGTGCCAGGCAGGTAATTAATCACTTTAACTAGGAACAATCACGCTTAAGCTACATAATCTTTATTTAGGATAATTTCCTTCAGTTACTTCCTTGTAGCTTAACAGAACAATGGAGTAGTGACCTTGGAATGGAGATAACAAATGCCCTAACCTTTGGAATAGAATGAATAGGATTAAAATCACCTGTATAAATACAGATGTAATAGGAGAATAGAGAGAGAACCTCCCTATGCTGATCAACAAGTGGAATAAGTGCTTATAAAAGAGAGAGAAGTGAGGATGCTATAAACATACATATTTAATCTGAGTGTTAACTAAGAGAGTGCTTGTCATAAAGTGGGGAAATACTATTTCAGCTATAACAATTGAAAATTACAAAAAGCTATAAAAATTAAAATACTGTTTTGATTTGTGCCTGGAGAAGGAGGAGATATGTTGAATAATTAGGCTGGAGAAGAAGTACAGATACAGGTCTTGGAGAAGAGGGTAAAGAGCAGTGTGGACAAGGCTTCTGTTCAAGGTGGCGACATAAGTACTTGGAACCTCTCACAAAATTACAATTAAGCTACAGAGCAACCATCATCCAGAACCACCTGAAATCCAGCTGAACAGAATTCCTAACTAGGAATATGAAGAGCCACCTTGAGAAGGTAGGAGGGGAAGAGATACAGAATGGGCTGGACTCCCAAGTGTGCAGAATAAATATTGGGGAGGGGGAATATATTGGCTGCTGAGGTCCCCCCTGAGGAATGAGGGGCCACAAACCAACACCAAGCCCCCAAGTCCAGGGTTCCAGGAAGAGAAGTCCTTGTAACTTCTGGCTGTAAAAACCAGTGGGGACTGTGGCTGAGTGAGACAGATGGCTTCTGGACCCTCCTATAAAGGGTCCATTTATGAACTTACTCAGATTCACTTGCTCTGACCTCTAGCACTGGAGCAGCAGCTCAAAAGGTGCTGGGAACATATAGAGAGGAACAGACTTGTTTGGCATCAGGGTGAGAGTGGAGGAGCAGCTTTCTTCCAGGCAAAAGTGCTGGCAGAGGCCATTGCTCCTTTGCTGAGCACTTCCCCCACAGAGCAGGCAGGCAGGCACCATATCTGTGTCTCCTTGACATGGCTATTACTGTTTGCTCCACCCTGGCGATTCCATGAGATCCAAGCCTTTCCAGTGGATTTTCCATACCAATGACCTGTTTTTTCTCCTGTTTCAGACTTTTCTAAAATCTCTTAAACAAGCAGCATCTGGCTCTGGTTTGCCCTGTAATTCTCTTTAAGTAGCCCTTGCATGGCACTAGCAGAACCCTGCCTCATATGTCTCAAATAAAATAAAATAAAACTTTAGAAAAAGAACTGAACAAAATGGAGATGATCAATCTACTAGATGAGTTCAAAAGGCTGGTTATAAAGATGCTCAATGAATTTAAGGGAAGAGTAGATGAACTTGAGAACTTAAATAGCATTAAAAAGAATGAAAATCTTAAAAAAGAACTAGTCAAAAATGAAGGCTATGCTAACTGAAATGAAGTATAATTTACATAGAACCAGTAGTAGAGTAGACGAAGCTGGAAAATAAACCAGTGATTTGAAATATTAGGAAGCAAAAACACCCAGTCAAAACAGCAAAAAAAAAAAAAATTATAAAATAACAATAAAAAAGAGGATAGTGCAAGGAGCCTCTGGGGCAACTTCAAGTGTACCAACATTCACATCATGGGGGTGCGGAAAGGATGACATTGAAAACCTATGTGAAAAAATAATGATAGAAAATTTCCCTAACCTGGTAAAGGAAATAGATATACAAGTCCAGGAAGCACAGGGAGTCTCAAACAAAATGATTATTTTTTAGGCCCATACCAAGACACATAATTAAAATGCAAAAGGTTTAAAGACAAAGGTAGAATCTTAAAAGCAGCAAGAGAAAAAAACTTAGTTACCCACGAGGGAACTCTCATTAGACCATTCAATAATTTCTCAACAGAAACTATGTAGGCCAGAAGGGATTGGCAAGAAATATTCAGTGATGAAAACCAAGGACCTATCAAGCAAATATAACATTTATAATCAAAAGATATATAAAGAACTTCTCAGACAAGGAAAAGCTAAAGTAGTTCATCATCACCAAACCAGTCTTACATGAAATGTTAAAGAGTATTCTTGAAGAAAAAAAAAAGGACAAAAATATTAACAATAAAATGGCTATAAATACATACCTATCAAAAATTGAAGAAAACAAAATGAATGAACAAGGAGAACAGACACAAAATCAAAGACATAGAGAACATTCTGATGGTTGCCAGATGGGACAAGGGTTGGGGATGGGTGGAAAGGTGAAGAGATTAAGAAGTACAAATTGGCTGTTACAGAGTAGTTGTGAGGATGCAAAATACAGCATAAGGAATATAGTCAATGATATTCTAATAACTTTGTATGATATCAGATAGGTACAAGCTTTATCCAGAAGATCACTAAGTTATTTAATGTCTAATCACTGGGTTGTACCCCTGAAACTAACATAATATTGTATGTCAACTGTAATTGAAAAATTTTAAAAATGATTACAAAAAAAAAAAAAGAACAGTGTGGATTTTTGGCTTTTATCCTAAGAACAATGGGAAGCCATTCTCCTATTCTGAAGCAGGAGAGTAAAGTAATCTGATTTGTGTTTTTATAATGCTAGTTGCTGTGTGGAAAATTAATTTAAAAAGAGTAGTAATGGATCCTGGAAACTTGACATCCAGTATTGTCGTAGCCCAGCAAAAACTATTGATAGCTTAGAATTCAGGGCCTGTGAAGATGAAAAATACATGGACTCAAGGCATATTTGACAAGTAAATTAATAGGTTTTGGTGATTAATTACACATTAGCATTAGGCAAAACTCACATTTTAGTCGCTTACTAAAGCCACTGGTTAAATGCTCACTGGTGTGTTCACCATTTGCTAAGGTGAAATAAGCATATGAGGTTTAGAGGGCCCAGTTTGTATATATTGAGTTAGAGGTGCTTGGAGAAAAAAATGCCAATTTAGCAGTCTGGTATAAACATCTATAGCTTGGTGCAGAGATTTTAGATTTATAAAAAATAAGCTTAGAAGTGCAGAAACGAACATTTAGGGAAAACATAGAGTGAGACTAGCAGAGTAGCCTTGGCAGAGAAGGTATGAGAATAAGGTGAAAACAAGTACATTGTGATATCATTTCATTCAACAGAAAAAAAAAAACACAAAGAGGGGGCCATTAATATCAAATGCTGCTGGAGTAGAGGTAAGGGGATCAAGCAGTATAGGAAAAGACGTTATTGGGAGCCAAGAAATGAGAGCAAGAAACCCTTAAAGATACAACGAATACATCAATTTCACATTACGTGGGAGTCAATGTCTTTTTTGCAAATAAACTTCAGCTTCATAATGCATCACATATATGGACTTCTCACTTGTGTTTTGTGTGTTTTTATATATTTATATATTCTGTATATTTATAGATACTGCATTTCTGTATATCTATGTACTAGTGGCCCGATGCACGAAATTTGTGCACGGAGGAGGGGGTGTTCCTCAGCCCAGACTGCACCCTCTCCAATCTGGGACCCCTCGAAGAATGCCCTCCTGCTGGTTTACAGGGATTGAGACTAAACTGACAGTCAGACATCCCTCTTGCAATCTGGGACTGCTGGCTCCTAACCGCTCACCTGCCTGCCTGATTGCCCCTAACCACTCTGCTTACCGGCCTGCTCGCCCCTAACTGCCCCCTGCCACCAGCCTGCTTGTCCCCAAATGCCCCCCTGCCAGCCTGATCACCCCCAACTGCCCTCCCTGCTGGCCTGCTCACCCCCACCTTCCCTCCCCACTGGCCTGCTCACCCCGAACTGCCCCCCTGCTGGCCTGCTCACTCCAAACTGCCCCCCTGCTGTCCTGATCACCTTCAACTGACCCCCACTGATGGCCTGCTTGCCCCCAATGGGCCCCCCTGCTGGTCTGCTTACGTCCAACGGCCCCGCCCCTCACCAGCCTGGTCACCCACAACTGCCCTCCTCTCTTGGCATCTAACCACCTCTACCTCAGCCCCGCCACCATGGCTTTGTCCAGAAGAACGTCCAGAAGGTCTCCAGGAAGGTCTCCCAGTCTAATTAGCATATTACCCTTTCATTAGGATAGATAGAGGCCTGGTGCATGGGTGGGAGCCGGCTGGTTTGCCCTGAAGGGTGTCCTGGATCAGGGTGGGGGTTCCCTTGGGGCATGGGGTGGCCTGGGAGAGGGGCCTGTGGTGGTTTGCTGGCCAGCCATGCCTTCTGGGGGGGCGTGGCCAGCCTGGGTGAGGGGCTGAGGGCTGTTTTCAAGCTGGCCACACCCCCTTCAGGGTGGAGAGTCCCACTGGGGTGCCTGGTCAGCCTGGATGAGGGGCTGAGGGCTGTTTGCCAGCTGGCCATGACCCTGGAAAACCCAGGCTCCCAGATCCTCCTTGAGCGGAGGCCAGGCTGGCTGGAAGCAGGTTTCTGGGACTTATTTGTCTTCTATAATTGAAACTTTGTAGGCTTGAGTGAAGCCCACAGCTGACCAGGGCAGGTGGGAAGCTTGGCTTCCTCCATCGCCAGGGGCAACCTAAGCCTCCTGTTTGCTCCAGCTCTGTGGCCGCCGCCATGTTGGTTGGGTTTATTTGCATACTCGCTCCTAATTGGCTGGTGAGTGTAGTGGAGGTATGGTCAATTTGCATGTTTCTCTTTTATTAGATAAGATTCTATATCCTATATAATAAAAGCCTAATATGCTAAGTGTTCGGTCGTCCATTCAACTAATCAAAGCGTAATGTGCTCATGATATGCTAAGGCTGCTCAACCACTCACTATGACGTGCACTGACCACCAGGGGGCAGACGGTCCAACCAGTAGGTTAGCTTGCTGCTGGGGTCCGGCCAATCGGGACTGAGCTAAATGGGCTGGACATGCCCTGGAGCCCTCCTGCGGTCCCCCCCCACCTGACCAACCTCCTGTATCCCTCCCTGATTCTGATTGTGCATTGGTGGGATCCCTTGACCTGGCCTGTGCCCTCTTGCAATTCGGGATCCCTCAGGGGATGTAGGAGAACCGGTTTCGGCCTGATCCTGCAGGCCAGGCCAAGGGACCCCACTGGTGCACAAATTTATGCACCGGGCCTCTAGTATTTATATAACCACAATACCTTCTCTAAAGTGTCTCATCCAATAGTGTGATACTGAAGATATCAATGATTACAATTACTTTCTGAGACTTTGGTTACTCTGTAACAATGAGGTAGCCTTATATGTTGTTGATACCAGCTTTGGTTCCTATCCTGTGAAAGAACATTCTCCCACTCTCCTTTGCTAGCTATTTGTTGGAACGCTAAGCTTTGTCAACAAAGGGTGCTAGAGTTAACCTACCAAGTGATACTAGCAGGCAGACATTTCCTCTGGGGTTTGGTCTCATTCTTATTTTCGATGCAGGAGTCCGGTAGCTTCCTCTGAGGATCTCCAGAGGCACTGCCAGGCCACCCTCTCCCCACCAGAGGCTTCCAAGCCTCGCCAGGTGTCCAGGACCCTCCTGAAACCCACAGCTGCTTCTATAAACCTGACTCCCGCCACACAACAGCAGCTTTGAATGCTTCTGGAGATACGATTCTCCTGGCTCAAACCCTCCACTTAACCAACCTATTCTGGCTTCCCCTAGAAACCAGCTTGGCTGTGACCTCTGGAGAGCTTCTTTGCCACTCGCAGGCGGCAGTTTCCTGTGGTAGCTGCACTCTCAATAAATTGAGTGGTTTCCGACTCATGATTAGATTCTAACTGATACAGTTCATGATCTGGATTCTGCCAATACAAGCAGGTGTTAACGATGTGTAGAAGCAACACCACAGGAGGCCATCTGTGGTGGCAGTCAGATTTTAGCCCTAATGAGTTCCTGAGTTCTTGGTGCAAGAGGCTGCATGGGAGTCCTGTGAAGGGCTCAAATGAGGCAAGGACATGTGTGTCCTCACTGGACCATTTTGTGGTCAGTTTGGGCAATGTTCATGCCTTCTTGTCTTAGATCTAGCTAACTAGTTCTCCTGACAATTCTTGGAAGTACTTAGTGACTTTTTACGGAATTCTTTTTTGGCTTGAGTAAACTGGAATTAGTTTCTGTTGTTTGCTACAAAGAACACTGTTAGGAATAACGAATATTTATTGAGTGCTTAAATTGTTCAGGCACTGTTCAAATTACTCCGTATGTATTATCACATTTAATTATCATACAAATTCTATAAAGTATTGATATCCACATTTTGCAAATGGGAAAACTAAACTTCTGAGAGAAAAGATTTTTCCAAGATCTCAGAATTAATTACTAGAGATGATAATCAAATCCAGATATTGACTTCTAAGTCTGGTGCTCTTAATTGCACCTAAAGACATCCTCTTTATTATTTTTGTGACAACAATGTGATTAAACACAGCTTCCTCCCCACCCCACAGGTAGAAATTACATTTGACTGTCAAGCTAGAGAGAAAAATCTACCTCTGAATCATTTGAATTCAGATCTAAAGCTCAAATTTTATTGACTTTTGGGGCCAAACTGAGCCAACTATTTTCCTGGGTATCTTTTTCTGATCATCTTCTACCTGTTTCTCATAGCTCCAGAAAAAAAAAAAAGATATATTTTGAAGTCCATGTGAGATAATTATTTGTTCTCTGTCCAGTGAATGGCCAAGATTAAGGAGGAGGAAGGAGTTGGGGTTAAGGTTAATTCTTACCAAAATTAAGGGAAATAAGGTCAGCAGAGAATAACCATACTGTACCCTTCCTCATAGTCTGAATAATTTTCCTTAGAATTTATACACTTTAACTCTCTAAATTAGTTCATGGGGATATCATCTTATAAACTTACTAAAAATGCTGATAAATCATTTTTCATTAGATATGGTGATGTCTTTTATTCTTGAAAAAATGTAAAATTTATATTTTTATTTTAAAAGCGTAATGATGTAATTCAGTAAGTCATTCTTTAAGGATATTAGTTCAAAAGACAGTTAAAGGCACCTAAATGCTCAATCTCTGGACCATTTTAGAAAAAGGCATGGTTTAAACAATTTACAGAGCCCATTACACTCAGCCACATATTAAGAAATGCATAATTTGATTAAATTGACATTTAAATGTCAAGTACTTTCCCAACATTTCCTTCCTCAGGACTGCTCACTGCTGAGACATGTGTGTGTAATCAGGAGCGTGTTCCCTCCCTCGTTCTCTTTACTCTGTCTACCTCTTCCACCTAATTCATTGATAGGTTCCAGGGTCCAGTTGATTTCCTCCTGCAACTCAGCTGTTATAGATAAAAAAGTTTTTATACTTAATTAAGCAAAAATAATCTAAAAGAAGAAATATTCATTTCAATAAGATGATTTATAGAAGTAACAGGTTCTAAGAGTGTGATTATAATATTAGTGACAATATAATTTCACTATAAAATGTCTTGCACATTTAAATTTTGTTGAAAATTTAAATTCTTAAATATTTAACTAAATTTTTACTTTTTTATGTGTGTAATTCAATTAACAATTATGATATATTAATAAACTACATATACTGTATACAACTATGACTCAATTAAAATATAATTGAAAGGAATTATGAATTAAATGATATAATTTAAACTTTTGAAACTAGAAAACTTTAAAAGAAGAGTAAATAATGGTAAATGCATGGTGAGACAGGAACCCCTTGTCTTTACCGCTGATAAATTTGTATAACCTAAAAGGAACACAATATCTAAACACCAATAAAGAGTATTCAAAGCTTTCTTGCCAAGTAGTTTCTGGGAAGAAATCCTAGAAGATTAGCACACAAAGTTGTGTCATCTCAATAATACAGTAGTAGAGGGAAATTGAAAACTACTTAATTTTCTAATGTTGAAAGATTTCACGGTTGAATAATGTTACAATATTATTTCATATTAGAAAAGAAAGAATGTCAAGATATTAAGAATTGTTTTTGAAAGGCAAGTATATGAAATTTTAATGCAGTCTTTTATAATTTCCAGTGTATATGAATTTTACTATAATTGACATTCATTACCTTTATAATTAAGAAAAAGTAAGCTCTGCAGGAAGATAAACAACTGGTTCTTCTGCAAAGAGTAAACAATCTTTGATCTTAAGGCCAAAACTCTCCCCACCATCAGTCTGCAATGTACCTTGGGCCATGTAAGCTCTTGGTGTCCACTTTTGATGATTGGGAGGATGAGACTGAGCCTATTGTAGGAATAGTTAAAGGAAGAATGTTCCAGGCAGAAGGAAGAAAATTATAAAGGCCAAGATTAATAATTGAACTAATTTGTGCAACTACTTGTTTAATTAAGTTTTGCTTTTCTGTTTGGTTATAAACCCCACAAGGGTGGGGCCTTCTACGGAAATCTATATACTAGTACAGCCCATTGCACAGTGCTTTGCACCATTAGTAAGTATTTGTAGAATCAATGAAAGACATCTAGTTATAGAATATCCCTTAATGTTCCTTGAGTCCAGGTTCATAGCTCTTTTTGTAAACAACAAACACATGTGCCTGGATATTATGCTGAGAATAAAAAAGAAACTACAATAGTCCTTGAATCTGGTTATTTCCCCAGCCAGTTTGTGACAATGGAGGCGATAGGTGAAAAGGAAATGAAAAATCCAGGCAGAATGGAACATGAGGGGGAAAGGGCACTTTTGGTTGTTAGGTGGTACTGAAAAATAAATCTAAACCACCATCAGAAGAACTGGAATTGTCTCCCTCTTTAAAACTCTTCTACCTTCAATAGTGATCAGTTCTTAAAATGGTATTTTTTGCAATGAATCTCAAAGGGTCCCTTAATTAGCAAAGGAAATTCCTAGATATAAAAAGTCCCTAAATATAGGGCCCAGATCACAATGCTTTTAGCTAGATGGAAAGTAGGGAGCAGGCCCCAAATCCAGGAACAGGGCTCTGTTCTCAAGAAGGACCACACAGTACTGTCAGTGGAACTAGCCAGATCAGCCCATTTCTACTTGACTTTTGGGAACTAGTATCTCTTTCTATTTAAAACTTTGTATGAAGACTGGAGCCTATTGGGCACTTAATAGCTCCTATCCAGGAAATCCCCAAATATACTTTATTCCTGATATCCCTATAGGTATGGGGACAATATTCCACATTGTTTCAACTGTTCTGCAGCCCAAATATGTGATGTTGTACAGTCCTGCAGTATCTCTGGGACAAGACAGATTGGAGCTGTATCTAGCCAGTCTTTTGGCACACTTCTCAGAAATATGACTAGCCACTTGATAGTCCAGGAACCAAGGCTTATGCCATTGCATTAGTTTAAAACATAAATGCGTAAGGGACCTAGCAAGTAAAGTGAGTCAAGCAATTTGATTTTAAGTCAAGACCAGTGAATTCTTACTCTGCTTGGTCCTCGGTGAAATAGTAAGTGTGCTCTTTAGACATGGACACATTCTTCATTTTCACCAAGATATATGCCTTTTAGTGTAGTTTTTAAAGCTCATGATTTTTTAGGTGTTACATTTTTTTCACCTGTGAATTTATTTTTTCTTCCATTTTATTTTTCCCCATTACCATTTATCCCCTTATACCAGTGATTCTCAACCTTCCTAATGCCGGGACCCTTTAATACAGTTCCTCATGTTGTGGTGACCCCCAACCATAAAATTGTTTTCGTTGCTACTTCACAACTGTAATTTTGCTACTGTTATGAATCATAATGTAAATATCTGATATGCAGGATGTATTTTCATTGTTACAAATAGAACATAATTAAAGCATAGTGATTAATCACAAAAACAATATGTAATTATATATGTGTTTTCCGATGGTCTTAGGCGAACCCTGTGAAAGGGTCGTTCGACCCCGAAAGGGGTCGCAACCCACAGGTTGAGAACCACTGCCTTATACCCTCTTCCACCTCCCTCCACCCTCCTACTCCCTGCAATCACCTCACTGTTGTCCATGTCCATGATTTCTCTCTCTCTCTTTAGTTGCTTAACCCTTCCACCCATCCCCGCCACCAGAGTTGTCTGCCTGCTCTCTATCTATGAGTCTGTCTTTATTTTGCTTGTTAGTATAGTTTGTTCATTAGATTCTACATATGAGCTATTCTCATGTTGGATAGAATCATAGGTAATAAGAAACATTTCACTTTTCTTTTAAGTTTCCTTTATGAAAAAAAAAATAAAAAAATAAAAAAAACCACAGTTCAAGAAAGATGGAGAGTGACTCCAGGTTCCTAGAAAGTGTTTGGTTGTGTGAGGACATTTGATGCTACTTTGTTCTGACGTATGTTTTCTATGCTGACATATAAAATCAGCAATATTTCAGCTTTAAATATTCTGGGGAAAATCAAGAAACTTGAAATTTTATGAACAACCTCACAATAATATTAACCCATAATTAAAATTTTAGCCTTGGCCAGGTTTTCTCAGTGGTTAGAGCATGGGCCCGAAGGCTAAAGAGTAGTAGGTTCAATTCCTGGCCAAGGGCATGTACCTCAGTTGCAGGTTCCATCACTGACCCCAGGGTGCATGCAGGAGGCAACCAGTCAATGTGTCTTGTTCACATTGATATTCCTCTCTCTCTCTCTCTCTCTCTCTCTCTCTCTTTCTCTCTCTGCCCCCCCCCTCCTTTCCACCCTCTCCAAATATCAGTGGAAAAGGTGAGAAAAAAACATTTTTTAATGCTTCTGGCTAAAGACAATACTACTCTGTAGGTCAAATTTGGTACATTGACATTATTTTGCACCTTTGGTGTACAAAACCAGAAGAGGTTCTTTTCACAGATGGAGGTGAATATATATTTCACAACACATCTATAATAATAAAAGCGTACTATACTAATTAGCCTGGAAAGCTGAATGACCTTCCAGACGACCTTCTGGACGAAGCTGGGCCTGTGAGGGCCGAGTTCCTTTTACAAATTTCATGCATCAGGCCTCTAGTTAAAGAATAAAGTGCAATAGTGAGTACTGCTATGGAGAACCTCAGGATGAAATAAGCTGAATAAAAGACTAATTGGCATATTTTTATGGTAATCTGAGCAAATGCAAATTTAAAGCATGTTAGTTGCTGTGAAAAATACAGTATAGAACAGGAAGCCCTCCACACTTGTCGTTTTAATCATCATTGTTTGGAATATTATCCATGCCAACTCAGGCTCTTTTTTCCCATTACCTTTCTCTCTCCCACTTAGCCCAAACCCTTCAGAGTCACTTGGAAAGAAAAAGTGAAATGACTTTATGGTACATATTAACATATCTTTACTCAGGGACCTAAAGAAGCAACATCCATGAGTGATGAGGGTCTCTTCATTAGTTTTCAATATAACCTGATCATACATGTTTAAAAAATAAACTCTGTCTCCAGTGCATAATACTAGTATGTGCCCTGTGCCCACTATGCCATGTCCTGAGGTCTACTCAGTTCCTGCTCCAAAGTGGTTCATAATTATGCATGCATTTCTGCTGCTCGGAATTACTCAATCATCTGTTTCCAATATTTAAAGAAAACTTCAAAGCATACATATGCACAAAGAAGGACTGCTGGTTTAGCGAGAGGTATGCCCACCACAGATCAGGAATATTAACTTCCCAAAAGAAAGTGGCTCATGGGAAAACTCTATAGTTACTTAAACCATTCCTAATGCGATCACAATTCTCTCCAGCAAACACAACGAATGACAGGGAGGATGGAGAATTCTTAGTCATTCCTATCCTTTGGGTGAAAACTAGAACTCTGTAGCACTTCCTAAATTTACAACTTAAAAATAGAGTACAAAGATCATGTATCAATGCCTAACGAGGTTCAGCTTGTCTGTTTGAGAAACCAATGCCATACAGTTAAACTGTCATCAGTCAACTTCTTTCTAAATAATGACTCAAAAAGTCAATTCTTCAGATCGAGCCTGGTTGAGAGAGAGAGAGAGATCAACTTTTGAAGAATAAGGCCTGCAAAATTGTTAATGACTCTAATATGGAGCTCAGAGGCATACCTATGATGTAAGCTCATTCATGTGTAACTCCTCACCTTGTGTCTCCTTGCTGGTTCCAAATTTCTAAGGAGGAAGCTGATTAAAATTGACAAGAATTCTGCTCCAGGAGCATCAGCAAGCACAAATCTTTTCCATTTCAATACCCTGGTAGCTCAAAAACGAGCTGCCAGCAGAGCAGTGGAATGGAAAGGCACATAGGCACTCCCTCTCCTGCCATCAGCACCAAGTTAACAGCAAACTCCAGCTACAGATCAGCTCCCTTTAAGAGGTGTTAGTTAACTAGGTCAAAAAATAACCACTGCTACCCAAACCAAAGAAAGAGAGACTTCACTGAGACCTTGAATATGCATAAGATATGGTAAGAAAACAATTCTCTTCTATGTGGCTGCTCTTTTAAATTCTATGCTATCAAAGACAACTACCACATGATCTCACTTATACGTGGGGTCTAATGAATAAAGTAAACTGACTAACAAAATCGATCCAGAGACATGGACGCATGGAACGGAATGGGAAATCTGAGAGTGAACTGGAGGGGAAGAGATTAACCAAAGAACATATATTCACAGATACCTAACCCATGGGAATGGACAATAGTGTGATGAAGGCCTGGGGTGGGGGTGTCAGGGGAGGAGTAAAGGGGAGAAAAAGGGACATCTGTAATGCTTTTGACAATAAAATTTAAAAAAGTTTCTTTTAATAAATTGCTTTCTCATTTTAGTAGATAGCAAACAAAAGAGTTTTTAATAGAGTTACCTACACATTTTAAACTTGATTATCCCTCAAAGTGGCAATTATTTTTTCTCTGAAGATTCTGGCTATGAATATAAGTCATGGTGCTCTGTCATATCACAACCTGACATCTTACACACTTTCTCTGAAAGATAATGATACCAATAGTTAATATTTGCATAGCATCATATGTCTGAGAATGTATATTTGCATGTATTAGGTAATTGTTAGCTAACAGTTCCATCTGCAGTGAACTGAACAGTTTCCTTATTCTTTTCTATGTGTGTTATCATTGCTCAGAAATGGTTTTCCATTACTTAGGTTGGCTTCAAATCTTTGAAATCTTCTTCACCTGACTAAAGCATTCATCTGCATATACATCCAGCCCACCAAATTTGTTGACATCTGCTTTTATATGCAAAGCATCACAACACCTGAAGTCACAGAGAGATTGTGCTTATAGCACCATATGGTTGGCACGTCTGCCTGGAGTCTCCTACAAGGCAATGTCATCTGAGAATTTACCTTGGATCCAATCACACCCCTTTGAAAAACTGCCCGAGTGAAATCTTGTTCAAGCTCAATTCATTTAACCCTTTCATACACTGATTTAATAGGTACTATCACCCTTTAATGTTTTAAGACTACATTTATTTTGTTCATCTATAGAGTAAATCATAGTGCATAACTTTGGTTTTGAATTTAGTACAAAGTTAACTTGTGATCCATTTTCTTTCTCAGGAGAATAATGCCTGCACTTTAATACCTAGGTCAGGTTGTTCTATTTCATGTCTCCTCTTTATTGTCAGTCTTAGTGAGATGGCTTGCAAGTAGAGAAAACAAATTCTCATGGGCATCTGCATTCCCCTCCCCCGGGATAACTACTTCTCCTTTCCAAGAAAAGAGACTAATTTGCAGTGATGTCTTTTTCAGGAATTTGGAACATGTCATTGGATTAATTAAAGAGAGTCTCTCTTAGGAAGAATCTTGCTTTAGGAGAGAGTGAAGTTCAGCTTTATTTCACATTTTCTAAAGGTTTATAATTAGGAGTTCTTTAAGAAGGTAACTGCTGGAGTAGCTCAGTTAAGAACAGAATTCCCACTTTCAGATTTTTGTTTTTTACCTTTTGTTAGGTAAATATGCTCTATAGTCACATAGAAACACTACATGCCATGGTCTAGCATAAAAAAATAAATTTTAAAAGGTGGCTTAGGGGACTGGACACATTTGGGCTGGCATTTCAGGAATTCTGAGCTCCAATCTCCCTTTTGTAGTGGCTCATTCAACGGGGTTAAAGATAATGTCAACCTTATTTTCAAAATAACGGGCAAAGTATTCCCTTGTCTTGGATATTCCACAGATTAATGAATAAATTATCATGGAGATTTTGCTAACATAAACATCTGTGTAAAACCGAATAATAAGTGTTACAGAGAATATAAAAAGCAAAGATTCGGTTTCTTATTGCCTATAAAGTGGTAAAAAGTGAGAAAAATTGGCTCTTCTAAAAGTCAGGAATCAAGGTAATTTAAATTTTAATGTTGTATCTCCTCTTGCTCAGTACTGAATTACAGTCCATCTGAGTGTGGGCTTTTCAATCATTCCTCATTTTTACATAAATTTTGCTACATAGATATTTCTGCTGAGTTATGAAACCTCATGATATGGTATGTTTAGAGAAAGCAGTATTGATGTCACAAACATTTTCCTCTGGGGGACTACCCGGGGGCACATTGATATACTGGTAATACCATACAGCCAGAATACGCACATCTGCATAGTAAAGACGCACTGTACAGTGGTCTCTGGGAGATTGTCCACCATTCCAGTTCTAACCAGAGTCACTATATATCATATTCTTTTATAGTATAGAGATTTTAGGTCTTCAGTGACTGCAATAATAAATTTTACATTCTGTTTTAACTACTTATGCCTGTTTAAAATTATTCAAATTAAGGAAGTTGAGGCTCCAGTTATAAATCAAACCTCTCAAAGTCATTTGAAAATGTATACATTACCAAAACCTGTAAAATAAAACTACTTTATTATGTAAATGAGATTTTTTTATTGTCTCTCTTTAATGCTCTCACTGAAATACACATTTAATCACAGCTGAAATATGTCCCACGATATAGAATGGTGCCTGCCAATCTAGGATCTTTTAATAGCTTCTAAACCTTTAGTGTATAACTAAAATCCTTGCATATGTGGAAAAAGAGATGGAAATAACAGATAAGAAATTTACAAAGAAATTATAGTCATTGTCTATAAAATGCCTTTTACTACAACCAGGACTATTTGTACTTTAAATTTAATTCATTATTTTTAATATTCGTGGCAGAGTGCACTAACATCTGTTCTCCTCTTCTACCTGGCCCTCAGTTCCACTGCACTTCGGGGGTCTCACTTGCAGTTATTGGTAGCTGAATGGATAAGTCCTTCCCAATGGAAACTGAGTACAAATGATATGAGCCACTTTCAGGCTCAACACATTTCACCTCTCATGTGTACTTTTGATTTTCTCCTGCCAGCTGAAGGCAGATGACAGGGATGCTTTATAGGATGCCAGAACCACAAGAGGAAAGGATCCTGGGTCCCCAAGACTGAGTGGAGGAAAACCTTCCCCCTTTTACTTGAAAACCACTGCAGAGTTATAACTCCTCTTTTATTGATTCTTAAATGTTTGGGTCTTTTTTGTTACTGCAGCTTAGCCTATCATAACCAGGCTAATTATAGTGAATCCTTCATGACTGTTTAATATCCAAAATATATGCCACATTCTAAGCACTAGCTCAAATTCAGTATTTTCTGTGTAGCTTTCCTTGTTTCTTTTAACTTGATGTGAATAATCTCCTTCTGATTGTATTTCTTATACTAATCAGCTGACTGTTAATGAGAATGAAGTGTCTATCTTTAGACTTCTTAGCTATTAAAACAAACAGGGAAATAGACAGTTAAATGTGGTTAAATATTCTTATTTCCAGTAAGGATAAAACATACCAGTTTATGGGTTGTGGAAAGCTTTCTCTAGTGTTAAATTCTAAAAGATGCTGCAAACATGGAACTTCATATAGGGAAGGCAGTGATATATTAGAAAAATGTCCCCAATAACCTGCCTACTGAAACTTTAATTAATAGATGTAATAGTATGGTAAACTATAGCATCTTTCGATTATAACCACTGTCTTGATTGGCAGCTCTGAAAGGTGCCAAGGTAATCTATAATAATAAAAGCATGCTATGCTAATTAGACCGGACTTCCTTCTGGACGACCTTTCTGAGGAAGCTGGGGCTGCGAGGGAAGCTGGGTTTCCGGTGCCACAGCAAAGCCGGTGCCTGCAGCTGGGGGAAGGAAGGCCTACTCTTGCAAGAATTTCATGCATCAGGCCTCTGGTATATAGTAAATATGTAATTGATTTTTGGCTTCAATCCAAATATCAAGCTTATATTTATTTGACAGAACACTCTTTAGAAATTTCCCATAAAGTACAATTTATGTTCACTAGATCTTTAAGAAATAGGAATTATATAGTAATCAATTGTGATTGCCATCAAGTCTGACCTTGATAACAAATTCTGAGTTGTTGGTTGATGTTGAAATCCATTATAGTGGAGAATGGAAGCAGATGATTTAACTGTTATCCTTTTTTGGGCATTAGGGAACCTAATCTAGATTTTTTACTAAGAGGTGGCTCTCAAAGACACCTTCTAAAACAGTCATAACACACACACACACACACACACACACAAATTTATGGGTCTCTAGTATAACTAGCCTAAAGCTTGCGTAAGACAGAGTTATTCTGTACAGTATAATTTTATTACATTTCTAAAGCAGATGTTATTGTCACAGTTCAGTAATTACCTGTAATGTCATTCCTACTTTAAGCAATATAGATTCCTGATGTATCAGAAGACAATAATTTTTAGTTGATTTTACAGAAAGAGGAAGGCAGAGAGAGAGAGAGCGAGAGTGCGAGAGAGAAACATCAATGGGTTGCCTCCCATACTTGCCCCTACCAGGTATTGAACCTGCAACCAACCAAGTATGTGCCCCACCAGGAATGGGACTCCCAACCTTTTGGTGTAAAGGACAATGCTCCAACTGACAGAGCCACCAGGCCAGGGCTGAAAAAATATTTTTTTTGAAATACATATCTCAAGATACTACATATGAACCATTTACATTTTGTAAGATAATTGATGTTATTTTATAGTAGATTATACTAGTCTTATGTCTGATAATATTTAGTAAGGATAAAACATACCAGTTTACGGGTTGCGGGAAAGCAACCCAAAGACCAACTATCAATTTGTTGGGGAAGAATGATATCATTATTGTATCATGAGGACTGGTCCACCTATTTATGTAAGGGAAATAGTCACCCAGGTATGCAAAAGTGGTATCAGATCATTAAAATATTAAGAAACTAAATAGTCTAATTTTATGATGCATTCTCTAGCACAACTTTCTTTTATATAAAATTTGCACTAATAACATTGAGTCTCAGTATGTTAATTTGATTTTTATTTGTTTTTACAATTTTAAAGTATTTTCCAATTAATTTTATAATTCTTAATTTAAAAAATACTAAAATAAGCTTGAGAGCACGGATTCCTAAAAAGGAAAAAGCCTAATTAATTTTAGTTTATATATCAATATCAAATGTAGCTTCAAAATAACAATGTTTCTGTAAATTTAAATGTGAAAGTTAAGGCATAATTGGTATAATTCTCACACACAGGAAGCTCAAAGAAAACCTGCCTTCCTAAACTTAGTGGTTTCTGTATTATCATGGTAACAAACAAAATCAGCTTTGCACAGCTGAGCTCAGTGGAGTAACACACAAGGTCCAAAGCCTTCCATTGCATATAATCCTTTCTTTGCAGCTGTAACCACTACCGCCCCCTGGGTCAGTTACTAATAATTTTTAAATTGTTCTTTTGTTACTCCAATGGCCTTAAGCTACATTTAATTTTCATTTTGGTGATTGCTGTGCATCTTTAAAATATTTTAAGCTCTTAATTAACAGATATTAATTAATAATTCCTGAACTATTTTCCCCGAGTAATTTAATAACCCCAAATGAAAAAACTTCTGGTGCAAGGTAGAGAACCAGGTAGTGGAAAGTTTATCAAGAGCTGCTAGCCCCCCACAGATCATGCAGGAAAGAACAAACACTTGCAGGTAAAAATTGGAATGTACAATGCATGAAGTGCTTTTGTAAATGAAGACTGGCTTTTATTTATAAAAATATTAAAGAAAATTTTGAATAAAAGATCCAATAATCCCATATTTTAACAAGTGATTTTATTTAGTAAATTTCCTCTGAGTATGTTTTCATAAGTACATAATTAAATGTATCCAGATATTTTTTATATTACACTAGAAGCCCAGTGCACAAATTCATTTATTGGCGGGGGTGTCCCTCAGCCCGGCCTGCACCCTCTCCAATCTAGGACTCCTCAGGAGATGTCCTACTGCCAGTTTAGGCAGTCGGACACCCTTCTCACAATCCGGGACCGCTGGCTCCTAACCGCTCACCTGTCTGCCTGCCTGATCGCCCCTAGCCACCTCTGTCTGCCAGCCTGATTGCCCCTAACCATCTCTGCCTCAGACCCCGCCACCATGGCTTTGTCCGGAAGGATGTCCAGAAGATGTCCAATCTAACTAGCATATTACCTTTTTATTAGTATAGATTGTAATAGAAACCATTACTTAGAGAAGCTTTGTTTCGATTTCTAAGTACTTATTTTTATATCTCCATCATGAAAATAAACATTTGATCATATATAAAAACATTAAAAAACATTTCTTTCTAAAAATTTGAAAAATTAACCTATGGTTTCCCTGTATGAAATGTTTCCAGTGCTCTTTTAAAAATTTTTCTTCTTTTTTTAATACTTTGTTTTCATTTTTTTAAAAATTGAGGTGACACTGGTTGATAGCATTATATAAGTTTTACATGTACACCATCATAATTTAATATCTGTATACACTATAGCATGCTCACTACCAAAAGTTTTTTTTCCATCTGTTGACATTATAGTCACACTTTTTGAGCACTGACTAGTTACGAAGAATGGCCTGAGGCCAAATGTACTTTTAAATCTTGACTGCAATGATTTATTCATAGATAATTCACTCAAAACTTATTCTTTATTTAAATTTTTTTTAATCTTTGTTGTTGAAAGTATTACAGATGTCCTCCTTTACCCTCTCCTCCCTGCTTCTGTTCCCTCAAAGTTTTTTCTTTTCTTTTTTTTAAAAATATATTTTATTGATTTTTTACAGAGAGGAAGGGAGAGGGATAGAAAGTTAGAAACATCGATGAGAGAGAACCATTGATCAGCTGCTTCCTGCACACTCCCTACTGGGGATGTGCCCATAACCAAGGTACATGCCCTTGACCGGAATGGAACCTGGGACCTTTGAGTACGTAGGCTGACGCTCTACCAACTGAACCAAACCAGTTAGGGCACCCTCAAAGCTTTTTCAATGTTAAGGAAAAAAACACATGGACAAGATTCAATAAGTGTAGTAAGGGGACAATTAATGCAATTTTTAAATTATGTTGGGTGATCTTTTTATTGAGAAGTAAATATGATTAAATGTAATTTTTATGTATGTGGAAAGAACTTTTGCATTATTTATTCTTTTTCATTTCTATGGTATTTTCTTCTACAAATAAGATTAGATTTAAACAATAGGTAAATTAAAGGGCTGACAAAGCATGAATGAGTATATAACTAAAGGCCTTTTTACTTCCCTTTAGTTTATCTTCACTATTTGAAGAGATCTCTTTTTATATCTAGAGATTCTATTGTGGACACAGTAATGCAAAGTAGATATAGATACACCAGTTCTTTATCATAGCGGGAAACATTCATCCTACTTTCCAATGTCTTATTATGAGATGTTGGCCACAGAGGTTCATAATCCAAAATGTGAATTCATTTTGTGAGATTGGCTTTCTTGATAAATAAAAGTAAACTGACCCATTTTTCTAATGATTCACAATAACAATTCTTTACATTTATATAATAATATATAACCTCTCACATGCATGTATTTTAAAACTGAGTCTCCTCAAAAATCTCTGTGATACTTGACTTTGGGTAATGAACACACAATGCAATATGCAGATGATGTATTATAAATGTACACTAGACACTTATATAATGTTATTAAGCAATTCACTGGAATAAAGTTAATAAAATTAAAAGAAAAACAAAAACTGCTGTGACAAAGGAAAACATTGACATTTATTTCCTGCCAATAATTTTCACAATATTTTACATTTAATTCTCACAACTTTGAAATTAGGGTTATGGTATCCCCATTTTCACAGGGCAAAACAGCAGTTCCGAGTATTAATTACTTGCTCAATGTCACAGCTTTGGCAAATTTCCAACCCACAATAGAGCTGAGCCTCAAGGCCTACCTGTTCTAACCCCTGCAGGACAGGGGTCACATCTTGAAGATGCTAGAGCAACAGCATTGCCTGTAACATATGGGCTATGACCATGCTTAATCAGTGCCTATTGCACTAACCTCTTCCACTTCCCTATCACCATTCATCATGTGATTTCTTCTTAAACTCACTCCTTACAGAGTTAGTGTTCTGAGTTAAAGAGTATTTTATTCTTAAACAGTGGCTGTTATTTTGTTCATGTTCAGGTTATTTCCACAGTGGCAGTACATAGATGGAACGCATGTAATCAAGTTCTATGACATGAACAAAGTTTGGACAAACTAAAGCATAAGCATGTGTCACATGAAGGACAATTTTTTCTTCTCTGCATAATTTTATTCATAATTTGAGTGCTGGAACGTAGCTTTGAGTCAAATTAGGTGAATAGATTCTAGTCACACAGGTGGATACACTGTGTATACTTTCACAATGATTCTTTCTGCTCTAACAATGATTATTTATGATCTTCAAATAAATAGATTAAATGACATTTGCCTAATAAAGTGACTAAGAAAAACTGTTTTATTACAAATAATTTTGAAATCTCAGTACTGATTATTTTACTTAGTTTCTGCTTCCTTAAAAATAATGGTAAAGAAAAATGAAAATATAACTCATTTACTATAAGCTAAATTTAACCCATTCATTTGCTGTATAAGAAAGTCCACATATCCTGGCTGCAGTACTCAATATTACAACTATTTAACTAATTTTCCATGAATCTTACATGGTGAGTCCTTTACTCCATTTTATACACTAGGAAAATGGGGCTTATATTTGTGCCCATAGTCAAAGTTCACAGACCTGTTATTGGCTAGCCCAGGTCCAGCTGGTCCAAATCTATTCTCTCTCTCCAGACACTTTAGCGTAGAACAGCATGAGAGGTACTCATGAATATTTCACATGTGCATAAAATAAAAAAATAACCTAATTCAAGTTGACATCGAGTTTAGTTTTAATTATCCTGCACAATGACACTATAATTAAATGTAAACTTTGCTAAATAAGATGCACGGAGACCTCTTCATAATTTAGCTCATTGTTTCCAAATCTTAAAGGAATCAGACTATAGCAAACTAGAATAAAACTATATTTCTCTTTCATCTACAATGGTGTATTTTTTTAATTACAAAAATATAAAAGCAATAAAAACTCTGATTGGCAAAGAATTTTTATAAATTCCTGAAACATTTCCTGATATAAAGAACTTAATCATGCATACTTTAAAAAATAAATTGAGGCCAAAACCGGTTTGGCTCAGTGGATAGAGCGTCGGCCTTCGGACTGAAAGGTCCCAGGTTCGATTCTGGTCAAGGGCATGTACCTGGGTTGCGGGCACATCCCCAGTGGGGGATGTGCAGGAGGCGGCTGATCGATGTTTCTCTCTCATCAATGTTTCTGACTCTCTATCTCTCTCCCTTCCTCTCTGTAAAAAATCAATAAAATATATTTAAAAATAAATAAATAAATAAATTGAGAAGATTTCTCCTGAGGATTTTTATCTTGGTCCACATTTCTTTCACATGTTTCAGAAAGGAAACTTCCTGAGGGGATGGGCTCAGGGTCATGGATTTTTCTGACATATCCTGTGAGACCACAACTCATTTTACAGGTATCGTACATGACAAAACTGAAGCAATTAATGCTTCCTACAGATTCCTAATGCTACCAAGAGCAAGCCAACCAAGCAGGTAAAGTGCCTCTTTGCCGTGGTCGGAAAACTGCGGCTCGCGAGCCACATGCGGCTCTTTGGCCCCTTGAGTGTGGCTCTTCCTAAGCCTTAGGAGTACCCTAATTAAGTTAATAACAATGTACCTACCTATATAGTTTAAGTTTAAAAAATCTGGCTCTCAAAAGAAATTTCAATCGTTGTACTGCTCTGATATTTGGCTCTGTTGACTAATGAGTTTGCCGACCACGATAAGGCATAAACCAGGCTGGACAGGACTGCTCACTCATTGGTCTCATGGAGGCAAATGTTCCAAGGTGAGCTGGCCTGCCAGTGTGGAATTTGTCAGTCAAAAACTAGCTTCCCGTGGATGTAATTAGAAAGATAATAATAAAATAAATGTTTGAAATGGCAGTGCTAATGAATAGACAGTCTTTCCAAGGTAGTGGATAATTCCCACTGAAACTTGATCTCCTCCACTGTACCTAATTAATAAATACTAAAATTATCCACCTATTGTGCAGCCCACAAATCTGGATATCTTCCATTACACCTCCTTCTACTATCTCTGGAACCCACTACTTCACATCCTATGTTGATTATCAAGTTCTGTTGATCCACTATTTTAAAAAAAAATCACCCCTCCACCTCTTCCTACTGCCACTGTGGGCATCTTTTAAAAAATATATATATATTTTATTGGTTTTTTACAGAGAGGAAGGGAGAGAGATAGAGAGTTAGAAACATCGATGAGAGAGAAACATCGATCAGCTGCCTCCTGCACACTCCCTACTGTGGATGTGCCCGCAACCAAGGTACATGCCCTTGACCAGAATCGAACCTGAGACCCTTCAGTCCACAGGCAGACGCTCTATCCACTGAGGCAAACCGGTTAGGGCTCCACTGTGGGCATCTTACTCCCAAACACCATCAATAGTTATCTTTTTTCATCCTTCCTCCTCCTCCCCCCTCCCTTCTCTCACTCCCTCCCTCCCCCTCTCCTTTCCCCTCTCTCTCTTAGAATGTTTACTAAGTTGTGTGTCTGATATTTTCACATGTGGCAGACATACCACATAAGTGGTGTTGTGCCCATCTCAGTGAGGAGATACATGATGTGGATATGTCTTATTAGTGATAATGTTATCTTCAACCACTTGTTTAAAATGGTGTCTGCCAGGTTACTCCACTGTTAAGTTGCAGTTTTTCCTTAATAATCAATCAGGAGTATTTTGTGCAGAAATACTTGGAGACTATTCAGTATCATTTCCCATCATACTTGTACCTATTACTTTTAGCATCCATTGGTAATTTTTTTATAGTTAAGACTTTTGTTTGCCTAATTGTGATTTTGTTTCCATCCTTCTTTCTACATTATTTATTGCAACTTTACTGCAAGAAAGAACTGTCTCTTCACCCCAGTTATTCAATTATTCAATTGTATTTGTTGGGCTCATCAATATTTATTCTATTTTGCAGTTGTCATACATTATGATCATTGTTGATTTTTCACCTACATTGTCCCATATTTGGCCACTGGTAGCTTATTTAAGTTGGCTCCTGAATCCTTTCCACATGCCTCTCCATGTCATTTTATGAGCACTTCCTTACTTTCTGACACCACAAGATAATCCTGCCTCATCTTACATTTTCCCCGACTTAGCCTTTCATTAGTCACTTCTCTAAAAAGCACTGTCTTCTTTCATTATAAAATGAAGATCTGAATGCCAGGTGTGTTTATTACTACTGAGATGTTCTTGCTTCTAGGATCTCTCAGGGAATAGAGGTAGAAAACATATGTATGGACACTCACACACACATACTCATTTATATTTACTTCTAGATCTACAACTCTGTATGTTTATTAAAAACCATGTGTTCATATTTATATCTCTGATTTCAATCCAATATGAGAGTTCTCGATCTAGCCTATTCCCCTTTTCTTATTTGCAAACCAGCTCTTAATATCCACAATAGAAATTAGGCATTCTGAAATTCACATTGCTGACCTTTTGAGGTATGCAAAGTATGACATAATGTAATTGTAATAACATTTACATTTAATAATTTCTAATTCATCATTCAGCAATAATAGTATTGCCAAATTCTTTTGTCTGTTTGCAGATTTATTTCAGGGCTTTCCATTCTATTTTCCTGGTCTTGTTGTGGACTCATGTGCTAGTACCCATACCAGTAGAATTTAATAATTAATTATGTTATATAGTGATTAATAAGAAATTATGGGAAAGGTAATTTAGTGGTTGCCACAGAGTGTTGTATATTGTATAAATGTAATGAATAGGCATCTATAAAACTCCCATAACACCATTAGCTGATTTCTCAACAGAAACTTTCCAGGCCAGAAGGGATTGGCAAGAAATATTCAAAGTGGTGAAAAGCAAGGACCGACAATCAAGATTCCTCTCTACCCAGCAAGGATCTCATTTAGAATTGAAGGTCTGATAAAAAGCTTCCACACAAGAAAGAGCAGCAGGAATACATCACCACCAGACCAGTATTACATAAAATGTTAAAGGGTCTTCTTTAAGAAGAAGAATATTAAAGATCAAAACTATGAATCATAAAATGACAATAAATACATATCTATCAACATATCTGAAAAACAAAATAAATAAGTAAGCAGAACTGAAACGGACTCATAGATACAGAGAACATTTTGATGGTTGCCAGTTGGGAGAGAGATTAAAAAGATGGGTGAAAAAGGTGAAAGGATTAAGAAGTACAAATTGGTAGCTAAAGAATAGCCCTGAGAAAATAAAGTACAGCATAAGGAATATAGTCAATAATATTATAATTATGTATGTGTCAGATGGGTAGTAAATTTATCAGGATGATCACTTAGTAGGTTTCATAATCACTGGGTTGTACACCTGAAACTAATATAATATTGTATGTCAACTATAATTGAAAAATGAAAAAATTACTATAAATATATAAAAACTAGTATTTTTAAATATTTTTATAGAAAAGTATTGCCAGCACTTGAATGCACTATTGCTTAAATGTCAGGTGAAGTAGATTAAACCTATAAAAATTGACAAGAACCTTACCATTCTTTATCACATTTGGTTTTGGAATTTAATGCAGAAGTGACATAAGGAATAATGAGTTTTATAATTTGGCAAAGTAAAAACGAAACCATAGTCTTTATTTTCTGTTTGTAAATATATAAAAAAGTGAATGTATTTTTAAAAGAAATTTAAAATATTATAAAGAAAACCTTTAGAAATAATTTATCATATTATCTTTATTGTGAAATAACTACTATATTTTTGTTTACTTCTGATATTTTGTTGTTGTTATATATAGCTTTAATATAGTTAAGAATGCATTTAAAAATTGTATTTTGTTACAGAGGCAGAGCTGCCTCAAACAGATTGTCAAACTGCAGCGGGAAGGCCTGGGAGGGTTGGAGGGCAAGAGGGAGGGGGGTAAGAGATCAACCGAAGGACTTGTATGCATGCATATAAGCATAACCAATGGACATAAGACACTGGGGGGTAGGGGAGGCCAGGGGATTGTCAAGGGCGGAAAAAAAAAAAGAAAAAAAGGAAAAAGAAAAAAAAAGGACACATATATAACACCCTTTGTAATACTTTAAGCAATAAAATAAATAAATAAATAAATTTTGAAAAAAAGAAAAAAAGAAATTAAAAAAATTAAAAAAATTTGTATTTTGTCTTGTCACCATGTGATCTCCTAAATAATTTTCAGTATTGCTTTATATTTTGAAGTACATCATTTATCCTATCTAATAAAGAGGGAATATGCTAATTGACCCTCATGCTATAGCAAAGATGGCGGCGCCCACAGCCAATAAGGAGGGAATATGCTAACTGACTGCCATTCCCTCAAAGATGGCAGCGCCCAGAGTCACAAGATGGTGACACCCAGTCCCCTCAGCCCCTCCGGGGTAGCAGGCATGCGGCAAGGCCGGAGTTCCTCAGTACTCCCAGCCCCTGAGCTGCGCAGGGCCACCCGAGGCTCAGGTAACCGGGCTGGCCGAGGCTTGTGCTGCGGGCAGTGGCAGCAGCAGAGGCGTGATAGGGCGTCACCTTCCCCTGAGGGCTCCTGGACTGTGAGAGGGGGTTAGGCCAGGCTGAGGGATCCCCACTCCAGTGCATGAATTTTCTTGCACCAGGTCTCTAGTATGGCAATAAAATTTAATATACTGACATCTCCAACCTATTTAACTATTCCTCAATTGTAGTGGATTCCTTGTTTTTTAAAGATTTACTGCTACTACCAAGCCCTGCCATACTCAGTTCCCCATCCAAACATGCTGTAGTGTTTTGTGCAAAACTATTTAATTATTCAATTTTTGAATTATTTCCTTGAAATCAATGATAAGAAATCTAGACATTGTCACTTTCTAGCAAGTTGTCATTGGGCGAGTAAATTATCTTCTCTGTTCCTCATTTTTATTATCTTTAAATGGGGATAATAACATCACATATCTTATAGGATCACTTGCATTGATACATGAAAAGTACTTAGAACAGTGCCTGGCGCACATCGAACACTATATGTGTAAGTGACATCAGCATCATGGCTACATAAAACATTTTTCCTTTCGGTCCTCCCCTTCCTCCTTTTCAACAAAGAATCAGACACCAAAAGCACCTTTGGGGGTGTGTGGGATCCAGTACAATAGTAACTTAGGAGGAGTCTTGCCAATCCATGAATCCAGTAATAAGCAGACGGATCCTGATTTGGGCTGTGGAACTAGCAAGCTGTGAACTTGCCCCACCCTCTTTGGTCAAAGTTGGGAAGAAACCTGGAAAGTGCTCACATGAGCAGACATCCACAGAGGAAAGAGAAAGTACGTCTAGCTTCTGAAATGGAGAATACAGTATACAACTGGAGGGGAAATTAAATACATACAGAGGTGGGCAACATTAGGTTAATAATAACAAATAATACAATGATTAATAAATAATGATACAAGAATAAACTTTCTGCCTGGCCAGTGTTGCTCACTGCCTCGATCCCCAGTGGAGGATGTGCAGGAGGCAGCTGATTGATGATTCTCTCTCATCATTGATTTTTCTATCTTTTCTATCTTCCCCCCATCTATTTTCCTATTATACTCAGAACTGTCAGCCTACTTTTGCCCACCCTGTATATATATACATGGGTGAGCAAAAGTAGGTTTACATTTGTGAGTATGCAAAAGAGTTTATCCTTGTATTATTATTTATTAACTAGAGGCCCGTTGCAGGAAGATTCCTGCAAGAATAGGGCTTCCTCGGGCCAATTGCGCCGCCTATCCTCGCCACCCAGAGCCACACACGGGGGCCCGGATGGCGGCTCGCACTGGCCCGCCCTACCTGCAGGATGCAAATTAGCCGCCATCTTTGTTGGTGGTTAATTTGCATATTGCTCTGATTGGCTGGTGGTGTGGCAAAGGTATGGTCAGTTAGCATCTTTGTCTTTTATTAGATAGGATTATTATAATTTAATTTGTATTATTTGTCCTCTTATCTTTCTTCTCATTGTTTTTATTTTGTATCCTTACTTCCAATTTACCTTTTAGGTTATGATGGTTGGTAATTTAACCTGCTTTTGCCCATCCTTGGATATAAGAGTTTGGATGCAGCAGAAACAGTAAGAACTTTATCAGTGCTGTCCTTCCTGCCCTCAAGGCACCACTGACATGGACTGAACTCTCAGGTAGTGGTGACCCCTCCCACAGGGGGAAGGAGAGCTAAGTGCTTGGCTCCTCTAATGGCGTAGGATCCAGCTGGGAAACTCATTTCGCCTCAGCAGCACCCAGAGTACTGAGGTGGGACCTCTTTTACTAGGAGAGTCTGGGGGAGGGGAAGGAGGGGGGAAGGAGATAAGAATATCAAAGGGCATTAAAAGGAAGAAGTTCCTACTAATTGCACTCGGAAATGCAGCAGGAAGTCCATCCATGAGCCTCTGGGAGTACTGCATTCACGGATCTCCTTACCAGGTTTACAGGCAAGCCCAATACCTCAAGTGTTAAAACCACACCTTCCCCTGCTCTGGCATGAGTGTGTGCACCTGTAGAAGGGAGTACACTCAGAAAATAGGCCTGGGTCCGTGGGCAAGGGAGAGACCACAGATTCAAGAGGTTTGCAATAGCCAGCTTTATGAGCTGTAAGAACCAGAGAAGACATACAACCTTAAGAAACCTTAAGAATTATATCACAAGAGAGAGCAAGAAGAATGGAGAATATGCACCCACACAATGGTGGAGAAACCCCCAGAAAGTAACTGCACCCATGAACAGAATACCCAAGCTGAAGGCAACCAGCAAAAATTTAAGTAGATGTTTGTTATTTCAGATTCAAAAAGCAACAATGTAAAATTACAAGGAACATAAAAAAATCAAGGAAATATGCCAGTCATTACCAACAGATATTAATTCTCCAATAACAGAGTCCAAAGTCACAGAATTTTATAATCTAGCTGATAAAGAATTCAAAATAACTGTTTTTAGAGAAACTCAATGAGCTATAACAAAACTGAGCTCAATAATACAATAAAATCCTGAAAAAATACCATGAGCAAACTGAGATACTTATAATAAAAATGTGGAAAGTATAAAAAAGAACTAAAAAAATTCTGGAGCTGAAGAAGTCAATGAAAAATGCAGTAGAGATAATCTGTAGTAGATTAGAGCAAATGGAAAGCAAAATAAATGAATTGTAGGAAAGCAATCTACACTAATAAAAGAGAAAGATGCAAATTGACTGTACCTTCGAGAAGCCCACCTGCCAATCAGGAGTGATTATGCACATTTACCCAACAAAGATGGTGGATTAATTTGCATATGCAGGCGCCAAGCAGCCGGGGAAAGGGTGGAACACTTTCTGCACTGCCCCAGCTGCTCAGGGCCTCTGGGCAGTGAAGAAAGGCGGAAAAGTGGCTCTGGCTGGAGCGAAGGTGGTGCCAGCAGCCAGAGAAAGGAAGGCCCATTCTAGCACAAATCTTCGTGCATCAGGCCTCTAGTTTTAAAATAATCCATTTAGAGGAGACCAACAACAAAAATTAAAGAGAGCCTATTTGGCCTATGGATTTCAATACGCAATTAGAATAATAGGGGATCCACAAAGAGAAGACAGGGCAAAGGGAAAGTTTATTTAAAGAGATAATAGCTAAGTATTTCCTAAACCTGGAGAGATTTGGTTCATGAAGTTAAAGATAACACCTTAATGCAAAAAGACCTTCTCTAAGATACATTACAATGAAAATGTCATTTTCAAATGACAAAGAGAATTCAGAAAAAAGCCAGGGATGGACGGATTGTAATTTACAGATTATACTGGTACACATTAGACTGTCAGTATAAGTGTATCAGTATCATATCTAAAACCACCATATAGAAATCCATTGCATTTTTATACATTAACAACAAAAAATAATAAGCCAAAAAAAACTATCCCATTCACAATAGTGTCAAAAAACAATAAAATACTTATGAGTAAATTTAACCAAGAAATAAAAGATCTGTACAATGAATACTAGAAGACTTTGGTGAAAGAAACTGAAGAAAACACAAATAAATGTTAAGATATCCTATGTTCATGGATTGTAAGAATTGATTTTGTTAAAATGCCCATTCTGTTAAAGTCATCTATAGAGTCAATGCAATATCAATCAAAATACTAATGTGATTTTTCACAAAAATAGAAAAAAACCCTATCCTAAAATTTGTATGGAATCAAAGAAGACCCCAAATAAGTATAACAATCATGAGAAAGAAGAAAAAAGCCAGAGGCATCACACTCCCTGATTTTATGCGATATAACAAAGTTATAGTAATTAAAACAGTATGGCATAAAAATAGATTCACAGACCAATGTAACAGAATAGAGAGCCTGGGCCTTAACCAGTTTGGCTCAGTGGACTGAGCGTCGGCCTGCGGACTCAAGGGTCCCAGGTTCAATTCCAGTCAAGGGTATGTACCTTGGTTGCAGGCACATCCCCAGTAGGAGGCATGCAGGAGGCAGCTGATTGATGTTTCTCTCTCATCAATGTTTCTAACTCTCTATCTCTCTCCCTTCCTCTCTGTAAAAAATCAATAAAATATATTAAAAAAAAATAGAGAGCCTGGAAATAAATCCCCACATTATGGTCAACTAATATTTGAAAATAAAGTCAAGAATATTTAATAGCTGTTAAGTTTTCCCACAAAAAGTATTAGGAAAACTTGATAACCACATACAGAAAAATAAAACTGGAAATCTATCTTACAACACTCACAAAAATTAATTCAAAATAAATTAAAAACTTAAACATAAGACCTGACACCATAAAAGTCCTAGAAGAAAACATAGGAAAGAAGCTCCTTGACATTAGTCTTGGCAATGATTTTTTTTTTTTTTTAGATATAATACCCAAAACACAAGCAACAAAATCAAAAATAAATAATTTGAAATACATCAAACTAATAAGCTTCTACACAGCAAAATAAGTCATCAACAATATGAAAAAGCACATGTGTGATTAAAGAAAATATTTGCAAATCATATATTTGATAAGAGTTTAAGGGGAGGGCAGTTGTGAGAAATCAGGCCAGCAGGGGAGGGCAGTTGTGGGTGAAACCAGGCTGGCAGGAGAGGGCCATTGGGGGCAATCGGGCCAGCAGGCGAGCAGTTAGGTGTCGATCAGGCTGGCAGGGGAATGATTAGGGAGTGATTAGGCTGAAAGGCAGAAGCAGTTAGGGGTTATCAGGCAGGCAGACAAGCAAGTGGTTGGGAGCCAGCAGTCCCAGATTGTGAGAGGGATGTCTGTCAGTTTAGGCCTGATTGCACAGGGATTGGGCCTAAACCAGCAGTTAGACATCCCCCAGGGGTCCCAGATTAGAGAGGGTGCAGGCTGGGCTGAGGGACACGCCCCCGCCCAGTGCACAAATTTCATGCACTAGGCCTCTAGTAACAAAAATAAAATAATCTGATTAAAAAATGGACAAAGAAACTAAATAGACATTTTTCCAAAGAAAACATCCAAATGACTAACAGGTACATGAAAAGATGTTCAGCATTACTGGGAAATAGAAATAAAACCACAGTGAAATGTCACCTCACACTTGTTAGAATGGCTATTATGGAGAAGACAATAGCTAACAAATGTTGGCGAGGACAAAGAGAAAAGGGAACCCTTGTGCACTGTTGGTGAGAATGTAAATTAGTTCAGCTATTATGGAAAACAGTATGGAGGTTCCTCAAAAAATTAAAAATAAAGTTACCATATGATCCAGCAATTCCACTTCTGTGTATATATATTAAAAGAAATGAAAACAGGATCTAAACGAAATATCTGTATTCTCATGTTCTTTTGCAGTATTATTCACAATAGCTAATAGCTAAGAAATGTAAACACCTTAACAGATTTATGAAAAAAGAAGTTGTGATGTGTGTGTGGGTTTGGGGGTGGGGTATATAATGTAACATACAGACATGAGAAAGATGGAAATCCAGTCATTTGTGAAATGTGGTTGTACCTTGAGGGAATTATATTAAGTATGATAAGTCAGACAAAGGAAGATAAATATTGTATGCTATAACTTATATGTGGAATCTAAAAATGCCAAACACATAAAAACCGAGAGAAGAATGATGGTCACCAGGAGCTGAGTGGTAGGGGAACTGGAGAAGCTTGCTTAAGAGTACAAACTTGCTTGCCCAGCCGATGTGGCCCAGTGGTTGAGCATCAACCTATAAGCAAGGAAGTCATACTTTGATTCCTCTTCAGGGCACTTGCCTGGGTTGTGGGCTTGGTCCCTAGTGGGTGTCGTGCAGGAAGCAATGAATCAATGATTCTCATCATTGATGTGTCTATCTCTCTCTTCCTCTCCCTCCCTGTCTGAAATCAATAAAAATATTTTTTTTTAAAAAAGAGTACAAACTTGCAATTAATAGATAAATAAGTTCTGGAGAGTGAATGCACAGTATAGTGGTTTTACAAAACAATATATTAATATACTATATTAGAAACTTAAACATTGCTAAAAGACTAAGTTTTAATTGTTCTCATGGCCCTAACTGGTTTGGCTCAGTGAATAGAGCATCAGCCTGCAGACTGAAAGGTCCCAGGTTTGATTCCGGCCAAGGGCATGTACGTTGGTTGTGGGCACATCCCCGGTGGGAGGTGTGCAGGAAGCAGCTGATCAATGTTTCTCTCTCATCAATGTTTCTAACTCTCCCTCTCTCTTCCTCTCTGTGAAAAATCAATAAAATATATTTTAAAAAATGTAAAAAAAAAATTGTTCTCATGACAAAATAAAATTATAATTATGTGACATGATGGAGATGCTAGCTCTAGCTATGGTGGTAAATACATCCTATATAATAAAAGGTTAGTATGCAAACTGTCCCCTCCAGAGTTCGACTGACCAGGAATTTGACTGCCCGTTATAATGTGTGCTAACCACCAGGGGTGGTGAGGAACAAAGGAAGACCCCAGCCAGCAGCCAGCAGCCAACAGCCAGGGGAAGGAAGGCCCCAATTGACCCTGATCACCGGCCAGGCCTAGCAACCCTACCTGTGCATGAATTTCATGCACTGAGCCTCTAGTTGCTATTTATAAATACATCAAATCAACATGTTTTACATTTTAGTCTTACACAATTCATGACAATTACATCTCAATAAAAATGAAAAAAACAACTATGTGTCATTTATTATTATTACTGTAATTTTTTAATACTTAAAAATATTTTTATTTATCTAAATTTATTTTCATTAACTTTTTTTTAAAAAAATTTTTTAATTAGAAATACATATTTCATGTGTTCTATAACTATAATCGCAAAATTGTATCAAATAAGCATTGGAATTAGCAGAGTTAACCTGGTTTGTTTATATTTGTTGTATCATCATAATCATTACTAACAACACTGCTCAAAAGGGTTCTGTCATTCCCTTTTCCATCACCCATTAGTTGTATGTTCCTCATTCTTTGGTTTTCTTATTATTTTTATCATTGTTTTAATTTTACTTTGTTTTCTAATTATATATAAACGTATTTTTAAAATTTTATATAATTATATTTATCAATTTTAATCTTTGTATTTTCTTGTATTGCTCCCAAATCAACTCAATCACTTGGATATACAGTTCTATCTTCAATTGTTTTATTATTTTATGTTTAATTAATTAGAACAAATTGTGGTTTATTTTTAAAGTTGTAGATAAAGTTAACTTTTATTCAATAACTAGTAAAAACATTGTTAAAAGAACGCAAGTAAATTTTGGGCCAAAGATTCTTTAAAAGTGATTGCTAGTGTCTGCTGAATTTGAAAATGAAAAAGAAAATAATATATTTGTGAGCTACACGTAAAGCCTAAGAAAAAACTAGTACTTTTTAAAATAATTGCAACTTTAATAAATTGAATACTAATTTTTTTAAATGTGATTAAAGAAAAAATGAATATTTATATTACTGTGATAAAATATTTACTCAAGGAAAGATAAATTAAAAAAATAAGGTTTAAGTCAAACACTTAACTTTAAGGGAAGTCACTTTAAAATTTCATAGTATCAGGTCTGAATGTGTTTTACACATATTAATTTATTCTTCATTTTATGTTGCTGTCACACGTTCAACAATTAACACTTTTCAGGTGGAAGAGCCTAAGCGAAGGTGCAATCTTAATCAATGATTTCCCCACACTGTTAACTGCATTGAAGGAGGTTAAAAACTATGTTTGCCTCACACCTGCTGAAAGTACCAGCCAATGCCTTAAATAAACCTTGTTTCCTATTCCTATGAACATACTCAGCCTCTCCAATAGTGGAATTAAATTCTTGATCGCATTCATTAGTACATGCTGCTTTGAAATAAAGAAATGCTTTATTTTAAAATCACACAGGTGCATAGTCTAAAGCTCCCTGATGGTTTTCAGGGATCCGTGAATTCCCAAAAGTGACTTCTAAGTAAATGTAATATAGAGTCATATCTTATACCATTGCCAGACATATAAGTACACTTTGATTGCAGTCAAGGACTTACTCATTCAAAAAATAAAGCTGAACACTTATTATGTGCCAGGCACGGTGCTGAGCACAGCAGAAATACTAGTGGGTAGAGAGAAAGGAAGGAAGCATTTTCAGCCCTATGATAGTCCCTACCATAGGAGTGATCACAGCATGACAAAGTCAATCTCAGGGGATCAAGAAAACTCTGGATAAGATAGTCTTCAAGCGGAACCCAGAAGGGGGACAAACCCCCACTAAAATGGGAGAAACGTCCTATGAAGTATAGAGAGTAGCATGTGTAAGTGTAGAGTCAAGAGGAGCGAAACTTCTTTGGGGGTTTCCCAGCTGACCCAGCATGCCTGGAGCTCAAAGGGATTGGGGAGCTTGGAAATGAAGCAAGTGTCTATTCATGAATGGCCTTTCCTGCCATGCTGAACAATTTGCTTTATTCTGAAGATAATGAGAAGTCAGAGCAGATTTGCATTTGTATTCTGTTAGGACAGTGGTCGGCAAACTGCGGCTCGCGAGCCACATGCGGCTCTTTGGCCCCTTGAGTGTGGCTCTTCCCCAAAATACCGACTTCTGCGCATGGGCCATGAAGTTTCAATCGCACTGTATGTGTGTGTCCACATGTGGTATTTTGTGGAAGAGCCACACTCAAGGGGGCAAAGGGCCGCATGTGGCTCACGAGCCGCAGTTTGCTGGCCACTTTTGCTGATCACTGTGTTAGGACAATGCATTGGAGAGACACAAGACAAGAGGTAGGAAAACATATGAAGAGGTGATGGTCTGTTATACTAACTTAATATCAGTAGGGATTAGAAGAAAGAGACACTTTCAAGATAGATCTGACTTGGCATTTGCATGCCAGGACTTGGGGAGTGAAGAGGGGAGTCAAGGATGATACCCCAGCTTCTGGCTTGGCCTGTGGGTAAATAAGCATCACCTTTAGTGTATAGACCTCTGCTGACAACAGAGGGAAAAGGAAGATGGATTGAATGCAGGATTAGAGAGTCATTGAAAAATTTACGGGATCCGTCTGACCAATTGCCACATGGGATTTGAGCATTTTTGTTGGCAGTGAGGCTTAAACATGGAGGAAAGGAATCAGGCCACATGGAATTGGAACTACTACCAGCTCTACTCTGGTTTAGCAAGATGTGCCTGGCATCAGCTTGCAATTGCCAAAGCAATGGTCTCACTAATTAAAGAAGACTAAGGTGATATGGTAAAATTTTGGAAATATTTTCAGCTATGCAAGGTTCTGCTGTTATACCAGTGATGAGCTGATGCATCTCTCACTCTCTCAGCAGTTATACAATTAATGTGTCACATTAAGTTAACAGCTGTCAAAAGTGTTTTTGCTATAGTGAGCGGTGTCATCACCCCAGAGGGACACTTACGAGAGCATCTAGAGCAGTGGTTCTCAACCTTCCTAATGCCTTGACCCTTTAATACAGTTCCTCATGTTGTGGTGACCCCCAACCATAAAATTATTTTCGTTGCTACTTCATAACTGTAATTTTGCTACTGTTATGAATCGTAATGTAAATATCTGATATGAGGGATGTATTTAGGCGACCCCGGTGAAAGGGTCAGTCGACCCCCAAAGGGGTCGCGACCCACAGGTTGAGAATCGCTGATCTAGAGGCACTCCTCACATATTACCAGAACCATATAATAAACAATCCCATTTCTATGCTTTGTTTCCCAATATATGATATGCATGGATTTATAACATTTCTTCCTTCCGTCACTCAGTCCTTCCTTCTCCATTCAACAAATATTGAGAGTCCCTCGAAGTTCTAAGCTCTGTTCCAGGGATTGGGAATGAAATAGACAATGTTTTGTCTTCACAGGGCTTTTGGTTGTTGAAGAGGTGATTAATGTGACAGATGTGGTAAGTGCTACAAAGAACAATCAAGCCTGGTAAGGAGAATGGGAAGGACGGTCAGTGGGGGGACAGGAGAGCTGTGGAGTTTCTAACTGAAGTTGAGTGGTTAGAGTAAACCTTTCTATTAAGGTGAGGCTTGAGCCAAGTAAAGGGCTGAGGGAGTGAGCCATGGAGATATCCCCGGGGCAAGTGTTTCAGGCATTGGGAAGAGAAAGTGCAGAGGCTGAACGCAGGAACATACTCCCGTGGGAATGGCATGGCAAGGAGTTTTATACATACATGTATAAATATCGGATGCTGTGCAAGGTTTAGCAAGGGAAACGAGATAAATAAACAAAGCCCTTGACTAAAGTATAAAGAAACTTATACTTTAATACAGAAGGTGTCAATATAAAGAAAAAAATGTGGTATTTCTGGAAGAATGGATTGAGAAACAAAGCACTAGTTAAAAACTAGAAGACAGATGACATCAATGTTGTATCCATAGGGACACGACATAGAAGGCTGACAATACCTGAAGTTGTGGTCATGTTCACATTTCAATATTATCATGTGATATGATCTTGTCCTAAGAGCACAGCTGGTTTACTGAACAATTCTATTAGCCCTTTCACAAGTCATCTTGAAATCAACTAGCAAGTTCGGAACACTCCAAAACAGGACCAGGCAAGGTATTTGTGTTCTTCCTGCTCTATCCTTAGCATGTAGTTCATGGGAAGTGATAGAGACATGGGTCTTTACTATTTTATGATTGAATGGATAGATGAAGAGAAAACAAATGCCCAGAATTTAAATGGCTTTCATAAAATCACACTCTTGTCAGTTTTAGCATTAGTAAAGAGTAGAATACTTGGGGAAAGCGCTGTATAGACTTTCAAAAGTATGATGTAGATGTAGGACATTAGGATAACTCAAAACAGCCAGACCAAAGGACATGGCACATGCAGGAAGTGGGTGGCTCTTCTGGGCAAAGATTTGGGACCAACTTCACATCTAAATGGATGCCCTTTAAACAGCATGTTCTGTGAATAGCAGTTGCAGCTGCAAATCAAAAGAATCATCATGGCATGTGCTGAATGAAAAGGCCCTTGTTCACAAATAGGTCTTTCAGCCACACCTGCACGTGGATCATAATTAGTGTCTAGTGTCATCCCAAGTACGAAGGATACCAATGTCATATGCTCCTAGTTCTGTGTCCTCATTTCCAGGGTGACTGTTTATGCACACTCTCCCTTGTTTTCTGATGGATAATATATAAGAGTTTGTCGTGATTTCACTGCAGTTTACTTGAGGCCACAATTACTTCTACATTGATTTGATCAAAGTCTCCCCTTGTGTCTCATTGTGAAAGACTTCCACGTTACTAGGGAAACAGACACAAGGCTGAGTCACAATGCATGGCAAGAGAATTAAATTGCCTCCAACCCCACCTGAGTTTCACTGGATCCGCATACTGTTATCTTAATTGGAGACTTCCCTGTGTAGATAAGTAATTTCAGAGGAATCAATGGATGCAATGTTTTTCATCAAAATTCTCTGAAAATATTCATCCTATTTTGGACACTATTATGATGCTTAAAAGCCATAACCTTACAGTATTATTACTGCACTGCATTGATTATATGTTACATTAATAACTTTTATTATAGTAATTTACTTTTAATATAATTTAATTATATTTTATGGTTCTAAAATTCATTAAAAAGTTCATTTATTTACATGTAATATCAATAGTAATAATGAAAAAAATGGTTACTGGTTATAAAGTTAGTGCATTGTAAGCAGAAATTTTTGAACAAATGGATTTGTTTACCTTATTTCTAGCATGTTTTGCTAGTTTATGTGAGAAACACAGAATTGCCTAGTTTAAAATAATATCTGTTTCCACAATGGCACCTCCCTGCACTTCCTCAGTTCCTAGCACAGTTCTTGGTACAAAGTGGGAACCAAATAAATGTTTCTTCATTGAATGGGTGAATAAGTGAATGAGTGGAAGTGTTTTGATTTCAAACAATTCAAGCCTTCTTGTTAGGGAACATTTAAGGTAGGAAGTATTTCAAAGAGATTATAACGCATTGTGCCTACTTTTCTTCTTGACAATCCTTAGCACTCTTGCCTTTTCATCTCTCAGCTGAGTCCACGTTTGGGGGGGCTAATTTTAGCCAAGGGTTTGTTAACCTATTTTTCTCAAATGAAACACAAGAGTCCTGAAATTGTAGGCAAAATTTGAGAGCATATATGCATTTGAACATTTTTCTCTAAAGGAGGAGAGAGAGAGCCTTTAGCTTATATCAACTTTTCAAAAGGATGCTGTTGTGTTCCAACACAGGTTAAGGACTATCTTTAAATGCCTTTTCACAAACCAACAAAAAGCCACTCACTGTGTTCTTTCCAGTGCTTGTTTTCATTTTCTCTGCCCGGAATATAATAAAGTAATAAGTATGCTAGAAAATACAAACAATAGCTACTGAGAAAAGAAAATATGTTAACAACAACAAAAAGAATGCTATTCTTTTTTTTCTCATGGATACTGCATTTTGTGCAGAGTAAAAGAAACTAAAAATCCTTATTGGGTGCAAACATTTCAATTAATAAAATTTTAGTAAGAAGTACTATCCTGTAAACTACAGAGTGTTTATATGATTAAATTTTAAACACTTTTAATAAACAAAATTTATTTTAGTGCATTCTGAGCGCATGTAGGAAGCCCACAAGTAGGATATAATTATTACATACAAAAGAACTTTTTCTGGACGTTAAAGACAAACAGTTTAATTGACTCAATACATATTTATGGAAGTTTTGCTTTGTTGTTTGGTTCTGGGCTCTAACATAGACTTGAGGTACAATAGGAATAAGATACACCCTTTCCTTGGGGTTATATCCAGCAGGGGATACATGCCAATGATAATACAGAATGACAAGTCTTACTTGAGGGTGCAGTTGGGGTCCTGTGTGAACCAAGGTCAAATGCCCAACACGTTTTTGGGATTTGTGGGTAGTTACAGAGGAAGAAACTCTTGAGTTGACCAGTGTGAGTAAAACAGACCCTAGGTAAATGGGATGGAGGGGAGATGGTGGGAAATCAATGAACCTAGCAGTAGGGGCAGCCAATGTGAAAGTTCATACATGCCCTGACTGGTGTGGCTCAGTTGGTTGAGCATTATCCCACACACCAAAAGGTAGCCGGTCTGATTCCTGGTCAGGTCACATGCCCTGGTTGCAGGCTTGCTCCCCAGTAGGGGGTGTGCAGGAGGCAGCTGACTAATACTTCTCACATGGATGTTTCTCTCTCTCTCTCTCTCCCCCCCTCCCTTCCTCACTCTCTAAAAAAATCAGTAAAAACATTTTAAAAAAAGGTCAGGCATGTCAGAGAAGTTGATGCCTTTAAGGAACTAAATATTCTTTGGGTTAACCGAAATGGTAAAGGATTCAGTTTTAATGCCACTTAAAAGAGTTTACTTGCCAAATGAGGGTCTACTAAAGATTTTTAAACAAGGGGATACAAACTGATGATAAGAATACAACGTTATTCAATACTTGAAATGCTTAGAAGTTAATATCTGAGTAAAATTAGCTTGAACTTTAGGCCTCTAGAATTTAGATTCCATAATCTTTAGGTCTAAGAAATGGCTCTTAGTAATAATAATAATAACAATAATAATAAAGCACACACCATTTCCTGTCAAATAAACAGCCATTTAGCAAACAAAAACAAATAAAAGTGACCATAAAGAATAAAGGACTTTATGGCTGTATTCCAAACAGTCATAGATCGGTTCCCTGCAGGTTAGTAATGTAACCTTGATTAATTGGCATTGTTTAGAAAAGACCACACTTTTCAAACCAAAGTATGAAAAATGAGAAAAATAAGAAGACAATACCAGTCCCCTCCACCCCCCACTCCCAGCCCAGCCTCCTCACTCCTTCACCTTCACCCTGGATGAAGCTGAACCAGAGAAGAAGGCAAGGCCAATGATCAGCAATGGCATTGGCTCTGGAGCCATTCCATGGGCTGAGGAAGATGGATAGGACAGTGACTGGCAGACAGTTACAATAGACAAGAGAATCAGTTGGGAAAAGATGGCAGATATAAAAGGTCTGTAACTGGTCTTTTTAAAAACAAAATAAAACAACATAAAGCAAAACTAAAAAATCTAAGATGCCAAATACAGTGCTCTACAAAGATGACACATAGCTGGGAAATATGTGGTTAGTATTTTTCTTGAGTATTTTTTCAGTTCAAATAAAACAGAGTGTGTTTTAGGATGTAGTAGATAAAACAGAGTTTGATCTTTGGAGAAAAGTAGAGAAAAGGCAAGATCTTGGGTACCTACTAGCTGTGCACTCTTGGCAAGTTACTTTCTTAACTTTAGTACTTAGATTCCAAGTCTGTTTAGATTTTGTGACATACTAAGTGCCAGTTGACGGTAGCTATCATTGTTATTTCTAATAAAAATAATAAAATCCCCTATTGTCTAAAATGGCTCGGTCCAATACAGAAGCCACTAGCCACAGGTGAAAATTTTCATTTCTAATGGAAATCCAGCATCCAAAATGAGATGTGCAGTAAATGTTAGATACTAACTGTTAGGTCTGATCAAGTAATCGAATCAACACCCACCCCTCCCCTGGGAACTGACCTGTAGACCACTTCACAACCCACATTCCCTTTCGCTTAGACCACACTCCACTTGCTAAGACCATTATCCTTCCCCTCTGGATCTCCATATTATCCAGACCCACCCGGAGACTTCTCTGTCCAGAAAAAGCTCGCCCAGAGTCCTTTAAAATCCCTGCCTCCCTGCCTCTGGGTGCTGGCGCCATTTTGGGGCTTAGCCCATCTTGGTTTCCAGATGACTTAATAAATGTATAATTCTTTACCCCTTTGGGTCTCATGCGTTCATCCCTTGGTGATGCTAACACATACTGGGGTTTTTAAAATTAATATGAAAAAATGTAAAAATACTTTTATCGATTATATATTAAAATGATATTTTACATATTAAAATGATAATATTAGGTTAAATAACATTTTTAAATTAATTTAACTTGTTAATTTCATTCTTTAAAATGTATTTGCTAGAAAATTTAAAATGTGGCTCTTATGTTTCTATTAGAAAGTGCTGGTCTATGCAAAATAAGTAATTCCTCAAACATTCAGAATTTTAAAAAATTGCCATTTATGAAGTATCTGCTATTCTATAGGCCATAGACCACAGACCAGCAAACTTCTCCTTTGAAGACCAGAGAGTAAATATTTTAGGCTTTGTGAAGAGCAGAGTAAAACGACTGCTCTGTCTTTGTAACATGAAATTAGCTGTATCCAGTACACAAATGAATACGCTTGGCTGTGTTCCAATTGAACTCTATTTGCAAAAGCAAGGGGCAGGCTGGATTTGGTCCATGGACCTTATTTTGCTGGTCTCAGCTCTAGATATTTTTCAAGTTTTTTTATACAATATTTCTAATCATCAAACTAACACTGTCAAATAGAGCTTATTATCCACATTACCATATAAGAAAACTTTAACTTAGAAAAAGTAAAATAATTCAATGAAGATTACACAGTTAAAAGAAAACTACTTCCTAAAAATTATATACATACTAAAAGTTCAAAGTATGAACTCATGCATGGGTGGGGTCCGGCCGGCCCACTCCAATCTGGGCTGATTGGGCCAGGCCAGCCGAGGGAAGAGGCCATGGGTGGTTGGTGGCCCGACCCCAGCCCTGATTGGGGTGGGGGGTTTATTGGGGATGGGGCTGATGAAGGAGGGGGCTGAGGGGACAATTTGCACATTAGTCTTTTACTACATAGGATATATATACATACATATGTATATATATGTATACACACACTTTTATACATAAATATATATATGTATATATATTTATACACACAGTTTTTTTATTTCTAAGACTATAGCATTTCAATTAGAGCATGGTTATTATAATCCCTCAATTAATATTAATTTAATTAATGAACATAAAGATAAATGTAGTTTCCAAAGTAAATGGATGCTAAAACTAAAAAACATGTTATAATTTTAGAAAGTGCTTTAAATTGAATTAAAAAACAAACACCATGGGCAATACAAATGAGAGTTTGCTCAAAATTTGAATCCTCTAAGCAACCTAGTAAAATATAAATTTCAAGAGACAGGAATTCTGTCTTTCCTGTTCACTATCTTAGCTCCTGGAAGAATATCTGGCACATAGTTGGCCCTCATTAGATATTTTCTGAGTAAAGTTTATTTTCCCACAGGCAGTTAGGTTTTAGATTCCTATACTGTGGGACACTACATCCTGCCGCTGGACCAGCCTAGAGTTAGAGGCAGTTTGGAAGTCTTCACTGGGAGTCGGGAAGGGTGAAGAGGAGTGAGTTCACAGCACAGAGGGCTATAGTGCTCAGAAGCAAGAGAATAGAGGTCCGACTAGGTAACTATAAACCTGCTTCTAAATGGAGGGAGGAGAAGAGAGGAGAGAGTGAAGGGGGAAAGGGAAGAAAAGAAGAAAGGAAATATGAACCACATGCACTGTGTTAGCGTTTACAATGAACAAACAGGTATGTCAGCAATTATAAAACAAAAGGATTATAAAACAATACTATGCTGACAAGAACATCTGCACTGTGAACACACAGGCGCACCTGCCAGATTCTTCCACTGGCCTTCAGGAAAAGCGTGCCTTATGTACTGTTTACATCTTCCTTTTTTTACATTCTAGAGTTAAAAATTAGCCTGCTCTACAATCAAACATTTAAAAAAATTCCTTCATTTTAAAACCACTGATTGGATTTTTAATTACTCAATTTTAGGAATCCTCAGTCCTAAGCTATTGTTTCCCCCCCTTTGGCCGAATGTCATCTGCCAGTTTGCTGATTAAATCAGATGCAAGAATGAAATCTTAGGTAAGAATTATTACTATAACACCCACCAATAGTTCAATTTGTAAAAAAGTAACAGACTTTATTATTTAGATTTTTACTGTTTTTTAATGATAAATTGATTGGACTCTGATCCTTCCTCTTATTTAGTTATGACTTTTGATAAATGGCTGATTAAAAACATAAAAAACAGGGCTGTTAATATTAATAAGGTAAAGGATAATGGAATTAGGTGACTCTTTCAATTTTGCACCCTTAGTTAAGTCTGGGACAGATAAGGACCCAGCTCTTTGACAGCAGAACACATGCTATGAATCCAGAGTCTAGCTTATGCCATTTGTTTGTTCATTTGTTTGTTTTTCAAGAAGCACTGAAACTGCTGCAACTTTCTTTTGCATGTCTCATATCCATTTACATTTCAGTAATGCTCAGAACTGCATCACTTAGCTGAAATGAAGAATACAATAAACTAGTTCAGTAATTTACATTAAATTATTTACATGACTTTATAAATGAAAAATTACTCAATTGACATGTTGCACCTGAGATAATTGTATTTGTGATGATTTAAATTCAGACATTGACTCACTTATAAATGCAAAGTTTTTGGTCTCAGAATTTTGTATCATGAGGGTGAGAAAATAATGAGTTACCAAAAAGTCATGTAAAGGCATAGTGAGACAAATGGTTATTTTGAGCCTTGCCGTTAAATGTGTATGACATTCTATACTTTTGATTTAGGTTTCAAAGGGAACATGCTAAGATGGATATTTTTCCTGGTTGACTGAGTTCCAAAATAGCACTACTCTTCAATCAAAGGGATGGAGCTACAGAAGTTTGGAGAGATAGCAAAATTTAGTTGATATTTAACTTGTCCCAGTTCATATCATCTCTCTCCAATGTCACTGAGGTCTTTGAGAGCAGAGTTTCCACTGGGATCTAAGTGTTCCCAACAATAATGTTTATTTTGGAGATTTGGACCTAAAAATCCCTCAATAAAGGCCAACCTTAAAAAACACACACCAATAAATTATCACATATGTAATGTTTCTATAGCAGATCTAACACATGGTAGATACTCATAAATGGCAACTTATTTTATTTCTCAACATCATCACCATCCTTCTCCTCATCATCAACATCAGCAACAACAATACATTTATACAGTCCCTAAATTTTGTTACATTATAGGGATCATGTGTCTTTCAAAAAAGTTAACACCATGGGGTTGACTTATAACTGAGTTTGTGTTGATCTCAGATATTCTCTTTAGTGTGTGGCTTTATAATCTATCAATATGTATTTATACATGTATTATTTAACATTATGTAATAGCATTTCAAAGTATGCTTTAATAGAAATAACAATTCACTCAGTCATCAGAACAATCCTATGATGTAAAAACTATTATTTTCTTTATTTTACAGATGAGAAAACTGAAGTATAGTTGTTGAAAGCTTTTTAATTAAGTCAAGCAAACTGTTTACTATCTAGACACCTTTATAGACTTCAAGTTTGATTTTCATAAGAAATTTTAATTTCTCTTTTGGGTTAAATTGTATAAAGAAAATAGATTATATTTTTAAGAAATTTCTTATTGTGCATTGCTATATTTCCTCACTTTTATGTTTTATATTTCAACACCAGTGTTTGGAATCTTATTTTTTTGGTCTATTTGTTTATTAAATCTCGTCACCCTACGTCAATCTAACATCGAAAAATCTGTTATGCCTGCTTGCACTCCCCTGCATGCGAGTCTTAAGCTAAAAACTAACTACTGGCCAAACGTTAACCTGCCAACAAAATAACTAGAGAAATGAAACCCCTCAAAGAGCAAGGAGTACCAGATTTTCCTCTCATCTTTGCCTTAGTCCCATGGCAATTTCTCCAACGTCAGCATAAACTATCCAGGAAGCGTGTGATTTTGCTTGTTCCCCTCAGGGTTCTACCGCGAATTCTTGATCTCAGCTCTCTGTCCTTGGCTCTTCAAGGGCAGTGCTAGCCTCTAGTGAAGATGTGCTTCACCCAGGAAATGAAGTCACCTATTTGTATTTCAAGCCGAATCTTTAAAAGTTATTTACATTAAAGAGAACTGATACAGTTGTTTGTCTATAAGAAAATGATAACAATGATTCCTTCCCCACATGTATACACACACACACACACACACACACACACACACACACACACACACACTCAGTGTCATAAAAGGCCAGTTCTGACTAATCTCCATGTAAATCTCAGGATCCAATGGCAAGTTCTACGTTTCATTTAAAGATGAGGGGAAAAAAGGAATATCAGGCTCACATTCACACAAAGAAAGGAAGAAACACTGATGAGCAAATTAATTAACCTACATAGTTTAAATATTTAATCTTGGCATTGATTATTATTCTTTAATAACTTCACCTTTATTAAAAATGAGTGGTATCTGGGACGTGAAGCCTTTTTAAATCCCTGGAAAAGGTCACTTGGATCAATCTCCAGGCTTGGCAAGAAAATGACTATCTATGGGGGTTGGGTGGACATTCTCAAAATTCTGCGGTAGAGCATGCAAGTTTACATACTTCTCTTATTGAAACATCTTGATCACAGAAGTCACACGTATATTGTGAAGTAAGCTTTATGTTCATCCCTAATCCCTTCATTTTGAACAGTTATTTCAGAAATACCTTTCATTCTAACCCTATTAAGACCCTCTCTCCCCTTACTTCTATAAAGAGTAGCTCTATCAGAGTTTGTTAACTTCCCCTTGGATAAAACTGACTGATTACTACTTACTATGTTAACCTGCACAGAGCATATCTAAACACGTATGTATTGCAGACTAGTCACATTCTAAAGTTGCCCCCAAACTTTTTTTTTTTAAAGTAACCTCTGTCAGCAAGTGAATATGAGCTGGGTTAGCAAAAATGGTGTCAACTCTGTTAAATATAAGGAAGTTAAGTGTAAACTTGCTAGAGGCAGGAGCAGTGGGGTTGGCATAGACATCTAAGTACACTCCTTTTCAGACAGGGCAGAAAAGACATGGGATCAAGAGGGATGGAGACATTGCATTTCTCTCTCTCTCTCTCTCTCTCTCTCTCTCTCTCTCTCTCTCTCAAAAGGATATTAAGATAGGTGCTAACACTAGGGAAAATGCCAGTAAAAGGATTCTTCTGCCAGGGCCAGCAGAAGATCACTCTAGATAAGGAGGCTAGCTAAGGTGTAGAGATAAGCATGAATTAAAAACTGGTAGCCCTTTAGCCGCTGGCAAGAACTTGATGGCTTTTCGGTGAAGATGGACTAAGCTTCAAAGTTAAGAAATAACCATGCTTTCCAGTAACTACAGGTCACAGCCTCACGAGTTCCCTGGCTGCAGGGGTGGCTGGACTTGAAGCACAGAGTTCTGGGTTGAATGCAAGAGAGGGAATGAAGTCGTAATGGAGGTGTAATTAGACCAGTGCTTTTAACCAGAAAAATAAATGTTCTGTTCAATATTTTTGAGAAACTTTGCTCTTGAAGTGGTGCTCTCTTGATATCTTCCATGGCCTACTTTTGTAAGGTAATAGGGATAGTTAATACCTTGGCAATACAATTTTAAATATGCTTAAAAATAACTACTACAATGAGAATTTTAGAAACCTGTTCACAGTAGAAATATATTGCTGGGTTAAATTTATCTGAAATTCAGTTTAATTCAAAATCATGTGGTTTCACAATAGAATTGCGACTCCCGTTCTGGGTCATAAAATGGGTCAGCAAGGATGCACACAACTCACACACATTCCTGGGAATTTGCTTTTGAGTAAGGCACGGAGGCCTACATTCTGCCATGTGAGGCAGGCAAGGGCTTGGAGATCACTGTTTCTTAAATGAGAAGTTTTGTCCCCTAACCTAATACATTCTTCCTCTCCTTACAATATCTCCAATTTAACCAAATCCCATCCCTCCTTTGTGCCCCTCCAAATAACCAGGAGCGTGAATAATTGAATTATTTAGCATCTTCATAATAAAATACATGTGTTGATTAAAAGTAGAAATAATCTTATATATTGATTAATGCCATATATAAGGGAAGATGTAAATAGCTATCCTCTATCTCTTACCTAGCCCAGCCTCTCATTCTGACACTTACTGTTCATCTGCCTAAAATGTTCTTGCCACAATTAACCTACTGGGCATGTTGTTCTTCAGGTGTCAGCTTTGTGTCCCTTCATTGGATCTGATCACCTAGACCAGGTCAGATCCCCTTGATGTAAACAGGATCTGAGACTTTTTCTTCCGAGCACCACCATCTTTGCTACTATTGTGTTAGGTGTATGGTATGTGTTTACTAGCTTCCTCTCTGCTAACAGAATCTCTTTCTCACAACAGATGTGTGCAATTCAGCTCTGCTGCAGGAATGATGAATGAATTATAAGCATTATGAGAACATGACTCTATTTAATTAACCATTGCATCTCTAGCACTTAACACAATGATGTTGCCTGTTTGTGGGTTAATGTATATTGCTGAAAGTATGAATTTGTTTCTTATTCCACTGTACTGTCATCATATTTTTCTGTTAAGATCTGTTCAATATACCAGGTACATATATTTTTGTCTCATATAATTTCTGTCTCGTGTATATGAGAGAGATATAAATATTTGGGATGAAAGTAAACCTAAGGGGCTACTGAGTCTTTTCATAAGGCCTCAGTTTCTTGTTCTCTATTTAGGGTTGCATATGAAGTCATTGCTGGATGGTGACTGAAAGTGTCAAATTTTCTTTAAAAACAAATGCATCCATTGGTGCTGATGATAGAAATGAAGAAGAAAAGAAGAGGACTAAAATTTTGATAAAGATGACTTCATAAACATTTGTACAAACATTCAGGATCAGCTAAAACTCTATTCAATTTTAAGGGAAAAATAATGTTGCCAGTGGACATATTTTAGTCTGAAGAAGGGGATTTCCCCCCTCTTTATTCTCTCTCTCTCTCTCTCTCTCTCTCTCTCTCTCTCTCTCTTCTCTCCTCTCTCCTCTCACCTCTCTCCTCTCTTCCTCTCTTTCTCTCTCCTCTTTCTTCTCTCTTCCCTATCTCTCTTTCCATCTAGCCAGGATTTTGGTGACAAAGCCACTGAGTCAACGGAATCCCAGTAGCAAGTAATCAATAATAAATGTATTACCTAATCATAAATACTGCTATCCAGATACATCAAGAATATTGTCCTTCTTTAGCCAGGAGATCAGTCATATTATTATTTACCCAGAAAAATAAATGTCCTGTTCCACAAAAGGAATTAATTCAAACAGTTATCCAAAATTTCAAATCTTCACATGACTTATGCACATAAAGCATATACCACACATTAAGTAATCTTTACAATTAAAGCAAGATTGATAATTTAAAAAAATACAGTATCCTTATGAGAACATCAGTTAATGCACTGTTTTCTAGTGCATTAAAATAGTGATGCATCAATAAAAACAACATTAAACATTCTTAAAAAGATAACAATATTTCCAAGCACCCACCTTTAGAATAGCCAAGGTTTCTACAAGCCAAATTTGTTCCCTTTTCCTTTGAAATAAAATCACCTAAGGTTTTTTGTTCTTTCTGGTGGGTCACCCCATCAGGTAAATAATCACGACCAGCTGAAATGCTTGCTGAGGTGAAAACCAGCTGCAACCACATGACTAGTTACAGTAACGCAGACTATTGTTGTCATGAGTATTTCTTTATTTGGTGGTTAATGTTTGTTTCTGCGCATTTGTGTGTATGTGTTTATATGTATAATATCTTTGTTTTCTGTCCTCTTGTACCCTTTTATGTAACATAAAATGCATTGACTTTAGTTATAATTAGAGTCCCGATGCACGAAATTCGTGCAAGGGGCTTGGCCCTTGCAGTCCCAGCTGCCTTGGCCGGCCCTTGCAGCCTCAGCTGGCTGCCTTGGCTGGCCCTTGCACCCCTGGCTGGCCCTCGCAGCCTCGGCCCACCTTCACAGTCCCAGCTTCATCTGGAAGGTCGTCTGGACTGTCGTTAAGCTGTTCGGACTAATTAGCATATTAGCTCTTTATGATATAGGAAGGATATTCAAGTATTCATAATTTTATATCATAGCATTTGAGCTGCAGGATAGCAAAGAGAAGAATAAGCATCACTCAAGGGAAGGGTTATATCCTTTCTTTGGGAAGGGTTAGTCATTTTCAGTGGTATGCAGGAAAGTTGTGTCATGTTGGGCAGATGTATGACCCTGTTATTATCTTTATTCAGAAATGAACTGTGGTTTAGGAGATGCATATAGGTGCCAAGCTGCCATGGGTGAATTCGTGATGGTTCCTTTTTGTGTCAATTTGGGTAGGTCACGCTACCCAGATATTTGGTCAAATATTCTGCAGGTTCTTCTGAGGGTGTTTTATTTTTGGCTGACATTGACATTTAAATCAGTGGGCTTTATGTAAAGCACATTACCTCTGTTGTATGTGAATGGGCCTCATTAAATCAACTGAAGGTCTTACTAGAACAAAAACTGACCTCCACTAAAGATAGGATTTTGCCAAAAGACAGTCTTTGAACTTGAACTGCAACATGGCTCTTCCCTGAGTCTATTGGTTCACCTTACAGATTTTGGATTTGTCAGCCTCTCTGAACATGTGAGCCAACTCCTTAAAATTGGTTCTTTTTCTCTGGAGAACCTGACTAATACTTCCCCCAAATCAGAATTTTCTTAGTGGAATCTCTAAATCAGGGGTCCTCAAACTTTTTAAACAGGGGGCCAGTTCACTGTCCCTCAGACCGTTGGAGGGCCGGACTATAGTTTAAAAAAACACAACTATGGGCCAGACCTCTGAGTCCAGAGGGTTAGAGGGAGACCGCGTGGCAGACAGCCGCATCCCTTGGGACAGGCACAGCCCCTGATCGGGGAAAGGAGATCCGCGGGATTCCTGGCACTGCTGGGGATTTGAGAGCTGGGTTCTGTGATCACAGAGGACTGAGCCTAAAGGGGGCAGCCTAAAGAGCTGACCAGAGCATGCAGTGCCGGTAATAGAAGAGTTTGTAGAAAGTCAGCCTTCCCCGTTTCCGAGGCCAGCGTTTGCTTGTTTATTTTCACTGAATCCTGTTCATAAAACATTTCGGATACAGACACTCACCTGTGCTGAAGAGAGGGAGAAGGTGCCTACGAGTGGAATCTGGGGAGAGACTGAGGAGAGGGGGGTGGCCGGGAGAGGTGGCAGCGAATTGAGTGCTGAGACACTCCTGGGCCCAGGCTTGGGGCAGCCATTCTCTCCAGAGGGTGGGACTCCCCTACCTAGCCCCCGGGCAAGGAGCACAGCCACACCCAGATTCCACCCTGAACGAGATCAAGGGTTAAAATAATCTGATCAGTCCCTGGGAGTTAACAGGGTCTGGCCTATAGAGGGATTTTCAATCCCAGCAACAACACAGAGCAGGGTAACGATTAAAGAAACAACTCTGGATAGTTGACCTCCCCAAACCAGTTTTAAGTGTGATAGAGAAGCCGTATAGCCTCAGAGGCCAACCCCAGAACACTGCCACCCAGAGGCTGAGCCACAAACTGACTCTTTGCTAAACACAAAATAAGGCAGTCTGGGAAACAAATACGGCCTGCTTTAAAATAAGGACTGTGGTTTACAACACAGAGGAACAGTGTATCGCAGGGAAATTCAACACTCTCCTGAATACCTGGCAGGACTAAGGCGAGCCAGACTGACGAGTAGAAGAACCGAAGGACCTTCACTACTGAAAATTTTTTTTTTCTTTTTTCACCTTTTAACTAAGAAACCAATTTTTTTCCCTTCTTTTTCCATCACCTGATTTTACCCTTTTAATTACTACATTCTTATTTTTAACCAGTATTATTACTGCTACTATTTTACCATTTTTAAAGTGCCATTTTATTTTCTCTTTATATTATTTTGGGATTAGTGTTCTCCATTCTATTTTCATCGTTCCTTTAGCAACAATTTTCCCTACTTCAATTTTACCTCTATGCTAAAACCCTCTCCCTCACTTTTCACTTTTTGTTGTCCTGTTTCTCTTACCTTATTCCTGCTTTAGATTTTCCCTATTCCTTCTGTTTACCTCCTGTCAAAATTTCACCCTACTTATATATCCTATTTCCAATCCACTGCTCTAAATCTTTATACACATACCCCTTATCTTTCTTCACTATCCAATTTTTTTTCTCTTCTTTTATCTTTCTATTGTTTTGTTGCTGTTTGCTTGATTGTTGAGTATATTGTTTTTTTGTTGTTGTTGCTTGTTTTTTTGTGTGTGTCTGTGTGTGTGTGTGTGTGTGTGTGTGTGTGTTTTAGGACTGGTTGTGAGGCTGTTTTGCTTTTACTTTTTATTTTATTCTGCTGGTTTTTCCCCTCCCTCCACCCATCCCCCCAGTTATTTTTGTGCTTCTGTTTTCCCTTGCCTCTCTTGATATTATTGGTTGTTTCTAGTTTGCATTCATCTCCAGGGAGCTGTTGCTGGAATTTGTTGGGATTAGTGGCGGTTCTATAGGAGTTTTCTCCTCATATAAATAGTCTCTTCCCCTCTTCCACTTCATTCTCTCTTTTCGCTCTTTTTTTTTATTTTCTTTTCTCTCTTTTATTTTCCCCCCTCATTTTTCCCAATTTCATTTTTGCACTCCTTTTTTGGGTCCCTACTTTTCTTTTCTTTTTTCTCTTTTTTCTTTTTCTCTTCTTTCTTCCATATCACCTAATTCTCTTAATTAGGGTTGTCACCTTTATTTGGGGTTATTAATATCGTGAATATATTTGTGTTTAGTGCCTGGTACGTGGTGCCTTGTTGTGTTGTATTTTGTGCCTTTAAATCAATGCAGCAGATCCAAGCAACAGCAGCCTCCTGAGCACCACACCCTCTGTCTGAGGAACAGAAGCTGTAGGTGAAACCTCCCCTCACCAGCCAGAAGAGCCACAACAGCTGTGAACAGCACCCACCAGAGGAGCTGCTGCCAACTGAGGAGCAGCTGCTACCGCAACCGCCCGAAGAGCAACCACAGACCAAGGAGTCACTGCCACCCAGGGAGCAGCCACTGAACGACTCAACGTCTAGATATGTCAGTGAGATCAAACATGGGTAGACAAAGAAATCCCCAAAGGAAAGAAAAAGAGGACTCGCCAGAAAAGCAGCTAAGTGATACAGAGACATGCAAAATGACAGAAAAAGAATTCAGAATAAGGGTCCTAGAGTGCATAAACCGGACGGAGGAAAAAAATCAATAACATATGCAAGAAGCTAGAAGAAACAGATGAAAAAATCAACAACTTAAGTAAGACCCAAGAAGAAATGAAGAGCGATATAGCTGCAATAAAAAACACCATTGAAAGTATCAACAGTAGACTAGGAGAGGCGGAGGACCGAATTAGTGAATTAGAAGACAAGGAAGCAAAACACACCCAAATTGTACTGCAATTGGAGAAAAAAAATAAAAGACAGGAGGAGAGCCTAAGGGAGCTTTGGGACAACATGAAACGAAACAACATACGAATAATAGGGGTGCCAGAACAACAGAAAGATGAACAAGGATTAGAAAACCTACTCGAAGAAATAATATCAGAAAACTTCCCTGAGATGGGTAAGAAAAAAGTCACACAAGCCCAGAGAGTCCCAAACAAGGTGAACCCGAAAAGACCCACACCAAGACACATCATAATTACCATGGCAAATTTTCAGGACAAAGAGAGAATCTTACAGGCTGCAAGAGAGAGACGGAAAGTTACATACAAGGGATCTCCCATTAGATTATCAAATGATTTCTCAACAGAAACACATCAGGCCAGAAAAGAATGGATGGAAATTTACAAAGTGATGCAAAGCAAAGGACTGAATCCAAGAATACTCTATCCAGCAAGGCTATCATTCAAAATTGAAGGGGAAATAAGAAGCTTCACAGACAAAAAAAGGCTAAGGGAGTTTATCACCACCAAGCCAGCCATGCAAGAAATGCTAAAGGGACTGGTGTAAAAAGAAGAAATAAAAAGCTCAGAAAGAAAACAGCCACACGAAAAAAGAAATGGCTACAAACAAGTACCTTTCAATAATAACTTTAAACGTAAACGGACTAAATGCTCCAACCAAAAGACATCGAGTGGCTGAATGGATAAAAATACATGACCCATACATCTGCTGTCTACAGGAGACCCACCTCATTAGAAGGGACTCACACAGACTGAAAGTGAAGGGATGGAAAAATATCTTTCAGGCAAATGGAAAGGAAAAGAAAGCTGGGGTAGCAATACTTATATCGGACAAAATAGACCTCAAAGTGAAGGCCATAACAAGAGATAAGGAAGGCCACTTCATAATACTAAAGGGATCAATACAACAAGAAGATATAACTCTGGTAAACATATATGCACCCAATGCAGGAGCACCCAAATTCATAAAAAAAATCCTGGAAGATATCAAAGGAGAGATCGACAACAACATAATCATAGTAGGGGACTTTAATACATCCACTGACAGCACTGGATAAGTCCTCTAGACAAACAATCAGCAAAGGTACAGCAATCCTAAATGACTCACTAGATCAGATGGACTTAATAGACATCTTCAGAACACTTCACCCCAAAGCCAGGGAATATACATTCTACTCAAGTGCTCATAAGACATATTCAAAAATAGACTATATATTGGGTCACAAGCAAAGTATCCCCAAATTTAAGGAGATTGAAATCATAAAAAGCATCTTAGCAGACCACGATGGCATAATATTAGAAATAAACTACAATAAAAACAACCTAAAATACTCAAACACCTGGAAGCTGAAAGGCATGCTATTAAATATTGATTGGGTTACCAATGAGATCAAAGAAGAAATTAAAAACATCCTGGAAACTAATGACAATGAAAACACAACAATCCAAAACCTATGGGACACAATGAAAGCAGTCCTGAGAGGGAAGTTTATAGCTCTACAGGCCTATCTCAAAAAACAAGAAAAAATGGTAGTAAATCATCTAACTCTACAACTCAAAGAATTAGAAAGAGAGCAACAAGAAAACCCCAGAGTGAGCACAAGGAAGGAGATAATAAAGATTAGAGCAGAAATAAATGACATAGAGACCAAAAAAACAATACAGAAAATCAATGAAACCAAGAGCTGGTTCTTTGAAAGGATAAACAAAATTGACAAACCTCTAGCCAGACTCACCAAGAAGCAAAGAGAGAGGAACCAAATAAACAAAATCAGAAACGATAGAGGCGAAATAACAACAGACCCCACAGAAATACAAATGATTGTTAAAAAAATACTATAGACAGCTCTACTCCAACAAACTAGACAACCTGGAGGAAATGGACAAATTCCTAGAAAAATACAACATTCCAAAACTCAATCAGGAAGACTCTAAAAATCTCAACAGGCCAATAACTATGGAAGAAATTGAAGTAGTCATCAAAAAGCTTCCAGCAAACAAAAGCCCAGGACCAGATGGCTTCACAGGGGAGTTTTACCAAACATTCCAAGAAGAACTAAAACCTATCCTCCTCAGACTACTACAAAAAGTCCAAGAGGAAGGAACACTTCCAAGCTCATTCTATGAAGCCAGCATCACCCTAATACCAAAACCAGGTAAAGACAACACAACGAAAGAGAATTACAGGCCAATATCCCTCATGAACATAGATGCCAAAATCCTCAACAAAATCTTAGCAAATCGGATCCAGCAGTACATCAGAAAGATCATACACCACGACCAAGTAGGATTTATCCCAGGGATGCAAGTATGGTACAATATCCGCAAATCAATAAACGTGATACATCACATAAACAAATTGAAAGAAAAAAACCACATGGCCATATCAATTGATGCAGAAAAAGCATTTGACAAAATCCAACACCCATTTTTGATAAAAACTCTCAGCAAGGCGGGAGTAGAAGGATCATACCTCAACATAATAAAAGCCATATATGACAGGCCCACAGCCAACATCATACTCAATGGACAAAAACTAACACCATTTCCCCTAAGAACAGGAACAAGACAGGGATGCCCACTCTCACCACTCCTGTTCAACATAGTACTGGAAGTATTAGCCATCGCAATTAGGCAAGAAGAAGAAATAAAAGGCATCCAAATTGGAAAAGAGGAAGTAAAACTGTCTTTATTTGCAGACGACATGATATTATACATACAAAACCCTAGAGACTCCATCAAAAAGCTACTAGACTTAATACATGAATTTGGCAATGTAGCAGGATACAAAATTAACCCCAAGAAATCTGAGGCATTTCTATACACCAATAGTGAACTTTCAGAAAGAGAGATTATAAAAACAATCCCATTCACCATCGCATCAAAAAAATTAAGCTACCTAGGAATAAACTTAACTAAAGAGGTAAAAGACCTCTACTCAGAAAACTACAGGACGTTGAGAAAAGAGATAGAGGAAGACATAAACAGATGGAAGAACATACCGTGTTCATGGATTGGTAGAATCAACATCATTAAAATGTCCATACTACCCAAAGCAATCTATAAATTGAACGCACTTCCCATTAAAATACCAACGGCATACTTCACAGATCTAGAACAAACTCTCCAAAAATTCATCTGGAATAAAATAAAAGACCCCGAATAGCTGCAGCAATCCTGAGAAAGAACAAAGTAGGTGGGATCTCAATACCAGATATCAAGATGTATTACACAGCCACTGTTCTCAAAACTGCCTGGTACTGGCACAGGAACAGGCATATAGATCAATGGAATAGAATAGAGAGTCCAGAAATCGGCCCGAACCAATATGCTCAATTAATATTTGACAAAGGAGGCAAGAACATACAATGTAGCCAAGATAGTCTCTTCCATAAATGGTGTTGGGAAAATTGGACAGATATATGCAAGAAAATGAAACTAGATCACCAACTTACACCATACACAAAAATAAACTCAAAATGGTTAAAGGACTTAAATGTACGACAGGAAACCATAAAAATTCTAGAAGAATCCAAAGGCAACAAAATCTCAGAGATATGCCGAAGCAATTTCTTCACTGATACAGCTCCTAGGGCACTTGAAACTAAAGAGAAAATGAACAAATGGGACTACATCAAAATAAAAAGCTTCTGCACAGCAAAAGAAACCATCAACAAAACAACGAGAAAACGCACTGCGTGGGAAAACATATTTGCCAATGTCATATCTGATAAGGCCCTAATCTCCAAAATTTATAGGGAACTCATACAACTTAGCAAAAGGAAGATAAACAATCCAATCAAAAAATGGGCAAAGGACCTAAATAGACACCTTTCAAAAGAGGACATTCAGAAAGCCAATAGACATATGAAAACATGCTCAAAGTCACTAATCATCCGAGAGATGCAAATCAAAACAACAATGAGGTACCATCTCACACCTGTCAGATTGGCTATCATCAACAAATCAACAAACGACAAGTGCTGGAGAGGATGTGGAGAAAAAGGAACACTCGTGCACTGCTGGTGGGAATGCAGACTGGTGCAGCCACTATGGAAGACAGTATGGAGTTTCCTCAAAAAACTAAAAATGGAACTCCCATTTGACCCTGTGATCCCACTTCTAGGAATATATCCGAAGAAACCAGAAACACCAATCAGAAAGGATATATGCACCCCTATGTTCATAGCAGCACAATTCACCATAGCTAGGATCTGGAAACAGCCTAAGTGCCCATCAGTAGATGAATGGATTAGGAAACTCTGGTACATCTACATGATGGAATACTATGCTGCTGTAAAAAAGAAGGAACTCTTACCATTTGCAACAGCATGGATGGAACTGGAGAGCATTATGCTAAGTGAAATAAGCCAGTCAATGAAGGAAAAATACCGCATGATCTCACTCATTCATGGATAATAGAGACCATTATAAACTTTTGAACAATAATAGATACAGAGGCAGAGCAGTCTCAAACAGATTGTCAAACTGCAGCGGGAAGGCCGGGGGAGGGTTGGGGGGCAGGAGGGAGGGGGGTAAGAGATCAACCAAAGGACTTGTATGCATGCATATAAGCATAACCAATGGACATAAGACACTGGGGTTAGGGGAGGCCAGGGGATTGTCAAGGGCGGGGGGAAAAAAGGGACACATATGTAATACCCTTTGTAATAGTGTAAGCAATAAAAATCAATCAATAAATAAATAACATTAAAAAACCCAAAAAACACTATGAACAAATTCCTATGCACACTGCACATATCATATTTTGAAGTAAAAAACAAAACAGGAACAAATACAATATTTGTATTTGCATGTGGCCCGCGGGCCGTAGTTTGAGGACCCCTGCTCTAAATCTTCTTTTTTCTTTATTTCTTTCTATTGTTTCTCTTTCTTTCCTTTTAAAAAAATATTCACCAAAGCATTCTGATGATTCAGAGTTGGAATCTCTTGAAGTGGAAAAAATAAACTGCAACCCTCCCTTCATTTATGGCTTCTATCCCCAATAACATCTTATCCTCAATGATTAAATATTAGCTTCATGTTACTAAGTTCTGAAAATTATATGCTTTTAGCTCAAATATTTTTGATAAAATTATCCTGGTATAGCTTATTCATAGTCTCATCTAGTCATAATTTCTTTTTTTTGAGGGGGGGTCATAATTTCTTGATGTGCTTCACTAACATCAATCTGAATGACAATTTCACCGAGAGACTTTTGTGGAAAAACATTCAGAAATTAATTTCAAAATTCAGGGGTGAACTTTGGAGACTACGCATAGAGCTTCTTTATGCAGCAACAGGTTCTGAGAGTTACTTAAATAAATGTAGAATACAAAATCTGTGCTGCTTACATAAAGTGTCAAAAACCATATTGCACTCATGGGGCAACAATTATGAATAGAAAGCTGAAATGGAAAAGCATTATCTTCCCCAATTAAACATAAAATTAGAGTGACTAACAGAAGTGAGAACAATTTTCATCTATTACTACTCTTTTAATCTTCGGAAATGCTTGCTCAGTAATGATCAAGATAATGGGCAAGGCTCATTACAGTTCTAAGTGAGAAGGGAAACATCACAATCAAATGCTGAAAGTGAGGTATGATAAAGCACAGGCATAATTAGGCCCTTGCATGAACTTCACATAGACTCGTAGAAGCCTTTTTCAGTCATTGTTAGTAACCCAAACCCTGGCATCAACAGAGGTTGCTCCCAGGCTATGAATTACATATACTACAATATTTTTAGAAGTGCACTCTTGAATAGAAATTCAATATGCAAGCACCAAATTAAATAAAAGAGATTTGCTCATTTGTCATCTTAAGCATATTCGTTGAGTGTTTACTTTGTGCCATGGACATGGCCTTTGCAGTCATGGAACATGTAGACAGGCTGATGGGAGGCACAGACAAGTGGATGATCACAGCACAACAAATGCAGATTCCTTTTCATGATTTACAAATAGTTACGCACTCCATCTGCCCAGGCGACCTGATCGTTCAAGACTACCCCCATTGTTTCTTCACAGGAGCCACACTGACCTTTGCAGGGGCTGTTTCCTGAACTTAGAATTCTTTCTGCAGCTCTTTGCATGGCTAGTTCCTCCTGTTCACCTAGATCTCAATTCAAAAGTCATCTTCTTTTTAGACTGGAATTCCTGTATGGCTGTGATATTTTTTAAATTCAAGGGGAATACTAGGTATAAAAGACAAGAAGAAGTCTGACATGTGGTAGACTAAATTAATGATAGCTACAATATCCAGCACTTTCTCAGTTTCTTAACTGAAGCTTCTTTGTAAATTCATTTGCAAAACAAAACAAAACAAAAAGACTATTTCTAGTGCAGTGCCTACATTCTGCCATCTTTTTAATTTGTTGGTATTTTATTAACTGGTCATGCAGTTCATTAGGACTGCTTCCTGGTGCAGAAAAATTAGGACAATGCTGCATCAATTTATTCTTGGCCAGTTAACCTCTTGCTCAAATAAAATTGCAAGTATCAAGAGTGCATTGCTTGACTGTGGTCATCATTTTGCCCTTCTCTTTAATTCATCAGAGGGCACACCGGAGAGTTGCAGTGATTGTTTAAAGGGACTTTATCCTTTTATAGCTTAATTATGAACTCTCTGACTATTTTGAAGATAAATAAAAGTTAGAGATTGAATCGGTTGTCACTCATTTGGAAACAGTGAAAGCAGTAATTTTACCCTAATCATTTTCTCACATTTTTATTTGATAATAATGTTATACAGAACTACTTTTGTGCTTTGTAAATTCTGACCATAGTATAAATGATTTTTGAAAGTTGAATACAGTTTTTCTTATTAAAATGTGACCTATGCAATCTATTTTTATTCATTTGAAATAACTAAGTATTCAATAGCAGATACGTAAAGGGGAATGTTCTCCTCCTTCTACTTCTGCTCAAGGCTCTTTTCTCTTTTCTCCTGAAATATTTGAACATTTCTGTGGCTTTTAAAACATCTTCTCTGGAGCTGAACCTTCAGGGCCCAGAAAAAGTATCACTTACTCATTCAAGCTCACTTCAAATGTCACCTTCTTTATGTAAGCTTTCCCATCCCTGTCATTTAAATGTGTTTCCCTCTGTAATGCTCTTTGCACACTCCTATCTCTGTATTTACACAATGTTCGTGCACTTCTTAGTCTATATGTCTCTTTCCCCCTCCTAGAAATGAAGCCCCTTGAGATTGGGGTTGTATCTGACTCACTTGGTAGCCATCTCAGCCAGTGCAATGTTTAGCAGATGCATGCATAGCAAGGTGAACCGTTCCCTGTGCAGAATTCCAGGGAGAGCTGTTCCTTGACAGGTACTTTAACTCCAAAATTACACTGCTGGGAGGTCATGGGTGGCAGCAGGGGAGTCACTGGACCTGGAAGGAGAGCACCAAAGAGGAAGCTGCCTGTGCAGCGCCCGGTGGTTGGGGAGGGAGATTCCTAGCAGCTGTCCTGTGAGGCCGGGGTAAACAAAGCTGAAGCACAAACCCTCTGTCGTATCTCCATGAAATCTTTAATTAAGACATAAATTGGTACAACTTACGTCTTAAGACAAATACTGTATTATCCCATTTGTATGTGGAATCTAAAACAAAACAAAACAAATAAATAAAAACCAGAAATAGATGGCTGTCAAAGGGGAGAGAGGCCAGAGTGATGAATGAAATGAAAAATGAAATAAAAACCTAAAAAAGAACCAAATAAAAATATTTTATTATATATTTTTTTCCATTGACTTTTAGAGTGAGGGGAAGGGAGGGGGAGAGAAAGAAACATTTGATGTGAGAGATACACATCAATTGGTTGCCTCCTGCATGCGCCCTGCCAGAGATCAAGCCTGCAACCGAGGTACGTGCCCTTGTCCGGAATCAAAGCTGTGACCTTTCAGTCCACCGGACGACACTCCAACTATTGAGCCAAACTGGCCAGGACTTAAAAGGAATTTTTTAAAAATATATACATTGGTAACAGATACTGTGGAAAGTAACTCATATAGGGTTATAGATGGACTTACTGAATGTCTATATTAAACCAGAAATGTAAAATATTTCCTTACTCTGGAACTATTCAAAATTAATCACTTCCTGTTCTTCACTCATGTTAAACTTTTATGCTCCTAGACTTAGATGCATATTATTAAACTTTAATTTTGCTATTTTCTATTTCATTAATGTGGCATTATCATATGAAAAAATGCTGAAGACTACTTTTACCATCACTCACACACTCAGACTTTGCCCACAAGTACTATTACCAGTTCATGTTAACATTTGCAGACTTCTTCCTCTGTATTGACACATGCACACACAGACACAACCTGTAGAAATCTTATTTGTTTCTTAAAGATATTTTTAATATGTGTTATCTATTGCAAATGTTCTACAAACCAAAATACACTTCTCTTCACTCAAACTGTGATGTAGTATTGCAATGTGTAAATATGAAATCGTTTTTTTTAGCCAGTACTGTTGGAAGGACATTTGATTTGTTTCTGTATTTTCTCTAATACAAACAATTCTGCAGTAAAACACTGAAACTGCCTTCTGTGTACTTGTGCAGGCATTTTTCTAGAATAGACAGCAAGAACTGGTTCATAGGGAATCTGTATGTATTTTTAATTATGTCATTTACTTCCAAATTTCTTTAAAAAAAGGTTATAACAATTTTTTATGTCTGTCAGTAGTGTAAACACCCACCTACTTCCTCTTATTCATTCTCATGTTTACTTATTATATACTACATTTTAAAAAGAACATTCTCTGTTTTATTTATTAACACATTCCGTATGCCTAATATCTTTAACTTGGTTCACTGGTGTTCATTAAATTTTTGTTGAATAAATTAATAAATTTATATATGTGAGAAGTCTGATGTGAGAGGATCAACTTCTATTGATGTTTTGCACATACATTGCAATTATAATCTTTAAGTCACTATAATTAGCCAAGACACAAACACATGATTCAAATACCTGAGATATGTCTATCTTTTATATTTCTGATTATTCAAGTTGTACAATTAAAGTAGTATGAATATCAGAACACGTAAATTCTCAGATCTGCCAAAAACTGTAATCACAAAATTTTTTAAAAAAATAGTTTCTAGATTCTGAATGAATAAAATACAGCAATCAGCATTACAGAGACATAGATTTTCCGAGTTCAAGATTATAGGAAACACTGAAGCTAACTGGACAATGACTCTAATGTTCTATGATCCTTATAGATCTTGCTCTTAAAGGAAAGTTCAAAGATAAAAATTGAATTCTCATTGGGGAAAAATATGACATGAGATAGGCTTTTTTAAGTCTCAAATTATGTTACTTCAAAGTTCTCCATTAAAACTTAAGCAAAAAATGGAACTCTAAAGATTAATTAAATTTACTGGTCAATAAACTGTTCTTTGAATCCTAAATATCAAAACTATGATTCCTTGAGCATATCAATAGGCAGATGGCTCAACTAATTACTGTTAGGTCTGACCAAAGAATTGAATCCCCTGGCAACTGACCTTTAGACCACTTCGTAACTGCTTAGACCACATTCCACTTGCAAAGACCATCATCTTTCCCCTCAGGACCTGCCCAGAGAATTCTCAGCCCAGGAAAAGCCCGCCTAGAGTCATTTAAAACTTCTGACTCATTCCTGGGTGCTGGCGCCATTTTGGGGCTCAACCCATCTGGTTTTCCAGATGACCTAATAAATTCATAATTCTTTACCCCTTTTGGCCTTGTGCATTCCTCCTTTGGTGACCCTAACAATTACACTTTTATGGAATTGAAAATGTGCAAAAGATTTCAGTTGAGAAAATCTTAAGGTCACAAAAATTCACACCAATTTCCTATTTTTCACATACATAAATGTAGAGAGCTTTTTACAAAGACACTGTCAGCACAGGGGAAAGCAATTACTCATGGGAATTAGCTCTTTATTGCCATCAGCTCATACCTAAATACTCGAAGGTAGAAATAAACTCAAAACCTGTGCCATTAATTGACTAGGTTTCCTGAGTTTCGGCTACAGTGAAGATCTTGCAAAGAACCCGCGCCCGCTGCCTGTCAGCTGCTCTAAGAACATATCCCTGAGGAACTCTTTTAATACTTGAAAAATGGTCTCTAGGCAGAGATTTCCACTTTTACGTCGGCACTTATATCTTCAGTTCTTTACAAGTCTCCGAGGATTAAGAAGAGAAGGTTAATACTTTCATCTGTAGGATGATGGCCTAGCACCACTGAGGTTTTGATTTTATTACACAGCTCCTTGCCTGATCAAGCACTTGTTTTATTTTTTATGGAGTAAAAGATTCGTTCTATATTACGAGATAGTGATACTAGGGTAAACTTCCATTTTCTTTGTGCAATCGTCCTTTTCTAAGTTTGGAAAGTATGTTTTCTTTTTATGCACGCTTTTATATCCAGTAGTAATAAACTATGATAGTTCAATGTAGAAACATCCTAAATAGCACATGTATCTTAACAGAAATGCCAGAATAGTTGGGTTAAGAGATTATGCAGACAATTTCAAATATGCTGGCATACTGAAGCCATGTCATCCAACTACATAGAAATTCATAATTTTTGTTCCTGACTGAATTATAATATAGCCTTTATTTGGCCAGTGTTACTTCTGTCTTCAGAGGTTATTGTCGCTGTCTTTTTTCTTTCAACTAATAATATGAAAATCATCAAAGGCAGGCGAGTTTCTAAGTCATCTGGTAGCTATCTCTATACATAAAAGCCTAAGCAACCATCACAACCGAACGGATGACCGAACAGGCTGTGTGGGGCAACCAGGCAGGCAGGGGGGGGTTAGTGAGGGGCGACCAAACAACCGAGCAGCAGGCTGCGTGGGGTGACCAGGCTGGCAGGGGGGCAGCTGGGGGTGACCAGGCTGGTGGGGGGGGTGCAGTGAGGGTCGACCAGGCCGGCAGAGAGAGGCAGTGAGGGGTGACCAGGCTGATGGGGCAGGGCAGTTGGGGGCAGCCAGGCCGGCAGGGGGGGCAGTAAGGGGTGACCAGGCTGGCAGGAAGGTAAGCAGTTAGGATCCAGTTGTCCCAGATTGTGAGAGGGATGTCCGACTGCCGGTTTAAGCCCTGGGGATCGGGCTTAAACCGGCAGTCGGACATCCCCCAAGGGGTCCCGGATTGGAGAGGGAGCAGGCTGGGCTGAGGGGACCCCCTCCCCTGTGCACGAATTTTGTGCACTGAGCCTCTAGTTAAGTTATAGAGATGAGAACTTGACTACTGGAATAAACTTGAAAATCACCCTGTCCTCCTCCACACACTCTCACACACGTCTTCTACTTTGGTAAACTCATCCTAATCTAATATTGCTAAGATTAATTGTCAATATTATTTACTTGCATGGTACAATGCTAATACAGCATGAATTACATAAGCTATCAAATATATGCACATTTTACAAACATGATCATAATAAGTTACTAGAATGTTCCACTATAAAATAAAAGAAATAAATATTTAAAATGCTAATGATCTATTTCCACATATGTTTTCATATTCTCCATACTTTAGGTACCTTTTGGGTAACACATTATACTTCAATTGTAGAATATAACTTAAAATTGATTGTACATGCAAATGGTTGTTAAGAATATAATTTTTAATCTCTGAAAATAGAAATAAAAATCTAGTAACACATTAAATCCAGTAACATTACAAAATTAAGCACAATTTTCTTATTTTAAATTTTTCCTCTAAAACTATATTCAATTGTTTGTTTTCTCTTTAGTTTCCATTGCCCTTGGAGCTGTATCAGTGAAGATATTGCTTCAGCATATGTCTGAGATTTTGATGCCTGTGAAGTCCTCTAATAATTTCATGTTTTCCCATCTTATGTTTAAGCCCTTTATCCATTTTGAGTTTATTTTTGTGTACAGTGTAAGTTGGTGGTCTAGTTTCATTGTTTTCCATGTATCTGTCCAATTTTCTGAACACCCTTTATTGAAGAGACTGTCTTGACTCCATTGTATGTTCTTGCCTCCTTTGTCAAATATTAATTGAGCATAGTGGTTTGGGTTGATTTCTGGGTTCTCTATTCTATTCCATTGGTCTACATGTCTCCTCTTGTGCCAGAACCAGGTACAAGAGAACAGTGGCTTTGTAATACTGCTTGATATCTGGTATTGAGATCCCACCTACTTTGTTCTTCTTTCTCAGGATTGTTGCAGCTATTTGGCTTCTTTTTTTTTTAATTCCAGATGAATTTTTGGAGAGTTAGTTCTAGGTCTGTGAAATATGCCATTGGAATTTTAATGGGGAGTGGATTGAATCTATAGATTGCTTTGGGTAGTATGGACATTTTAATGATATTGATTCTACCAATCCATGAACACGGTATGTTCTCCCATCTGTTTATGTCTTCCTCTATCTCTTTTTTCAGTGTCCTGTAGTTTTCCGAGTACAGGTCTTTTACCTTCTTAGTTAAGTTTATTCCTAGGTATCTTAATTTTTTTTGGTGCAATAGTAAAGGGGATTGTTTTTTTAATCTCTCTTTCTGTAAGTTCACTATTGGTGTATAAAAATGCCATAGATTTCTTGGCATTAATTTTGTATCCTGCTACATTGCCGAATTCATTTACTAAGTCTAGCAGTTTTTTGATGGAGTCTTTAGGGTCTTCTTTGTACAGTATCATGTCATCAGCAAATAATGACAGTTTTATGTTTTCTTTTCTAATTTGGATACCTTTTATTTCTTCTTCTTGTCTAATTGCTATGGCTAGCACTGCCAGACTATGTCAAACAAGAGTGGTTAAAGTGGGCATCTCTGTCTTATTCCTGTTCTTAGGTGAAATGGTTTTAGTTTTTGCCCATTGAGTATAATTCTGTACAGCAAAACATACCACCAACAAAATAGCAAGAAAGCCCACTGCATGGGAGAACATATTTGCCAGTGTTATCACCGATAAGGGTTTAATCTCCAACATTTACAGGGAACTCATACAACTTAACAAAAGGAAGATAAACAACCCAATCAAAAAATGGACAATGGATCTAAATAGATACTTTTTGAAAGAGGACATAAGGAAGTCCAAGAGACATATGAAAACATGCTCAAAATCACTAATCATCTGAGAGATGCAAATCAAAATGACAATGCGGTACCATCTCACACCTGTCAGAATGGCTATCATCAACAAATCAACAAATGACAAGTTCTGGCGAGGATGTGGAGAAAAAGGAACCCTTCCTGCACTGCTGGTGGGGATGCAGACTGGTGCAGCCACTATGGAGGACAATATGGAGTTTCCTCAAAAAATTAAAAATGGAACTCCCGTTTGACCCAGTTATCCCACTTCTAGGAATATATCCCAAGAAACCAGAAACACCAATCAGAAAAGATATATGCACCCCTATGTTCATAGCAGCACAATTTACCATAGCTAAGATTTGGAAACAGCCTAAGTGCCCATCAGCAGATGAGTAGATTAGAAAACTGTGGTACATCTACACAATGGAATACTAATCTGTGGTAAAAAAGAAGAAATTCTTACCATTTGCAACAGCATGGATGGAACTGAAGAGCATTATGCTCAGCCAAATAAGCCAGTCAGAGAAAGATAAATATCACATGATCTCACTCATTTGTGGAATATAATGAACAACATAAACTGATGAACAAAAACAGATCCAGAGACAGAGAAGCATCAATCAGACTCTCAAACCTCAGAGGGAAAGTAGGAGAGGGTGGGGATAAGGGGGAGTGATCAACCAAAGGACTTGTATGCATGCATATAGGCCTAACCAATGGACACAGACACCGAAGGGGTGAGGGCATGAGTGGGGAGAGGGGAGGAAATGGGGTGATAAGGACACATATGTAATACCTTAATCAATAAAGAAGAAAATAAAAAAATTAAAATAAAAACTTTATTCAATTGACTTATAATTTGATTTGGATTACTTTAAGAAATAGTCTTATCATGACAACTTTCTGAATACATTAATAAATACTTTATTCATATGTGTTTTAAATATTTTATCTTTAATTAAATATGTGTTAAATTTCAAAGCTTTATTTTTAAGTAAAATGGAGAATTTCCAGATTATTTCATGTGAGATGCAAGTGGGAAAAAAAAGGAGTGGTAAAATATGAGCTGCCTTTCAATTTGTATTATATTTATAGTAAACTATTAATACAATAATATTAAAAATATTACCTTTTGTAATTAACCTCTTTTCTATTAGCATAAAGACCTTCTTTTTTCTCCTTAACTTTGAAGCAAAATGGATAAGACTAACTCTGCTTTTTAAAGACGTGGCTCCTGAGAATACTCATAGCACCTGGCCCAGTTGATGTGTATAGTTGGTAATTAATGACTGCCTTTTGAATAAAGGCCAACGTTTATACTTATTTAACTCATTCTAGTTGTATAAAACCCTGAATGACAAAAGCATTGTATTTTGGATTTATGCAAATCATTCTCTTTCCACTAACTTAAAATTGCATTTTGTGCTGTTTCATACTAAATGTCAGTTTTGAATAATATATGCTCTCCAGGGTCAGAGGTGTAAATTCCAGTTAGAGTGACTAAGCTGTTCCAACTCCCATGGTAAAGAGATTAGCTCCACAGCAGCATTTCTGGACGTATGGCAGCAAGTGAACAGGCATCCGAATCACCTGGTGTTCTCCTTTAAAGCAAAATGCTAGCCCCATGAAAGGCCTTCTGTGTTGGGTGAAGGTTAAGGATGTACATTTTTAGTAGAGACCTTCATTATCTATTGTAATAATGGAATAGAACTTTACCAATATTAATAGACATTTCCTAATGAGAAAGTTACATTACAACCATGACTTCTCTTTCTCCTCCTAATATGTGATTAATTCTGAGTTATTTAAATTCTTATTTTGAACCTCATTTGATCTATATCAAAATAAAAAATGAAACCTTTTTTGACCACCTCTTCTACATGGTGTTTAAAAACGCCTCCTCAACCTTCCCCAAGTCATTTATGGCTCTATTTTGATAAGAAGGCATAATTGGTCTAAAAATGATTCCACTAAGGTGTCCATATTTTGATCCCCAGAACCTGTGGCTATGTTATCTTGCAACACAAAAGGACCTAGCAAAAATGATGAAGATTTTGAGATAAGGAGATTATTTTTGCATTATCCAGGTGGGCCTAAACTAATCCCATGAATCCATAAAAGCAAAAACCTTTACCTAAAGATATGGTCAGAGAGGGAGATATGACTGTGGAAGAAAGTCACACAGAGATGCATTGCTGCTGGCTTTGCAGCTGGACGAAGGGGCCGGGAGCTGAGGAAATGCAGGTGGTCTCTGGAAGTTGGGAAAGACAGGGAAACGGACCTGCCTAGGGCTGCAGAAATGGATGAAACCCTGCTGACATACTGATTTTTAGCTCAGTGAGTCCACTGACCAGACCTCGGATCTCAGAATTGTAAGATGAAAAATTTTTGCCGTTTTAAGCCACTGAATTTGTGATAACTTGTTATGACAGCTATAGAAAACAAATATAGAAGGCATTGGCTTTGATCCCACCTATGTTTGTATATTTATTTATTTATTTTTAGAATTTTTTTCTATGTTTTTGTATTTAGAATACAAGTATTGACATGACTGGTAGTTGTCATGAGAAAAATATGTTTGGGTTATTAGCAATTCAACTTTTCAAATTTTAGCTAAGCTTGTTAGGGATTTATAATAGATATACCAACGCATGTAACACATAAATGTATTTAGAACTGAAATTTTTATCTCCAAAATGATGTTTGTTGCATACAGTATTAACTGCTGAGAAACTGAAATATTTTGATAGACATAGAACTAATCTTAAAGCTGACCACTCCTTAGTTTGGTGGGCTTACCAAACACCTCTGCTTTCTGTGTGCATCATTCCTCATGTGAAAGATCCGCATGATAATGCACAGCCCTCATCCTTAGGGTCTTTGATTAAAATGAGGCAATATACACAAAGGCAACCTAGGAACCTTTAAATGTTCTGAAAATGTAATAGACTTTTAAATATTACTGCAAATTATCCATGGGAATTAAATTACCTTAAAATAAATCACTGTAAATACAACAGTAGGATTTTATGTGCATCATATACTTGAACAGAAAGGCACAATACATCTTAAGATTCTTGGTCACTTTCCAAGAATCTAGAAATAATTCTTTTCTGGGGTTGTCTTATGTTTTTATTATGCCTTATAGTTACTATCCTTAGCTCTTCCTAAGGGAAGAACAGGTGATGGTTTGGGAGTCCACAGGGTGTTTTTGAACAGTTCTACTGTTGGGTATAGAATAGACACCTATTTAAAATATGAAAAACCGGTGTTCTCATCCAGGACTAGAAATCTGTGGAAACAACTATGCAAAATGTACATTTTTGATCCAACTTAAGAAAGTTGTTTAAGAATGACCAGAGACTGACCATATGGAATCGAGTGGTACACAAAACATTCTGACATGTAATGTTTCCTCACAAACTTAGGACCTCCTACTGTGAACTGGCAGTCTGCTGGGTACCTGACCTGCAGAATAATATATATCACACAACAAAATGGTGTAGAATGGAGATGAAGTCTCTGATCTCCAAGTCTGATGAGGGAATAGAATTGGGGAGATAATTAGTAGTTATTCCTCTGAGAGAGGATCAAAACATTCTGTGTGATAAAGTGAAGCTGGTCTTGTGAAAGAGAGTAGGATATTTTATTTGTGTAAAAGCTGGGTTAAAGTGTTCCCAGTTGGAAAGGACAGCATGGATAAAGGCAGAGAAGTGTGACTGCATGTCCTGTATGGCTGAGTTTAAAGGGAAAAAGGAAAGAATTTTGAAAGTAATGGAATGGCAAGGGTAATGTTTATGATTTAAACAAGCAAACTATATCTATGTAGATACATATACACACACAATCACACACACACACACATACATATATATATGACACTATATATGTGCCATGTTATGTATAAGGACACATATCTAA